>NC_085841.1:86094209-86721293 GCF_035594765.1 Anolis carolinensis
GATGACAGCTACACTTTTTCTGAATATTGATGCAACATCCAGGCAAACCATAACCCATTGGATTTAATCTGTCTTCCACAATTTTGTGTGAAGCTCTCCATACTTGCTTTACCACATTCCACTCCTGACTTAGGAAGTTTCATCCTGATCTCACACAACTTATTTGATGTTATCCCTTTCCTTTACCCTGGCTTTGTTCACTGGCTCCACATAGAAGTTTGGTTTTAAAAGATGGAAATTTTAATTATCTTGTATGTGGTGTTTCCTTTATAGAGTTCTTCATTGTTTTAACCTGTTATCATTTTGAAAGGGCTGTAGGATGTCTGTTTTATGATGATGCAGAAATAAAACAATGTTTCTCCTATTTTTTAATTCCAGGCTGTGGAATGCTTACACTGCTGTCATCTGCCATTGCTGCTCTTAGTGGTTTTTTGATGGGATATGAAATAGGAGTTATCTCTGGAGCTGTTCTCCAGCTGAAAAGCATATTAGCACTTTCATGCCAACAACAGGAGATGGTTGTCAGTGCTCTTCTCATTGGTGCCTTCCTAGCTTCATTAACCGGTGGCATCCTCATAGACAAATATGGACGACGAGTTACCATCATGTTATCATCATGTTTACTTGTGCTGGGCAGTCTGATTTTGATACTCTTTGCCTCATATGGATTCCTTATAGTAGGACGGATTGCGATAGGGGTTTCCATTTCACTTTCTTCAACTGCAACATGTGTGTATATTGCAGAGATTGCTCCTCCGCATCGAAGAGGCTTGCTTGTGTCTTTGAATGAACTGATGATCGTATTAGGTATCCTTTTTGCCTATGTTTCAAACTATGCCTTTGCCAGTGTAAACTATGGCTGGAAATATATGTTCAGCCTTGTCATTCCATTGGGGATTGTTCAGGCCATTGCTTTATACTTCCTTCTGCCCAGTCCACGGTTCCTGGTTATGAAAGGTTTTGATGAAGCTGCTAGCCAAGTACTCAGAAAGCTCAGGGCAACATCAGACACTACTGAAGAACTTGCTGTGATCAAATCTTCCTTGAAGGATGAACGTCAGTATAGTTTCTTGGATCTGTTCCGTTCAAAAGACAACATGAGGGCTCGGATGCTGATTGGAATTACCCTAGTGTTTTTCGTACAAACTACAGGTCAACCCAATATTTTATTTTATGCATCTACTGTTTTGAAATCGGTTGGGTTCCACAGCAATGAGGCAGCAACCCTGGCTTCTACTGGTGTTGGAGCAGTTAAAGTGATCAGTACAATCCCTGCCACCCTTTTTGTGGACCGTATAGGAAGCAAAACATTCCTCTGTATCGGCTCTTCCCTCATGTCTGCGTCATTAGTCACAATGGGCTTCGTAGTGCTTAATATACATGTGAATGCCACAACTGTTTGTAAAAACCATTCCTTCGAAAATACCACTTTCCAAGGATTAGAAAAACTCACATCCACAAATGAAACTCTGAAGGAGCAATTTGCTGGCATGGCTTCATATACCAAAAGTCCACAATGGAAGGCTAAAATGGCAAATGCATTAGTGCAGAACAGAACAACCTTGGAAGAAGCCACAGTTTATCCCACAAACCAAGCAGAATTCCAGCTGAAAACAGAAGCTTTGGAAGTCCGATCTGGTCTGAAATGGCTGTCTTTGGCTGGGTTGCTTGTTTATGTGGCTGCATTCTCCATAGGACTTGGACCAAGTAAGTGTTTCATATTTTTCTACTCTTTATTTTAATTTTAATTGCTAAATAACTTTGAGTGTAAGGCACTTAGACCAATGTCACTGAACATTAAAAGCCCTTGGTTTAGAGAAAACCCAAAACCTCGCAAAATAAAGTTTTGTCATGTCGGCCACCTAAAGAAGGCCTGGTCCAGTTTTATACAAGCTGCAACTGATTTGAGTATTCTTCAGAAATTTGAAGGCACCTGATCTTTATCTCTATCATAGGTACATAAAAAATAGATAGCTGACAGTTAAAACTGCTCTCCATTGCACAAATAGCGCTTTCATCTTTGGATTCAATGGAATGTACCATTAAGTAAGTGATTAGTTAGTAAGTTAGGATTTTACAAACTGACAATAGGTGGGTTTTTAATGCTGTTCAGTGATATTTTTAACATTTGTATATAGGATTATAATATGTTTTAATATTGTTAATGTTTAATACTTTAACTTTATAAATATTTTGTTTTTCTACACTTTATACTTCTATTAATGATTTGTATTGTTTTGAGTTTGTTGTTTTAAATATGTTATTAGTTGTCTTGTGTCCAATTGTTGGGAGAGGCAAGATAGAAATGAATACACTTTTATACACCTAGCCTGTGTGGAATTTATAGAAGAGATGAAACTGGAGATGAACCTGTCTGGAACTGGATATTTTTAGCGGAGGTCCTGTTGTGTATTCCTCTACTCTCAAGAGACTGGGTTGATGAGTTCATAAGGCAGGGCATTCTCAGGCCCCTTCAACACAGCTGTATATAGTCCATATTGAACTGGATTATATGGCAGTGTGGACTCAGATAACCCAGTTCAAAGCAGATATTGTGGATTATCTACCTTGATATTCTGGGTTATATGGCTGTGTGGATGGGCCCTCCATTGTGGCACTAATTTGTGGCATAAATTATTTTAAAATGCTTCTTCCACCATGTAAAAGGACCAAGTGTTAGGAGGGAAGTCAGACTGTTTCCATTTCTACTTAACTGAGGCGGCACTCATGTTATTTGGGCCTTTGCCCAGATGTGAAAGAGAAACTCAGGAGGTATTTTCAAATTAGTTCTATATATTTTAGTCAAAAAATATTTGTATGGCCTGCTTATTGAGCTGCTTGAAGAAAAGGGAAAAGAAGTCCATTAATAATTACAGTCAAGGTATACAATCAAGGTATACAACCAATTTTCTAAAGATAAAACATTGGAGTGGTTATTTATCTTGATATTCTCTGAAATCACTCCTGATGAGTAGATCATGGATGAACTACTTTCAGGTCTGTCCTGAGAGAAAGGTGGGATATTAAATACTTACATATATACATACCTAAATCCTCCAAAATGTTTTGAAGGAGATAAAGTGCTTTTTCATATCTGCATATCCTATAACAGTGATGGCCAACCTATGACACGCATGTCAGCACTGACATGCCTAGCCATTTTTGCTGACACGCTGCCGCATGCAGATTGATTGGATGACTAATGTCGTTTGTGGCCAAATTTGGTGTGATTTGGTCCAGTGGTTTTGTTGTTTACTCCATGGAAATTATGCACATTACACACACACACACATATAAAATCATTCTATTATTATTGTAGTATATTATTATATTATTACTATTATATTATTATTATATTATTCATTATTCATGACTACATTGAAACTACAATAGAGAGAAATCAGCATGGAAATTGCAAGAGGTACCATAGATTGTTGTACGTGGAAATAATGGTAGTAAATAGTTTTTAATTTATTAAATACAGTTATATAGTACAATTATATATTTTTGTTATTTAAACTATATATATATTGTGAAATTATGGTTTTTTTCTCAAAGTGACACACCACCCACATCATGCTAGGTTTTTTGGTGAATTTTGACACACCAAGTGCAAAAGGTTGCTCATCATTGGCCTATAAAATTCCCCAGTGTTTTTTTAACACTGTTCTGTATTTTTTTGCGTTACATTGTTAAAAATTAGCTAAATAAATACTGTAACACATACATGATTTAACAGCAATCCCAGATATTGCTTGTTATGTGAGTCTAAAATGTTACACACAAGAGCCTATTGTTTCTCAGTAACAAAAAATATTTACTCATTGCTTGTACAACATGCTCAGTTTAGCAAATGTTTGAGTTCTTGAGGGCCATTTTTGTTTTTAAATATAGCAGAAGTGATTTGCAATAATTATATACTATATGTACACACTCACTTAGAGATACATTAAGGATGATTTTTTTAAATGAAAAAGCAACACGTTACCAATGCATTGTTTTTTTAAAACAGATTGACACATTGTATTCAAAGCTCAGCTTAATACTAATATATTGCTTTAAAAAAGACAAGCTCTCATAAATCTAGATAGTGACACATACCTAATTACGTGTGTGCACAAAAAAAGTGAAGATGCTTTTACTTAGTAAGTGTAGATATCTTAGTTTTACTGTTTTCTAGGTGTCTGTGAAAACAGTATTCAGCCTAAAAGTAAAATATAGAGCCCCTAGGATAGAGAAAGGACAATTTGGGGTGCACAAGGGGCCAAAGGTGGTGATTAGTTCCCTCAAAAATGTGAATACATTCCTCCAAGCCCCGCTTATCACTGGAAGTAACATTTCCAAGCTCTACTTCTTAGTAATGCAGGTACTGAAACATGGGAGACAACCATAAACTCTTGGCAACATTTCAAGAGCTGTTTATTACTCCACACACAGAAGCTTTGCTGGAATAAGTTGTTTTTTGTTTTCCTCTTTTTCTTTGCTCAGAGACTTTAATAAATCACATGTGATCAATAATACAGTAGCACAAAGACATTCCAGTAGATTGCCTTGTGTTTACACCAGTGCTATTGGGAAAACTGTCCTATCCAAGATGACTGATGCTCATCGCAAGCAAAATGTTTCCCTGTGTTCAGGTGAACAATGTGAGGCACTGCAAGTACCTCAGCAAGGCAACTGAGGACCAAACAAGAACAAACTTGCCTTGAGGTTGTGAAAAGGAACCATTACAAACTTCACATCTCTTATACATTATGTTGGCTGCACTGCCAGCTTCAGATGCTCCATGAGTCAGGCCCACAGAATGTTAGGATTTGACATTTACCCCCTCCCCCATTTCTAATCCACTTGGTCGTGTTCTGTTTCTTTTTAAAAAGAAGTGCTACTTTCAAACTTAAAATGGTGCTTCTGTTTCTAAATGCCCAAATGCAATGTACCAAGTTATGCCTCTTGCTCTCCTACATGTCTTCTCCCTGTCACATTAGCAGCTCAAATATAGCTTTGCCGAATAGCAACTGGAAAAGGGCAGCAGGGTAGAGGAACATCAGGGTGGAGATTTCAGAATATGTCTCTCTACCTTGTTAAGATCTGATTTGACAGTGACAAAATAATCTTTCACCCCATCTTTTCAGCTGTTTTCTCCTCAAACTTCCACCCTTTGTCCTCAGTTTATTTCAGTTGATGCAAACTATGTTTTCACACATCTCATAATTTTGGAGAAGAAAGGAGGGGCTGAATCTTTTCCTTCTCTGTAGATTCAAGCAAGATCAATCTGCTGCAGTATCACCTAGTTGTAACTTTTGCCATTTTGACTGCCCTCTCATATTGCTTTGCCATATATGTCCAGGATTTAATATGTGAAATGTTGGAGAGCATGTAACTGGTAGAGGGTCCGCATGGTGTGATGGTTTGAGCACTGGACTGCAACTCTGAAGACCAGTTTTCGAATCCCTGCTTGCCATGAGACCCACACTCTCTTAGCCTCAGGGGAAGGCAATGGCAAACTTCTTCTGAATATATCTTGCCAAGAAAAGCCTGCCTTAGGGTTATCATAAGCCAGAAATGAGTGGAAGGCACACATCAACAATGTAACTGATCATACGTCAGCTCCCATGCTTTTTCCACTCAGCTGAAATGCCATGGAGTAGTGACAGCCAATTGTTTCCCAATATACCCCACTGGTGCCTATGAATAACTAAGGACAACTACCAAACAAACGTTGGGATTCTTGAATCCCAAGAATCACAGTTGCTTTCATCTGCCATGGGCTGGAGTTTTTAGGTAGATCTGCCAACTCTAAGGCCCCTTCCACACAGCTGAATAAAATCCCACATTTTCTGCTTTGAACTGGAATATATGGTAGTGTAGACTCAGGTAACCCAGTTCAAAGCATATATTGTGGGATTTTCTGCCTTCATATTCTGGGTTATATGACTGTGCGGAAGGGCCCTCAGATAACCCAGTTCAAAGCAGATATTGTGGGTTATTCTGTCTTGATATTCTAGATTATATGGCTGTGTGAAAGGGCACTAAACCTGTTTCTTAAGTAAGATAACACCTTTGTTTCTTCATAGTATATTGCACACCTTTCCTGGCCCACAAAACAGGTAGCCAGAGTTTGCTTAACTGGTCTCTTTTTTTCCATTTAGCACATTCTAGCAAGAAAAGAAAAGTCATAGGTGAGTGTTCCTGGCAGTGTTGGTTTTCCTGTCACCAATGGGTGGTTCTTCTTGTCACCACTTCTTTTGACTGGTGAAACAGTTCTAGGCAGTCCCATGGGACTGAAACAATCCCATGTCCTCACCTGGACATATCATAATGAAACATGACTAGACATTCAATAGTCCAGGATACTGCCTATTTAAGATGAGTATCTTTGTTTGCACATCACACACAAAATTCATTTATATTTTATAGACACTTTATAACCTAGCCCGGTGGTTCTCAACCTTCCCAATGCCGTAACCCCTTAATATAGTTCCTTATTTTGTGGTGACCCCCAACCATAAAAATATTTTCATTGCTATTTCATAACTGTAATTTTGCTACAGTTATGAATTGTAATGTAAATATCTGATATGCAGGATGTGTTTTCATTAACTGGACAAAATTTGGCACAAATACCCGATACACCCACATTTGAATACTGGTAGGGTTTCGGGTGGGGGAATTGATTTTGTCATTTGGGAGTTGTAGTTGCTGGGATTTATAGTTAACCTACAATCAAAGAGCATTCTGAACTCCACCAATGATAGAATTGAACCAAACTTGGTACACGGAACTCCCATAACCAACAGAAAATACTGGAAGGTTTTGGTGGGCATTGACCTTGAGTTTTGGAGTTGTAGTTCATCTACATCCAGCCTTCTCTGCCAAAAGGGTTCCTAAGATGTGTTCCTAAATATGTGTTTTCTGATGATCTTTGGTGACCTCTCTGACACCCCCCTCACGACCCTACCAGGGGTCCCGACCCCCAGGTTGAGAAACACTGGCCTAGCCTGAAGGAACTTTATACAATATTTTAATACATTTGTGCACGAAATAAAGTTTATGTACATTAAACTTTCAAATAGCAAAGGTGTTACTGACTTAGACACTCATGTGGATAATTTTGGAGTATTTCAGATTTTGGAATTGTGAATGCTCAGCCTGTAGTAGGTTTTGCATTGTTTATTTATTTACAAAATATTTCCCTGCTTTATCCTGATCTTTTATTATAGAGTATGCATAGAAAATATTTAGCAAAGAAAAACGATGGATGCTGCATTGATAGTTGTTGTCTTAAAGGGTTGGTACTGGGGTGGGCTTGCTGGCAGTACAGCTCTTCTCCATCCTACTTCCATCCCAAGTTAGGATGGAACTGTGTGTTCATCAAGCCTTGGGTTGTGACAAGGCCTCGCTCCAGTCATAATTTTGCCAGAGGTAAAGGAGAAGATGACAACCCCACACACCCTCCCTATATTTTGTGAACAGAAACCACCTGGATTGGAAGCTTCTTCCTCATCAGGAATGGTTTATTCACCATAAACTGTGTTTTATGCTCAATGTCTGTTTTATGCCCAAGGCACTGCACTGTAGGCCATTTTAAGGGTCGCAAATTAAGCTGTGAAGCACACACGCTCTGTTACCCAAGGGAGAAGAATGCTAGGGGGCTCAAGAGAAATAATGGGATGGGTGCAAATTACCCAGGATTACCTGTTGTTGTGCTTATAATGTTGTACTTATACTAGAGATTATGCATAAGTTTGCCTTTTGACATCCATGTAGACTGTGCTACATATATTTATTATATAGACGAGTGAGTACCCGGTTGGGTCTGTAAGAGAGAGGTTCTCTGACATTTTGACTATCAGCTTAGAAATATACATGTCTATATGTTCTTTATAATAATACTTAGGTTTGAATGGTAAAATTGACATTATTTCTTCACACACAGTGTTACATAGACAGCTAAAACTAACTTGAACACAATACTGGGAATTTTAAAATTGTTTTGAAATTTTATTTCTACTTTACACCATTTACCTTGGACTTTGACATAGATATCTGTGCCTAATTGGTGGGTGCCACTTCTGTCATACAATTTCAGAAGCAATAGCCTCAGTCTGCTTAATGGTAAGGCCTCCTCTGTCCATTGTTTCAAATTACACAATTGACAGGCCTTTCTGGGGTGGGATTTGTACCTCTGTCTAGTTATTGATTGCAGTTTTTGAGCTCCTTCTTTCCAGGGCAGTTTTCCACTTTTTGATTCTATTGCTTAATCTATTGATTAATCTTCCCTTTGAAAGTATATTCTATGATTTTGGCAGCCTCCCCTTTCTGCTCTTTCAGACATTCTGCCCTCATTACTTAGGGGATAATCCTGTTCCTTATCATCCCTTAGCTGGTGCCACTTCTTAATACTTCATTTCCTTCAGAGGCTTTGATATTCCTTGCCTCATTCATTTCTAAACTGTAAGTCTGTCCTAATCTGTTTTTGACCACAATTGTACCTTTGAAACTTCTAAAAAATAATTTCCAGTACTGTACTTTGAACTTTGAGGGGAAAAACTGCCATAAGCTTGCTTTCTGCTCTAAATACTAGGCAGAGAAGAAAAGTCAAGAAAGAATATAAATTATTTCCTGTATTATTAATATTGCATATTCATAGCAACGTCTAATATTTAAAAAGAAAGTTAATGGATGCTTCAGATATATATTCAGGAAATAACATATATTTCCTCCTTATCAATGAGATAACTAACTGATAAAGACTTTAAGTCAGATAAGCTTAGTCATGGCTCAGTGGCTATTTTGTAGGTAGTCCTCCAAGGTCATAGCCCTGATTGGAAAGTATCTCAAAGGCATGTAAGACCTGAATCAAGTCCTGCTTTACTCAGACTTCCCTTGGATTACTGTGTCCAGTTATCAAATCCACAGTTCAAGAAAGATATTGACAAGCTGGAAGGTGTCCAGAAAAGAGCAACCAAAATGGCGTGGTGGAGTCCGACACAGGCTAGATGGCCATCTGTCAGGAGTAGTTTGATTGAGTGTTCCTGCATGGCAGGGAATGGGCTGGCTGACCCTTGTGGTCTCTTGCAACTCTGGGCCCTTCCACACAGTCATATGGCCCAATATATCAAGGCAGAAAATCCCACATCTGCTTTGAACTGGCTTATCTGAATCCACACTACCATATATTCCAGTTCAAAGCAAAAGGTGTGGGATTTTATTCAGCTGTGTGGAAGGGGCCTCAATGATTGTGTTCTATGATTCTTAGGCCCCTTTCACACAACTGAATAAAATCCCACATTGTCAATTTTGAACTGGAATATATGGCAGCATGGACTCTGATAACCCAGTTCAAAGCAGATGTTGTGGGATTTTCTGCCTTGATATTCTGGATTATATGGCTGTGTGGAAGGGCTCTTAGACGAGAGCCAGGCAACTGCATGAAACGGCTGGAACAGAGCTAGGTTTGTTCATCAGACCAGCGATTTAAACTGTTTTATGTATTAGTAACAGTATCATAGTGTTCCCTCACTGTCATCCTGAAGAAGGTATTATGATACATTCTGTCCAAGCACAGTCTTGATTCACATTTGATTGAGCAAAGTAACATGTTAAATACGTAATCCAGGATGAACTGCAACACTAAACGCTGCCATTGCAGTCTGATAACTGGCAGTCAAACATTGGAATGTCATACATAAAGGGCAGCGAGTGGGCAGGTGTTAGTCTTATCTTCTCCAGAAATGTGTTAGCTAATGGAGACAGAGAGCCGTGAACTATGCCAGCTGTCAAAATTCAGGTGGTCTTGTTGAGCAGAGAGCTGGAGAATGGGATTTTCACTTGCAAATGTTTATTATGGAAAGCTGGTGCCTGTGTAGGCATTGCCCAGGAGGAAAGATCCTTTTGGGTTGCTGTGATTGCTTGCTAGAAGGGAAAAAAGGCATTTGAACAGTAAAAGGAGACACTGATAAAGAAGAAGCTTCCACGATTTTGGTGGTGGTGGTGGTGATCTATCTTCCTGTAGCTGTGGTTTTATAAAGCATGGTAGAGGTTTCCACTACCAGAATTTATAATTTTGTTTTTACACCCGGACACAACCTTCTCCGATCTAGTGTCTTTCAGCTGTTTAGGACTACAGCTTTGTTGCTGGCCTGTGGTGGCCAAGATTAATGGGAATTGTAGTCTGAAAGTGGTAAACTGCCTTGGTAGCACATTCCAATGTATATTTAATCAGAAGTATGGTAATGGAACTTAATTCCAGGAAATGTACTGCAGGCAATCCCCGAGTTACAAACATCAAATTTACAAACAACTCATAGTTAAGAATGGGGGTAAGATAATAGGAAGTGAGAGGAACCTATTCCTCAGAAGGGAAATTCACTCATGAAAGAGTTATCATGGGGAAGTGAAGCTTTCTCACCAATCCTTGTTTCCATAACCAGCCAAATTTTTCAAAATCCAGTAATCACAGGGACAGAAAGTGAGGTGAAATCTCCTGAACAGGAGCACAGACAATAAAACGAACACCTTAGGGGTGTTAACCTTTCCATATGCTATCTAAAGCTAGTGAGCTACCTAGCTAGCCAGACAAACAGACAGACAGACATTCAGACTGGAATTAACATTTTCTGACTTACATACAAATTAAACTGATCTCTTGAATTTGTACCTGTTCTGACTTACATACAAATTCAACTTAAGAACAAACATACACAACCTATCTTGTTCATAACTTGGGGGCTACCTGTATATGGTTGCATCTTAATTCACAAAATTTGGAAACATGATAAATGACCAATTTTCATATAACATGTCTAGTAAATTTAATAGCTCTCATTGGAGAGTTAGCTTCTGCATATAGTAGGCACTTGGTAAACACAAGAGTTGGTATCCAGGTAGCTCCCCGTGAATACCAAAATATTTGGATGCCCCAGTTACATTATATACAGCACAACCCCCTTATTCATAAACTCAGTATCCACAGTTTTGCTTACCCACACTCCAAAAACATCGCACCGGAAGTGTTCAGGTTGGCCATGATCCCCACATCTCCTCTGTCGCTTTCAGCACCCATGCTGTAGTAAACAACTCAACAAAAGTCACGAGTTCAGTCTGGAAGCATGTGAAGCTGGACTAGACCATTTTAATTAACATGTTAAATGTTTATGCTTGAATTTCAGTGTCGTGGTTGGTATTAAGTGAAATATTTCCAGGTGGGATCAGAGGAAGAGCAATGTCTCTAACTTCCAGCATGAACTGGGGTGTTAACCTCCTAATCTCATCAACGTTTTTGACTACAACAGGTAAGGATAGAAGGGCTGTGGGTGAGCATAATGTGGATCGTTTTGCTTGTGGCTGATATTCAGCTTAAAAGGAAGAAATAAATCCAGGTGCTGGCAGCATTTGAACATAATTCCAAAAATCTGGAAAGCACTCAGCATTTTAGGTCCCAGTACAGTCATAGCTTAGATATCTCTGCCATGTTATTTTTAGCACTTACACAAAATGAAAACTATAATAATAATGAAACTTGCCTCTAGGGTGCTTCCTTAGATAACAATCTGTTGGCAAGATACTTTCAGGAGAATGAGAACCTGCATACATTAAACTGAATCAGTCTTGGCATTGGCCATTTTTATTTCTTGGAATCCTTCAATCTGTATTGCAGCAGTGATTGGTAGCTCTTGTGTCAATGGGAGGGTGAACCCGCTCACTAGCTATTCTGTTAGTGTGCATATGTGTATGCTTATACATACATTTACTTTAAGGACAAAACTTGTGGAACCTTCTGATTATCTTCTTAACTGTCTGTATCTTTATTTCATTTTCAATAAACTGTCATATTGTGGCAATCTCACCTGTCAGGCCTGGGAGCCTCAACTATCACGTTTCTGACACTAACTGATGTTTTTTTTATTCCATAGACCTAATTGGCTTACCATGGATATATTTTATTTATGCCCTAATGAGTCTAGCATCCTTAGCTTTTGTCATCATGTTTATACCTGAGACAAAAGGATGCTCCCTAGAGCAGATATCTATTAAATTGGCCAAACAGTAAGTATTAAATGCAATTCTATAAAGCTATGTTGTTAACACAATGTTAGGATATCATTATATTCAATAATTATTCAAATGTGATAAACCTGTATGGTACAACTCTCCCTTTATAGCAGTGGTTCTCAACTTGTGGGTTCCCAGATGTTTTGGTCTTAAACTCCCAGAAATCCTAACAGCTGGCAAACTAGCTAGGATTTCTGGGAATTGTAGGCCAAAACACCTGGGGACCCTTGAGAACCACTGCTTTACAGGTTATTGATTGAAGCTAGGATGAAATGTTTCCTCAAGTCAAGCTGGTTCATGAAATGGTTTCCTTAAACAGGAAAATTCTGCCATCTTGTGGACAATTCGCATTTTTGCAATAATGGAAAAAGAATAAATAGCTGATACCGATTCCTAGCCATTTCTTTTCTTCCTGATTTAAAAGCCCATATGAAAGAGCTTTTGTAATGGATCCTGCTTCTGGGTTGGCCCATTATTTCCAAACTCTTGAGCTCCTGTCCTTACCCTTGACCCTTAAGATCCTTCTCCGGATTGGGAACCTGGGCCTCAAAATGTTCCTTCTATATTGACCAATAGATGCATTGGTCAGTGGGTTTACTGTGGTAAGTATAACCAGGCTTTCTATCAAAATGTAACAGGAACAAGGAAGAGCATATTAATGCATAGTTAGATCACATTTGAATCCCGTTAACTATTTGATCATTCAGAGCTTCTTCAGAGAGCTCAGTTTTTCCCCTGCCTGATTTTCTTATGTCCATTCCAGCTTTTCCCTAGACCAGTGGTTCTCAACCTGAGGGTCTCCAGATGTTTTTGGCCTTCAACTCCTAGGAGTCCTAACAGCTGGTAAACTGGTTAGGATTTCTGGGAGTTGTGGGCCAAAAACATCTGGGGACCCCAGGTTGAGAATCACTGCCCTAGACCACCTTTCCCTTTTATGTTGTGTGCCTTTAAGTTATTTCCAACTTATGATTACTCAAAGGTGAGCTTATCACAGAGTTTTTGGCAACTCAGAGTGTGTGACTCATCTCTTGCCCAAGGTCACTCATTGGATTTCCATTGTTAAGTGGGGAATTGAACCCTGGCCTCCAGTGTCATAGTCCAAAGCTCAAACTGCTGTCGCTCTTGCTTTAGCCTTTCTTTCTGCAATATTTTTCCTATATCTAGGCTATCTCTTCCCCCCACCCCAATTCAACTACTATAATCTGTCCTCTGTTTCTAGGTCATCTTTCCCCTTCTCTCTGCAATCTTTCCCCTAGCCCTAGGCCATCTTTCTCCATCTGCTGTCTGTCTCTCAGAGATAACTCTATGTTTTGTATCCTTTCTTCCTCATGGACCTCTTTTCACTGCATCCTCAGAATTGTGATTGATTGCACCAAACAGGTTTGTCCAGCAGCAGAAAATTATCCCGCTCTTGCTGGACACAAAGCAATGATATAATCCCAGGGGTTCCTCAGGAGTCCCAAAGGATGATGCCTATTGCTCTGCACAGCAACAGGCAAGGATTATGGCTATTGCTGTGCTTTCAGATACAGGAAAATAGACAGGCACTGTTATGACACTGCCATCACTATCCATTGACCAGGAAATGACCGGGGGGATGGGACTTTGGTTCTAAAGAATTCTAACCATAAGAAGGACCAAATAAGTGATTTATAATGTGTAATTTTTATTTATACCATTGCAGCTCCCCAAGAGGATGCCAGCCATTATCTAAAGTAGAGCTTCTTAAATGTTTCCATTTGGGACCTCTTTTGGCCTGAGAATTTTTAAAATGACCCCCAGTATATAGAATAGGTATAAAAATCAAACATTTACAGATTACAAATCAGCATTTACAAGATTTGCTAGACAGGCAATTTTCCTTTTTATGAAGTACAACTGAAGCATCTTCTGCGGAGTCCACTGCAAACACTGCACAACAGATTCATGCAAATATCTAAAACAGCCACTAGGTTTTGGGACCCCAACATTGAACTAAGAGGACCCATAGCTTAAGAAGCAGTAGTCTGAAGGGATAGAAATGCTAATTATTATTATTATTATTTTAAAAAAATACTTCTCTTCTTCCAGAAAGCACACAAAGAACAATCTTTGCTGGATGGGCCGCCGGCAGGATCAGCTGATAGAATCAACTATAGAACTTCCCAACAAAGAAACTCATCAAGAATTATACTAGACAGAAGATAGTGAATGTAAACAATGCTAGAAGGTTGTTTTTTTCTCAGAGGACAAGATGGTAGAACACTGAGAATTGTTGCCATTGGATTCATATATAATATATATATATACTCTTAACTATATTGCATTTTGCAGAGGTTCTTTTGATCAGTGAACACTACAAGAAATAAATGTTTTTGCACATTTTGAGCACAGACCTCTGAAAGATCCCCTCCTTACTAGGTTACAGAAATTGATAGTAATAGCTTTAGAAACATGGTACAAAAAATCTGGTTAAACAAATATTTTAATTATTTTAAATGTAAGGAAATGAGTTATTATTAAGTTCAGCATCACACGGACAACCTTGTTCAAGCACTTCTTTTATAGATTTACTTCAAATTCAAAATATTGAGGATCTACTCAGAGACCTCATACTTGAACAGAATATGCTCCATATTCTAGCCCCACAATTTGGAAAAATGTCTTGTATTATTTGTTTAGAGGAAGTGAACAGCCAAAATGGCAAAGTTGACATCTCCTCCTCATGGGCATGGAGTATCTGAGGCTCAATGAGGCTCATTGAAGTAATATTTAGCATTGTGTACAAAATAGATCTTTCTGTTATGATTTGAAAATCTACAGCTACAGCTTCTTTAGCAACTGCGAAGGGAAAAGCTAGCTTTTTAGGCACAGCATAAAGTCATAAAGAAAAAGATTTAAGAACATAGCTGTTTTTCAATCAATTGGACTCAATCAAATAATTGTTTAACTCATTTTTTTTCCCTTTTTGCACTTCAAGAAACCAAATCTATCTCTATAGCTGTTCCCAGACAATTGACCCTTATCCACCTGGGATACGGAGCAACAAGAAAAGGCAGTGAATACTTGAAACTTTTTGAGTTTAGGAGGTACTATATACAGATCAGTAACATCTAACACAACAATAAGGCCTCAATCCATTTTTATTGCTTCATTTTACTCCATATTCTCCCAATTTGCTAGGTCATGTACATGACATTAACACTGCAAACGTAATTTGATCTTGCAGTATTTATATCTGTCAGGTGGGTGGGTTTCTTCGGAAAGAAATTGAAAGAGGTATGATTAGTTTTCAAAAACTGCTCCTGTCGCTTGAATAACGTTTGGAACTCCAGGATGCCACGGCAGTTCCTTGTCAACACAGAGGCAAAAAAGCATCTGAACTAGAAAGAGGGTGGGGATCACCCCATAACTACAGGGCCAAAACCCCACTTTGCAGTGCTCAGGACAAATTCTCGAATTGCCTAGTGGCCAGCTATGTTGTCAGGCATTTTTATTAAGAGTAAACTAAGGATATTTTTCCAAGAGTGTGCGTAAGTAAACACATGTACTAAACACATGTACCAGCTATGATGATAGAGCATATTTCAGTGTCACTGTTCACAAAGTAAATATATATATCCCCTTATTTTAACTTCCTATTTTTTTTTACTACTTTTCCTCTTTGATCACACACATGAGTTTTTAAAATATCCTAGTGATTCTAATTTCTCAGGTAGATACTTATGAAGAGAAATAGGCCAGAAGACTGGGGATACACCCAAACTATGAATTTGGTGGCCATTTCCCCAGTTGATATCATTGCAGGTATTGCTAGGTGCATGAATGATCTATGGGCATGTTGTCTTCCATGTTACCACATGTCATTCTGCTAGTGGACTGTTTCCTTGGAGAAAATCTAGGTGGTGAACCTATCTCCGACAATCTCTTCTCCCTGGCACCCCTTTTAGAGAATTTTTTAGTTTTCTAACAAAGTTTAGTTAGGGTTGGAATGGTCTCCCTCAGTTTGTATCTTCCTGTGTATCCTAAAATGTTGATTTTTTAAAGTGCCTTCCCCCCATATTCCCTCCAAGATTTTCTTGTGATTTTTAGGAAATAAAAACAAAATGTTAATTTTGATTCCATGCCTTCAGCAGGATTTTGTTTACAAAACTGAAAGTTGAATGTGCATTTCCTCTAATATTCAGGTCCACTTTCTGTTCATCTATAGAGACTTAGGAATGGAAAAACTTCATTATATTCTTAACAAATGTGTTAGATGGCTAGAGTCACTTTTGTAAGTTTACTTAGAGATTACCACTCATCTGTTCCATTAGCAAATGAACTAAGGCACCTCCATTTAATTGTAGTAAGCTGCAGTATAAATAATATGATGTAGTATAATTGTATACATATCTACTAACAGCAGGCATAATTATGGACATGGGGTAACTTACCTTTTAAAAGTTGAATCTTTGACCACCATTCCACAGCAACCATGTTTTTCCCCAGTTTATAAAATGAAATTGCAAAATAACACTTCATCTAAAGATGTGGGTATGTGGACTGATAGTGCCTACATAGCTGCTCTCAAGACATACTACTTAATAAATGAAACTTCATTACCAAGCCATAGTTAGAGAGTTGAACAGTGGCCCAAATTATAATTACTGTCAAAATTGTATTTTGCGCAGGTTTGGTGTAAAGGAACTTCAGTGGAGGTCTGAAGACTAATTCATCAAGCCAGAGCTGTCTGTTAACACACTTAGCAAAAAATAGATTTGTGATTTATTTGGATTTGCAGGCTATAAGGGTCTTGAATGACATTTATCTGATAAGATTCTTGACAAATTGGCCCAGGGTGAGGAATATGTTGAATGGGGCCGGGATGGGGTGAATGGAGTCCATCCCACTGGACACAAAGCTTTGAAGAGAACAGAAAATAAGAACTTCTCATTGTTGTGATAACCAGCCTTAAGCTTATCTGAAATACCTTCACCGTATTCTGGAAATCACTTATTAATGTGTAACTTAGCTAGACTTCACTGCACCGGCATCCTCCAATTTCCATATTCATGCACTTCATACTAATCACACTCGTTGTGAGTCCCATCTAAGTGATTAACCCTTTGCCTCCAAAGTCCTTTCCTGGCAAGGCAAATATTATGGGCTGCCCCTTAAAAAGAAAAACTCAGAATTCTGAATTGATGGGAGAAACAGAAAAGAAAGCTGGAAGAAAGAGTTGGATTTGTATCCCCTCCTCAGAGATAAAGACAGAACTGGGCCTATTCAGTTAACTTGAAGTTTCTTTAAAGTCAGATGTTTTTCTGTGTTCCAGGGTATTTTTAAATAAATGGCATTAGTTGAAGACAGCTGTGTGGAGTGCTGTTTCTCATATATAAGAGCATGCCTGGCCCCTTTTCTTTATTGAGAGCCCAGCTGATGTCATTGACTTGCAGTTCTCTAAGTTTCATGTGAAATGCTTACTTTGGATCTATCTCTTCTTTTCCCAATTATGCTTCACACCACACACAATCCTATTAATCCACATGTTAATTCCACAAACGGTGACCTATCTAATTTGGCCCCTGAAATAATTGAAATGGCTTTTATATTTTGTGTCATTGTAGGGAAGACTTTCCCAATGCATAATTGCATCATTGTTTTGATGAAACGTGGAATAATTTTTATTTTCAGGTAAAGGGAATAAACTAAGCAATGTCGCTTATGTGAAAACTTTGGGGGGGGGGAAAGCAAAAAAAAAGTATTTCTGATTATGGCATATTGAGACCAATCCTGTACAATGCTAGAGGACAGAAGGAAAGTTTGTCAGGAGGGCAGGGTTCTTACTTGGGGATCAAAGTCTTTGTGATACTCACCCACACCTTAAAGTCACAAAGTGTGGCTCATGGGCTGTACATGGCCCCCAGGGGCCACAGTTTCCCCTCTAATCTTACAAAACATGTGCATGGCAGTTAATAAGGTGCAATGAGGGCATTCCCATCACTGGCCATCTCCCATCCAAGTAGTCGTAAGGGCTGACCTTGCTTAGCATCCAAAATAAAGTGCTTTTAGGGTATTGGAGCAGCTAGCGACTAAAACTTATGTATAACTGTAGCACTGTTGCCACAATCATAAATACCCTTTAGTCTGACTTAAAGCCAGCAGCTGGATTGATCAAATGCCTGTTCAGCCTTTTATTGGATGCAAGGAGGAGGATGTTTGCAGCCAAAAAATGAGGCAGTGACAACGAGGAGGAGGCCTGTTGCAACTCATTACTGAGTGTGATTAGTACTCACAAGCAGGAAGTAGCTAGAAACATCCTCCTCTTTCTGTCCCAATTTCCAGCTGAGCACAGATTTTTTTTATATGATGAAGCTATTGGCTATTAAGTTGGTTTGGAGGAGAGTCAGACTAGGACAATGTTACTTTGTTATGAATGTGTAACTAAGCAGCTGATGTAAGATGGTTATAAACATCTTTTTTAATGTTGCAAACTTATCCAGTTGGCTTCAAGATGTTACAAACAAGAGCCAATTAGCAGTTGGCAAATTAGCACCACAAAACAACTGGCTTTTGCTACAGATTTGCAGAATATACTCTCCCCAGCCTGTTCTTTTTTTAAAAGGTAATGTGACAATGTAAGTTAAACCTCCATGGATTCAACATGGAACACCCCTCTGCCCTCATGAGATATATTTCTAAGACTGGGCTTCAAAGGACCAGATCTCTCCTGACATTAAATGTATGATTTAGCACTGCATGATTCTCTTCTTTTCTTACTGTAAATGTAAAATTTCCTTCCCAATACAAGTAACAACTTTGCTCGCATGCAGTGTTTGTGGGGCAAATCGGAGTGGCACTGGAGGAAAGTGTTCTGTGTGTTCTGGGTCCAGTCCTGCTCAAGCTCCAAGCAGTATCTATGGTGACTTATGACATGAAGGCTACTTACCATTTCTTGTAGTTTGGTCCTAAGCATGTAAGATATTTGACACAAATCATTTAAACAAAATATACATACTTGGGAAATATTGGACCCTACAGAGCTGGGTAGATATATCTGATTACTCCATGTGGACTAGTGAATCCCACAACACTATTTCACTCTGTCATGGTATCCTTTCCCTGCATTCTTTCAGTACATAATTTAAAATGTAGATGAGGAATGTGCAGTTCTACAGTTGTCAGATTGCAAATATGACCATTAGCTATGCTGCTAGATAGGAGCTGTAAGACAAGAACATTTGAAAAGCCACACATTTTTTCAAGCCTAGTTTAAAATAAAGAATCCAAATTTGTATTCCTTAATACAAAAACATATGCATTGAGTAAAAGCATATAATCGGATAGCCATAATACCAGATGTATATATTCCATATGACACATTTACACCTTCCCACTCATGGATTCATGGATTTAAATTGTCATTGATACCACTTATGCTTCCCCTCTTCATAAACCATAAATGTATTGTGCAACTAACTCCCAATATGAAGCTACCAAAATGGAACAATTTATCAAATCTGACATTGTGAAACTCGATCTCAACAAATCTTGGGAAGTTTCAGTTTACTCTAAAAGCCATTTGGCTCTCTTTAGGTGTTTATTTACTACTGCATATGCCTGTTACTCACTGTGTGTACATTCTGGAGTGTTTCACATGGCAACAGAAGTAAGGAAATTATTCATTTATGTTATGTATTCACGTGTACACCTTAACAAATTTATAGTTACAGTCTGCCCTTCATATACATGGATTCCGTACCATTGATTCAACCATAAATGAATGGCTTGAAAATATATTTTTGAAAAAAAAATCCCAAAAGCAAACCTTAATTTTGTCATTTTATATAAGGGACACCATTTTACTATGCTATTGTATATAATGGCATTTGAGGATCCATGGATTTTAGTATCCATGGGAATCCTGTAACAAAACCCTAGTGGAAACCAAGGTTCTTCTTGTCTAATACTGAAACATTTTGCTTGTACACACACTGTCTTTTTGGTTTTATTTTGTAAACAACATTTTCAGTTTCTGTTTGAAGTCAAAATACATTTATATTCTAATTTCAATTAGAACAGTTTGTATATCCTGGCCTATGAAGGCTTTGCCATAATACTGCTCCAGTTCTGGACACACAGTTCTGGAAAGAAAACCACCTTGAACTCAGCGGGACTTACTTCTAAGTTGACATGCACAGAGTTGTACTGTTAGTTGGTTGGTTTGGAAGATGCTGGAGGACAATTGTTGTCTTGATGCAGCTTAAGGAATCTTAAGCATGTCTTCCTGTGCTACCATGTTTCTCTTTAAAAATCCTTCTGTTTTCTTGCTTATCTTCTGCTGGATTTTTGTACATTCCCTAATCAGCATTTACTTTCAGCATGGATTTGCTCCTTGTGAATGTTACCACAAGCTCCTTTCTTTACCCAAAGGAAAATGCAACAAAATGCCCAGGTATTGCATTGAATGGAATAGAAACACAGACACACTCCCAGAAAGGCGGAGAGAGAAATAGTAAGTGAAGCGGAAATTTAAAGCCCCTCTGTTGGGAATAACAGTATAAATAACTGAAGACATCTTGTAAACAGTGCGGTCATAACCTTGAAACGTTAAACAGTTTCTCTGGGATCTGGCGCATCAGCTGCCTCTGGACTGAGCTGGCTCAAGAGAAAGAGCCAAGCACTTTCTATTTATCTCTCAGCTTAATCTCTCACAGAGTAACAAATCAGATCAATAGAGAAAAAATGTTTAAATTAAGAAGCCACCGTAGGGTGAACCAAGCAGGGCTATCTCTCCCATGCAAAGAATTCCCACTTCATCAGCAGTCTACACTCCTTAAGATATTTTCATTGGTTCCGCCATCATATAACACAGGACTGGTGACTTCCAGATGTGTTGAACTACACTGTCCTATAGACTCAAACATCATGGCCAGTTATCAGGGATTATTGGAATTATCATCCAAAACATCTGGAGGGCCACAGATTGATGCAGTGAGGGACTTCTTGGAAGTATCATTGCATCCGGTCTTTGTCACTGGGGGAAGTGTTTCCCTTGATCCACAACTCCAAAACTTGCTTCTAAGATCAAGGATGCCATTGAATAAAATGGAGAATGGAATGGAATTCATTTGAGCATATTATCCCACCATCCCAGAACAATCACGATTACTCTTTCTAGGTCATGGGAATATACAGACATATTTGAGTTCCCAAGCCTTTAAAGAAATTAAACAGTGCCAGTATTTTATACAGAAATTATTGCCATATTGTAATTTGATCTATACAAAAATATATATAATTTAACATATGACACACTTAGGAAAATAGGGTTTCAATAATACAGTCATGCACAGAGTAGAAAGCACAAATATTGTACATACATAATCCAATCCAATCTGGAGAGAATTGTGCTAGAAACTTCTGGAAAACCTCTTGCCCAAATTCTGCCTTACAATTGTAGTCATCACACCAGGAAATAACAAAATGAGATTTCAAAATTCTCACATCATTTTTTCTAAATATTAATCTGTGTACCAAGCCAATAGATTCTGTAAGGGTGCAGCAGTTTAAATTTGAGAGAAGTCACCAAACTATTTTTCTCATGCCATTGCTTTTTAAATTGGATGCCCTTACTGACAGATATCGACATTAAGACAGTGCCTTCAGTGTATGTCAGGCAGTGTATTAAGTATTTCTGTCCAAATGCTTCTTGCCTTAAATAACTTGTTAATTCAAATATTCTCACTGGATTCCAAACCACTGAATGGAAATACTATTTTTTACACATGAGATAATTCATAATTAGTTTTATAAAAACCATCCCAAACTATAATAGGCAGACTCACAATTTAGCCAGACAAGATGGCTAGGTTACAGAAATAGTTGCATCTCTGACAACATAGGTTACACATATAGTTGCATCTCCGACAACAGAGGAGCCTCTAATATCCATCATATTTGACAATTGCTGGCTAGTACTGATGGGACTTGTACTCCAAAAAAATAAAAATGGAAGGGTACCTATTTGAGTAACTTAGGCCCCTTCTACACTGCTACATCATCCAGATCATCAAAGCAGGTAATCCACATTACCTGCTTTGAACTGGATTACATGAGTCTACACTGCCATATAATCCAGTTCAAAGCAGATAATTTGGATTTTACATAGCCTTCAGCCCTTTCTACACTGCTCCTATATTCCAGGATCTGATCCCAGATTATCTGTCAGTGGAGACTCCTATAATCCAGATTAAATCAGGTAATCTGGGATCAGATCCTGGTCTAAATTGAAGGGGCCTAAATTGAATTTATTTACAAACAGGTGTTTTGAACAGCCCACTGGAGTGAACAAACACTACCTAGAAACTTCTTGGCAGTAAATCTTTTGAAATCAGTTGGCACAATCCACCCCCCCCCCCAAATAAGAATAAATTAGCTTGTTCTATGAACACTCTGGGTACTTCCAGATGAGCTATTCCAACTGCTACTAGGCTAAAAGGATCATAGAGCTATTCAAAAACATTGGGGGGATTACATTTAGTCTTTGAAATTTTATATTGTACAACCAACTTTGAAATCTCTCAGTTAGGGCTCTTCCACACAGCCATATAACCCAGAATATCAAGGCAGAAAATCCCACAGTATCTGCTTTGAACCAAGTTAACTGAGTCCACATTGCCATATACTCCAGTTCAAATCAGATAGTGTGGGCTTTTATTCAGCTGCGTGGAAGGGGCCCTAGTCTCTAAGATGCTACAAGATCCCTTTGAAAACTTTCCTTCTGAATGATTGTGGTCTCGTCCCACTTTATCATTCTAACAATATCTTGCAAGGAAAAAAGGATGGATTACAAAAACAAAGGCAACATTTAAATTTCACATTAAAAAATTCCATGATCGAGACAGGGCAGAATGACCGCACAGCAAATGCCTCATCTTGGACATCCCTTCATTGCAAAGTTTAGCTAGTGAGACTGAAGACTGAATTACTAACTTCACAAAACAGTGAATTCCACTAACAATTTTACAATCCATCCAAATCCCCATAAAAAGCCATCATTGCATATCTTCTTCCTTCCCTTTCCTTCTTTCTTTCTGTGCCTATGTTGTTTTTCTAGTGTGCTAAACTACCCTCCCCAAAAAAGGACATGGTCTACGTCTCCTTAATTAAGAAAATAAACATTTCATAATCTGGGGTCAAATGAATTGACACTATGAGGCTCTGTGGGGCTTTAAGATGTGTAGGTGAACCAATATCATCCTCTTTAGCAAAATTGAAAATAAATAATCTTCATTTTGAACAAATTAAAGGAAACTCACACCAACATTATTATTTGTTGTTATTTCTTTTCATATGAAGAGGTCTTTTGGTTATTGTTCACATGAAAATATAAGAAACCCTGTCTGATGAAAATATATCCATAGAGTTATCTTTAATGTGAATTGTTTAGAGAAAGGTGACTACTATGAGAATAATGTTCTAGGGACCTGTCTTTCACAAGGTCATTTACACAAAGGCAGATGGTGACAAATGTCTGGTTGGAGAAAGATTACAGCACTTGAACCAGCAAGGCGCGGTTGTGGGACATTAAAATATGTACAAGTTAATAAAGTTAAATATACGCTCTTTGGGATGCTAAATTGTTCCTCCCACCCTTTGGCATGTGACGCATTTGGTCATCTCTTCAACATTTAGGTTCTTTTGTGGGAAAGCAATCTTGTTGTCTCTTTCCTGACTGCCCCCTTCATACATACACGCCTGTACACAGGCATTCAAAAACACCTGTACATATACACAGATGGCTGGCTTTCCCATGTTTAAAAATCCTGGGTCAGGATGCTGTGGGACCGCACAATCGGGCCGTGTTCACTGCTTCTTTCAGCTCATTCTCTGGTTTGCCAGCAACCATGAAGGGCCAAGTCTGTAAAGGGGTGGAATGGGGGAGAAAGGATGGGAGAGAGAGGGGAAAAATCAGCACTTCAAATAATGTAGCACTTGAATGGGTGATAAATAAAGTCAACTGCCAGAATGTCATAGACTGCCCAGGTGTTCTTTTTAAACTATACATAGAAGTGGTTCAAGCAGACAGTCCCAGCTACTGAGTGTAAACAGTTTTTAAGATGGCTCCACTGTACTGCACATTTGCTGCGCAATCATAAAGTTTTTGCTCTGCATTTTCTCATATTGTGTGAATGCATTTGTTCTCTCTCTCTCTCTCTCTCTCTCTCTCTCTCTCTCTCTCTCTTATAGTTTTCTGTAATATCTGGAGCAATGGGTTATGCTTTCTTCATCTCTAATATCAACATAAGTCACCTTTGTTCAGGGGTGTAAATTACTGGGTTTTTTTCGTATCTGGAGCAATTTCAGAAACTGTAAGTTGCTTCTAGTGTGAGAGAATTGGCCGTCTGCAAGGATGTTGCCCAGCGCATGCCCAGATGTTTTGATATTTTTACTGTCCTTGTGGGAGGCTTTTCTCATGTCCCCGCATGGGGAGCTGGAACTGACAGAGGGAGCTCAGCGGCAACCTTCAGGTCAGCAACCCAACCTTCAAGTCAGTAGTCTTGCCGGCACAAGAGTTTAATCCACTGTGCGCGGGGGGGGGGGGGGGGGGGGAGAGAGACTCCGTCACTGGGGTGGCATAAAACAAAATAATTGCTCCCTATAATAAGAACGATACCTCCTCCATGTAATTTTCTTTTACTTCCCAAATTTGTAGTTGAGCAGTAAACTACAACTTCTTCTAGAAATACAGTATAGTTTGGCATCCAAAGAAAAAACAATGTTACCAAAAGAATGGGAAGACAGCAAACCTAACGTGTTAACAATTTCCAAAATCTCATTCTCTGTAATCCTAGCTATTTAGAGACTGAAGAAACATTTCATGGCTGGGGGAGAATTCTTATTTGGGGAACAACAGTTTCATTTTCTTTCCCCCTGCCTTTGATTGAAAATATTTGCCTAAGCTAAATAACACAACTGACAAAGGCATACTGTGACACACAGACAAGGGAAGGGTGAAAGCCCTACCCTATCCATTCTCCGCTGGGTAATGTCAAGACACAGCTCCCCCTCCGTGTCTGCTTTGTTTTGAAAATGATAAGGGTACTATCTCTTTCTAAAAGCATTTCAGAATTGGAGATTTAGTTTCTCATCTACTTCGTACTACGGCTTGAATTTGTCCAAAAGTTCCACTGAGTTCAGACACATGTTAGATGATCAGAGTGAATGCCTAATTTTATAGTTAAAGATTATCATTTCATTCTTTTAGGGAAAGAAACCAAATGATTTTTTTAAAAAAGTATAGATACTTATATTTTCTTTATTTTAAAAACTGCCTGGATATTTTTGGTTCTTTTTCCTGTTCTGTGATAACTGCCTTTAATTTCCCAGATTATTCTAATAATTGTTACATTGCCTTTTGAAAATTTATAAAATTGTTTAAAAGCACTGTTTATAATTATACAGCAACAAGACGATCATGATAGGGCAGCTCTATCACAAACCATATTATGAAAATACCAGTCAATTAGAATATATATTTTATGTTATACATTTCTGTTATTTTCTATTTGCTGTCTGATCATTTTTTTATTTTGACAGATCAATGTAATTTTAAGCAATATCTTCAATATGATTGTTTTTATTTATCATGTCAGAAGCAAATTTGAGGGTACAGTTATAATGTATTTAAAAACACCAACAAAATTAAAAACTTGGCATTAAACTAAATGTCCTTTGACCAGAAGCTGGCCACTTGGAGGGCCTCTGGTGTCACTTTAGGAGGGTCCTCCATTGTGCATGTGCAAGGCAGGGCTCAGGCTGCCCTGGAGTAGCTGGTCTGTGGCTTCCTCTTCTCCACACTCCCATGCATTTTTTTATCAATGGTTACACAATTAATTTATATTAATAATTTTCTTTGAGGAATTACTTTAAAAAGAAGACAACAGCCATACTCTAGGAGTTAACCTTCTCATTTTTAGAGAGTTTCAATAATTTACAATAACAGAGTTTTCAATCATGACTTAGAATTAAGGGTTTTTGGGCTCAAACAGCCATTCTAGAGTTTATTTCACTAAGAGGTCTAGATACTTTCTTTCTTTTTGTTCCCTTTGAAAAAGAATAAATCTTTTTATTTGTTTCATGTCTAAAAGTGATGCCAAACGTTTTCATGTTTGCTATCAAGTCAGTGGAGAAAGAAATATCAAGCTCACCAAATGCATAAGACGGATTTTGTTTTCTTTATAAACTCCAACATATAAAAAAAATCTGGGATGAAGGAAAAAGTCCTGAAAGTTCACAAACGTTCAAAGAGGACCAAATATTAGATAGAAGGAAGAGGTGCCTTCACTCCCATTAGGGACTCCTTTCTACAATAATATTATTTGCAGAAACGGATTTGGAGGGCTAAAAACCCAAGGAACGGAAAGGCTGTGCGTAATTCTTTAAAACCTTGAAGTAGTTTGATATCTAGGCTTATATTTCAAGCGTATTATTATTATTATTGTTATTATTATTGGTCTGTCAGTCTCTCGCAATTAAAAGGCAAGCACAGCTTTTGGATTTTCTCTTGGGCAAACCAGATACAGGACCCCCTTATTCTTCAGAGGTCTCTCTCTCTCTCTTCCTTCACATCAATTTATACATTTCACAACAACCTCTCTTCTCCCTTCCATTAATGCTGAACGGGCGGCAACGCTACTTAGAATAGTTGTGCCCAGTTCCCAAGTCCTGAAAGGTAGCGATTCCTACTGGCTTGTTGCTGTTTTTTAAACCAAAGCCTCAGGCTGTCGCGTTTTCTGGGACAACTTCCTAGGAAACACGCTTAGATATACAGGAATTGTAGTGTGCCTTCAGGTCGTTTCCCACTTACGCCGACCTTAAGATGAACCTATCATGGGGTTGCTGTTTTTTTCTTTAAGACTGAGGTCACCCAGTGGGTTTCCAGGCCGAGTAAGGATCGTTGTCCAACGACCCAACCACGACCTACTTAAGGCGAATTAGTCCCCATGTTGGAAAGGGCGCGGGTGAAACAGTCCTGAGGTGACTTGAATTAGTCTGGAAGGATCCAAAGGAGTTCGGGTTTTAAAAGCAGGAAGAGAAGGAGAAGGGAGCTTGAGAGAGAGAGAGAGACGGAGACAGACAAATAAACCCTTTCTAGAAAAGTTAAACAGAGGGCCCTTCCACACAGCCATATATCCCAGAATATCAAGGCAGAAAATCCCACAATAGCTGCTTTGAACTGGGTTGTCTGAGTCCACACTCAGATATTGTGGGATTTTCTGCCTTGATATTCTGGGATATATGGCTGTGTGGATGGGCCCACCGATTTCAGAGTCCAGGGGCCCTTCCAAACAGCCATATAACTCAGAATATCAAGGTAGAAAATCCCACAATATCTGTTTTGAACTGGGTTATCTGAGTCCACACTGCATATATTCCAGTTCGAAGCAGGTAATGTGGGATTGCATTCAGCTGTATGGAAGGGGCCTTGGAGTGGGCTCCAAAGCAGTGTGGCCAAATTGACAAGGAGCCTCCCTTCTTCCACAAATCCCGCCTTTTCAGCAGGCGCCCCTCGAAGGAGCGTTGCGACTCAACGTTGGACTTGGACGCTAGGGCTGCATCTACACGGTGGAATTAATGCGCCTTGACACGTCTTGAAGTGCCACGGCTCAATGCTATGCAGTTATAGAAGGTGCAGTTTGGTGAGGCACCAGCACTCCTTGGCAGAGAAGGATCCAGTTATAGCAGGTGAAATGCTCTCAAACTGCCTGCATTCTACCCTCCAGTGCATTTGCTTGTGCTTTTCCTGCATGGCCAGGGGTTGGACTGGATGCCCTCTGGGGTCTTTCTCAACTCTGTGATCACGTGCAGATGCGACCTAAAAAGACCCAGGTTCAAATCATGGAGAGGAAAGCTCATGCGAGGCACATTCTCTCAACCTCAGAGGAAGGCAAAGGCAACACTTCTGTGAAGAAATCCTCCATCGTGAGAGCCTCCCACAGGATGGGAAAACATCAAAACATCCAGGCGCCCCTGGCAACATCCTTGCAGACGGCCAATTCTCTCACATCAGAAGCGACTTGCAGTTTCTCAGGTCGCTCCTGACACGGGAAAAAAATCCTCCATCATTGAGAAATGCCTCGAAAGCGCCCCACCAACCACCAAGCTCTCTCTTTCTCCTGAAACTGGCGTCGCTTTCCTGTTTGACGCACCGAAAGGTGGAAAGAAAGCCTGGCAAATAGCCCCCGACGGTGGGCAAGGCAGGAGGGTTGAAGAAAGACCTTGTAAAGCAGGCATGGGCAAACATGGGCTCTCCAGGTGTTTTGAACTTCAACTCCCACAATTCCTAACAGCCTACCGGCTGTTAGGAATTGTGGGAGTTGAAGTCCAAAACACCTGGAGGGCCCAAGTTTGCCCATGCCTGTTGTAAAACGACAACTCCCCACGATCCCATAGCATTGAGCCAGGGCAGTGTAAAGTGGTGCCAAAACTGCATTCATTCGACAGCACAGCTGCACCCTAAGCTGCGGGTGGAAGGAGGATTTGAGGGCCCTTCTACACAGCCATATAACCCAGAATATCAAGGCAGAAAATGCCACAACATCTGCTTTGAATTGGGTTATCTGAGTCCACACCTCCATATAATCCAGTTCAAAGCAGATCGTGTGGGTTTTTATTCAGCTGTGTGGTAAAGGGACCTGAGAATCAACCCATTGACTGAGAGAATAAGGCTTGATTATGGGTTTCACCCAATGATTGAGAGAATAAGGCTTGGCTATGGGTTTCACCCATTGATTGAGAGAATAAGGCTTGGTTATAGGTTTCACCCATTGATTGAGAGAATAAGGTTTGGTTATGGGTTTCACCCATTGATTGAGAGAATAAGGCTTGGTTATGGGTTTCACCCACTGATTGAGAGAATAAGGCTTGGCTATGGGTTTCACCCAATGATTGAGAGAATAAGGCTTGGTTATGGGTTTCACCCATTGATTGAGAGAATAAGGCTTGGTTATGGGTTTCACCCACTGATTGAGAGAATAAGGCTTGGCTATGGGTTTCACCCAATGATTGAGAGAATAAGGCTTGGCTATGGGTTTCACCCATTGATTGAGAGAATAAGGCTTGGTTATGGGTTTCACCCATTGATTGAGAGAATAAGGCTTGGTTATGGGTTTCACCCAATGTTTGAGAGAATAAGGCTTGGCTATGGGTTTCACCCATTGATTGAGAGGCCACGACTTGGCCGTACACACACCCATCTTCTGGAGTAGTGGAACGCATGGAAAGGCTCAAAAAGGGTTGTACAGACAGTGCACATGTAGAGCGGTTTGGCACCACTTGACACTGCCCTGGCTCCATGGGAGGTGTCATTTCACACGGCCCTTGGCTTGAGGTGGTGCCTCACCAAAGGACAAGCCCATGGTGGTCCCAAGGTGTAGGTGTAACCCCCCCCCCCCGCCCGCCCCCCAGCGCAGTTCGTCCGTCCCGGGAGACTCACCAGGTTGACGGGGTGGCTGTACCCGTTCTCGTACTTGTCGCTGGCCAGGATCTGCCGGAGGTGGGCGATGTAGCTGGAGGCCAGACGGAGGGTGTCCAGCTTGGAGAGCTTGGTGTCGGGGGGCACCCAGGGCAGCGTGGTCTTGAGCCGGGAGAAGGCCTTGCTCAGGACCCGCATGCGGGCGCGCTCCCGGGCGTTGGCGGCGTGCCGCTGGACCTGCTTGCCCTCGGGCGCCCCTCCGAAGTGGGCGCTGCCCCGCTTGCCGGGCCCCGAGGAGGCCTTCCTCCGCGCCTTGCCCCCCGCCCCCGCCGCCTTGCCGGGAGGAGCAGCGGGAGCGGGAGCGGGGAGAGCGGGCGCCGGGGGCTCCGTGGCCTCCTCCTCCTCCTCCTCGTCTTCCTCGCAGGCCAGCATCTCCCCCTCGGCATCGCTCAGGGAGCCCGTGGACATGGCCTCCCGGGAGGCGCGCCTCCTGATGCCTCTCTCGCCGGGAAGTCCGACGGGGAGGGCGCTTCGGGCGTTTATTTGGGGGAGGCGGGACCTGGGTGGGTTGGGACGCGCCCTGGGATGCTTCCACGAAGGAGGGAAGGGCGGGGAGGAGAGGAGGACGGGGCGGACCCCAAGGCAAAGCCGCGTCTCCCCTGCGCCCACTGCACGGCCGCCCCGGGAGGCCCCAAAAGGGTCCCTTCCCTTGACTCAAGATCATCATCCTCACCACCATGTTCACCAGGGCTTTCCAAACGCGCGCGTTACCTCTCAAGGAGGTAACAAGTACAGTACAACATAAACGGGCCGGCTGAACGTTGGATAAGCGAATATGTTGGATAATAAGGAGGGATTAAGGAAAAGCCTATTAAACATCAAATTAGGTTATGATTTTACAAATTAAGCAGAAAAACACCACGTTATACAACAAATTTGACAGAAAAAGTAGTTCAATACGCAGTAATGCTATGTAGTAATTACTGTATTTACGAATTTAGCACCAACATATCACGATGTATTGAAAACATTGACTACAAAAATGCGTTGGATAATCCAGAACGTTGGATAAGTGAGACTCTACTGTAATGACAAAATATTGGAAATGTATGTCATTATCTTACAAATCATATATTTAAAAATATAATAACACAGTAGAGTCTTACTTATCCAACATAAACGGGCGGGCAGAATGTTGGATAAGCGAAAATGTTGGATAATAAGGATGAATTAAGGAAACGCCTATTAAACATCAAATTACGTTATGACTTTACAAATTAAGCAAAACATCATGTTTTACAACAGATAAGCAGAAAAAGCAGTTCAATACATGGTAACATGTAGTAATTATTGTATTTATGAATTTAGCACCAAAACATTTCAATGTATTGAAAATATTGACTATAAAAACACTGGCTACTAACAAATTGACTACAAATAAAGATAGAATTGCATCAAATGAACTTACAGTAACAACATTGTCGAAAATTAAATCCATAAAAAGTTCAGTCCTTGCTGTCTAGAGAAACAGCTGTGGATCCGGGCAGACTGCATTGGATAATCCAGAATGTTGGATAAGCGAACATTGGATAAGTGAGACGCTACTGTAATAATAATAATAATAATAATAATAATAATAATAATAATAATAATAATAATATGTGGAGAAGTCTACACATTTTATTTATCATGTCAGAAAGAAACCGAGGGTACAGTTGTAATGTATTTAAAAACACAAAGTTAAAATTTGGCATTATACTAAATGTCCTTTGACTCGAAGCTGGCCACTTGGAGTGCCTCTGGTGTTGCTATATTTATTTATTTATTTCCAATATTTCTACCCCGCCATTCTCCCCAAGGGGACTCAGGGCGGCTATAAGAAGATCCTCTACTGTGCATGTGGCAGGACTCAGGCTGCATTGTAGTAGGTGGTCTGTGGTTTGCTCTTCTCCACACTCACATGTTGTGGACTCCACTTTGTGGCCCCATTTCATAAGATTGGCTCTGCATCTCATGGTGTCAGAGAGCAGCCTGTTCAGTGCAATTCAAGTCTTCTGTGTACCCAGAAGAGAGTCTCTCATCTGATATCAACCATGGCTTCTGGTTCTGGGTTTTAGCCTGCAACTTTTGGACTCTCTCTTGCTGAGGTGTTCCTGCAAGTATCTCTGTAGATCTTAGAAAACTATTTCTTGATTTAAGGCATTGCCATGCTGGCTGATAGCAGAACAGGGGATGGGCCGGATATGTCATTACCTTGGTCCTTTAGTTATTGGCTACTACTTCCCAGTGGATGTCAGGTGGTGCAATACCTGCTAAACCATATGATTTCTCCAGTAGTGTGGGGATGTATTCCACAATGGGCATCCACAACAGAACAGCAAAGCGCAAGGGCAGATGTCTTCACTGTCTGGTTGTGATCCCCAGGTTGTGCCAGTCAGCTTCTGTATGATATTATTTCTAGCACCCACTTTTTGTTTGATAGTCAAGCAGTGTTTCTTGTAAGTCAGAGCACAGTCCAGGGCAACTTCCAAGTATTTTGGTGTGCTGCAAAATGCAGCTCTCATGTACACGATGATGATGATGATGATGATGATGATGATGATCTTAAGTCAATTTAAGTTGTGACTTGCAGCATGCAACTTAAATTGACTAAAGATCATCATCATCATCATCATCATCATCATCATCATCATGTATACCAGAGCTTTCCAAATGTGCGTGTGTCAACTGCAGTGTCTATTTGCTTCTCAAGAAGGCACCAAGTAATAAAAAATATTTGAAATGTATGTAATTATCTTACAAATCATATATTTTAAAAATATGTTAATAATAATAATAATAATAATAATAATAATAATAATAATAATAAGTGGACAAGTCTATATGGGGACACCAAATGCTGCCTTGCCCAAACACGAATCAATGAACATGAAAGGCACTGCAGACTAACTCAGCCACAAAAGTCAGCCATAGCAGAGCACTTGAGGAACCAGCCTGGACATAGCACATTATTTGAGAATACAGAAATGCTCGACCCCTCTAACAACTATCATGTCAGACTACACAGAGAAGCCATTGAAATCCACAAGTATGTGGACAATTTCAAGAGAAAGGAGGAAACAATGAAAATGAACAAAATATGGCTCCCAGTATTAAACTCTGAAATCAGGACAGTAAATGAAGAACAATACTTAGAAAACAGGGGAATTCCAGACAGGAATCCATCAGGGCCAGCTAACACCTCCCAACAAATGATTCCCCTGGGCAGGAAGAAGCCAGGCATGGAAACTGCAAGGCTGTTCAATGCTAATAAAGGTGGACAATTGCAGCATTCATACTTGCCTCTAACAGACAAGAGTTATTTCTCACACCCCAGACATGCCACAGATATATAAACCCCACTTGCCTAGTTTGCAACCTCTGAGGATGCCTGCCATTATGTGGGCGAAACGTCAGGAGATAATGCTTCTGGAACATGGCCAAACAGCCCAGAATACTCACAGTAATTCATGAAAGCCTTCGACAACACAATGACAAAGTATATGGAAATATATGTCCTTATCTTACAAATCATATATTTTTAAACATATACATGAAAGATTTTAAAGAGATATGTTTTATCCCCATGCATTTCGTTATTGTGTATTGCAGTTTGTGTATGGGTACATATCACCTATAAAGTGTTGGTTTAATGATCCAGGCATGGGCAAACTTTGGCCCTCCAGGTGTTTTGGACTTTAACTCTCAGAAATCCCAGCCTGCTTACTGACTGTTAGGAATTGTGGGAGTTGAGGTCCTTGAGGGCAAAAGTTTAGCCATGGCTGGTAAATTCTGGTTTGCTAATAAAACTGAATCACAGTGTCACAAAATGATGCATGTCTAAAACGTGCGCCACACACACAAAATGTTTGGAAAGCTCTGATCTACAGTTAATAATAATAATAATAATAAAATTAATAATAATAATAATAATAATAATGGTGTGTGTTCCTGTATGGCAGGCAGAAAGGGGTTGGGCTGAGTGGCCCCTTCCTCCTCCTCCTCCTCCTCCTCTTCTTCTTCTTCTAGCCCCCCCTTCCTTCAGTAAACATAAGGGATGGATGCATTTGAACTGGGAAAAACTCTCTTTGAGTTGTCTAAGAGCTTGGAACCATAGAACCCTAGAATTGGAACAGACCCCCAAGGGCTACCCAGTCCAGCCTCATTTTGTCTGCAATGCATGAATACATCAACAAAACACTCCTGGTAGATGGCCATCCAACCTCTGCTTAAAAATCTCCAGAGAAGGCGACTTCACCACTTTCCAAGACAGCGTATTCCACTGCTGAACTATCAGGAAATTTTTCCTAAAGTTTTGGCAGAATTGCTTTTCCTACAATTTGAATACATTGCTCCATGTCCTAGAACAGCAAAAAACAAGTCTACCCCCTCCTCAATAAAACATCCTTTCACATTGAGGAGCAGGCAAGCTTGTTATGTGCTCTTTTGAAACCATTACTTTTGATTTCTGTTCTTCTAACTGACACAATGGTTTGATGATTTTGGGGCCATCTACATTGACCACTTGATGCAGTTTCAAGCCTGTATTAAAGAAAGTGGTTTCACAGTGTAGGTGATTACATAAGAAATCCTGGAACCAATCTGAGGCCCAGATGGTGAATGATTACACAAACCACAGAGTACTGATGCTCATTAAGGGCTTTCTTTTGCATACTTTTGTGGCTGTTTGTTGTCCAGCAGCCGCAGTGTGATGTTAGTCTCAAACTGCACTGTAGATGGGGCCTGGGAAATTATTGGAATTTATCATGATATGCTGCCCTTGCCCAATTATATAATACAGTTTAATTTGACTGCCCTGGCTCAATGTTATGGAATCCTGGGAGCTGTAGTTTGGTGAGGCAATGACACTTTTGGGCAGAGAAGACTAAAGAGCTTTTAAAACTACAACCCTTGTGATTCCATAGCATTGAGCCACGGCAGTTCAAGTGTGGTCAGACTTCATTCATTCTACAGTGTAGATGCAGCAGAGAGTTCTTCAGGTTTAATAAACTTCAAACCCCAGAATTCAATGGGATTGAATAATACAGTGGAATAATAGCATAATACAGTACACTATGATAATAGTCCATAAAATAGAGCTCAAGCTCAAGTGTCTGCAAATGCTTCCATTGCTAGTCTTTTTTTTTCTACCAGCCAATCAGTTATAGTAATTCAACCTTCTTTGTAGGCCCATCTCAGTAATTCAGGAGGCCATATCCAATCCTGGGATATGACTGGCCTCTAAGGAAGGAGGAAGTTTAAATGTTCATGATGGAGCTGAAGTAATCTCCACACAGAGGAGATCTAGTGAAGCTTGCACCAGTTGTAGTCACACCTTACACAAGACCCCTAACTACACTTTTCCTAAGTAATTCAGACCAAAGAGAATTGCAGTACAATCCATTTTGTGATGAGTGTGTGTGTGTGTGTGGAGGGAGGGGGTGTAGGGTGTAAGGAGGCATGCTCCATATGTCAGAAAAACTGGATCATCATGGAATATGTTGCAAAACAAGCCAGAATCTTATTATGTCTGGAGGAACAGCTGTTACAGGAAAAGCAGACCAGTGTTTGTTTTTAGCATCTTCCTTGAGGCCAGTCGAGCCAAATGATGTCCCCACATAAAATGTGAAGATCTTTCCATGTCCCATGGGTTGGAGAAGTTGGTCAGAACCCTGTTGGTGTCATGTACCAACAGGGTTCTGCTTTCCCAAGTTATTATTAGTTTTAAATGTAATTTTTATTGTATTTGATTGTATCTTAATTTTATTTTAACTTGTATTTATGACAAAAATATTTAATTGTGTTTCAATTTTTGTGTCTGCCATGTTTTAAGTTTTTATTGGGTTGCATCATGTTATTATTAGCAGTCTTGAGTCCCTATGGAGAGAAAGGCAAGATAGAAATAAAGTTAATAATAATAATAATAATAATAATAATAATAATAATAATGACTCATGTGCATTACACATAGTTTTAGATCTGTCATGCAACAAACGTAATCAATTTATGGCTGCATAGCCAAGGTCCCACAGGTGTAACTATTAGGCTTGCTCAAATAATTCGATTTCCCCATTACCCGTTATTAATTCGTTACTTTCGTTACTTTTGAAGCAATATACGACCTTGATTGTCCACACGTCTGGATATCGCGGTTTCGAACCGCGATAGGCCGTTTTTTGTTATGTCGTCGTTTTTTTTCGTTGGGAAAAAAAGCTTTTGCAAATCACCCAAACTTGTTTAAGTGCACTGGGGCAACCTAGCGTGTTGTTTGCACCTTGTGGCCAATCAGAGAGCACGTTTAACCCGGGGGAGGGGCTGGTAGTATGTCCTGAATGAAAAGACGGTGCACGGGAGCCTCGTGGCTCATTTCGGGATCTGCAGAGAGAGAGGGTGGGTTGGGAGCGAGATTCCGCAGGCAGGCAGGCAAGATTGCTGTGTCACAGCTTCCTTGGCTGAGCTAGAGCTAGGCTACAGATTAGAAGACCGGGAGAAAAGGTTGGGTGGGTGAGGTGGGGTGGGGTGGGGTTGGAAACTGTTGGGTGTTTCTTTCCTTTTTTTTTTTTTGCAAAGGGCCTGTGGGCTTTTTTTCCTCACAAGATTGGCATTTTCCATTTTCCCACCCGGCCTGCAATTTTTCTGCTGCACCATTTTGCTTGTTGCGGGCGGGGTAGGCTTTCTTCTTGATTAGGATACTTTTCTTTTTTCAACGCAAAAGGGTTTTTGGAAATAAGGGTGCCTGATTTGGCCTCCTTTCCTTCTAGGCTGCTCAAGCAGGGCTGTTTGTCTGTGCCAGGGCCGCTGTGAATCAAAAGCCAAGTTTGGCAAAAGGGTTGCACATCCCATACTCCTTTGTAGAACTACACCTCCTTTTTGGGAAATAAGGGAGCCTGCCTGATTTGGCCTCCTTTCCTTCTAGGCTGCTCAAGCAGGGCTGTTTGTCTGTGCCAGGCCCACTGTGAATCAAAAGCCAAGTTTGGCAAAAGGGTTGCACGTCCCATCGTCCTTTGTAGAACTACACCTCCTTTTTGGGAAATAAGGGAGCCTGCCTGATTTGGCCTCCTTTCCTGCTAGGCTGCTCAAACAGGGCTCTTTGTCTGTGCCAGGGCCGCTGTGAATCAAAAGCCAAGTTTGGCAAAAGGGTTGCACATCCCATACTCCTTTGTAGAACTACACCTCCTTTATGGGAAATAAGGCAGCCTGCCTGAATTGGCCTCCTTTCCTTCTAGGCTGCTCAAGCAGGGCTGTTTGTCTGTGCCAGGGCCACTGTGAATCAAAAGCCAAGTTTGGCAAAAGGGTTGCACGTCCCATACTCCTTTGTAGAACTACACCTCCTTTTTGGGAAATAAGGGAGCCTGCCTGAATTGGCCTCCTTTCCTTCTAGGCTGCTCAAGCAGGGCTGTTTGTCTGTGCCAGGGCCGCTGTGAATCAAAAGCCAAGTTTGGCAAAAGGGTTGCACGTCCCATACTCCTTTGTAGAACTACACCTCCTTTTTGGGAAATAAGGGAGCCTGCCTGAATTGGCCTCCTTTCCTGCTAGGCTGCTCAAGCAGAGCTGTTTGTCTGTGCCAGGGCCGCTGTGAATCAAAAGCCAAGTTTGGCAAAAGGGTTGCACGTCCCATACTCCTTTGTAGAACTACACCTCCTTTTTGGGAAATAAGGGAGCCTGCCTGATTTGGCCTCCTTTCCTGCTAGGCTGCTCAAGCAGGGCTGTTTGTCTGTGCCAGGGCCGCTGTGAATCAAAAGCCAAGTTTGGCAAAAGGGTTGCACGTCCCATACTCCTTTGGAGAACTACACCTCCTTTTTGGGAAATAAGGGAGCCTGCCTGATTTGGCCTCCTTTCCTGCTAGGCTGCTCAAGCAGGGCTGTTTGTCTGTGCCAGGGCCGCTGTGAATCAAAAGCCAAGTTTGGCAAAAGGGTTGCACATCCCATACTCCTTTGTAGAACTACACCTCCTTTTTGGGAAATAAGGGAGCCTGCCTGAATTGGCCTCCTTTCCTTCTAGGCTGCTCAAGCAGGGCTGTTTGTCTGTGCCAGGGCCGCTGTGAATCAAAAGCCAAGTTTGGCAAAAGGGTTGCACGTCCCATACTCCTTTGTAGAACTACACCTCCTTTTTGGGAAATAAGGGAGCCTGCCTGAATTGGCCTCCTTTCCTTCTAGGCTGCTCAAGCAGGGCTGTTTGTCTGTGCCAGGGCCGCTGTGAATCAAAAGCCAAGTTTGGCAAAAGGGTTGCACGTCCCATACTCCTTTGTAGAACTACACCTCCTTTTTGGGAAATAAGGGAGCCTGCCTGATTTGGCCTCCTTTCCTGCTAGGCTGCTCAAGCAGGGCTGTTTGTCTGTGCCAGGGCCGCTGTGAATCAAAAGCCAAGTTTGGCAAAAGGGTTGCACGTCCCATACTCCTTTGTAGAACTACACCTCCTTTTTGGGAAATAAGGGAGCCTGCCTGAATTGGCCTCCTTTCCTTCTAGGCTGCTCAAGCAGGGCTGTTTGTCTGTGCCAGGGCCGCTGTGAATCAAAAGCCAAGTTTGGCAAAAGGGTTGCACGTCCCATACTCCTTTGTAGAACAACACCTCCTTTTTGGGAAATAAGGGTGCCTGCCTGATTTGGCCTCCTTTCCTGCTAGGCTGCTCAAGCAGGGCTGTTTGTCTGTGCCAGGCCCACTGTGAATCAAAAGCCAAGTCTGGCAAAAGGGTTGCACGTCCCATACTCCTTTGTAGAACTACACCTCCTTTTTGGGAAATAAGGGAGCCTGCCTGATTTGGCCTCCTTTCCTTCTAGGCTGCTCAAGCAGGGCTGTCTGTGCCAGACCCACTGTGAATCAAAAGCCAAGTTTGGCAAAAGGCTTGCACGTCCCATCGTCCTTTGTAGAACTACACCTCCTTTTTGGGAAATAAGGGAGCCTGCCTGATTTGGCCTCCTTTCCTTCTAGGCTGCTCAAGCAGGGCTTTTTTCTGTGCCAGGGCCGCTGTTTGGCAGAAGGGTTTGCCAAAGTAGGGCTTGCATAAAATCTCTTTCTCCTATAGTAACCCTAAGGTCTGGAAAATACAGGTATCCCCTTTGTAACGTATAACAATAAGAACAACTGTAATAGAAGGGTTTGCGGCAGTTAATAGACCCTGAACACATTGCCAATCAAGAAACAACACATCTGTTCCCCCAGTAACACAATACCTTCCTCCCTTCTGTTACCTGAAAACACTCCCGTTATCATGAAGCGTTCAGCTGAACGTGGGTCTGTTGGAGCAAGTCCTGCTAGTGGTCAAGCAACAGCCCGGACACTGTGGGGGGCCAAAAAAGTTAGGGTGGGTCCCATCCGTCTGGAACGCGGAACGATGGGAGTGGGTGGACTTGATGAAGAAGCTGCCTGTTTGACTGCTGAAAGTTCACAGCCCTCCACCCGGAGCCAGTTGTCGGTTGGAGCCGAGACAACTGGACGATCAATGGAACATACAGGTGTTGCCGTCCTGGAACTACAGGTGGTGGATAGTGAGGATATAGATAACCCCACCCCTCCACCCGCTACTGACAGTGAGGAGGAGGTAGAGGAGGTAGTACCATCAAATCATAGACTTTCTCTTGCTGCTGAAAGGGTGCCCACGACTCCTATCTCCGTGGGCGTCGGCACAGTGGCTGTGGGGAGGCCAAGGTCATATATTTGGGACCATTTCCATGTCCACACTCAGCCTGCCACTTTGGCAGTTTGTAGACAATGTGGGGCAAATATCAGCAGAGGCAGAGACCTGAGACATCTTGCGACCTCGGGGTTGAGCTCTCACATGAAGCGACACCATCCCTCCATATCGGTAGGAGGGGGAGCTGCAAGCCCTTCCAGTGGCAGCATTAGCACACAAAGTTCTCCTGGTGAAGATGGTGGAAGGCAGACACAGTCCACCTTGGAGGATTGGGCCATTCCTCTAGCCAGGAAGAGAATGGGGGAAACATTACCCACACCCCAGCAGATAACCCAAAGTGTGGGAGAGATGATTGTCCTTGATCACCATCCCTTCCGCCTGGTTGAACAAGAAGGCTTCGTACGCCTTATGAAACGCCTGTGCCCCCGCTACAAAATCCCCTCCCGTCACACCTTTTCCAGAAAAGTTATTCCCGGATTGTACGAGGGCTGCAAGGAACGCATTATCCAGATGTTGCGTAGCGCCATGGGAGGACACATCCATTTTACCTCTGACATTTGGTCAAGCTTGGGAGGAGGCCATTCCTACCTCTCTCTTACGGCACATTGGTGGGAGAAGGAAGGCAGTATGGATACATCCCATCGTTGGGCACTCCTCGCTTTGGAGGTAGTTGATCGTGATTCAAAAACCCTGCACTTTCAACCGCTTTCCAGCGTCAGTCACCATGAAGCCCCTCCTCATTTCTTCCGGCCTGCACCGCATCCACTCCCCCATCATGTTTTCCAGATAGCTGCAGATGGTCTCTATCTGCAGCTATCTGGAAAACATGATGGGGGAGTGGATGCGGTGCAGGCTGGAAGAAATGAGGAGGGGCTTCATGGTGACTGACGCTGGAAAGCGGTTGAAAGTGCAGGGTTTTTGAATGTCACCTGCATGGCCCACTTGCTTCACAATACCGTCAAGGAAGGTTTAAAGAGCCCGGAAGAGCAGCCGGCCAGCACCGCAAACATCTCCCTGCTGATCGAGCGCTGTAGAAAGATCGCGGGCTACTTCCACAGGAGCATCAAGGCAGCCCGGCAGCTGAGAGACAGGCAGAGCCTTGAAGGCCTCCCGCAGCACAAGCTGCTCCAGGACGTCTCAACCCGGTGGAATTCAACCTATAAGATGCTCGAATGCATGGTCGAGCAGCAGAAGGCGGTTCATGGCATCTCCCTTACATTGGTTGCGCCTGTTAGCAAGCTTGTTCCTAATAAGCAAGAGTGGGACACCATCTCCCAGCTAGTAGACGTACTAAAGCCATTCAAACATGCCACAGAAACCCTTTCGGAATCAAAAGCCCTTCTTAGCCAGGCAGTGCCCATGGTCTTGAGGCTAAGGAGGCACCTAGAAAGGCTTGGGGCCGGTCGAACACTGGACTCCCTGGCTGGACCGCTGACACCGCCGGTCCAGGAGGTGGTGAGGAGGTTGTCCTTTGCTGTACGGAAACGCCTTGAGCCACTTCTTTCCAGCAAGGTCCATATGCTGGCGGCCTTGTGTGATCCACGGCTAAAGTACAACGTCTGCCCAAAAGAGTTTACCGTATGGAAGGCCCAACTAGTTAACCTTGTGAGGGAGATCTTTGCTGCCAGGGTGGGGGAAACGGGCACAGCGGTCCCTCTACCGGAAATGCCTGCCACCCCCAGCACTAGCGCTAGTGGCGAGAGTGATAGTCCCGGGGAGCCGGCAGGGGGTTGCCGTAGGGTTACGGATTTCCAGCCGCGACCAGGAAACACTTTCTTTGCAGAGACGGTGGCCATACTAGCCTGCTCGGAAGATTCCTCTTTGCTGGCTTCTGCTCAAAAGGTAGACTCGGCCGAAGGCTCGGTCAACAGGTACTTTGAGGAGCCTCCTGAGATAATTTCTTGTGATCCATTGGCCTATTGGGCTTCACGTGATTACATGTGGCCGGATCTGTTGCACGTAGCCCGCCAGTTCCTCAGCTGTCCACCCACCAGCGTGCAGAGCGAAAGGGTCTTCAGCCTAGCAGGAGATGTAGTCACGCCCCACCGCAGCTTGCTGGACCCTCAAACAGTTGAGAAACTGGTCTTCCTGAAGGCCAACCTCCCCGTGTTGAATTTCCCCGATTTGAATTTTGACTCTGACGGCTCCTAGAACAACAGTTCTCCTCCTTTAAGCAGCTCTGCTTCTGATTAACTATGGCTATTTCTGTTGGGGGGCGGGGGGGGGGGTTGCCCCTTTGGCCTCTGTCCAACAACTCTCTCCTCTATCCTACCATGCTTTCCTTCCTCTCTTCCCTTCCGTTCTCGTCTTTATCATCACACACCATTGCCCACTTTCGTTTTTGGGTAAATCAATCTCTAGGGGCCGTTCCCTGAGGTTCCTATAGGTTTTGTCTCCTGTAATAATGATTCTGGATAGGTAGAAGGATATTCTGGGGGAAATTAGTCCATAAAAGCCAAGGTAGGAAATGCTTCTGCTTTGGGTTCTGAACGGATTACAATCAAATCTCTATCCTTTTTTTGTCCAAAAATATTTCGAGAATGAGCCATGACTGTTAGGTCTTCTCCAGATCCTCGCTGTTCCTGTACAGAAATAACATTGTTATAATTGATGTGGATCCTTCGGTAAGACATATTTGGTGAAGGAATACAGCAGAGTCTCACTTTACAGAGATAACGGTCCATCTGAACCTTTGTGGATGTGTCTTGCCGCATGAATTAGTACACCTCTGCCTTGGCCACCACTTCTCAAAATGTTCATCTTTCACTGTCCCATCGGCTTGAGCGGGTGTGGTCGACGCAGTGGCCGCGGGACGGCCGCCTTATGTTCCCCGCGCCCTCTGTCCGCGCATGCGGACGGTGCCGTTTGCCCGTCAGGGCGTGTGCCTTTGCGGCTGCTAGTGACCTCTGGGCGCAGGTTCTGTGGCGTGGGAACTTCAGTTTGCTGGATTGTTGGCAGGGACGATAGAAGAGGGTGGAATCACCGCAGAAAGTGGGACACCTCGGCCTTCGCCACTTCTCAAAATTGTCTTCTTTCACTGTCCCTTCGCCTTGAGAGGCTGTGGTCGCCGCTGTCGCCGCGGGACGGCCGCCTTATGGTCCCCTCGCCCTCTGGCCGCGCACGCGGACGGTGCCGTTTGCCCGTCAGGGCGTGTGCCTTTGCGGCTGCTAGTGACCTGTGGGCGCAGGTTCTGTGGCGTGGGAACTGTTTTTTGCTGGTTTGTTGTTAGGACGAAAGAAGAGGGTGGAATCACCGCACCGCAGAAAGCTGGACACCTCGGCCTTGTCCACCATTTTTCAAAATTTTCTTCTTCCACTGTCCCATCGCCTTGAGAAGCTGTTGTCGACGCTGTTGCCGAGGGACGGCCGCCTTAGGGTCCCCTCGCCCTCTGTCCGCGCACGAGGACGGTGCCGTTTGCCCGTCAGGGCGTGTGCCTTTGCGGCTGCTAGTGACCTCTGGGCGCATGTTCTCTGGCTTCGGAAGTGCTTTTTGCTGGCTTGTTGGCAGGGACGATAGAAGAGGGTGGAATCACCGCAACGCAGATAGCGGGACACCTCGGCCTTGTCCACCACTTTTCAAAATTTTCTTCTTCCACTGTCCCATCACCTTGAAAGGCAGTGGACTCGACGCTGTGGCCGCGGGACGGCCGCCTTAGGGTCCCCTCGCCCTCTGTCCGCGCACGAGGACGGTGCCGTTTGCCCGTCAGGGCGTGTGCCTTTGCGGCTGCTAGTGACCTCTGGGCGCATGTTCTCTGGCTTCGGAAGTGCTTTTTGCTGGCTTGTTGGCAGGGACGATAGAAGAGGGTGGAATCACCGCAACGCAGATAGCGGGACACCTCGGCCTTGTCCACCACTTTTCAAAATTTTCTTCTTCCACTGTCCCATCACCTTGAAAGGCAGTGGACTCGACGCTGTGGCCGCGGGACGGCCGCCTTATGGTCCCATCGCCCTCTGGCCGTGCACGCGGACGGTGCCGTTTGCCCGCCAGGGCGTGTGCCTTTGCAGCTGCTAGTGACCTCTGGGCGCAGGTTCTGTGGCGTGGGAACTTCAGTTTGCTGGCTTCTTGGCAGGGACGATAGAAGAGGGTGGAATCACCGCAGAAAGTGGGACACCTCGGCCTTGGACACCATTTCTCTAATTTGTTGTCTTTCACTGTCCCATCGCCTTGAGCGGGTGTGGTCGACGCAGTGGCCGTGGGACGGCCGCCTTAGGGTTCCCTCGCCCTCTGTCCACGCACGCGGACGGTGCCGTTTGCCCGTCAGGGCGTGTGCCTTTGCGGCTGCTAGTGACCTGTGGGCGCTGGTTCTGTGTCGTGGGAACTGTTTTTTGCTGGTTTGTTGGTAGGACGATAGAAGAGGGTAGAATCACACCGCAGAAAGCTGGACACCTCGGCCTTGTCCACCACTTTTCAAAATTTTCTTCTTCCATTGTCCCATCGCCTTGAGAGGCGGTTGTCGACGCTGTTGCCGAGGGACGGCCGCCTTAGGGTCCCCTCGCCATCTGTCCGCGCACGAGGACGGTGCCGTTTGACCGTCAGGGCGTGTGCCTTAGCGGCTGCTAGTGACCTCTGGGCGCATGTTCTCTGGCTTCGGAAGTGCTTTTTGCTGGCTTGTTGGCAGGGAAGATAGAAGAGGGTGGAATCACCGCACCGCAGAAAGCTGGACACCTCGGCCTTGTCCACCACTTTTCAAAATTTTCTTCTTCCACTGTCCCATCGCCTTGAGAGGCTGTTGTCGACGCTGTTGCCGAGGATGGCCGCCTTAGGGTCCCCTCGCCCTCTGTCCGCGCACGAGGACGGTGCCGTTTGCCCGTCAGGGCGTGTGCCTTTGCGGCTGCTAGTGACCTGTGGGCGCAGGTAATGTTTGTTGGTAGGATGATAGAAGAGGGTGGGATCACACCGCAGAAAGTCTTACACTCTGAGCTAAGACTTGTAGTCTTCTCCGATCTATGGAGAACTCTCGGACGGATTCACAAAAGAATTCCCTGTCGGACATCAACGGCGACATTTCCTTCAAGTCCATGCCATCCTGATGCTATGCCTGTAATTTCACTACCTCCTTGAAGCGGACGGGCATTAAAACATGGAGGATGGACCAGTTGGATCTTCTTACACTCCCAGGCACTGTCTTGTTTTTCAAAAAGCAATTATTTTCAAAAGTGCCATTCTTCCCACGCTCTACCTTCCTTACGGTCAAGCTCTCACATCCTCAGGTTTCTGGGCTATGGCATTGCGATGACAATGCGAGTATGCGGTCCTCCAATGTTTGCGTGAAGTCTCTGCTCTTATTTTGTCTAGTGTGGACATAGCTCTGCAAAACCTCTACTAACTTGCAGGCCACAGTCCGCACCTACAGTGATATGTCGTAAGAATAAATAAAACGTCTGTAAAAACGTCGACATCCAATCCATGTTGTTGACAGTTATAAATCTGTGTGGTTCCCTTTGGCTTCCTTCTCTTACAACCAAGCTTAGGTCCTTTCTTCTTTCACCTTTGAGAGAAGGCTCCTCTGCCCCTATTCTCTTTCAGCCAGCAAACTGTTATCTCATGCCATAGGTTGTAAATGTGCCTTCCATAAATTTCAAATCCTGCCTACAGGTCCTCTAGGCACGCATGTCACATTTAATGTTCCACACAAACAAGTAGATGATTCCAGAGGCTGAACTTATGCGGCCCTGCCGCAACCCGTTCCCAATCATTAAAACGGCGGTTGATCCGTTTTCTGTTCCCAGCATGTCAACAAACACTTTTCGTGGGACAGACTAGGTGACTTGGAATTCCCAAATAACCCAGCTCATTCCATTAATTACCCTTCCAAGCAGTTCAAGGCTTTGAAGAGAGTATTCAACATGGCCGACGATGGTGTGACCCCTTGCAGCAGCTTGCCGATTGACCGATAAGAGAATATGCTTCCTCGAGACCAAACTCCCGGTCCTGGAATATCAAGAAATCCCTTCGAAGCGAGGAGGACTATGTGAGAGTTATTAAAACAATCAATGTTAAATGATTAAAAAAATTACTATTTCCCGCCAACATCTCCCTGTGTGGACTCGGTCCGGATTACTTGGGGCAGCGGCCCAAGCAACATGAGGATAAAATAAAACAAAATAATTTAGATTTAATTTTTTTAAATGAAAGAAATAAAATAATTTTATGTCTTGACATCTTAAAATATTATGGTACTTGCAGAAATGTCTGCTGTGCAAACGTATCAGGTGCACTTTTCCAACACTTGTGCTGAAACAGTCCAGGACAATTCTTAGCGTTTTGTATTTGATAATGAGGACTGTGTTTTGACGGATGAGACGAAAGGTGGCTTACAAGCCAAATTTGTTTACTCAGCCATCGTTATATGTGGGACACCTGCCCAAAGCCTCTTGTCGTTTAGGATAACGGAAACATTTTATTTATCTCCAACCCCTTTACAATGCTTTTACAATATGGGATAATTGAAATCCTACAATGACAGGGATAAACCTTTTTTTAATGGATCCCAGCCATTGTCTGCGACAAGTTTTTTTCTCTATGCGTGTGTCTGAGAGGATAAGACACAGAGGGTAAGTATGTGATGCTAATCTTCCGCAGACCCATAAGTAGAGAAACAAAGCACTCAGAAACTCTGTATTGCTATTAAAAACAATGAGTTATGTCTTCATGGTTTCCTTTGTCTCAACATTTGTGCTATTTTTTAGTTCTTTGGATTCATTTCTACTCCATACGACAGTATCTTTCATTTTTTTACATCCACAACTTTACTGAAACTGTATACCAACAGAAGTCATATCCCTCTTTCCAGCTCAGCTGCTAGAGATCTTTAATAACACCAGACACACAGAAGTCTTCCCTCTAGTGCAACTCCATAGATACATGAACCTAACATCAGAGCCTTAAAACCTTCCACTTCCAAAAAGCCTTCGAGGACTGTGGGGTGGATCGCTGCCAGTTGAAGAATTGGTTACCAGGCCAAGAGTATTTCGCACTGTATTGATTTTTAACTGTCAAACTACCTCATCTCTGTTGAAGTATTCAGCCCTCGGCCCAGAGCCGTGTTTTTACACCAATGTTTTTTAAGCGGGTAATGCTGTATGCTGACTGTGACAGCTTTTTTATTTTATGTGTTATTGATGCAACATTTTTTTTACTATAGTTTTTTTTTAAAATTGCTGCCATGGTATTGTTGACGGGCATGCCCCATGGAAGCCGCTCAGAGTCCCTCCGGGAAGATGGGGCGGGGAATACAAATGAAGATCTTACTGTTGTTATTATTATTATTATAATTATTGATATGATGGTGGCCACGACTACCCTGCGGACTGCCAGCTTGCTTGTGTCCATCCGGTAGGGCTGCGGCCAGGGCCGCAGACGGTTTGCTGTCAGGGAGTGTGCCTTTGTGGCGGCTAGAGACTTTGGGGCTCTGGTCTGGTTGACACAGAAGTCTGGTTAGGAAACATGGTGGAATGGAGCCCACCCGGGGGATCTCAACAAGTTTTTCAACGTTTGATGCGAGTGTGGTGCCCAGACAAACGGAAGGCTTGGATCTTGTTTGTGATTGGCCAGGGTGATGCAACAAACACCGTGGTATGAGAGAGACAATCAAGAAGGAAATTCCTGCTGCTTGGCAGAAATGGGCAGTGCTGGGTGAGATGTCATGGGTGGTGGGGTGGTGGCGTGGGGCCGGCCAACGGTGGCTGGCCTTGGGACCCCTTTTCACTAGCTGCCTCAAAGGCGCCACGCCCTTCCCCTTGGGTGGTGGGGTGGTGGCGTGGGGCCGGCCAACGGTGGCCGGCCCCCCTGGTCAGTGGAGCTTGGGACCCCATTTCACTAGCTGCCTCAAAGGCGCCACGCCCTTCCCCTTGGGTGGTGGGGTGGTGGCGTGGGGCCGGCCAACGGTGGCCGGCCCCCCTGGTCAGTGGGGCTTGGGACCCCTTTTCACTAGCTGCCTCAAAGGCGCCACGCCCTTCCCCTTGGGTGGTGGGGTGGTGGCGTGGGGCCGGCCAACGGTGGCCGGCCCCCCTGGTCAGTGGAGCTTGGGACCCCATTTCAGTAGCTGCCTCAAAGGCGCCACGCCCTTCCCCTTGGGTGGTGGGGTGGTGGCGTGGGGCCGGCCAACGGTGGCCGGCCCCCCTGGTCAGTGGAGCTTGGGACCCCATTTCACTAGCTGCCTCAAAGGCGCCACGCCCTTCCCCTTGGGTGGTGGGGTGGTGGCGTGGGGCCGGCCAACGGTGGCCGGCCCCCCTGGTCAGTGGAGCTTGGGACCCCATTTCACTAGCTGCCTCAAAGGCGCCACGCTCTTCCCCTTGGGTGGTGGGGTGGTGGCGTGGGGCCGGCCAACGGTGGCCGGCCCCCCTGGTCAGTGGAGCTTGGGACTTCTTTTCACTAGCTGCCTCAAAGGCGCCATGCCCTTCCCCTTGGGTGGTGGGGTGGTGGCGTGGGGCCGGCCAACGGTGGCCGGCCCCCCTGGTCAGTGGAGCTTGGGACCCCATTTCACTAGCTGCCTCAAAGGCGCCACACCCTTCCCCTTGCGTGGTGGGGTGGTGGCGTGGGGCCGGCCAACGGTGGCCGGCTCCCCAGGGGAGTGGGATCCGAGCCCCCATTTTGCCATCAGGTGATAAATCAAACCAACGTCGCACAAATCTTACATTTATTGGGAGGGGGAGGGGCTTGACCACTGTGGTATAATGGCCTCCTATCTGGATGCCTGGGGAAAGTCATTGCGCATTGTGGCAGCACAATGTGTTTCTTGGCCAATTGTCAGCAATGTCCTAACATTTTGACAGATTTACGTGCACTGAAACAATGTTACACAAGTAGAAGAAGGACTTTCACAGTGAAGGAACCCCTATTGAACAGGAAATAACAATTCAAAAGCAGGAACAGATTTTTGCAATTGTTAAATAAAGTTTTTTTTATATGAACTATGAAATTGCGCAATGAATCTTAGGAAAGGGCAAACGCTCTGCAATTTAGCGAGCAAGCAGGGTGGATTGTGTTCTCCCACTGTACCAAATTTGATCAGTATAGCTGAAAAAATGAGTGCAGGAGAGCCCCATAAAAGCCCCCCCCCCTTGGGCTGTTTTGGGCCACTGCGCATGCGCGTCCGCCATTAACGAATTAATTTAGAAAATAACGAATTTTTGTTAATTTCGAATTTTTTGGGGGGCAAAATTCGGAAATGACTTCAGAAATGAAACGCTACCCCCCTCCACTTTTGAAACGAGTTTAGAATCAATTTTTTCGTGGATCGCTCAAGCCTAGTAACTATTCTGCATAGACTTGAACTCTAGACTCAACTAGGAGGTCCACATTGAATTGGTTAGATTTGAGTTTTGTTTTGTTCAAAGATTATCTGCTTTGAGCTGGATTATATGGCAGTGTAGGAGGAGCCTGAAAACCCTTCTTTGAATAACCTGAATGAACCTTTGAGTGGGTCACCATAAGTCAAAGATGACTTGAAGACATGCAAAAACAGTAGCAAAGGATGGATAAAACTTGCCAGTCTCACTTTCTCCTACATTTTTAATTTTTCTTTTTTAAAACCTGCATGAGATTATTTCTTTCCAAAATATGAAGAAATTTTAGTTTTGGGTAAATTATTTTGAAATGAACTGAAACAAAATATGCCCTCATTTGTATTGGCTGTGCTAAAGGGCTGGGCTTTAGCACAGCAGGTTAAGCCACCAGCTGCAGCAAATCTTGTCAATTGAGAGGTTGACAGTTCAAAGCCCAGGTCAGGGTGAGCTCTTGGCCTTTAGTCCAGTTTTCGCCTATCTAACGGTTCAAAAGCAAAATGTGATTAGATAAATAGGTTCCACTTAAAAAGTGGGGAGATATTTTAAAGGCACCCATAAGGAAATGCCAGAAAATGCCAGCAATTCTATTTTAAAACATCATTCTTGTCAGCGGGGATGATGGGTAGCAGAGTGAAATCCCAAAAATTCACCATCCCGGTTCACCTCCTTCTCTCCAGACTGTTTCCCCGTGTGGAAAACAGCACTGGGTAAACTCACTCCAGCAGACGAAGTCCAACTGTTGATTAAACTTTATTTACATGATCTATATACAAATAGAGCAAATCAGTCCTTTCCTCCATGAATGCTTTCCGAAAGCACCCATGCACACACACAGCACATTGCTCATCGCTGTTCTCCGTTCGACACAGGAAACTAACCACTCCCCTGCATTCCACAGGAACCAAGATAGTAAGTCCCGGTCAAAACACACTTGACCCCATTGGTCCTGTGATACATCAATCATAGCAGACTCTCATTAACTCCATAATTGCTGAATCCAGATTGATTTTAACATTTCACAATACACAATACCCTGACAATTCTTTCTCTCCAGCAGGAGTTTGTGTGTGTGTGTGTGTGTGTTTTTTGAAAAATTCTGATAAAAAATGGATTGGAACAAAATGCTGCTACATTTTCAGGGTGGAAAAAAATGGGAATACTCTAATTCAGCACTAAAAGGACTTAGGTCCCTTCTACTCTGCTATATAATCCAGATTATCAAAGCAAATAATCCAGATTATCTACTTTGAATTGGATTATAAGAGTCTACACTTCCATGTAATCCAGTTCAAAGCAGATAATCTGGATTTTATGTGGCATTGTAGAAAGGCTCTAAGTACAAAAACTCAACTTCTCAAATATAAAATATTTGCAAACCTTGATAACATCTATAAAGCTCGAAGTCAAATTAAACCCTCATCAATTCCAAATGTTTTGCAGGACCCACCTGAGAGTCAATTTAAGATATTTTATTAAAATAGTGAGGCATATAATTTTGGAAATCAGAAAGGCATACTATGACAATCATTTTCTATGATTTGTCTCCAGCAATTGATAAAGAGAGACCATTCCTCCCTCAGCCTGCTACGTTTTATCAAAAGCTCATGAAGATATTATATCAACTCCCAACCATGAATGAAATGTTTTGCTGATATTCCACAGTATTTGTCTGGGATTTTTACCAGACTGTTCATGTTATATTTTATGATTATTTCTGACTCTGGATGTAATGCTTTTGAGGTTCGTCCCCCCCTTGGATGGCAATGTGTAAAGCATGCTAAGACAGTTCTGCCATTTTGGGAACGGGGGGGAGGGGGTGACTGAAATTTGCCCTGTCCATACAGTTCTAATTTTAGCACACTCTGTGATCCATTTACTTCAAGGTTGTCCCATTAAAATCAATGGGTTCTTGCAGCAAATGTATTGAAATTTATGGCTGGGAACGTTATGGCAACAATGTCTGAAAACCTTACTGGAATTTTGGGTGAACATGCATAGGACCAGACTTTAAGAGACAGAAGGCGGCCTCTTTCCTTGTTTACACATACATTTCCAAGTGAGTGAATTTTGAAACACAGAAGCTTGCTTGCTTGGGTCATGATTAAGACCTATACTTGGAGCCAAGGGATCTGGATTCTGTTCAGTTCTGCTGCGGACTTCCTGTATGACCTTTGGCAAGTCTGTTTAACCTCAAAGGACTTGAGTTTCCCCATCTGTGAAATGGGAATGATAGATACTACAACTTCACTTATTCACAGCTGTGCATGAGATACAATTCATCAGTGCTTTGCTGAAAACCTTGATCCCTTCTCTTGGATGTTGCTGACTTAAATGTAGTATCAAATATTTTCTTTGGTTCTTCTTTGCATAAAAAATCCATCAACTTCTGAAATTAAAAAGTATCTACTATTTTAAAAGATTGCATAACAAATTTTGTTTAAAGCAAAATATTATAATAGCTTCCTTGTTCTAAAATCTATATTTTAGATTTATGGTTGCATTTATCTGGGTCTGTTATATACCTGGAAAGATATATGTACAAATCAAGTCCCCGGGAAAAAGCATTTGAGCAACCAAATAAGCCCACATTCAGTCCACAGGACATTACAGATTTGCTTTTATTTTCCCACACAGCACAAGTGCTGGCATAGCGCTAATGCTTTACGGAAAATGGGAAGAAAGGAGCTGCTACTTCATCTTCTACAATCTCATACCCTTTTTCTATCTCTTCCAGTTATATTTTTCCTGAATCTTCACTAAGTAACTATCTTAAGAGATCAAAGAGTGCATTTACATTACATAGTTATACTAGGTTGATGCCAATTACTGTAGCAGTTTGGATATTATTATAACTGCTGTGGTAACATCCTATGTATTCATGGGAATTGTAGTTTGATGTGGGACTTGGAATTCTCTACTGAAGAGCTCAGGGGAATAGATTAGAGCTTTGCTTTTCCAAACTACAAATCCACTGTTGGAGCTGTGGCAAACTAAGTGTTATCAAACTACTATAAATACACAATGAAGATCCATTCTTATATTGTGCTGTACTTCATTTCACTTAGGTTGTCTGAGTGAGAATTGAATTATCCTATCATTTGGTGAGGGATTCAAGTGGAAATGGGGTACCAAAAGTTACAGTATACCATCCTATAAAGCTACAGAATCTTTCAGAATCCTAAAAGTACTGATGGGTAGCAAGAATTAACTGATACTCCATCTTTATCCTACTGCTTACTGTAGTATGGTACTCAATGTTGTGGTCCCTGGACCTGTGCCAATCACCTGCTGGTCCCCAGCATATTACCAGGAATGAAAGAGACAATTGTAGTGAGTGGGCATAAATAATCATACGCACATTGAGTAAAAAGATAAGTGCCCATCCTCCACATCAGATTACCAGATAAACATTGGTGTACAGTATTACAATTCCCCAGGCACTCTAAAATAATTATGTGCATCAGTGGCCCAAATGTTTTTCTTGAGTCTCAGTTTTGGGAGTTGTAAGTCATCACCATTAGCTATGCTGAGAAGGACTGATGGGAGATTCAGATGAAAGCATATGAAGGTCCATGGTAACCAATTCTTCAAACACACGGATGAGGTATTACTCCCTAAAACAATGTATCAAGTGACCAAACTAGCAGCCTAGCAGATAGTCAATTAAAGCAGTAATTCCTGAACTGCGTATCTGTCATTCTCCAATCTTGAGCAGCAATCAGGACACAGAGAAGGCATAATAGGAGGAGTTCACCAGGGCACAGTCTTAGAAGTCCTGAAGCAAAGATCTGGTATTGAACGTGAGGCACACCAAGAGCTCCATGAACCAAACTGGAACTTCCAAAGATGATTCCTTTTAGTAAATTCCTCTGGGGAACCAACTCCCCACTACCACTTGTAGACCTCTCTGGTAGCATATGAAGTAGGAGTTACCCTAGAAATGTTCTAGGTTAAAAGTGCAACCCCTAAGCCCTTCAGGAAGAGGAGAGAATATTTACAACAAATAAAAGCCTCGCAGATGACAACCTCTAAACTAGAGGTTATCATCTGTAGTATTCTGACAGTCACTGGTAATTGAGGAAATGTTGGTTGTGTGTATCATAGAATCATAGAGTTGGAAGAGACCTCATGGGCCATCCAGTCCAACACCTTGCGAAGAAGCAGGAAAATCACATTCAAAGCACACCCAACAGATGGCCATCCAGCCTCTGTTTAAAAGCCTCCAAAGAAGGAACCTCCACCCCACGCCAGGGCAGAGAGTTCCACTGCTGAACAGTTCTTGGTTCTCTGGGTAGGAAGAGATGCCATATGTCCAGCAGACAAAACACACATATATCAAATGTAGTTTGGTAGTTTTGCGAAAAAGTGCTGAAAGATAATTTGGATTTATTTGGGATGATTTGCAAACTGAGGAGCAATTCAGAAGTGACCTCATGTTAAGAGAAGTGTTGTGCTCCTTTTTAATGGTAAGCAACATGAGTATTTAACTTTTCCACAAACATCTGAAAGAACAGATAACTAAATTGTTCTTTAAGTGCAAGCTAAAGGCCTCCCTCATGCACAAGTACATTAAGAGCATTTCAATTACCATTGTTCTCCATTTTGGACATTTACTACACTTAATTTTGTGCTGTGATAACTATGGTTTATTTCATTGTCTCTGTGCTGTGTTGCCAGCATTTCAAGCTTGATCGGCTCTGTGTAACATTAGACATCCCTTCTTACAGACCACCCCTCATTACCAATCACCAGTTCTGAGATTTATGACTTTTTTAATTTTATGCACCTGATGGATGTTTGTGCAAGTAGAGCCCTACATGGCCATTTTACACAGCAAAGATTTATGGTCCATGTGGCAGATACTACAAACATGTACAGGGCCCCTCTCCCAGGTGATGGATGACAAAAATAGCAAATTGAAGTTGGTTATCATTAGACCAAAGGCTCCCATGACAGTGGAACATTGCATTTCTTCTGGGATTTATTCCAAGGTTTAAAGGAGCTATCCAAAGTGCTGAACCCTATCCTTCCACTCCTTGGATGGGACCTTTTACACCTGGACTAAAACCAGAGCGGATTAACTGCATCACTAATATGGAAGCCCTGGCTACCTGGCATCATGCCACTAAATCTAAGCATCTGAACTGCAGAGTGCACAAAATGACCAGAACTTTAGCATACATTGCAGGAAAAAAGGACATTGCAGATATATGCAGAGTTTCATATGTGCAATCTGTGAAAACATATGCATATTAGAGTTTGTATTGGCGGCAATATTAGCAAAGGCAATGCCCCACCCCTGTCTTTTTGGAACATTTAAGCAGAGGAAGACAAAGAAAACAGAGCTTTTAGACAAAGAAATCTTGAAGCAGGAAAAAGCCAAGCAGGGGATCCTTGGAGGTCCAACTGGCACCAACATTGGATAATTGCTGGTGCCAGTCCAAAACATAGCTCTTATTAAAGCCTCTGGGCTTTCTTAATTTATTTTTATATATTTTAAAATGGTTTTAACCTGTAAGTGCTTTTTTATATATATAGTATGCCACCTGAGATCCCATATCAAAATGTGGAAACTAAGGATAGGTTTATTTATTTATTACATAATTTCTACCCCGCTCTTCTCACCCCTCAGGGAACTCAGGGCGGCTTACAACATGAACATATATATTAAAAAAATTATATCACATTTAAAAATCCATTTAGATTAAAATTACATTAAAATTGAGAGCTTACATTAAAAAACCTACATAGTTATACATATAAGTATACATTCAGGTGCATTCTAAGTCCAAGTGGGGGCAATCGAGTCGTATAATTATCTTATCTCATTGCTACTCTTGCTCAAATGTTGTGAATGTGATCATTTAGGATCCAGTAGGGATCCACCTCAGAACTCAATATAACTTTTAAAGGAGCTGTCCAGGGTGCTGGGATTTTTTTTGATATAAGGATCAGCACCCTGGATAGTTTATTTAAAGTGCAGAATGAAACTTGTGTTGGGTTCACTACCCTACTGCCATGAAAGCTACCAACTGCATTGATTCTCTTCAATCCATCTGAGATGCCCACAGAAGATTTTTCCCCCTGTTCTTTTGGTCAAAGGGTAAAGGGAGTCATAGGAGAACCTGAACTCTGCACCCTCATGAGGAATCTTCTGAGTAACGATCTTTTATACTTGTATGCTCCCATAGCCCCTGCAACACTGTCACAAACTATGCTAAAACACATTTCCCTTAGTTTCAGTTGGATGTTGGATTATATTCAAATACAATTTGTTTTCCATATGTGCCTCCAAAGATGTTTTTGAAGCTAGCAAGGGTCTGTCAGCATGTCCCCACATTTTTGCAAAAATCCCAAATATCTAGTAATGTTAAGGAATTACAAGGAGCATTTTAAAGAAAAAAAGATTTAAATTTTTGGGTATGCGGGATGGAGTAGAGCTGCGAATTCCAAGGGAAAAACTGTGCCCCCAACCTTAACAGTTACCAATTTCTGCTGTATAAGGGATACCTGAGTGGATTTTACATGGTATCAACTCAGTATAGGGATGTCCTTTACAGGGAGGTGCCTAATACAATAAAAAAGGTTTAAAGACATCACTTGAGATCTTGCATTGCTGACTAGTTACAAATGCATTCCCTGGCCCAGTCATCCAAACCAACAATAATAGCAGGCGGTCATACTGAACAATGGAGATATATTTTGTTGATCAGGACACAATAGAATGGTGGCTTTGAGACCCCTTCTGCCAGTTGTATGGGATATGACAAGGAATTACAACAGGATCCGGGTTCTGATGGTGGCACCCTCACTTGCTGGTGGGAGGGGATAAGAAATGTTATCTTGTGTGTGTGTGAATGCATATTATGTATGTCCCTTCAAGTTATCTGTTGATTTATAGTGGCCTCATGGTTTTATAGGATTTTCTTAAGCAAGGAATATTCAGATATGGTTTTGTCAGTGCCTTATTCTATAATATAGGCACAGCACCTAGTATTCATTTTGATCTCCCATCCAAGTACTAACCAGGACTGATCCTGCTTAATTTCCAAGATCAGACAGGATCTGGTGCCTTTTGAGTATTTAGTCACTACTTAGGCACCATCATGAATACAAAATATACCTGAATGTGGCTACCTATCTCTAACTCCTATGAATCTGTAACTAAAGTACAGGGTGTCAGTGATCCAGTACAGGAAGTATAATTAAATTAATATCGAATATGAATAAGAAGAAAAGTAAACAAGCAACATCTTACTGAAGTTGTGCTCTGCAGTGTATTTAGAATAATGTTGAATCTGGCTTCAATGATGAGAAATGCATCAAATATGTGTAAAACGCTCTACTCTGAACACAAATGTTGCAATCCTTTTCTTCCAAATATTCAGAATAAGTGTAGGGGTGGTGGCAGGGGGGGGGGACCACCACAATGTTTCATGGCAACTTATAACAAAAGGAATTAAAGTGTTTTGGTTCTGAATCTTTCTTTACATGCTGTTTCTATGTTGGCTAATCCTTTTACATTTTTGTGGTTTAGGAACATGATGAAACTGTTTGATAAGAAATAATCTTTTGGGATTGCTTTCCAGTAATAAGGCTTGTATAATATACTTTAGAGAGACAGTTCCAGCTTCTTAAAAGTATAAAGACAGGAACTCTCATAGTTTAAATCAGTAAAGACTGTATCTTGGGGGTGTGCCTACATTTCAGCCAAACACATTCATGGGAAATACCCAAGAGTCCAAGAAAAGCCTCTCTAGAGTACAGCCTTCTGATCTAGTATCTGGCTCCCCACATTGGACAGCCAGATGCATCTGAAAAAGCCACATGCAAGCCTTGAAGTCAACTGTCATCAACTATAAGTAGTACCAATGGAGCTACTATAAGTAATACCAAAATGTGATGCAACTATTTTGTTGAAGCTAAGAAAATCAGGAATTGTTCTGTGCCTGGAATTGGAGGTCGCCTCTTTGAGTTCCATGGTGGAAGAAAGCTAGGAAATGTACAATCTCCACCAACATCTGATTCTCAGATGTTGTTGGACTTCAATTTCCCTCCATCTTAGCCAACAATATAAACAATATATTGAGAAGTGCTGAGACATGTAGTCCAACAAGATCTGGGAATATGATTCCTTCCTTTAACACACACACACGCACACACACGCACACACATACATATATGAATACTCCAAAGGTACCATGTAGTTACTCTAAATTACTATTGTTAGACTTTTGTTGATCTAAATTCAAAATTAAACCATGTAAGGTTTTCTCTACGTCTCGTGATAGTGAATAAAAGAAAGGGAACCTTTCTGTCAGTCTAATCTGAACCCATTGCCAATCAATTTTTTAGACTAAACTGCTGAAATCTAGTCATATCTATAGATTTTCCTATTACTGTTTAATCGCCATCATCATCATCATCATCATCATCATCATTTAATTACTTATTAATTGCCCTCCATCCAAGATGCTCTAGGCGATTTACAAGATAAAATTGTAAAGGATAAAAATACATACATACAAATATTGATAAAATTAACATAGATTAAAAGCTCTAGTAAAGAGCCAGGTCTTGAGTGCTAGGGTAAAAGGCCCTAACTCATGCATGGCTCTCATATAGGGCGGCAATGGGTCCACTGTGCCTTGAGTTCCACCCCTCTGGGACTATTGGTAAAATTCAGCCAATTTCTAAAATTGTTGGAGCATGCAGTTTTTTGCAGTGATCAGGTCTTTCATCTCAGTGGCTTTTTTCTTTCTCAGTATTGACAATTCACATGAATTCACTGTTAAAACACTTCCAAAAGAAACTTTTATGACGTTAGAAACATTATTGTCACAAGAATCTCTTTACACATTTTTAGAGAGATGCATACATATTCTCTACAATGGCAAAACAATGATATGACAGCCCTATAATCACATCAACATTGCTTTTTTATGCAGAGCTGTTGCTTTGTAGATAAGACAAAAGGATATTTGTGTTTATCTTCTAATATCCAACCTGAGCCAGCATGGTGTAGTGGTTTGAGTGTTGAACTAGGACCCTAGGAGATAAGGGTTCAAATCTATGTGCAGTCATGGAAACACACTGGGGACCAAGGGCAAATCACACACTCAGCCTCAAATGAAGGCAATGTAGCCAGTTCCTGAATAAATACGGCAAATCTTCCTGAATAAATATTGCCAAGAAAACCCCATGATAGGTTCACCATAGGTCAGAGTCAATTTGAAAACACTGAACAACAACAACAACAAATTCAGCCTAAAGCATTTAAATCAGGTTTGGAGCCCACTATTCCATCTTCTTCCAGGGACATCCTTGTATCAGATTTGTTTGTATCTGTAAAGGGTTCAGGTATCCAGATGCCAAGCAAACATTTATAGGATGGATATTTCAGGAGCATCCTAAGCAACTGTTCATTTGCCATCTAATCTTGCAAACAGTTTGTTCCGTGTCTGGATCAGAAACCAGCATTCACTGGGGAAGTTAAAAATGAAGCAAAGCAAAAGAAATGTAAATATATTCTCTAAGAAAAATACTGCTCCATGAATTAGGTGAGTTAGACTAGTTGGATTTAAACTGAATGAATTTTGTCTAAGGATTCCTACTTCGTAACATTATAGCCCCAAAAGAAAATGACCTTTACCTAAATTAATCAAAGTCCCTTGGCTCCCTGCAGGAAGGAAAACAAAGTGCTACTTAAAAGTTTCCTGTAATCCTTCCCCTCGGATAACACTGAGGTCTCAGAGGAGACTTGTAATAGCCTTAGAGTGTTTTTTTACTTGCCTCTTTTACAAACTACTCATCCTGGGACTATCCCTCATGTAATTCCATGATATAATTCAGAGTGTGTGTAAAGCATTTACCCCATAAACACTGTTTTTTAAATTTAAGTTTAGGCAAGTGTAAACCTATCTTTAAGTGATGGATGAACACCGTACAGACTTCACCGTTGCAGGATTTAATTTATTACTCAGCTTTGCATAATTTAGAAATCCATGAGGATGCATCTAAACTGTAGAATAAATGCAGTTTGGCACCACTTTAAATGTAATGGTTCAATGCTATGGAATTCTGGGTGTTGTAGTTGTTCTTGCATGGTAGGGGGTCAGACTGGATGGCCCACGTGGTCCCTTCCAACTCTGTGATTCTATGTTTCTAGGTTTTTTGCCTTCTCTGTCCAAGAGTGCTGCTGCCTCACCAAATGACAAATCCCAGGATCCCATGGCAGTTAGAGTAGTGTCAAACTGCATTAATTCTCAGTCCATTAGCTGGGCTATGAACAAAAGCAATGGGTCCATTACACACTACATGTTATAATGCAAGAGTTTTCATCACTGCATGAAAACAAAAGGAATCTTCTCAGAGACAGTTGAAAAATAAAGAAAGCCAACTTTTGGTAAGAAGATGTATTGCTTTCTCCCATCAACATTAACTGACAATTTTAAAGATCTGAAATATCGGTGTTACTTTGCGAGACCTTTGAAAATTCAGGACAAGGATCATGAGTTATATCCTTCTGCATCCTATTACATCTCACTTCCAGAAAGTGTAAATATGCTTTATATTTTGAGGACTAGGGCCCTTCCACATAGCCATATAACCGAGAGTATCAAGGCAGATAATCTACAATATCTGCTTTGAACTGGGTTATCTGAGTCCACACTGACATATAATCCAGTTCAATGTGGATTTTATATAGCTGTATGGAAGGGGCTCTAGATATTATGGTCTACTGCATCTGACGAAGTGGATTTATAGCGACAAAAGCTCATGCTGAAGTAAAAATCAGTTAGTCTTAAAGATGATGCTGCATTCATCCCCCCTCCCTTCCTCCTTTCTATGCTGTAAGAAATGTACATGTTTGAAAACTATTTTCCACATGTGTGGTTTTTCTGGAGATCTCAGAGGGTGTTTTTGAGTGCATAGGGATACCTGTACCTTGCCATAAAACATGCTTTCCACTATAGATGTAACATGTGATTCATTTGCTAGAATAATCTATGGCGCTGTGCCCTGTACATGTTTTGACATAATGTGATCATTCCTCCCCTGTATCTCATGTGGTCTGAATTCCCGAAACTCTTTGAAAAAGATCTGTGGAGTAGCTGATTCTCTCGAGGAGGCAGGAAAACTTTACATCTTATTACTGTCTGGCTCTTTCACTGCCATAAATAGATCTTCCAGCATTTAGAATGTGATTAATGCTTTTGTCTAGTTTTTCCCCTTCTAGGCAGTCTGTAAATTAACATTATCTTATTTCAGAAAGGGAGTAAACTGGCATTTGTGGAACAAGGTTTTTATTCAGTGACCTGCATATTTTCTCCTAGCTTATAGTTAAAAGAATACATGCCAAAAGGTAAAGTGGGGAGGGAGAATCTTAAATATTATGGCTTAAATCCAATTGTTACTCCCAATTAGAGTACAGCCATTGAACCAATGAGAGGTTAGTAACCACATGTCATTTTACTTCAACTTTAGTTGGGATTAACAAATGAATTTAGGCCAATGTTTTCTGCAACTTTGGTGTCTACCAACCATTTTATAACATTATGTAAAGGTAAAGGTTTCCCCTGACATTAAGTCTAGTCATGTCTGACTCTGGTGGTTGGTGCTCATCTACATTTCTAAGCCAAAGAGCCAGCGTTGTCCATAGACAGCTCCTAGGTCACATGGCCAGCATGACTGCATGGAGCTCCATTACCTTCCCGTAGAAGCGGTACCTATTGATCTACTCACATTTGCATGTTTCGAACTGCTAGGTTGGCAGAAGCTGGGGATAATGGTGGGAGCTCACTCTGCTTCCCAACTGCCAACGTTTCGGTCAGCAAGTTCAGCAGCTCAGCGGTTTGTCCCGTTGTGCCACCGGGGACCCTAATTACCTTAAAATAGGGCTGATATTTATCCAGAGACAACTGATTTAGACTGTCCTTGTGTTTTCTTTTCATTGAATGGGATGCAATTATTAAGCTGCTTGTGACTTGGTTACTTTACTCCCACCTATGCCTAGCTGTACTATTGACCATCACTTGAGAGTTTGCTACTTTGACCCATTAGAATGGTAGCAGCCAGCCTGGGTGTGGAAAATTCCTGAAACCAACAGAGGCCCCTTCCACACAGCTGGATAAAATCCCACAATATCTCCTTTGAACAGGAATATATGGCAGTGTGGACTTCAACATAGATATTGTGGGATTTTCTGTCTTGATATGGATTATATGGTTGTGTGAAAGGGCCTTGAGTCCTTTCATTTTCATTGCATAAAGATGAATGAAGATGGGCAGAGGTTTGATGAATGAATGCTAGACCTGTCCTTGTCAAAATCTGATATAACACTGCTACTCAAGTGGTAATCCTTGGACTACTGCTGATTATTGACTGCTGGTCCCCATAGCTTCAAGGAAAGAAAATTTCAGTTGTAGCCATTGGGCAAAAATATAGTGCTGGTTCTGGAAAAATGAGGAGGGGGGCAATTGCCAGTCAACCCCAGTGAGATAACCCAAGTAATACCTTCATCTCCGGAGATCATTTGGTGACTCACTCAGTTTTGTTTATTTGTGCCTTCAAATCACACACTCTTAAACTTACAGACTCACATGGACTGTAAAGGGAACCAATCATGAATTTTCTTGGCAAGATTTGTTCAGAGGGAGTTTGTTGTTGCCTTTCTTTGAGTTTAAGAGTGTGTGATCCACACAGTGTTTTTATGGCTGAACAGGGATTCAAATTTTGGCCTTTAAAATTGTTGTCTCATGCTGAAATCAGAATATTATAGATCTGTATAAGCCTATCTACCCATGTTTTAAGATCCTTGGAGGAGGGCTTTCTCTCAGTCCTACCACCTTCACCTATAAGTTGGGTGAGGACACAGGACTAAGTCCCCTTCTACACTGCCATATAAAATCCAGATTATCTGCTTTGATAATCTAGATCAGGGGTCCCCAAACTTTTTAAGCAGAGGGCCGGTCCACAATCCCTCAGACTGTTGAGGGGCCGACTTATCATTTAAAAAAAAAATACAAACAAATTCCTATGCATACTGCACATGTCTTATTTGTAGTGCAACAACAACGACAATGAAAGAATACAATATTTAAAAATGAAAACAATTTTAACCAACATAAACCTATTAGGATTTCAATGGAAAGTGTGGGCCTGCTACTGGCCAATGAGATAGTCAAGTTAATTAGGATTGTTGTTGTTGTTGTGTGACTTCAAGTCATGTCAGACTTTGGCCGAGCCTAAGTCTAAAATTAATTATTTATTTACTGCATTTATTTACTACATTTATATCCCACCCTTCTCACCCCGAAGGGGACTCAGAGCAGCTGTATGTACATACAATATATTATATTATTAGCATAACACAATATTAGCATTATATATTACTATATTGAACTATACCACTATACTATTATATAATATGTAATATATAACATATAATTAATATTATATGGTATTACTATTAGTATTATATTGTATAACATAAGCTTATTATCAATATTATATGTATATACAATATATTATATTATTAAAACTGATATAAAAATATTATATTATAAAACTGAGGGCGGGGGCCAGGTAAATGACCTTGGAGGGCCGCATCCGGCCCCCGGGCCTTAGTTTGGGGACCCCTGATCTAGATTATATGGCAGTGTAGAAGGGCCCTTAGCCTTCTGGGTGGTTACTGCCAGGCTGTGGAATTATTTCCCACAAGAGACTGGCTCTTTCTGCCTGCAGATAAAGACTGCTTTTAAAAGTCTTCTGAAAACTTGAGGAGTTAGGCTACTTGATTTACAAACCACTGCAATATAGTAGGGCAAGAATATAACACAAAACCTGACAAAGCAGGCCAATGGACATGGATATTGCCCTGAACTTGACACCATTTGAGTATTTATTTTAAATTGCTAAAATTTAGGTTCTTCATAGGACTAGGTTCCAGGGAATTCATAAACCACTAATATTCTGTTATGCATTGGCATTAACAGATCTGCATTACACGAGTTAGCTAGCAGCATGATAGATGTGAGAACTCTCCTGTCCATATCAGCTAATTGTAATTATGTATGTATATTTTTGGTGCGAGTATGTGTGAGTGTGTGTGTGTATGTGAGAGAGAGAGAGAGGGGGGGGGAGAGAGATGCCTGAATTAATTCTGCAGTGGTGGATCTAGACAGGTCTTATTTACTTCTAATCTATTCCTCCTCTTCAATGTTCACTGAGGCCCCACACAATAAAACAAATAAATAACTTTGAACCCCATCAGTGTAATTATTGAAAGTTAGACTAAACCAGGGACTATAAATCTTCTCTTTAGTGTTTCATAAAGAATCAAAAGCCTTCTAGAAGATGTCCTCCATTCAAAAGTGTAGACCCAACACCATATTTTTACATAGTATCAAAAGAGAATCATTCATTGCAAATGGTTGAACAGCTGCTACATGGCGCAGGGCCTGTGTGCACAAGTAAATGATCAAAGTGTTACTTTACAAATGATGATTTAAGACGTATGTCCATCAGCACACTTAATTATGCATCCTAGGTCTCCTTCTCACCCTTCTCAGGTTCTATAGGTTTACAAAATTCACAACCATTTCACGACTGCTGCTCAAATTCCCCCAGCTCTCCAATCCACATCATGAAACCTTTTATACTTGCCTATAGAGAAGTAAAATATTCAAATGGTGCCAAATTTAGCATAATGGTTTTGAAACAGGTTCAGCAATTTGAAACAGAATTCAGCTGGAAAGCTATTAGGTGGATGTGATTACTTTGGCTGAGTTGGGGGACAGGGATCTGAACTGATTTAATGGAATTTTGTACATAGAAAGGCATGTCATTTGATGCAAGGAAGAGAGAAGCTGATCTAAGACTGGTTGACTTTACAAGCTGAGCATAAACAAGAAGGAACTTCTGTATTTGAAGATCTGTTCATTTTTTATTTGTACTTTTTTGTATGAAGCCCTGAGAACTATAGCCATAAGTCAGAACAGGAATATTTTAATGAATAAAATTAATGTACAGGCAGGCCACAAATTACAGACATCACACTTCCAAACGACTCATAGTTAAGAACGGGGGTGAGACAACAGGAAGTGAGAGAAACCTACCCTGAGGAAGGGAAAGTCAATCCTGGAAGACTTATCATGGGGAACGTGTTTCCCCTGGAACTTTATTACCAGTCCTTGTTTCCACAACTAGCCAGTTTTTTTCAAAATCCCATTACCACAGGGACAGAAAGTGAGGTGAAATCTCCTGAACAGGGCACAGACAGAAAAACAAACACCACATGGGTGTTAACTCTTCTTGATGCTATCCAAAGTTATATAAAAATTCAATTTAACAAACCTACAGAACCTATCTTGTTTGTAACCTATATATGCATTTCCAATCTGTCCCATCTACTTATGTTTAAGGACAAAAATATGTCTGTGTGAAAATCAATGTGTCTGATGCATATAAGTTGGTACACATGTGAATGTACAGTATGACTCCCATATCACAGGTAGAGATGTGTGCGAAAATGTTTCCTCTGTATCCTTTGTGCTATCGTTTTATGTTGACCATTCATCTACACAAAATGACAGATGACATTTTCGTACCAAACGATAGGAGACATGAAAATGAAAGTTGCACAGTCATCGTGCTGGCTTTCATTTTCTGCCACATGGCCTCTTTGGCTGCAATTCATTTCTTCATGCGTCAGAGAAGGAGACAGGGAGGAGGTGATCCTTGGCCAATTGGAGACCAAGGAATCACTGAAGTGGGCTGGGCAGGGAGGGCAGGGAGTGTAAATAAGGGGAGGACTGCACCCAAAAGAGCCATTGCTACCGCTGCTGGGCTTGGGGCTGGTTGAGTTGCACTTGCTGCTGCTGTGCTGATTCTGCTTGGGCTGGGCTTGCCTTGGCTTTGGCTTGCCTCTTTGTGCCTCCTTGCCTCTGGTGAGGGCACTTCTCTGGGACTACTGGGGGATTTGGGGGGGGCTGGGATTTGGACTGGCTGGTGCCCCATTTTAAAAAGCTTCCTTTCCTTGCGTTCTTTCCCTTCTCCATTTATCTCATTGTCTCAATTGCCTGCCTTCTGCCTCTGCCTTGGTCCTCCCTTTGAATAACAGCAAACTATATATTAATTACACTTGGGCTGGAAGCATACCATAGAAGCATACTGGAGGACCTAGAGAAGCCCAGAAATATTTATGGGGAAAAAGATTTCTTGGGGCATGGATAAGTCAAACTGTGGATATTGAATCCATGAGTAAGGTTGTTGTGTATATATTACACCCACATATTTAAAGCACTTTGCATATGTATTATTTGTACAGCTATGGCACCATGAAATCACAGACCAGTATTCTTTATCAGCTGATTTATCAGTGTTCCTCATTATATTCCATAGGACAAAGTAAGTGAGAAACAATGGTTTTCCTTCCCTTCTGCCAAACAGCTCCAGACTGGAGGAAAAGGGGCTATGTGGCTTTCTCAAAAGACTTCCAAGATGGTTTCTCTGACATCACAAAGAAAGAATATTTTTTCTATAACGTAGGTAAAGGTAAAGGTTTTCCCCTGACATGAAGTCCAGTTGTGTCCGACTCTGGGAGTTGGTGCTCATCTCCATTTCTAAGCCGAAGAGTCGGCGTTGTCTGTAGACACCTCCAAGGCCATGTGGCTGGCATGACTGCATGGAGCGCTGTTACCTTCCCACTGGAGTGGTACCTATTGATCTACTCACATTTGCATGTTTTCGAATTGCTAGGTTGGCAGAAGCTGGGGCTAAAAATGGGCGCTCATTCTGCTCCTTGGATTCGAACCTGTGACCTTTTGGTCCGCAAGTTCATCAGCTCAGCACTTTAACACTCTTTTTATAAAAATATTAAAACAAATTATTTGGAATCCCACTGTTTTGCAGGCAGTTTCACTTTCTTGGCGGTTGTGTAAGAAGGATTGTGCAAGCCCAGTGAAATCTATACAAATGACTGCATAAGTGGTTGTATTGCAGAGCACAAGTGTAGTCTCAAACAGTAGGTACAGTAGAGTCTCACTTATCCAACATAAACGGGCTGGCAGAACGTTGGATAAACAAATATATTGGATAATAAAGAGGGATTAAGGAAAAGCCTATTAACATCAAATTAGGTTATGATTTTACAAATTAAGTACCAAAACATAATGTTTAACAACAAATTTGACAGAAAAAGTAGTTCAATACGCAGTAATGCTACGTAGTAATTATTGTATTAGGAATTTAGTACCAAAACATCACAATGTATTGTAAACATTGACTACAAAAACATTGACTACTAAAAGGCAGCGTGTGTTGGGGAATCCAGAATGTTGGATAAGCAAATGTTGGATAAGTGAGACTCTACTGTAGTTGGATTGATTGCTGAGCAATGGGAGGGTGCATATATGTGTACCATCTATTACAGGAATAAAACAGATACAATGTGATCCAGCAATTCCACCACAGCTGTCTGTGTCTTCAAGTCAACTGTTGACTTATGGCAGCACCATGAATTTCCTTAAATTTTCTTAGGCAAGGAATACTCAGAGATGGTTTTGCCAGTTCTTCCCTCTGGAATATAGCCACCAATATTTGGCACTTCTTGACAGTCTTCTAGTTGGAAGCAAAAAACCACAAGTGGGAAGGGTTTACAAAATTGAGCACACAAATCAATTGTTAGAATACATTCCCAACATTTCCTGCTTGCAAACTATAGTATAGTTCTGTGAAGAATATTTAAAATTTATGCAGGATATTAAAAGAGTGAGATGTTCCCTATCCCTGGACAAGATCAAACTGAATAAACTGCAATGCAAAAATCACAATACCACCCACAGTTAGAGCCATGTAAACAGCTCAAGTATTAAAACAGCAGCAACAGCCTAAAATCATCCTCAGGTCCCAAAGGTCTCCCACAATCCTTTGCCCTTTGTGCAGATTAGAGTTCATCGTGACTACATTTCCAAAGATGTCATTAATCTAACATTGTTGATTGCACCATTATTGGACCAGTGCGTGTGTTTATTTGCACAAGACTTTGCTGCTGAGGTATAACACTAACCTCAGCTTTTGCGGGTCTGATTTAAATATCTCTTTCATCTCTTCACATCTAAAATATCTATTACTTTTGTTCTAAGAAAATAACAAATGTTGTGCAAAGAACTGCAGACCTCAATACCTTTCAAGTGGATAGCAGTTCTACATTTTCTTGAAAGCAAAGGGTAAAAAACTGTGATTGTGATAGAGAATATTGCAGTGTTTTTTTTTTTTTACAGAATAAACAAAACGTTAGAGAGGGAAGAGAAGAAAAAAGCAAAATACCTCTGGGATGTATTATAGAGGTGTCAGTGTGGGGAGGGGGAAATACAGTGATGAATGAGCAGTCATGTGAATGTTTTCTTTCTTTCTTTAAAGTAGTGATAAAGTACAGTTTAGGTTTGCCTTGATTCTAAGAATATACACAAGGCATGAAGTCGTCCCCAAGTCACATTCATAAGGCATGAGCTTGTGCAATACATATGGGGCCCTGAAGAGCCCTGAAGAAGGCTTGAAGAGGAGAGCACTTCAAGTGGCCTGGGCCTGGGCTAGAGTCCGATAGAGCAGAAGCGGTACACTGAATTGTATCCAGAATCTGATCTATAGTCAGTAAAGCTGTTGTAACAAGGGAGTTGCGTGTCCTGTATAATCTGTTCTGGCAAACACTATAATATCATAATTTATTTCTTATAACCCGCCTCCATGTCCCCAAAGGGACTTGGGGCGGCTTACATGGGGACAAAGCCCTGAGAACAAGCATACAATTAAAATATAGTACAAATTACAGAATTAAATGCATAAAAGAACAAACACTTAAACATCTTAAAATAAAGCATACAATGTATCAATTGTAGGATAAAGTTGGACTATTCAAGATGCATGAGAGTGGCAGGTTTGTGCACTTTGGTTGCATCTGCATTTCCACAATCTATCAAAAACATCCAGCATGTTGCAGTAATCGAAATGGAATATATTGAAGGCATTTGTCTCAATGAGCAGAGCAGTCATCTCCAGGAGGTTAATAGTTTGTCCTCTGGCTGTACTAATGCACTCTTGGCCACTACCAAAATTCAGCATTTAGGCTTGAGGCTGAATTTGGAAATACCTCAAAACTGCCAATTTCCATCTTCCAGGCGAGCATGACCTTGATAAGCACAGGCCGAATCCTATTCCATTATCTGCCTTTGGACTGAACAGGAGCTCTGCTGTCTTGCTTGGATTTTTGTTGTTCTTTACTGCTATCAAGTCAATTTCGACTTTTTGCCGTCCTATGAATGAGAGACCTTTAAGTCACCCTGTCATCAACAGCCCTTCTCAGGTCTTGTAGATTCAGGACCGTGGCTTCTTTGATTGATCTATCCATCTGTAATGCATTCCACCACTTTTTCTATTGCCTTTGACCTTACCAAGCAATATTGTCTAAGCTTCAATTTATTTGCCCTCTTGCAATCTATTCATCATGTCAAATATTGTTTTGGAAGAAAAACAACATATAGACATGCGATGAAAAGAAGAGGTAGAATTAGATATCATCAGTGTAGTGGTGGCACTGAAATTCAAACCTCTGAACAACTTTTCAGAGCAGTTTTACATATGTTTTAAACACAATGCACAAAATGGAGGGAGACAGCAGAATTCTGAAGGACTACACAGGTCATGAGTAATGAGTTGCTGATGCCTGGTAAATCAGGAGGGACAAGCCAGAAGGCCCTACTAATACCAGTTAACTATACCTAATTATGTACTTGCTCTAGAATCTTGGCCATCATTAAACTTGCATTAGTGTGATGTTGGAGCCTCTGGTGGTGCAGCAGATTAAACCGCTGAACTGCTGAACTTGCTGACCAAAAGGTCGGCACTTCGAATCCGGGGAGCAGGGTGAGCTCCTGCTGTTAGCCCCAGCTTCTGCCAATCTATCAGTTTGAAAAAATGTAAATGTGAATAGATCAATAGGTACCGTTCCAGTGGGAAGATAATGGCACTCCATGCAGTCATGCCAGCCACATGACCTTGGAGGTGTCTACGGACAATGCCGGCTCTTTGGCTAAGAAATTGAGATGAGCACCAACCCCCAGAGTCAGACACGACTAGACTTAATCTTAGGGAAAAACCTTTACCTTTACCTAGTGAGATGTAATAAAACTATGAAAAGCATGAAGAAAGCAGAAGGAAACAATGACTAGATCACAATACCATGCAGTGCAAAAGGTGAGCAATGAGCATCAACTCCATAGTAAATCCCTACAAAAAGTAATGAGGGTTATATATTCTTCCCTGGCTGGGTTCCTGATTCAGGATTGCAGCAGGGGTTTGTTTCCCAGGTGGGGGAAGATTGGGAGGAGAAATTCTAGAGATCGCCAGGCTGTGCTCTCAAAGTGCCCAGCATCTTTCCTTTCCTGTGCCCAAATATAAACAAAAAGTGTTGAGTAACTACACATAATACAATGTAATTGCAATCTTATGGCTGTATGTAAGATATTTCTTCTGTGACTGCTGCCAATTTATTTTGATTATCTTGGGTGACTAAGTTCAATGTGAGAACTACAGAATTGTGGGGCTAAATTAATTGTGAGAATTGTACAACATTATAAATTGTGTGAATGGCTTTTTCTTGATAAATGGTAGCTTTGGGGTGACTAATAAGAAGGATGACTGAGAAGAACTTACCTCTATTGCCATTTTACCAATAGGGGGAACTTAAACTATTCTCGTGGTGCTGAAAAGGGCAGCAACTCATAATTACCACCATATATTTTTATTCAAGGTAACAACCCCATTATCTGCCCCCATCTTCCATAAAATGTCTTCTTATCAATCTTCAAATCCAGGTTCTCCCATTAAATCAATTTGAGATGTGCACATTGCTTTGAATTTGTTACCTCTATCTTGGGAAATAATGAAGGGCCAACAGAAGTGGATTTTTCCCATTCTTTTTACTGCTAAAATATTGATAATTTAGATATTGGAATGACAACTCTTCTCTGCCTGTGAGTCAATGGACAAAAGAACTAACACCACTTGCAACATCTGAAAGAATGATGTACAGATGAAATCAACAAATGGATTTATATTTTGCTGTTTAGTCAGTTTTAATAAAATTATTATATTTCTCTTCAGTTTTTATTTTTCTGCTTTGTTATATTGAAATATCATGTTTTATAGCAGAGATTTTTCCTTGTGTACTTCTATGAGCCATTTAATAATGTAATAAAATGTATTAAAAATAAAGAAAAAAACACCAAATGATACTTGAGTTCAGCATTTGATATTTGACTTTCACTGTATTTGTCACTTGGCGTTCACTAGTATCTGGAATATAAGGGCATCTGGGTATTTTAATATATACATATTATTTTGCACATAAAGGGAAGTGGTAAATGTATAGGGATACTATCTGGTGATACCTGGAAAATGACATTTACCATTTGTTAGAGCAGGCTACTCAAAATTCTGGTTTAAGAAACCCACCCCAAAGCAAGCTTAAGTACCAACACCCTGGAAAAAAAATGGGTTTTCCCATGGGCTGTCCCCATTGCAACATGGTAACTACTGTGCTGAAATGGGGACAACCCAAATCCCCGTCAAAAAAAAATCCTTTAAAAAAACCTACCAGGCTACCATTAGGCATGCTGTGCCAGGAAGGGGGGGGGCAGGAGCTATGGGGGGGGGGGATTTGGGGAGTGAGTGGGTTCCCTTTTGACTTCTTTGGGCCCCATGATCTTCAGAAAGACCCGGGTCTAATGGAGTATCTGAATAATTTGTGTCAAAGCAGGGTTTTCCTACTTTGTCATGAATTATTCCTCTTTTATCAAAGCTGTCATTTGGACCCCTCCAGTAAAAGCGTGAGAGCTCACGTATTTTGGACCTTGTCTGGATAGACCCTTAGTCTCCTCATTTAGGTAGCCTGAGGTCCCTTCCACACAGCTGTATAAAATCCACATAAAACTGAATTATATGGCTGGATGGACTTAGATAATCCAGTTCAAAGCAAATATTGTGGATCATCTGCCTTGATATTCTGGGTTATATGGCTGTGTGTTTATTTATATACAGTAATTTATAGTTTTCATGACTTTATAACTGACAGATGTCAAAATCAAAGTAATGAAAAACCAATTACAATTCTGAGATAAAGTGTTTTTTCTTTAAGTCTTAAAATAGTATAACTGATACTTCACATTTCACAGTTGGCAATTTTGTAATTTAGAAAAATAGTAAGGCAATGCTGATCATAATGAAGATTTCCTTGTACTTCAAAATATACAAAATGACAATGAGCAGCGCGTGGGTCATTATCTTCCCTTATCCATTTATTTTAGAATTACAGTTTAACAGAAGCTTTTGAGTATCAAACATTTAATGAGTGCTTGACCCTGTTGTGTTAAAGACCTGAATGCCTTGATCATTATAGTCCCAGAATTCAATCTTAGTTTCTTCTCCACTGGGATCCATCCAGAAACTTACTCAAATACATGATGACGCCAGAGATAATGCTCTTGTAATAGAAACCTTGCAATATAAAACCAATATGCTGTTTCCACGTTGGTTAATACCTAGAATTAATGAGAAAAATGCACAGGATAGAACCATGGCAATTCAAGTGGAATAATAGTAATACAATTGTGTAGTATGCACAGTCACCAAGGCAGAAGGAAAATTGCACAGATATATTTTTCAAAATCCAAATTTGTCCCATTTAATGTGTTGTCGAAGCCTTTCATGGCCGGGATCACAGGGTTGTTGTATGTTTTCCAGGCTGTATGGCCATGTTCCAGAAGTATTCTCTCCTGATGTTTCGCCCACATCTATGACAGGCATCCCCAGAGGTTGTGAGGTATGGAGAAACTAAGCAAGGAAGTTTTATATGTATCTGTGGAAAGTCCAGGGTGAGAGACTTTCTCACTCTGGACTTTTATTTTGTGCTAAATAAATATAGTGTCCCTTAGATAAATCTGCAAGCAACAAAAAGTAGTCTAAGGCCCCTTCCACACAGCTGTATAAAATTAACTTTGAACTGGATTGTATGGCAGTTCAAAGCTAATATTGATATTCTTATATGGCGATGTGGAAGGGCTTTCAGTGAGATGCTTTGGTCTGATGGCAAATATAGGAAATGGATGATACATTTGCTCCTCAGGGCCCTTCCACACAGCCATATCAAGAATATCAAGGCATAAAATCCAACAATATCAGATTTGAACTGGGTTATCTGAATCCACACTACCATATATCCCAGTTCAAAGCAGAATATGTGGGATTTTATTCAGCTGTGTGGAAGAGGCCTCAGTCATGTGGTTCTCATTTCACAACATATAAGATACATATTAAAATCAGGCACTTTGTGGCGTATGAATATTATACTGTTCTTTATCAAGTATAGTTACATACAGCAAGAAAACAAATAAATAATGCAAACAACCTCTGCTGCTTTTAAAACAAAAAACTAACAGAGCCTACATCTGTACAGTCAGAGAATGTTACACATTTTTATTAAATTGACTCAGCATTACTCAGTTTTTAGATATATTTACAACTAGGCCTTACCAGCAGACTTAAAATTAAGGTTGGAGAATAATTACCTCAAGAAATAAGAGCTGAGCACTAGATTTGTAATTGCTCGATTATAGCCTTATTATTTGAAAGCATTAGGGAGTTGTTTATAATAACCGTCTTAGATTACCAAAGTGATGGTTTAGTCATTCATCAGACGTTCACGTGAAAAGTGGAAGGCAGGGTGAATCAGTATGATTTTCTCCCCCCACCTTCATTCTTGTCTCTAAAGTGTTCTGGTGGGTGACAGAGCATAGCATTGTGTTGGGTTTGACATTATTAGGTTATCCTGGAAATAAATCACGTTGGATAGCCCTAAAGGGTAAATAATTGAACACAGATTAGTGCTGACAAGTGAGAAGGTGGAATAAAGTGAGCTGAATCTGGGAGGCCACCAATATATACAAGAGTCAGTGTTGACTCAGTTTTCCCTTTGGCCAATGAGGATAATAGTTGGCCTCATAAAACATATATAGCGATTTGTGGTTCCTCAAAGTTATTTTCGACCCAATAAAGAACTGGGCATATAAATACTTTGTGTTGTAATCTACACTACAAAAAGAGACATCATTTCCCTAGGCAATTACAGATCAGTAAGTTTAGACTGGGTAATAGCAACCCACCCACACATTCTTGCCTACCCACACATTTAGATAATCCATGGAGCTCTATGTCACAGATAACATATTAAGATGGATTTTTTAAAAAGTCTTGGCTTAATTTGTGGCCATTAAGTGCATGTTTAAATATTAGGAGTAAAAGTCCATTCAGTATGATAAAAAGACTTGGTTTAATTTGTGACCATTAGGAACATGTTTAAATATTACGAGAAAAAAATCCAATCAGTGTGGAAAAACAGGTACATTTCAGATTGTTATTACAGTATTTGATGTCTTTCAGGTGACATGAAAAGTCCACATTTTTCTCTGGATTAATTAACTGTAATATCTTCCTAGTCTCTAGCATCATATTAGATTGTTTAATATTCATTAAGAATAACATACATTATTAGAAGAGCAAAGACATGTATACTTTTATTGCATTTTAAGGACTCAGTTTGTCCCTAGAATAGCATGTTTCAATATGTTCAATATGTTCATATTGTGGGATTTCATTATAAATCTTCTGACAATAATCTTAGTGAAATTACTGATATCATGTTTAAACATTGACTTCTCTTCAAAGAGTGTAAGGATATATGGTTATCTGATCTTGTTCTTCTGACACCCATGTGAATGAGAGACAATGTTTTGTCTTGGATCATATAATGAATCTGATGGCTTACAGAAGAGAATCTGATGATTTCTCAATAATTGTTGGGGAATTGAAGAGATAGTAGTATATCTAACAGAATAATTAGTATCCAAAAGCAGAAGGTCAGCAACAACTAGTTTGTTCCCCCTCCCAGAGCTGGGACACATTCAAACTGGTTTTTAAAAAACATACAGTCTCAGATGTTCCCATTATTTATCCCAGATATTTTTGTCAGTTCCGAGTACAATCAAATACTCTTTTTAAACAGCTCTCCCAAGACTTCATCACACAGGCAAATTAATCCATTGAAGGGGAATATCATGGTTCAAGGACTGACTTGTGGTGATGCCTTGTCTTTGAGTCAACAATGAAGCATAGTGCAAAGAAGTAGGTTTAGTGACACATGCTAGTGGCTGGTAATATTCAGGGGATTTTAAAAAAGAAAAAAAACCCTAAAAGTAATTATTTGAGTTACTTTTAAGAACTATAATTTTTTTAAAATAAATAAATAAATAACTGTAGTGTTGTTGTGTGTTTTCCGGGCAGTATGGCCATGTTCCAGAAGTATTCTCTCCTGAAGTTTCGCCCACATCTATGGCAGGCATCCTCTGAGTAACCATTATTGCCATGTGTCTTTTCTAGCTCATCGGTAACCTTAAAGCAAATCTTATATGCATTTTTAAATGAGATTTGTTCAGACAGAAACGGAGAGTGTGACTTGCCTAAAGTTACCAATACGTTTCCATAGCCAAGCAGGGATTCAAACCAGAGTTGAAGTCTAATACTTAAACCACTACTCCAGAATGGCTCTCATATTGAAGTTTTTTTTAAAAAAGTAACCTTTCTAAGTTCTGGAAATTTCAATAGTTTCCAATACTGGCTTACAAAATTATGTTAATATTAATAGTGTAAAGCTTTAAAAGGAACATGCTTGAAGAGGATGTTATCAAAATATGACATTGAATGGAAACTCAGTGCCCAAAATCCTGCATCATGGAGAGTTTATAAGAAAATCATTCTGTTTTGCTGGGGGAGGGTCTTAACATTAGATAAGAGAAAATGATCAATAAGCAATGAAAGCAAGAAGTTTATATCTGTGTAGGATAATCTTAAAGCCGGTCTTTTGATAGAGGAATGCATTTGCATTCATTCATTAAACAAGACCATTACACTTATCAGGATTCCCAATTGTTTGTTTTCTTTTTCTGCTGCCAAGGAAGCTCCAGTAAGACAAAACAGATCATTACCCAGTTTGGACACTGACAAGATGAAAACCCAAAGAGGATCCTTTATTTCATTCAGCTTTATTAGCATTCATTTTCATCCAAATCAAAGAAGGATATTTGTTACGAGTCCCAAAGAAATAATATTAAGGTATTAGGTCAGGGATGGGGAGATCTCTGTTAGTTACAGATAGAGTGCCTACATGAAATATGTGGATAAATTCCTTTTGATAAATTATGCTGGTGTAAACTCCTGTTGAATACAGCCAGTACCTGGCTATGATTCAACACAAGGAGGTACTGGAGTGGATACCTCTTTCTGCCTAAAAAAGTTCTAGTGCTGGTATAACTGAAGTGTACAGTTAACTGAGGTAGCGGTACTTCTGCGTGCAACACATTTGTTGTCCATGTGTAAAAATAATAGTTTTATCCTCTTCCTGAGTTCATTGGTTTTCATGAGATTGCCAAGAGATTGGAGAACTGATGAGACAGTGCAAGAAACTTCACTATGTGGCTCCTCCATTATGGTTTGAAATAGCACAATCCAAGGCATGGGCTTATCTCTTCAGCACTGTTTGTGAAAACTAGATCACAGTTTCCTAAGAACCATGCCTTGAGTGAGAAATTAATTGGAAATTGCACATGAATGAAAAATGGCTAAGTATATTGTGGAAAGTACAGAACTACACTATGCCCTTGCCCTGCTTCAGACACTAACAAACATTCTGATGTTGATTTTGAACACAAGAGTTCCATTTATGCAAAGTCAAAAATAATAGAATTGTAAGTATACAAAAATCATATTAAAAGTGTAAGTCTGAATTGTACTTCCTTCACTGCTGCAGAAATCAAGAACCATTATTTAGGCTGGAGCTAGCATTGTGTTTACATAACTTTAAAAAGAAATGTATTTTAAAGCTCTAGAAGCAATTCATTGGTAAAAAAAAATGTGCAGTGTAAATACATTTTTAAAAGATAGACACTAATTCACATTCAAGAAGACTCAACGAGGAGGGTTCCATTTATCTGTGAAGGGCACGGTTCAAAATGTGACTTCATTTACTGCCAGCAAAAGGCCTACACTCTCTTGCATTTCACCTGACACAATTGTCATTGCACTTTTCCCCATAAGATATTTATTTATACTATGTAATTACAACTAATCAAATGGATCCTATACTATGTGAAGAGTGTTTATATTTGTGATTTTATTCATAATTCTGCTACCACTCAAAATTGAGGCACTAAGTAATTTTTTGGCTAGAGACACATACAAGCTTCTGCTATTGGCTTTCTGCCAAGAGTTATATTATTATTTGCAAATTATTTGAGGATGCTCATCATTAAAACGAATGTGCAATATTGTATTATTCCCATTTTGTTTTGTTTTGCCCAGGGGATAATATAAAATCTTGCATTTGAGAGCTTAGTTTAAACCAGAGGAATGCAATACCACTCCATTTTAAAATATGCATTGTTTTATCTCTTTAGATCATCTCTTTACTGTAGCTTTTCACAAACACATCTGTTCTGTGAAAAGCTACAGTAACCTGGGATAAGTTAAGGTTAAAGCATGAGGTTTTTTGGACGAATTGATCTAATTACATGTTTTAAATTTTATATTGTATTTTAATAGTTTTTAATTGATTGTATGTACTGTTTTTGATTTATAATTATGTGGTAGGCATTGAATTTTGCCAATTGTTGTAAGCCGCCCTGAGTCCCTTTGGGTGAGAAGGGCAGGATATAAATGCTGAAAATAAATAAAATAATAAATAAGTTGACTGAGTCAGTTCTGTTATCTGACAGTGTAAACACTTAAGGATCCATTTTTCAAGGACACTGAATCATTGTGGACCAGCTTTTACACACAAGCAAACCAAAGCTATAGTCTAGTATTCAGTATCACAGGTTCATACCCTAAATTTATAGATTAATAATTGATTTATAATTAATAAGATCAAACCATCTTCCTGTTCATCTATGTACACAATACCTAATCCACATTAAAAGCCAGCTGCCTGATCAGATGATGAAAGTAAATTCAGCTGTTGATTAGGGTGCAAGGAGGATCTTTAATTCCTCCACCTTTTTTTGTCAGAAATCAAGGTTGTGGCCATCATAATCAGGACCTTTAATACTTCCACCATCTGAAAGAGGATCTCTGATGTCCCCATTTTTCTCTTGCCAGCAAGTGAGACTGTGATAATCAGAATTGGGCACCCTTGCTCACTGGTGGGAGGAGGATGGAGACATCAACCTCATAGTGCCCCATTTGCTAGCTGAATGGGATTTTTATGTCCAGTCTTGCAACTGGGATCTTGAAGTGTAAGAGAGCTCAGACCAGAAGATATTACTTAGTTGTGTCTTCTTAACTAAGCAACCAGTAGGATTCTAGTGACCATATGTATTTGATGGAAAGTAAGTGCATGTTCACTCACTATGGTAAAATATGTTGGGAGTGGTTACACTTGCCAATGCAATTTGAGCAATATTTTTCTTAAAATGTGGAAGAAATGCTCCATGTTCACACAAGAAGCACTGATATCATTATTTTATTAATATGTGTTTTTTTAAGTACCCTATTTGATTATCCCAATCATTTAAACCTTTTAAAGCTTTCTGTATTGTAACAGAAGTAAATACAGGAAGGGAGAAAAGAGCTAGTCCTGCCTTATCTGTGCTCTTATGAAGGGGAGCCCTTTCCGAATAGAAGAAACACTGAAAAATCAGGTTTCAGAGATGTTGTAATATTGTTCCTAACAGGTCCTTATTTACTGGACAAGTGTAAATAAGGTCTCATGTTGTCCATTCAGACCTCACAGTGCCCAATATTGCTTCTAGTAGTCACCAAGTTTGGCCTTAAGCATTCCAATTTCCTTTTTTGGTTGAAGAGTTCTTTAGGGCCCAAGCATTAGACACAACCCATAAAATGCTCCCTCATTTAGGAGTCCAAAAATAATTTTGATTAAGATCAAGCCAAAAAGGAGGTCACAGGAAAGAAGCATTGGCCTTTAACAGAAGGGAGTTGACAAGTGATGAAGCCAGGAATGTGCTGATGTCCTTGAGCTGAATGAGGGGGCAAAGTGTGGGAAGCTGCAGGCACATGAAGATGAACTCACGGTTGGGCTAATTAATTCAGGTGGGATGCCTGCAATTTGAGGGGAGGAAGGGGGCTTGTATTGCTCTACATCTAAATTAGCAGCTACAAAGAAGCCTAGGAAGCCTGGAAACTGTTGGGCACAGCTTAAATTGGCTGAGATCCAAAGAAGGATGTCAAATATTCATAAAAACGGGCTGCAGTTGCTGTTTTTGAGAATGCTTCCCTGCACAAGGCGTTGGGGCCTGTTCTCCTTACCACCTCAGCATTTTGAGCCTTCTCAGGTGAAATTATACTCCAACTGACCCAAGACCTGATGCAAAGGCCAAAGTAACACCCTTTGCTCAATCCAGGCATAGAGGCAGATTAGGGCCTCTTATGTCTCGTACATCAGTGAGATTGTGAATGCGCACTGAGTTTTAGCCTGAATTTTAAAGCTTTTTGTCAACAGGGTTCAGCACTTTGGATAGTTCCTTGAACACTGATGTTCATACGGAGGACATTATCACAACAAGCTTCAGCCTTCCTGATCACAAATGAAATTGCTTACCATTGCATACGCTGTCCTATATTCATTCCAAACAAGTCTACAACTCATCTGTAACAAATGCTTCTCAAAAATTAGAGAACTCCTATGTTCAAGGACTAGAATGCATTTTAAATCAGTGTTCAAAGTATTTACAACTGTGTGCTAAATGCAAAAGTGATTCAGATGTGATTTTGGGGTTTGTGATGTGTGATGGCATGCCCAAGCCTTTGGGAGAACTATAGTGTCTGGCTCTACTCAGGGGCTATCTGTATACCTTCTGTTAAGATCAAGACCCTTAACATACGGAGGCACTTTAAGCAAGATGAAAGTTAACCAAAATGAGTTTACTGAAAACAAGATGAAAAAAGGGTTAACTCCACCCAGGGCTATTGAAGGATAGCTTAAAACAATACATTACAAAAGGAGATTTTGCTGGTCGCAATCATCTCTCTGGAATCCTTGAAAGTCTTTTGCCTCTGATGTAAAGCGATGGACTTGGTCTTCTACTTTGTGAAACTTGGGCTGACCACAAGCTTCTGTTGTCACTAGGACTGATGGTATATGAAGAGTTTAGTGCTAAGGATTCCTGTTTGGATTGCTAGGGTCAAGGATTTCCAGACAATATCCAGGCCTCTAAACTCTGTAACTCTATTGCAGAAAGAGAAGAGGACCTCACAAGTAAGCTCTGTGCAGGCAAATGGACTAAGCCAACTAAGGCTGGCCTCTAGGGTTTTTTTAAAAAAGCTCCACTTAAAAACGAATACAAATGGAGGCATCTATGCTATTGGGGAACCTAAACAGAGGTAACTGAAGCAAAAGAGAGGAAAGGCAGAGCCAAGACTTCACATGATGTGTCATTGTGGGTGTGTTGTAATTGTTTCACACCCCTATGACCATAGTGCTAGTCATTTTTTCCAGCCATCTAAGTTCATCATCACACTAGAGTTTGGATCCAGTTTAAATCCACTTTAGGGAGGGGCCTTAAAACAGCTCAGCCAGACAAGTCCTGGGTCTCACCAAACTACAAATCCCAGAATTCCGCAGGAGGCAGAAACTGGATTTAAAGTGGATAAATGCTGAAGTGTGGTGAAGCCCTTAACAAAAGGAACTCTGTCTGCAGAGCCGTAACTGTCCTCTTTTGTCCTGTTCGTTTCCGTTCTTTAAAGAAGAATAATGGTTGAACCTGTGAAATTCTGGAGGCTCCTTCTAGTCACTTATAGGAATTTTCTTGCTTGATTGGGCATTTCCATACTTGCCACTTGCCTAGTTTCCAAACAGACCTCACAACCTCTGAGGATGCCTGTCATAGATGTGGATGAAACATCATGAGAGAATGCTTCTGGAACATGACCATACAGCCCGGAAAACTCACAGCAACCCATTTCCGTACTGTTTGTAAACTTTCCTTTGTTCTCTGGCAAATATGAAATCAGTATGTTAGAACTGAATTTCTGCAAAATGCAGCCTGCTAGATTGTCAATGAGAAATAGCCTTTCCCTTGCAGAATACACAGACCAGGAAAAGGCTTCTAATTCAAAAAGGCATCTTTCCTTTAAAAAAAATGAAATAATCAATTCTTCAATATAGCCAGGATGTGCAAAGCAGCAGTTTATGTGGGCTTTATCAATGAGTAGTGGCTCTCTCTTGTAGAATTATTTTAAGAGTTTAAAACAACAGTGCTTGAGAACTTGCAGAAATATTTAATTGCAAGACTTTGAACATTTTGAGTAATTTTTCAAAAAAGGTAGGAGGTGGATGAACAGGCAATGCACAGAGATTGGGAGACAAGCCCTGCAGATGGGGTAAGTTAAATGAGTTTGCTATTTTGTTAAAGCAATTAAGTACTAACTGGTATGATAAGAAGAGTTGTTCTGGCATGCTCTCTGAGATGGATTTGCAATGCCAGACCCGTTTTAGAGCTCATGTGAGAATGCCCATAAGTTATTGCTTTGTCTTATTTCAATAGATTTGTCAATGTAATTTATTAAAATTAAATTCTAGAATAAATTGACTGTTGGGGCTTGTGAGTTGGCTAATGTTCTTCTGCATGCCAAGAAATTGCACTGGTAAAATCTGATAGAGGGTTTGTTTCATTTGGAAGTTTGGAAGGCCACAGAAAGATTTTGAGGGCCTATAAGGAATGTACTTTCCCTACTCTGTAGCCTAAATGGATTAGTAACTTGGGACTCTTCTCAGTTCTGCACTTGTTTTTTCATGTCATATATTTCTGTCTTTGTTTTCCCCATTGTTTTGTAATACTAAGTCATTTAGGGTTTGGAAGAACAGTGCATTTTACTGTTCTCCCATTCATTCATTCATTCACACACACACACACACATCTAGACCCACACTAGAGACTGATGCGACTGCTACCTCCTGCTTCAAGTGCAAAACACCATATCTAACCCTCTATGCTGTGCATTTTGACATATACATTTCAGAGACTTTGGAGATAAAATAGTTATCCTCTTAAAATACTTTAAGAGTGTGGAGTAAGTTACACTATCAGCACACACAGGATGTATTAACTCATTAAATTTTTGCAGTACTTCCTGATTTTGCTCCTATATTATGTATGGTGAAATGAAAAGAAAGCCAGAAATGACCTCAGGATAATTCCAGACATTGTTTCAGAAGAAATATCAGAGGCATTCCGGCCTTTCTTGGTTTTTCTAGTTAATATGTATTTTGCTAATATAGAGTGGTGATCATAGGATTTATCAATTTAGAATGCATTGCATTAGCAACTCCAGTCACATCTCTTTCAGTTCTCCCAAAGGGTAATCCATGGTAACAATACTCTGTGGATCATAGGTGCATTAATGGAGCCTACATTTTTTTTAGGATTGCCTATTAGGTTTCATTATTGTTCAGAAGAAAGAAAAATGCATGAGGGAAATCAAGACCAGGATCTTACACTTTGTCTTCAATTTCTGTGGCAGATAGAGATCATCTTCTGTGACATAGCAAATATCAGTGGATCATTTCACTGCCATTATATATATTTGGAAAAAATATGAAGGCAGACCATTTCATCCAAATTAAGTATACAGTAACTTTGTACTTAAAAGATTTAGTGTGGTGTAGTGATTTGAGGATTGGACTATGACTCTGGAGATGAGAGTTCAGATCCCTGCCTGAGCATGGAAACCTACTGGCTGACTTTGGACAAGTCATACTACGTCAGACGAAGGCTTTGCTAAGAAAATCAGGTGATGGGTTCATCATAGTATTGCCGTAAGTCAGAAACAATGTCAAGTTATATGACAACAACAACAACAACAACACTTTGAAATGTATAGATTTTTAATAGAAAAATTCTAATATGTATATATTACAGAAGGAAACCTAACTCATTAAAATAACAATATAAATAAAAACAGGAATACAAGTACTATGAACACCACAATATAATGGTTGTGGAGGACTGAAATATCAACCCTACTGTATCCTTTTAGATGAAAACAAAGCTAGGCTGAGCCCTGAAACTGAACAGGATGTAAATGGGCTATCAAACAATAACTTTGGCCAAAGGATCTGCCATGACCAGCATGGCTTTCAGTCCAACTTAGTACTGATTGATATAGCTAATGTTTATTCCAAGCACCAGTATTTTATAGAACAGAGTTAGACAGACAAAGACCAGGGACAAGATCACATTAGCGTTATAGAATGGAGGCTTTTGTCTCCCTATCTCCCAGTTTGCTCATGCAGAATTCTGGGAAACGTAGTTTAAAGAATTGGAGGATTTCCCTAGCTGAGAATTTCAAAGGCCCCATCCTAAACTACATTTCCAAGAATTCTGAGAGAGCAATCCAGGCAATAGGGAGATAAAAGCCTCCATTCTATACTACTAATGTGATCTCATCCAAAGTGCTCATGAGCAATATTTAATGCATATGTGGTAATTCTTATCTGAAGTCTATGTAATCAGCAGAGAATGTATATAGAATTTGTTCATTGTCTGAGAGGATATTCTCAGGGTCTGGCACTGTACGTAGCTTTTTTCTATCAAAACACTGAGTTCAGCAAATAATACGGGCCACAGGGAGATATCAGTAATTGTCAAAATAGAGTTTATTAGGCTTACTAAACAGATCAGCATAAAGGGGGATCTTTAATTTTTCTATTACAACAACATAACCATCTCAAAGCAAATTTATAAGAACAATTTCAACAAAATCCACAGAGACAGACCCTGCAGATAAAAGAGCTTGTCACCAAAACCAACCTAGGACATGTCTGACAAATGGATGAAACCATTCAAACTATATGGGACACAGTGTCCCATAACACTGGTTGGGTCACTACAAGGATTTTTTTTGTCTTTCATGTAATCATAATTCAACCAAAGGTGAGACACAATAATGGATATACTATAGTATAGATGATCTACATCAGTGTAGTCACTAGCTTGGGTGGCATATGTAGAGGTTGCAAAAAGATGCATCTACTGTCTCCTTGCTCAACATCCCCATCTCAGGAGCAATTGCAGTTTGATATTATCAGGAAAGACTCCCATAACCAATCAGTTACCAATGGGTGGTACGAACACCCAGGCTTCATCTAGGTACAGTTGTACAGCCAGAAAAATAATTAAGAGTCATCACTCTTCTGTACCCCCAGTTACATTGCATGTTTGTCCAGTCATTGACTTTGGGGAAGTGGATATTGGTGTGTCAGGTTGTAGTTGTGCCGCTGTGGTACGTAAAAGGCAAGCAATGATAATGCTGTCAGAAGGTTATGTTCCACTACATTGCTCTTGGATCTTAGCCATGAAAAGGAACTAGGCTGGTATGGAAAGAGATGGTCTTTCAAATGTCATGAACAGAGGTCATTTATTTATGAATGTAAAGGAAAGAACAGCCATTTCAGATTTTGCTTCAAATCAAACTGTTAACCCCAGTCTGCATAGAAGAATACATTTTATAGGATTCCTTGGCGTTCCCCACAGAATTGTATACCAACCGTTGGTGTACAGTAAATCCAGTGGTGGTGGGACTTCTAGAGTATGCCCAATGCACTCCCCTGATTCCAGGGATGTTGTCCACCACTTCCTAAAAGATTACTACATTTCTGCCTGAATTTTGAATTTCCTTGTTGTATCAGAGAGATTTTGTACAAACTGACTCGTTTCTTTAATTTTAGCATATGACTTTTATTTGCATAGTTTTGAAACATAGAGAGGTCATTACTCCCCTCTCCCCCTTTTAGGGTATGCAGACTATTGAGCCAGGCTTGCTTATTGAAAGGAAGATAACAGAGTTGATGAAGTTCAGAAATATAACTGGGGGCAGCAGAATAAACAAGTTAATCGTACTTTCTGAGCAGGAACAGAGAAAGTCTGTAAACAACTGCCATCCATATTTGTCATTCCTCGGCATAAAATCTTAAAATGCAAAAATAGCCTTAAAGCATCAACATCTTATTTTGTTCACTTGACTTTTTCCCATTTATTTTTTAATGTTTTCTAATCAGGGGCTCTTTATTTCCTTATTTGTTAATATGGCACAATCCATCAAGCTTAACTGGTTTATTTAAAAACTGCCAAAATGATGAAAGTATAACAAGTCCCCAAATATATGTAACTTCCTATTTTAATCAATCTTTTTAATGAAGATTTAAAATGCTTTACATGTCCTCTTGGATGTCAAGTTTATGCATGGAAAAACAATGCAAATCAGCACTGTTTTTGCATTTTTTTTACATTTAAGCTAAGCTTCACAAAGCTACTGTAAGCATTAATATTTTCCTCTCTGTTAATGTCAGAACCACGCTTCAGTCAGCCTTGTGAGGTGGGTTGATCACATTTGGGGGGGGGGGGGTACTTTGGAAGGGTTGGCCAGACTCCCCAATTACTGGTGAAGAGGATATAAGGACTAGGCAAAAAGTACAGTTGACCCTCCAGATAAATGGATTCAACAAATTACAGCTTGCAAATATTCCCACCCACCCAAAAGAATTTCCAGAAACAAGCCTTGATCTGCTATTGCGGAGCACTTAGCTATTTTGTTCCAGTTTTAACATCCCAGCAGACAAGCAGCTTAGTAGATGTGGTTCTCCTTTTCTCTCCCTTCCAAGCAGAGTGAAACCACTTTACTCAATTCTCTGGCTTTTATGTTATTTTATAATTTTTCATTTTAGTGTAATTGCGCAATTGCACTGCTATGGGCCTGGGGTGGGGATAAATGATTGGGTTCAGGGAGCCACAGCTGAGAAGGGAGGACTGAGGAGAATCAGGGTGTATGATGTGTTGTAGATACATCTCCAGGTGCATGATCATGGCCTCAGTTATCCCTACAGGTAAATCATGAGTCACAGTTTTATATTACAAGTGGGTTGCTAAGGCTAAGAGAGAGAGACATACATAAGGCCACAGATAAAGTTCATGACTAAGCTGATATTCAAGCTCAGTCAAAATTGGGTCATAGTTCATATACTTATGGACCAAACTTATAGAGATTTACTTAACAAGTAGCATAGTGAAAGATATCCCCAGGTAGGAAGGAGGAGAATCACAGTAGATGTTGCCTCATTTGGACTTTCTGAACTTCTGCAATTTAGCCATGTAATTCTCCAATCCAAAATGTGTACAAAAATTAGGTGTGTGCAGCCAGAAAAATAATTAAGAGTCATCACTCTTCTGTACCCCCAGTTACATTGCATGTTTGCAAGGGAGGGAAAGTTGGATCTCTTTTACCTATGCCATGTGAATATCATATAGACAAAACACACTTTGCATATGAAAGACTTTTGATCTTCAAGAAGTCTAGCATGTGCACATTTTAAAGGTTCACATGGCACGAAATAGGCTTACAAACAATTTTTCCTAATGAGTAGATTGATGTATACAAAATATAATTTGACCCACATACCTGCAAGACCTGTACCTGCAGTTTCATTAGTCTGTGTCAGACAAAACATGTCTTCTCCATGCATTTGCTATGTTCTCTAGCATGGCTAATGGTATTATTGAGTCAGAATAGGGCTTCACTTGTGGTTTTGTGTAGACACATGAAATCTGGGAATGTATGCATCATGAATACAGCAGTCTAATTGTGTATGATTTGAAAAACCTTTCACAAAATTCACACACTTACAAAGCACATCCTCACCCCATCTCCCATAGCTCTTGTCCATATTAATCCACATTGAAACAGGATGTTTGCTAAAGGCAAAATAAATATTAAATCAGCAAAACTAGACCTGGTGGACATCAAGTTTGCGCATTTTAGGAGGAGAATGCGTGCATAACGATTCATATGCCAATGAAAAATAATGTGCTTATTATTTAAAAAATGAGAAACAGACAGTAATAAAGAAAGGAGGGATGCAATCACAAGCATTACATTAAATAAGGTCTAAGTGTACAGCCTCCTTTCTCTGTTTCCTATTTGGTTATGAAGGATACCAAAACTATAGCTGTAACATAATCCGTGTAAGCCTTTAAAGCATTCAGCTTCTGACAACCATTTTCTTTTTAGATCCAGATGTTACTGACATATAAAGACAGCTAGAGGTCTCACTAGAACAAATTGAAGATCGCTTCTTTTCCTGCTAAAGCAGGCAGCAAAGAGGCCAAAACTGTACTTATTTACAGTGTTATCTGGTTCACTTTCTTAAAGTCTAGAAATCTTCTCTCCAGGAAACTCCAAGAAAAACATTGGGGAGATAACACCGAGGGTAATGTTGAACATGTTGAAAGTTAAGTAATGCTCTTCCACTTACAAGTAAGATTTGTTCTGTCAAATTGTCAAAAAGATCAGATTGGAACATGACCCAATCTGCTGCATAATGCAACTCTCTTGGTGTGCAAATGTTGCTGGCTGCTGTGCTGCAAAGGAAAGTGGAAAATGGATGTCTCCTGACTATTTAAGATAGTTATGCCCACAATTCAGTACTGTGGGAAAGATGGGAAGGAGCAGAAGCTGTCTTCAAAACTACAGTTCACTCTGCAACTGCTGTGCGACCTTTGGACAAGTGGATATTCATCCACGTATAGTTGTATATCATTCCATATGGAGCCACATAACCTTTTCCATATCGACATGTCTGTCAAGATACCTAGGTTTATTATGGAGGACATATCTAGCATACATGCTCAGAATATATGACACAGGGCCCTTCCAGACAGGTCCACAATGCAGGACCTGTCTCACTTTTTATCTGAGGCATCCAAATGAATTAATGCAGAGTAAGCGTGTTTCCCCAGTTTACTCCATATTAATTAAACATCTGGAAAGATTTGGACCTTAAGGTAAGGTCTGGATCTTTCCAGGTGTGGACCATATGAGGATTGACTCCCAGAACTGCTTCCTCCCCCCCAGCCCCCCCCAATTTCCCCCCCAAAAACTTACTGGATGGGGCCTGTGGGCACTGCAGGCCCCTCTGACACGTCAAAAGGTGGTGGTGATGGGGAGGGATTTCCCTCCCCCCCCTTGACATAATTTTATTGCATCAGGAGTTCTGTACAGAGGGGTATGTACTGCCTGTAGGGTGTTTTTTTGGGGGGGGGGAAGGGGAATTAGTGGGATGCCATCTAGCCACCCCTCAAAGGAAAGCTCGGGGTTTGAGTTGGGGGTGTGGACTGAAACCTGTGGAAAAGCAGGTTATTTTAACCTTTTAACCTGCTTCATCTTGGGTTTTAGTTTCGTGAAGAAGGGCCCACACTTTCCAGGCACACCAAACCTGATTGTTGCCTTCTCCTATTTGACTAGGGTGCAGGAGAGTTTTATTTGCCTCACATTTATCACCAGACTGACCTAATTTGGGCTTCCTGGACTAATATTATGCAGACTGGATTACCCCTATCTTTTGGACTGTGAACTTCTTCCAAGTGTTGGGATGTCTTTCTCAGACCAAAAATTCCATACTAAAATGCATGCATCTTAGGGAAGGTAATGTACAAATATTACTGGTTGGAATTCAGTATATGACATACTGAAGATGGACTTACCTTTGCAGGAGATCAATTGAGCAGTCTTGCAACATCTGTATTCAGTTGATAGTGCTATGTAGGGGAGCTAGTAAGTGACTGGTGCTAATGAACATTGTGCATTGTGGACAATGACTAGGGATCGCTGATGCACTCAATGGAGTTCAATGTGCTGCAAGACACCAACTTGGGAGTGCTATGTGCACCCACAGAGCCCACTGTTCATCAGGACATTTTTCCAGTGCCCTGATATCATCAGCGATCCCTTGTGTCTGAATATGATTGCCTTCCAAGTGTAGGGTCTTGGTAGTGGGTCTGTAGGTGATTGTAGAGACCTATTCTTGATCCGCACGTTCTTCAGTAATGTGGGCATTGCTTTCCAGATTGAGGGCAGTTCTGGTCAGGGTTGGCTTGATGTGACTTCCTTTTGACATTTTTTCCTTTTTGCCCTGCATTCACAGCTGACCTCCAGTTAGAACGTTCAAGGGCCAGGGCCTCCCAGTTCTTGGTATCTATGCCACAGTTTTTAAGGTTAGCTTTATGCCCATCTTTAAATCTCTTTTCCTGTCCACCAACATTCTGTTTTCCATTCTTGAGTTGAATGTATAGTAACTGATTTGAGAGATGGTGATCAAGCATTTGAGCAAAGTGGCCAGTCCAGCAAAGTTGATGGCAAAGGATGACTGCTTCAATGCTAGTGGTCTTTTCTTCTTCCAGAACATTGACATTTGTCTGCCTGTCTTCCCAAGAGATTTGCAAGATTTTTTGGAAGCCATACTGATTGAATTGTTCTAGAAGTTGAGTGTGACATCTGTAGACAGTCCACATTTCACAAGTTTATAACAGGGTTGGGAGAACAATAGCTTTTTAAACAAGCATCTTGATATCCCTACGAATGTCCTGATCCTCAAACACTCTCTGCTTCATTCAGAAGAATGCTGCAGAGCTCCAATGGTGTTGTAATTCAGTGTCCGGATATGTATCTTAATTCACCAGGAGAGTTTTGTAGTTCCTTTGCTATTTAGCTAAATATGCACGTACTTATGCCACATAGATGACAAGATAGGATCATGGCCATACGTATTAAAGAAAATAAAATGTGCATGTTATGTGAAGTTTTGTAAAACATACATTCAAGTGGAAATAGTATACAGAGTATGTATGTTGTAAAAAATTAATATAAAGCTTAGAATCCATGTGTTTGTCTGCTTTAAAATTCACAGAGCAGTGTGGAAGTTGGATGAGAAAAGGTTATGACAGTACGGACTAGAATCAGAATGATTGAAGTATCACTATCTGAAACTATGGGCCCATCTACACTGCCAAATAAACTGTATTAAATTGCAGTGTAAATGGGACCCATGTCATTTCATAAATGAAATCCAACATTTCACAGATTGAAACATGTAGCCAAGAAACATCAGAGTGTAGTCAAGATTGCCAAAAATATTAATAAGGAAGAACAGATAAGCTAAGAGAGGTTGTTTTTGTCTGAACCTACTGGGCAGTTTGTTTTTGCCTGAAGCTACTGGGAAAGGCAGAAGTTTGCTCTCTCATTTCATTTCCTTCTTGCTGAACTTACTGAATGCAAATTCAGCTTGCAGCCACTGAAATCAGCTCAGGACAAAAGAGAACAGGTAGAAGAGGAGGCAGAAACTGGGATACCATATATACTCGAGTATAAGTCAAGTTTTTTGGGCCTTTTTTTTAGCCCCCCTTGGCTTATACTCAAGTGATGGTCCTAGTTGGCTTATATCTGGGTCAGCTTATACTTGAATGTATAGGTAATCAAAGTTGGACAGTCTTATCTTATAAAAGTCGTCTTCTTCTTCTTCTTCTTCTTCTTCTTCTTATTATTATTATTATTATCTTAAATTAAAGTTTTATGTAAATATTCAAAAACATTTAACCTACTGATGCCCCAGTTAATGTAATTTTATTGGTATCTATTTTTATTTTTGAAATTTAGTTGCTGCATTTCTCTCCTTCATTTTATACTCGAGTCAATAAGTTTTTTCAGTTTTTTGTGGTAAAATTAGGTGCCTCATCTTATATTCTTCTTGGCTTATACTTGCATATATATGAAGCAGCTGAAAAAGTAGAGCAGCAGAGAATTTATCAGGATTTTCCTAGACAAATCAGAATTGTTGGAGGGAATACCATGTTCTCAGTCACAGCCATTTTTCTCCTATGACTGCGAAGGCCAGGAAAAGATCAGTAGTGTGATGGATACACTGTCCTTTAGAAAGGTATGGCAGTTTTTGCTGAGGAAGTTGCTGAGCAGAGTTTGGGAAATACATGTGTTAAGCTTTCTCCAAATTCTTGTTGGTGGATTAAATACACAATTATGCTTTGCCCATAGCTGTGCAGCACTGAACGAAGGTAGACACCATCTGGCAAGTTTCAGCCTCTGTTCCTCTGATGTCTGATTTCTTTAACAGCTGCTGCATCCGCATGGCATTTTCTTTCCTGCACCACGATATATGCCAGTGTATTTACTCTGGCCTAGTATATCAAAATAATTCTAGCTCAGGTGTGTGTGAATGTGTGTCCTATCAAGTCACCTGTTCTCATGAATTCTACCTTCTCATATCCTTCTGGCCCATGCTGGTTGGTATTATGGGGTCTATATCTATTGTAGGTTTCCCCATTGTCTTTTGACAAAACTGTTGTCTTTTTACAGTTTTCTCAGTCTCCTTGTTTCAGGGCTAGATTATTAGTGGTTCAACTAAGAGCATGGAACAATCTTGAAGTGGAAGCCCTAGTTCAAAGCCAGACACAAAACATGGCACCAGCCCAGGACGTTCTCTTAGTAGAACACCCGGGGAGTTGTGCCACCATGGTGTCCAGAAGTCCCATTAATCTGTTGCAGAGAAACATTTGTAGAAGTCCAAAAATAATGTATCATATATGTATCGAATTTCTCCTGCTCATATTCCTAACAGCAGTATTGCCAAATGGAATGAAAACTGTAAAAGTAAGGAAAGAGAGACTTTTTAAGGAGTTTCAAAGGGATTTTTGGTAAATTTTTGGTGTCTTTTTGGTGTCTTTTTATCTCAAAATGACCACTCTTTCCTTGGAAATAGATATTTTTGTATAAGTCATTTTCTCTGGAACTGACATCATTGCAGAGCATCCAGAGGAAATTGAGATCAAACTGTTGTTTCCAAGGGTTGTTTCCTTGTGGTTTGCCTGTCTGGAGTTTGTGGCCATTTGCCAAACTTCTTATGCAATTGCAGTACCAGCTTGCAGTACCATCTTTGGTATATGGGATAGCCAAGTGTTATCTATTCTCTTAAGGAAATCTGAAAGTGGAAAGTACTCATTGGAGTGGTTTCTACATTACTTTGTGTTTCCAGGTTTCTAGGGCCACCATAGTTCCATCTGTGCAGAGACATTTCAAAATCTGGAAGTTGTATCACGAAGCAAATTGAATGTAAGTTATCAGCTTTATCTCTATCACTATTACTATTTGATAGCCAACATTTACTTTGCTCTTTCTTAATGTTTTATTTTGCTATTGGATTAAATCACAAGTGAGCTAGCAAAAACAAAAAAAATGCCCAAAGACTATGTCAGCAGCTTAGTTAACTATACACGTGGAGCTCCCAAGGAGAGTCCCTCACTTTTGATCTTGCAGTGGAAATGAACGTTGGAAGTATTTTTGCTGTGTGCTCCCAGGATGTCAATGGGGCCTAGATAGGCTCATTGTCCTTTACCAACAGATAAATACTTCCATTTGTTTTGTCAAATCTTTGTTTTCTGGAAAGGACTTTAAATAGACTGGTACCATACTGCTATTTTTATTTTTCCTGATTTATGTACTTTTAATTTTTTTTCAATTCTTTAGTGTTTAATATTTACTTTATTCAATTGCATTTTAAGGGGGTTTTTTTGTACATTTATCTGTACTTGTTTCAATCAGTCTCTATTTTAATTTTGTATCCAAGCAGATGGGGGACAATTAAAAAATATTGGGAAAATGATTAAAAAAAGATTTTTTTGAGTGTCGAAAAACTTTGATAAAAAGACTCCTGGACCGATCAGAATCTTTGCAGTTCAGGACTTATTCTATGCAAAATTTACATGTGGTACTTTTTCACAGAAAAACAGCACTTGCTGCTCCCAAAAAACAATGGCTGATCTTGTCCTTTCGTTATAAGATCATAAACTCGAATGTTGATCTTGAAACTTCTGGGAATTCAGTTTACAGTTGTTATAAATCAAACATGACTACCTAAAATGTACAATTTCAGCCTGGCAGCATCTACAACATTTCAGAAACCCCATGGTTATGGAGCTGCCAAATTAAAAACTTGTGTGTGTATGTTTTGTGCAGCATTGTCAGATGTAACCATGATGCGTATTATATCTTTTTGATATGTCTAGCATGACAGAATCTTGGCCACTATTTTTTCACCAAAATATTATATTTTGAACAGATTTTTTGTGCAATGAAATAAGTGTTTTCTCCACAAAATCAACCATGTACAAATGTTGCACATTGTGAATGGTTTTTGAAAACTGCTGATTTTGAAAACTTTCTTGCAAAAGGAAAAGATATATACTAAACTTACTTATTGCTTTCTTAGAGAAGAAAATGAGTGAAAATGACATGCCCACACACTACTAGCTTAGCCCAGATGTTCCAAATGTGAACATAAACCCTATACACTGTTGTTAAGAAAAGAAGCTTCCATTCTGGAACCCAGCTGGATGTTACTATCCTAAATCCCTGTATGCAAAAGTAAGTATCACTAATCTCAGTGGAACGTCTAAGTCTTTCCCATGCTTCTTGCCTTGGAGTAATATCCCCAAAGCAAAATGTAAAGAACACCCATATCCCCCCATCCCAGCTTTTAGATCATAAAGTAAATGTTTTCACACAGTGATGGACTATGTCCAAACCAATGTGTATAAGATGACATTTCTGGAAGCTTGAGCATCTTTACATTATACTTGGTTTACACAATATACTCTACAAGGGGAAAAAACAGCCACACAAGCCAGAAGTGTTTGACCTTCGACAGAGCTGACTTTAAGAAGCAGCTATTCTATAAGCCTCCCCCTGCGCTAGCACCTTTTACATCAGGCCATTTCAAAACAAGGAATGGCTTTGAAGTCTATGTTCATTCTAACATAGTTTACTTAAAAATATTACAATACAAGTTATCCAGGCATTGCTTCACCCTGCCTGCTCCCTTCTTGCTCTTCAGTTTTAAGCACATGAAGCATAGTTTTGAATGACATCTACTATTTCAGTTCTTCTCACCCAACCAATGTTTAAGACAGAGGTGGTCAAAATGAAGCCTGTGGGCCATCTTCAGCCTTAGGGCCATTTGTCTGACCCCCACAGGTCATATTTCCCTACAATGACCCCAAATGGCTTCTTTGGGATGTGGGGCATATCTATTATGTTTGCAAAATAAAAATAAGGACACAGATTTTTTTGTGTCATAGGTAGTTTGGCCCTTAGTAAAGATGACGAAGTTCTTTAACCTAACTGATTTCCATATGTGGTGAAGGCAGTTCTTTTCTAGCTATGCTAGCCTGCAACTAGTTGCTGTGGATGAAATATGACCCATGCCTTGCATTTATCAACTATATTTAATGAACATCCAATGAGAACTGCAATATGCCCTCCATTTCACATGATATCTCACAAATGAAAACTAGGGCATGTGCTAGACTTACTCATGAAGAATAATAGATTAGTTAGGAGAGGCTGCAGCAGTTTGCTCTCGTCTGAACCTAATGGAAAAGGCAGGATTCCAACTTCTCTTCTTTTCCCTCTGCCGAGTTAATTGAGTGCAAACTACTTTTGCATTTTGAGGTCAGTTTGCAGCAACTGAAATATGCTGAGGATAAAGGGGGAGAGTAGGAGGAGAAGGGAGAAGCTGGGACATTTTTAAAGTATCTGAAAAGTGGGATGACAAATGGAGTTTGGCCCTGCCAAATCAAAACAGCTAAAGAGAATGGCTTCCACATCAGTGTTGGCTATGCATGCAGAGGCCTGTTTCTGAACAAAGATAAGGAAGGGATGATATCTCCGTGAGAGATTTTGCAGAAGGTTTCAGGTTCAGCTCCTGACCTCTGCAGTTATAAAGAAAAGATGGGACAACAGCTTTGGCCTGAAAATATCAAGAATTACTGCCATTTAGTATTAGAGTAGAAGAATAAATAATCTAGCTACGTATAGAGGGCATCTTCATGTGTCTCTTGCTAATCCTAGGTCCATGTGCTTCACCATCCAGATGACCTGTAAGAAGTCAAAGTATTTTTGTATTTTTAAACTCAGACTCTGTCAGGGCCAGGGCATTTTACACATCATTAATCGTTCTATGTCATTTTTCAGGGAATAGAGTGGGAAAAGCTTCCCATCTCAAACGGGAGACAGAGCAAATAAATGGTTAACTAAATGACCTGTATAAAACTAAAGCAATTTTTTAAAAAACCACCAAATTTTCAAATAAGAGCATTGGGAAAAAAAGAAATATTTATGGAAATTGAAAAATATGAAGCCATCTGGCTTCTGGTCAAAAAATATTCCAAGCACGCCTCTCAAGCAGTGACACATTTGAAGAGAATCTGTAACCTTAAGAACACTGATAAATTGTAATCATGGCAGGATCCAGCTTTGTGGGAGGTGCCCAATACACAGACATCATTTATAGGTTCCCAGGATGACCTATGTCCAACAGACATTTTAATGATAACAAGGGAAAATAGATGGATTGTCTTTCGGAGAGTGTTGAATGCCCTGCTTGTTGTCATCCTCAGCTTCTATACAGGCCAGAGATTTTCAGAGGTACTCATCCGTCTCCCTATCAGTCCACAGTACCAAAAGGACGGAACTATCAGAGATAAAACATGCCAGAGAGAGACGTTCACGCCTTAGGATTTTCTGTGGGAGTCTGAGACAAACAGAACCATATTAATAAATATAAATTCTGAAGCATTCTCATCTCCAGAAATGACTGCGCAGTGAAGTTTTGTACTCTTGGATTCTTAACAACCTTAAGAAGTTTTCTCAGGCAGTTCATGCATCCTTCACTGTCACTGGTCAGAATATCAGAATTCCCCCACTGGGACAATTGCTTTAAATTACATTAAAACTCAAAGGCTCTGATTAGACATCTCAGATGAGGAGTATATTTTGCTAAATATTTCAGTAATTTGGGATCTAGGAGTCCCACGTAAAAACAGACTTTGAAAATGTTCACCAAACAGGAAATCTGGAAGCATTTTTGCTATTGTACTCCCTTCGCATATAGAAAACAAGAGGTTGATTTAAAAATATGGCTGATGCTGGGCACTGCTGGTTTGATGGGCAGAATGACATGACAAAACAATTCACACACACCTGGTGATGGGTTGAAAATTAATTTGGTTTGTAGTTTTTAGTTTAAAATTTCATAAAATGTGCACATTTCTCCATAAAGTTGCATGAAAAAAATCAAGATTTGAAAATTGTTTGGGCATCTTTAAGCTGAACTGGTTTTTATTGTCTCATGAGCTTTCATGATATAATTGCATTTTTTTGGGGGGGGGGGGCAGTACACTATGGCAGGGATGGGAGACCTGCAGATGTCTGTAGGCCATATGTCAACCTGCTGAATCTTAGAGGGCTGTAATTCTTGCCACATACCCAGATTTTTTGTCCTGGGCTGTGGAAAAAATTGCGGGCCTCCAGAAAGACTGCCCTGCTTTTATTCATCATGTTTTTAGTTGACCTTCATTTGTTTTAGGCCCAAGAAGACAATTTTTCAAAACCGAACGTGCTGTTACTTCTGAGTGTGTGTGAACTAACGCCTCCCTAAAACATGCAGGGGGTGAAATGGAGTGGAATTCTCCTCTTAAGCCTAGAGCATATGAGGGAATTTTTCATTTTTTTTTAAAAAAAGTAGTTAGGATATGGTATAACACCAGAGTTCTTTGGATATGTTGTTGTTTATTTGTTCAGTTGCTTCTGACTGTTCGTGACCTCATGGACCAGCCCACACTAGAGCTCCCTGTCTGCCATCGCCACCCCAGCTCCTTCAAGGTCAAGCCAGTCACTTCAAGGATACCATCCATCCATCTTGCCCTTGGTCGGCCCCTCTTCCTTTTGCCTTCCATTTTCCCCAGCATCATTCTCTTGTCCAAGCTTTCCTGTCTCCTCATTATGTGGCCAAAGTACTTTGCCTCTAATATCTTTCCTTCCAGTGAGCAGCCGGGCATTATTTCCTGGAGTATGGACTAGTTGGATCTTCTTGCGGTCCAAGGCACTCTCAGAATTTTCTTCCAGTACCAGAGTTCAAAAGCATCTATCTTCCTTCACTCAGCCTTCCTTATGGCCCAGCTCTCGCATCCATACGTTACTATGGGGAATGCCATTGTTTTAACTATGCAGACTTTCATTGCCAGTGCGATGTCTTTACTCTTCACTATTTTATTGAGGTTGGCCATTGCTCTGCTCCCAAGAAGTAAACGTCTTCTGATTTCCTGGCTGCAGTCTGCATCTGCAGTGATCTTTGTGCCTAGAAATATAAAGTCGGTCACTGCCTCCATGTTTTCTCCCTCTATTTGCCAGTTATCAATCATTCTGGCTGTCATAATCATGGTTTTCTCGATGTTTAATTGCAAACCAGCTTTTGCACTTTCTTTTTTGGATATAGAGCAGGTTATAAATATTTAAATCCATCAATCAATGCTTTAAAAAGTAAAATTGAATTCTATCTATCTATCTATCTATCTATCTATCTATCTATTGCTCGCCTAATCTATCTATTATCCAAAATTCCTATGAAATCTCAGGCAAAGAAAGGATAAATTCTCTTGAGTACGAAAAATGAGCAAGTATTGTTTCCCATTATATGATTTCAATTGAGGGGAATGGCCTCCATTCAAAGCACAGGGTGTACTCCAGGGTTTTCATGGAATTATTGGGATCTGGTTTTCAACATCCTGTTTGTTCATGAAGAATATTCTCAATAGTGCAGTGCTCACTATAGATGGAGAATTCCAAAGAAAAGGGATTAAATATTGAGCTTTCAGATGACTTTTCAGCTTTTTGTAAAAAAAAAAAAATCAGTACTTCTGAGTCAGAATTTTCAGCTTATTGGACAAACACTTTTGTATTACTATAGCCTTAACAAAGTTTTCTCACTTCTTTGGGTCACATTTATCCCTTTCCCCATGGACATCATTTAATTGCTTCTTGGTTGACCCTCCACCTTGTCCCAACAACCTTGCCCCAGAGGTCATGCCACTAATCCATTATTTTCATAGTGGAAAAAGCACTTCCTAAGAGTAAGCTCCTGTTCCTATTAATTCTTAGTAGTAGTTTCTCAACTGGAAATGAGTCATGGAAAAACTTTAATGTTTCTCAATGAAAACCACTTCTTACAAAATATCAATTGAATTATACTGTATATATATATATATATTATCTCAATGGTTGTCAGTATCTTATGTATGCATATTTGATTTGATATGGTTATATGAATTCTTCTTTTTTTAAAAAAAGATAATGGACAGAATGTATTTGGGCAGTTACAAATGTGTAGCCACTATAGTTATACGGCTTTGCAGTGATTTCCAGCCCAATCTCCATTATGCAGGCAATAGCCACTGTGATTGACAGGAGGCTGTCCCTCTTTCAGTGAGGAAGCAGGTGACACACATTGTGAATTCCATCACAATGCCACTCTGCACTGGAAATAATTGCCATGAGGAAGTGGGTGGGAATGTGGTCAGCTGCTTCCTGATCAGCAGTAAATACTTTATAGTACTTTTGCAGCCCCTATATATCCCCTAAACTAGGGAATATTGAAGGATCATGAATACAAAATAGTCACAAGTACATAACTCTAAGTTAAGTGCGTTGGCACCCTGTCCCCCATTCGATGGGAGAAAAGGTGGCAACGTGCGGCAATGCACATTGACCTACCGCCTTTCCCCCATCATATGAGGAAAAGGGGAGGAGAGTGTGGGTAGCTTCTTCTGGTGCTTTCCCTCCACTTCAGGAGGAATGTGGGCAGGGCTTGCCGAGCATTGTCTGATGGTGCTCGGCAGGCCCCGTCCAAGCCACGGATAAAAGCAGCAAAACAGGACTATTTTGTCCCATGTGAAAAGGTCTAGTAACTTGGAGAAACTGCTGGGGTTCCATCACTCTAGCACAGGTAGGGGCAAACTTCGGCCCTCCAAGTGTTTTGGACTCCAACTCCCATAATTCCTAACAGCCTACCGGCTCTAGCAAGTCCCACTGCAGTCACTTGCAATGTATTATCCATCCCACCCCACTGCTCCCAGTGCTCTAAGTAGAACCAGGATGCTGAATCTGTCTATCGTTTCAAATTTTTACAATGCACCTAGAGTAGAATAGCTCAGAAGCTTCATGAAAAATTAAAATAAAGGCCTTTAGAAACCTGGCATTTATCATCACAGCACTTTATCTTGCAGCGGTGGCAGCCACCAGCAGTGTGAGGCAAATGAAGGCCACTGTTTCAGTTGTTTTATATGAACAAAAATTAATCTAATAAAATAAAAAAAATCAGCAAAATCTTGTGAAAATTAATATATATGAGAAAAAGACAACAAAATTGCACCTGACCTTTGTGGGTTCTATTTTTTAGAGTTACAAACAGATGTGGAAATGAGACAAAATATAGTAAAGAACAGGAAAATGAGAAATGGAGTGAAAATGAAATACACAGAAGTGTCCTGCCCTAAGTATGATGCTGTGAAATTTTAGTAAGTACACCAATGATTTCATAATGAAAATGAAGCAAGTATTTCATTCCTTTTAGATGAAATCAGTGGGAATTGAATGCATATAATTTCAATGGGATTATGTTCTAAGTTGATAAAACACTGTCACAATGCTTTTAGGTTTGGTGGTTAACAGTGTGATCCTAGACATGTTTGTTTAGAAGTAAGCCCCCTTCTTTTGTTTCATTGGGATTTAGTCTGAAGTAACCCTATGAAATTCCATAAGTCAACATGCAACTTGAAGGCACACACGTTATATGACAAAGCATCCATTTATTTTCTTTAATTAAAAACTGACATTTAAAACATTCTTGAAAATGCATTGGGATGCTGTACTGCTCATTGTCAGTGATAACAGCTCTTATCCATTGAGCACAAGTGACATTTACGCAATCACATTCCACACTATTAATATTAGGCAATCTAATTGGGGTGAGTGTTTTTTAAAAGATCACATCCACCCAGCAAAATAATTCTGTGCTTTCAGTTCTAGGATAACATCCTCACAATGCTACCTGAAGGGAAGATATATGGATCATTCATATACAACAAAACAAATAAGTGTTGGATGTTTATTTTGCTAAAATGGTGTTCTGGAAGAGGCCTGAAACAATCAAGGGGTGCAGAGGAGATCCAGTCAGAACTATGTGGAGGAGGAAGTCTCCTTGCAATGCTTTCGTGTGAACAAGCAGATAGGCAGGACATGAGGCTAAAGCAAACAACTAAACAGAGGCCTTATGTTGTACATGCTGACAAGAATCTAGGCACTGGACTGACAATGTTTCATCCCAAGTATCCAGTATCTCTCCCAATGGACATCTAGAAAGAGGAAAGAGGAAGCAAGAGGTTAAGAATTTAGAAAGACTGGACTAATAGCCAAAGAGCATGAATAGACAGGATGGATTGAAACTCATTACCAAAAGCAAGTCCTTGGAGGTTTCAGACAACCACCAACATTCTATAAACACCAGAAAGGAAGTAACTGACAATTTAGAATCAAGTTTTAACGGGAACACCTAGTATTTTATATATCTGGTTTGGGCTGTGTGCTTCTGTGGACAGGCTCTGGTTTCTTAAAGGCTTCTGTACAGTAGCGATACATTTTACATTTTGTACCTCTTTTCCTTAATTGAATCTAATGATTGCTCAAGTGGAAATCAGCCTGCATATCTGATCTTTCATATGCAACACAATCTCTCTGTTTAAATATTACTGTGTGACATAGCCCATATGACTCAGTGCTCCAGACATACCAATGTTGCACAAGGGAGTGAGGGGGAGGAGCGACCCCCCCCCCCCGCCTCCAGGCACAACATTGGTACATGCCAGTAAGCCTCCAGAGAGGCCTAATGGCAGCCTGGTAAGTTTTTATTTTATTTTAAAGCTTTTAGGGGGGATTTGGGGAGGGAGTGGGTTCCTTCTTTACTTTTCCAAGATCACGGGCCCCAAAGAAGTGAATTGGGCTGTGGGGACAGACTACTGGATAGTCCAAGACTACCCAATAGTCTGTGCCCACAGGACCCATACGCCATTAGACCCAGGCCTCTCAGGAAGACCCAGGTCTAATGGAATATCTAAATAATTTGTGACAAAGTAGGGTTTTCCGGCTTTGTCACAAATTATTCTCTTTTACTGGAGGCGTCATTTGAATGCCTCTGGTAAAAGTGCAAGAACTCACACATTTTGTGCCCTGTCTGGATGGGCCCTCACATGCACACAGCTATGACCATAGGGAACCTGTGAGGCAGAAAAAGAGAAGGAAAATATTGGTGTTTACATAGTATCCCTTCAGTTTGGGCAAATTGCTGTTGCTGGGTATCACAAAAGACCATGGTGTAACATCTGTATTCAGATGAATATGTGCACTGGGCATTGGAGTCATGCTGTTCGTATTTGTTTGCATATTCAGTTGTTGACACTAATTAAAACACAATTGGTGTGGCAAGCATAAAGTTACATTCTGGATCCTGAGGCAGAATCTCAGTCAAGATTATAGATTTAAAACATTATGGTAAAAAAGTTTTCTAAACACATTTCTTCAGATTCTTTGTTAATTTCCTTTTTTTTGACTCAAGTACAAGCAGATAAAATTAGCCCTCAATGTTTTATAGCAGAAGAATGTCCTCTGGCTCCCATAATAGCATGGTTCCATGGCACTCTGCTGTCATTTGATTCCTGGGAGATGAGGGTGTGGATGGAGGCAAACAAAGTTGTTGAATGTAGAAGTGTCTAGCAAAGACTGCTGTCAGCTCAATGCTTCTTGTTGCTGCATGTTCCTCAGGAGCCATATAACAAGGCAGTGTTGAAGCAACTGCTTCCATCTTGTGGCACTCTCCTGTTAGGGATTCTGGATCTTCCTTCCCAATGATATGGTGCTGAGTAGCAGAGGTCAATAGCCTTTCAGTATTTTTGTGAATTGAACTGTCTTTTTTGTTTTTGCTTAATAGTTTTGATATGATCCAATTGATGTGTAACCCTTTTCTCGAAGGAGATAGTAGCATGGATATTCTGTGTTTTTCTGTTTTACCCAACTATTTTTGACTTATTTTCTGCAGGTGAATTTACCTGCTTAAGTCTATAAACATACATGGGATCCAATGCAAATATTCAGCATAACGTTATGTACAATTGGTAAAAAGTTCAACACATTTGAATATTTGTTCAGTTACTATAAAATTAAAATTTGCCCAGTAAATTAAAAGACTCTGATGCAGTTTAAACCTTCTCTTTTTGTTCCTCTTATTAGCCATTGGTTTGCCCTATAGGTTTTTCTGTAGAGCTGTGTCTTCTTAAGTTTCTTCTTCTTTTGAAACGGCAAGATTTCAGATCTAGATTCTAGAACTACATGTGCATATGAAGCAATCAGGAAAAAATGCAGTTCTGCCCATGTATTCTTTCAAAATATGTATAAATATTTATAAATGATAGAATGAAATCCAACTTGTGGAAATGAAATATACACTGCAATTGGATAAGAAACTCTGAATTCCAGAATGTTTGAGAATGACACATCGACTCCTTTCCAGTGAACATCTTTCAAAAGTCAATCGTTCACAGCAACTTTGAAAAGCCTTCCCTTTAATGAATAGGAGCTTTATTCATAATTTGCACATACTGGTGCTAGACTTTCTACAGAATATATTCTCCATGTAAAATAAGCAAAGAAGTGACTCTCCCTTTAAAATCATGGCACATCTGCATCACAAGCAATAAAAGTCAGCCAATAATTATTAAGGACTTTCTTAATCCTAGACTTTGGCCATACTATTAGTGCATGATTCATAGTTCATGATCCTTAGCATCCACTTTCCAAAAATTCAGTCACTGCTTCTTTTCTCTCTTTCCTTCTTGCGTTCACATACTTTGATAAAAAGGGTTTTTATAAAAGGGCTTTTTTTGCACTGAAATAACAGAATAGCCAGATTGCCATGTAGTGAATGTAGTGGAACAGTGGGTTGCTGTGAGTTTTCCAGGCTGTATGGCCATGTTCCAGAAGCATCCTCTCCTGTTGTTTCACCCACATTTATGACAGGCATTATCAGAGGTTGTGAAGTCTGTTGGAAAGTAGGCAAGTGGGGTTTATATATCTGTGGAAGGTTCAAGGTGGGAGAAAGAACTTTTGCCTGTTTGAGGCAAATGTGAATGTTGCAATTGGCCATATTGATTAGCATCGAATGGCCTTGCAGCTTCAAAGCCTGGCTGCTTCCTGCCTAGGGAATACTTTGTTGGGAGGTGTTAGCTGGCCCTGATTGTTTCCTGTCAGGAATTCCCCTATTTTCTGAGTGTTGTTCTTTATTTACTGTCCTGATTTTAGAGTTTTTTTTAAATAGCTAGATTTTGTTTATTTCCATGTTTTCCTCCTTTCTGTTGAAATTGTCCACATGCTTCTGGATTTCAGTGGCTTCTCTGTGTCATCTGACATTAATGGTGGTTATTAGAGAGGTCCAGCGGAACAGTTTGGATCAATGGATTACATAGTACCGTACAAGCCTACCCTTCCCTGGCTTTGAATGTGTGTAGCCAATTACTGAAATCTCACAATTATGGTTGATATTTGTGATCCAGGCCTTCTCAATTCCATTTTCCAGTTTCTTGGGTTAACATTACATATCTTCAGGATTATCTTGTTTTTGAGGGAAACTCTAACAGACAGACCATATTCCAAAGCACTACACAAAAAGCAATGGAGCCATTGAGGTGAAGGAGGAAAGCAAGAAAACAAAGTAAACCCTGTGATACAATTAACAATATTTAAGATTCCATGGAGTCTGTTGTTTTTATGATCTGCTTGAATTTCATTTGTATTAGAAGTCAAGAAAAAATATTAAGTTCCATTAAAAAAGTAGTTAGAGTTCACTTGCTTCTGAAGTGGATGGAAAAAACCAACTTTCTAGTTGCCGGTTTCTTCCACTCAATCTTGCTTCTCCCTTTTACCACTGCCTCTGCTACTACGTCTTCAGTTGCAGTTTTGTGCAACCACTGCTTCTTTAGAAAGAAGGCAGGCAGCAGGATGAAGTGAAACAAGAGGGGTAGGAAGAACCAGCTGAGTTAAACTTGGAGCTGAAATGAAGGTGAAGTTAGATGGGGAGTAAGGGAAAAAAGGTAAGAGGCCGCTTTTTTTTCATGTCAGGAACAACTTGAGAAACTGCAAGTTGCTTCTGGTGTGAGAGAATTGGTTGTCTGCAAGGACATTGCCCAGGGGATGCCTGGATGTTTGGTTTTACCATCCTTGTGGAATGCTTCTCTCATGTCCCTGTATGAGGAGCTGGACTCACAGAGGGAGCTCACCTGCTCTCCCTGGATTCGGGCCGCCGATCAGCAGTCCTGCCGGCACAAAGGTTTAACCCATTTTGTGACCAGGGGCCAGTATGTGGATGCAATATGCAAGAAAGGAGGGTATTGTCCTACAGTGCAGGGAAAGAGTGGTAAAACGGAAGGTAGAATGAGGGGGTGCAATGGTAGGGTGCAAGGAGCACGAGAAGTAGGCATAAGATGAGACATACAAGAAGAAAGGGAGGGATGCATGGCAAAGATGTGAGGTGAAGCAAGAGAGAATGAGAGTGGGTGAAAGGGAGTAATAAAAGTCAATATAAGGCTATTGAGGGTGCAAGACGGAAAGATGTGGTAGTACAGATTGAGGGAAGGAGGGTGTGGGATGCAAGCACACAGTGTAAAAAGCAAGGAATTGGAGCATAGAAAGTGAGGTAAGGAAGGGAGAGAGATAGCACTACATGGTAAGGGAAGAAGGCTGTGAAGGCACAAGTTGAGGCAAGACGGGAAAGAAATGAAGAGAGGGTGAGAGATGAAGCAAAAGGATACAATCAGCGAAAGAAGCATGTACAAAGCGAAGGAAGCAGGTGTGGTTTCCTCTCAGTTTTTCTCTTGTGGAGAGAAAAAGCAGGGTATAAAATATAAATAATCTGAGAATCAGATAGCATATGCAGGGCATCATGTGATATTTTCATACATCTATCTATGTCTTTTTGCCAAGAGGGAAAAAAAATGATGACAAAAGCAAACAAACAACTCCAGACTATAGCATTATGAAAAAGACATCATTAGGAAAACCTGCGCATAACCACAGGTTACCACCACTACCACTGCACTAGAAAATTGCATGGCAACTTCGCATGATTCCTGTCTTATTATTAATATCTGTAACAGCATGAATGGCAGAGTTGATACAAGGTAGAGATTGGACAAGGTCACATGGAAAATTCTGTAAATAATTAGAATGCAGATTAATAATATGTGTAATAATAAATTGAATAATATGCAAAATATATGCCTGGATTTGTGGGGTTGGAATATGGGAAGTTTACACTTAATTTAGTTACATCATATCTGTATTATTGCAATGCACTCTAATTGAGGACCATCTTACTTACTGCTACCCATTTTCTTATTTTCAATTGTAGCAAATGTTCAAATGTTTTATTTTTGTTTAAACAATATTTCCACTCCTAAAAGAAAAATGCAGGGTATACATATTTTAAAACTTTTTTTACAGGACACACAAGAAGTCAATCTGAAAATTTAAAAATACCTGACTGGTCCAAGATTACTGACCAAAGAAAGAATGTTGTGGGGGGATAGATCTAACCCTCCAATCCTTCAACCACAAATGACCAACTTCCAAGTCAGTTATTTTTTGAGGCTTAACTAAACCTTGACATACTCCCCTTAAGCATCTTTTTCTAGAGATTTATTTCCTCAGAGGGACTTCAGAGAAGACAAACATATTTCTCTTTTCTTTTTGTTTAACATTGCATTATCAGATTTCCTGATATCTTCTAATTGTAACTCGGTTGCTTTCTTCTATTGGAGCTTCTGGTTAGGCTACATTCTTCCACTCATGTTTTTAAAATGGATATTCGGAGTAGTTGAAAAAAAAATCCAAATATGTACTTTTTCATGATCTTGGGGAGGTCATATCTATAAATTTTGAAAAACGTTGCTTCTTAGATTTTCATATGAACCTTCCAATGTTGCTAAAACAGAGACATTTTTTGATTGTGTGTGTATCTATATGTTGGTAACAACCCATCTTGATGACATTTCACTTTGGAGAAACACATGTCTATTATATTCACCACTTTGCACCACACAGTCCACTAGTCACATACCTTTTAAGGCTAATCTACATCCAGGAGTATTTTGGAGACAGGGAAGGTTACATACACAATGCACTAAACAAAGAAACTAAAAAATATTTGCACTTGCCTGTCATTTTACATTTTGCTTTATTTAGTTACTTTATGTCAGTAGATGAATATAATGCAGTAATGCCACATGTTGAAAATATGAACCACATTGTAGAAACCACCCACATCTAATTTGCAGCATTAAGTAATTATGTATAATTTGAGAAGAGCTTAAGAAGCCTCCCCTTTAAAAGGGATGGAAGATTCTCTCATTAATGAAATTGGATGTATATGCAGAGTCCTAGCTGCTAGAGAAATTTGTCAACACCCACAGGGCATTGTTGTAAAAAGCAACCTTCCCAAGCTCCACTTGGTACCCGTGTCTTCACATTTCTTTGGGATAATATCCTCCATGAAGCCACATGAATCTGTGTCATTGTGGATCAGGCTTTAATTCCTTGTCCTCAGGGAGAGACTGTCTAACACAGTCATGGGCAAACTTGGGCCCTCCGGGTGTTTTGGATTCCAGCTTCCACAATTCCTAACAGCCAGTAGGCTGTTAGGAATTGTGGGAGTTGGAGTCCAAAATGCCCGGAGGGCCCCAGTTTGCCCATACCTGGCCTAACACCAAGGTCTTTTAGTAACCCACGTCCTAAAGCTGGAATCTGAATTTTAAGAGCTACTGCATGAAAAGCCACTCAGTTATACCAACAAAAAGGAACTGAAATCATAATTATCCACTTGCTACTCATGTGTTGTTTATTAAAAACCTAGGCAAGACTTTTGAAGAGGAACTTAGCACTACTTACTTAGCACCACAGAGTACAAGATGAAAAGAAAAGGACAGTTTTTGAGAAGTTTCATTTCTCAGTCGTCAGTTGCTAATTCTTAAGGTTCCTTGCCATTCTGAATGGATTTCAAAACAAATCAACAGACACATGAAGGACTTGGGTTATTTTTGGCTTGGATTGGAGAAATGAATAGCCCCAATGGTTTCTGACACTGTGCCAAGTATCTATGAACATAAAGCTTAACAGTGGTGTTTGTCGAGAAATCTTGAAGTTTGCTCTAGATTTATTGTTCTGATATTGTCCTCCATTACTGTAATTCAAAGGAGCTGCCGTCATAGAGGTTGATAGAGGGCAGTCAAACCTTTTGTGCTGCTCAAAATTATATCATTAGGTGTCTGCTTGCAGGCTGACTTGTTCTCAAGCCCCCAAAGCTAAACACAGCTGAGATCTAAATCCCCTGACAAATGAAGGAAATGTGCGAGGATCATGAATAACACATGGCAAATGGAATTTCTAAACATCACTCTGCCATGCGACCATACACCTGATAAATGACTGTCTAAAATAATGCTGTTGAAAAGATACTGGAAAAAGGCCTCTTGTATGACAGAGGGAAAAGACAAATCTTAACAGAAAATCTAAGTCTTGTAGCACTTTAAGACTCACTACTTTATTCTGCCGTAAACCTTTGTGGACTCCTGCTTGCTTCTTCAGGCGCATCTTGGACTGGAGTCTGTGAAAGCTTAGACTGAAATGCAATGCCCTCCTGAAGTAATCACTTCTATTTGACCTTTTAGCTATTGGTTGTGTTATAACCAGGACCTGGAGAGGGTGTAATTGGCATGGCTGCCACTTGAAGTCCAGAAAATATCAACATAGTGAAGGTGGAAGGTGGAGACTATAAAAACCTTGTTAGCAAAATAAACTGGCAACCATTGTCCTGAGGCCACCAAAGCCTTCTGTTTGCGTGGGGATGTGCGACACAGCTTCTGCTTCGGAGACCACAAATGACACGAGCCCAAGGTTGGAGGAGAAACTGGCCACAACTTGTTTATTGATTACAGACACCGCAAATGGATTGGCAGTCGTGCATGGGTTCTGGATCCAGAGATAAGTCAGCCAATGCTGACCAATACCGAAGCAAAGCCAGGATGCAACCGGGCCAATACAGGTGGGGGGGGGGGAGGCAAAACCAGATCCAGGGCCCATGTCAAACACCCACCAAGTTGTGACAAAGCAGAAATTAAACATGCAACCATCAGCAAAGCCATGCAGGGAGGGAGGGGTGGGACAAAGAACGAAGGCCCAGTGCCTTCAGTGGCCCTAAGAGCAGCCTGATAAAGGCTGCCTGAGCCAATCAGCGGCGGGTCCCGGTCTATAGGCCAACAAGCCGCTGATAGGCCCGCTGGCCTTCGTGGCGGGAAACCTTCCCGCCAAGCAAGGGGGCTCCTGGGAAGGAGAAGCCCCTTGCTGGCGCCATAAGAAGCAGGAAAGCGCCCACCCCCGCAACGGCCGCGCCAGGTAAGTCTGTCCCATCATTTCTTGACCTGAAACAACAAGTGAACCTCAATTTTTTTTGGCTAATTTCTTCAGAGGAGGTTTGCTTTTGCCTTCCTCTAAGCCTGAAAGAGTGGGATTTACCCAAGTTCACCAAGTGGGTTTCTATGGCTGAGTGAGGATTTGAATCTTGGTCTCCCAAAGTCCTAGTCCGAAACTAAAATCCCTATGCCATTCCAGCTGCCTGCAAAACAATACCAATATTAATAACACTATGCAACAAAATTGGAAAAAAAATATGTTCTTGGTTTGAAAGTGTTGTTTTCTGTTTAATTGTGCAGTACTTACTTTGAAAGTAGTTGTTACACTCCAGAAACTTTTTGAGTCTGCCATTAACTGTTGAATTGGTTGAGACTCTATGAAATATTCATTGAAAAATTATAGCAAAATGTGCTGCAGGATGTCCTGCAAAAACCAAACTTTTGGAATTTAATAGACTTTTCCCATGTTTTTATGATAGAAGCAATTAGGAAATAACATTTATAACCCAGGAACAAAAATCGTCTTATATAGTGTAATGTATTCTTTACATCAGGGGTTCTCAACCTGTGCTCCGCTGAGCCCTTGGGGCTTCGCGAGTGATAACGAGGAGATCTGCAGCACCATGCTGCTTCCTGTCTCCTCTTTCCTCCTCCTAAAAAATGCAGGGAAATTAAAGTTTTGAGCTGCCAGAAACAGCAACAGTAGCAGCACCAACCTCCTGGGACACAGATCCTTTCTCCCCTGCCTCCTTCAGCACCCAGACTCTTTTCCTTGCTACCCAGACCCTTTCCCCGGCCTCCATCACTGCCCAGACTCTTTTTTACTTACCACCCCCACCCTTTCCCCCACCTCCCTCACTGCCCTGACTCTTTTTCTTGCCACCCATTTTCTTTGCTTCTAAAACCCCATTTCCCTCCCACAGCTCAGGGGTGTTTTGATTGTGTTTTTCCTGCATGGCAGAAGGGGGTTGGCTTCTGGTATTTTTGCTGTTGTTGTTGTTGTTGTTGTTGTTGTTGTTGTTGTTGTTGTTGTTATTTACTATCAAGATGGCATCCTCTGACTTTAAATCAGTCTTCATTTCCTGCTGCCTTCCACTTTAACTGAGCATCACTATCTTTTCCAATAAGTAATGATCATCTCATGATATGTTCAAAGTATGGTAGTAATGTTATCGGATTAGTCAATTGGCTTCTAATGTTCAGGCTTAACATTATCCATTTATTTATCTTTTTGGTGCTCTGCTTGTTTTTTGGGCAGTATCATTGCTGATCAACCAAGGAAATATAGAGAACAGACACAAAAATGGGTTGAAAACTGGTCTGCTTTATTCGATTTTAACCTATTTATGTTTTCTTCTGGAAAACTGCAAAAAAGTGGAAGCCACCTAGTATGAGGCTGGTGGTCTTTGCATTCACCTCCTCCTCAGCTTCTCCTGAGGCTGGATAAATATTGCAATATAATCCAGTTTCTGGATCCAGAATATCTGCTTTGAACTGGATTATATGAGTCTACACTGCCATATAATCCGGTTCAAATCAGATAATCTGGATTCAGAAACTGGATTATATGCAGTGGAGCCTGGGTGAAACATCTGGGCCCCACATAGAATCCAAAAGCTGGGTTTTCTGGCCAGCTCTCACTTGAAAGGCCAATTCCAGATTCCCTCCCCCAAGTCTCAGGACTTTAAGTGAGTGGCTTACCCTCAGGCCTGCCCCAAGGTGTCTTTCACTAGTCCCCTTAGTCCAGTGGTTCTCAATCTGTGGGTCCCTAGATGTTTGGGCTTCAACTCCCAGAATCCTAGCAAGCTTGCCAGCTGTTAGGAATTGTGGAAGTTGAAGTTCAAAATGCCTGGAGGGCCGAAGTTTGCCCATGCCTGATCTAGAGGGTCTGGAGGTGGAGTAGGTAAAGGTAAAGGTTTCCCCTGACGTTAAGTCCAGTCATGTCTGACTCTGGGGGTTGGTGCTCAACTCCAATTCTAAGCCAAAGAGCCGGCGTTGTCCGAAGGCACCTCCAAGGTCATGTGGCTGGCATGACTGCATGGAGCGCCGTTACCTTCCCGCTGGACCGGTACCTATTGATCTACTCACATTGGCATGTTTTCGAACTGCTAGGTTGGCAGGAGCTGGAGCTAACAGAGGCCGCCCACGCTGCTCCCGGGGTACGAGCCTGCAATCTGCAACCTAATTCATCACTAACATAGTTGAACATACAGAGACTGAAACCCAATCTTTTAAGGGTGTGAACAGATTAATCTGATAGTAATCGTTGGATTTTCATTTGAAAAATTTCAACTTCAAAGTGTTTCCATCCTAAATATGAATCCTTGATTTTTATTTTTTATTTTTTAAAAAATCAATCTTTCATTTTGTCACTTTATATACAGTAATTGACATGATTTTACTACACCATGGAAATATAAAGGGACTTGAGCATCCATGAATTTTGATATTCATGGGAAGTTCTGAAATCAAACCCATTGGATACCAAGAATCCTTTGTACTAGCAAATGTTGGTAAATGCTTACTTGAATGGATTGAAACAAAATTCTTATGCCATTCTTATTTATTTATTTATTTATTTATTTATTTACAGCATTTATATTCCACCCTTCTCACCCCGAAGGGGACTCAGGGCAGATCACATTACACATATAGGCAAACATTCAATGCCTTTTCAACATAGGACAAAGACAAACAACATAGCTCCGAGCGGGCCTCGAACTCATGACCTCCTGGTCAGAGTGATTGATTGCAGTTAATTGCAGCTGGTTTGCTCTCCCGTCTGCGCCACAGCCCTGGGCTCCAATGTAAGTCCCGCTGTACTAAGTGGCAAATCTTCCCAGGTAAAAGTAACATAAGATTACTGCCTAAGTGTCACTTGTAATTTGGATCTCAGAGCTAAGTAGATATACCTTAAAACAGGATGGGGAATCTCTGGTTTTCCATGTACGTATTGCTGAACTACAATCCCCATTATCCCTGACCATTGCTGTTGACGATTGAGGCTGAAAGGAACAACTGGAAGGCCAGAAATGGCTCTTTCCTTGCTCTACACATGCCTTTATTGTCTGTTGCTGGTTTTCTCCAGGAATATCCTATTTTCTTAACAGGAAGTACCTACACTAAACACAATGCAGCCTATTTCAAGATGAGAGCAATGCTTAGATCTCACATGAAAGTGCTTTGTTTACATTGCCATGGGCTCCTTGTTGAGGGTCCCACGACTCATTCTGTCCACTTCTTCCGATGTGTAATTGCTATCAAGGAGATAAGCTTTTGGAAGTGGAATACTCCCAGCTGTTGCAACTGTGCCTTCTCTAACAGCAGGAGCAGCAGCAGCAGCAGCAGCAGGAGGCTCCCATCCGCAGACAGCAGAACAATCCAGAGCATCTGCAGGCATGGCAGTGTCACGGGAGGGAGCATATGTTCCCTGTACACAGTAGCAGGGAGCCCAACCGACAGCAATTAGCACCAGCCAAATGAAGATGAACAGTCATATACATAACCTTAATAAAAATGTCACCAAAGCTGGGGGGAATGGAGGAATCTCACCCCTTATGAATCTGTGTTAGACGTCCTCCTTGGTGGAAAAGTAGTAGTTGTGGTATTATATTTTTTTCTTGCTTCCTACAGATCTGGTCAAAGAGAGCAATAGTTCCCTTAAAAAAGGGAAGAAGAGCATTCATTTTCTCTCTAAGAGTTTATAGTCACATGTAGGGGTCCTTTCACACTAGACAATTATAGCATTAAGATTCTACTTTTACTGTGGGTCCTGGGACTTGTAATTGGGGGGGGGGGGGTGTTGGAACTCACTGCAAACTTCAGGATTCCATATGATGCCACGATAATTAAAAGGAAATCATATACGAAATAGGGTTGCTTATTACATGAGCTCATTGAACATGGTTTTCTTTATGCATGAAGAACTTTGAACACCATAGAATTACTCTGGATGGCCTACCAGTTCCTAGAAAACTGTTCTCTCAAGGCGTCCAGCACAATTTCTTTGTACCCCTTTGGACAGAAATTCCACAAAAAGTTGATCATCATGCTGGGTGTCTTGAGATTACACTTCTCCAGACATTTTCAAGTCCTCCAGAGTAATTCTATGGTATGCTTTGGCCAGAAACTGAAGACATCATTTCAGGTAAGAAAAATAGGGTGCTAGATTGTGTGAAAGTCTTATTACATGAAAGATCTTGAAAGGTATCCTCCACATACTATGTAGGCCTACTGTAATTATATAATGTGAAAGAGGCACTGTTAGGAAGTTTTCCCTGATTTTAATTGTATTGAATTGGATGTTGTCTAGTTTCAGGGAATACATTACTTGTTACAACAGCTCTGCTTCCTACTTTTCTGTTTCCAGGCACAATTCAAATTGTTAGTTATGACTTATATAGTCATATACAACCAGAGGCGGTCCAACCATAAGGCGAACTAGGCATTTGCCTGTGGCGCCATCGACCCGGGGGCACCATCGTCCTGGGAGGAGGGCGCCACTCTCCGCCTCCTTCTCCTTCAGGTCTCCTGGCGGCCGCGCTGGGCCTCCCACTGCCCGCACTGGGCCTTCCGGCCAGCGCGGGCCCGCCTTCACACCATGTGAGCCCACCTTTGGGACCTTCAGAGATTGTGAGGTCTGTGGGAACTTGGAAGCTAGGTATGTGGGGTTTATATATCTGTAGAAAGTCCAGGGTGGGAGAAAGAAGTCTTCTTTGAAGCAGGTGTGAATGTTGTAATTAATCACCTTGATTAGCATTTAATGGCCCTGTGGCTTCAAGGCCTGGCTTCTTCTTGCCTGGAAGAATCTTTTTTTTGGGAGGTGTTAGCTGTCCCTGATTGTTTACTGTCTGGATTTCTTCTGTTTTCAGAGTGTTGTTGTTTATTTATTGTCCTGATTTTAGAGATTTTTTTAAATACTGAGGGCTATCTGGGTTATCTAAATCCACACTGCCCTATATCCCTGTTCAATGTTTAGTGCTAAATTCGCAAATATAGTCATTCCTACATAACATTACCATGTATTGAACTGCTTTTTCTATTGATTTGTTGTAAAACATGATGTTTTGGTGCTTAATTTGTAAAATCATAATGTAATTTGATGTTTAATAGGCTTTTCCTTAATCCTTCCTTATTATCCAACATTTTCACTTATCCAACGCTTTTATTTTTCAGTGATTGGTTTGGGGGGGGGGCGCCAAAATTCTGTTCGCCTACACTTGAAAAATACCTAGGGCTGGCTCTGTAACTTGGACCCAAGTCTATTTTGAGAAGAAACATATTTTTTCATGTGTACTTTCCTGGCTTTGAGAGGTTAAGAGGAGATCCTTCTCTTAGTCCTGCTACTCTCAGCAAGAGGACTTTCCTTGTGTCCATTTTTTTGGCAAGAGAAGAACAACCAATAGTAGATTCCTCACATTTAACACAGACACAATGCTTCCGGTGCCATCTCACCTTTTTCCCAGTTTCCTCTGCTGTTGACAGTTTCAACTTACAGTATGTACTGAACCCTGAAAGCCCTCTTAAGAACTCACAAAATATTTCTTCACAAAACCTCACTCTCCTATAAAATAAAAGAAATATCTCCCTGTAAAAATAACATTTGACCACATCAGCTTTCCTAAATAATGAATCTTTCTTGAATAGAATACAGTCAGCCAATCCTCCCACAGCTCTGCCCCCACTACCTATTTCATCTGCGTTTGGAATATTAACTTTTAAGGACTATTGACTTAAGAAGATTAAAAGGAGTAACTGTTTTCCATCAATAGACCCCAAATCCATTCTATTATCTTCCGTATGTCAGAGTCTGATAAGGAACAAAAAAGATGAAGCCATTTGTAATGTAGATGACTGCTACCCCAAAATATCTCAACCAACTTCACTGTTAAGTCGAAATGTGACTTTAAATCAGCTGACATGAAAGTCATTTTTTTCAAGGCAGTTCCTAAAATGGACACACCATTTCTGACTGTCAATTCAACATTTTAGAACAAAAATTATTCCTTATTTTATACGATTGTGTGTGTGTGTGTGTGTGTGTGTGTGTGTGTGTGTGAGAGAGAGAGAGAGAGAGAGAGAGAGAGAGAGCATATGCAGTTCTTTCAAGGTCAGGTAGATATTTCCAAATTCTCCCCTCTATCTTGCCCCTGCTTTATGCCTTGTTCATTCCATCCTACTATCCCAGTTTGGCAAGAATGACCTCGGTTAATCTTTGCCATCTTTCTTTCTCAGCTTCTTTTATAATGCCCTGGCTTCTTTCTTCTTCTTCCATAGTTCCCCTTTCCCCCTTTAATTATTGATGTGACCCACCTCAAGTCACGAGGAGAGGCAGATAAGAAATTAACTAACTAACTAACTAATTAATTAATTTAGAACATTTATGCCCTGCCTCATGGGAAGTTCTGAGTAGAAGTTAGGAGGAGCTGTTGGGCCCTCCATAACTCCTCAAAATCTAGGACAACCCTGGGCCTATTTTATCGACCAGTGTGCCTGCTGGTCAATAAAATGCAAGGCACCCGCTTCCCTGCTGAATATTGCTCCAGAAGGATAGATATTGGATTCCACATCAACAGATGCTACTGCATTGGTTCCCTGTCACCTGGGAGTGGGACAAAACTAGACTTCCTTAATGCCCCCAAGGTCTCCGTAAGGGGGCAGTCCTTTTTCCTTCACCAGGTAGTACAAACCCTACCACCTTCCTCACAGATCTGGATCTGATGCTGAAAATACTCATCAACATTGTAGCCAAATTTGTGGGAATGTGTGAGAATGAAGCTCCAAAAGTAAGAGCTGTTCGGCAGTGAAATATGCTGCCTTTGAGTGTAGTGGAGTCTCCTCTGGAGATTTTTAAGCAGAGGCTGGCTGGTTGGCTATCTGTCAGGAGTGTTGTAATTGTGTGTTCTTATGTGGCAATGGATTGTACTGGATGGTCTTTGTAGTCTCTTCCAACTCCATGATTCTACAGTTCTTTGATTCTCAGAAAAATGAAGGCTAGAGAAATTGGGAGTCTCCTTTTATGCCCAGTTACCCACCCTGAGTGAAGCTTTCACCTAGGCTTCTGTGGTCTCATCTACCAACCAAAGAATTTGGATCCTATTACCTGGTATTTCCTACTCTTTTCTCAGAGTACTGGCACTCTCTGGCATGCTGGCACAGAAATGGAAGGGACTGGAAGCTATTGCGGGATTGGAAAATATTTATGGGTCAATAGCTAGCAACAGAAGAATCATGGAACGGATGAGGCAAACCAGAAGCGATATGCACACAGTGTCATGTGATAGATATGTAGTCCCAGTTTGCTTGCTTTGTTTGATAAAGTCCTACGTCAGAGAGTGCTAGTTGCTATTGACAAAACCTATATGAAAAACTATATTAGTCTGTTCTTCTGTTAATCTCTCTAGACAAAGGAAGGCTACAGTTTGAAAAACGGAAAATGTTAAAAGCTACGTTGTCTTATTGAGATCTAGAGAGACAAGCTTGCTGCCATTTATCTCTAGACCATATAATATGATGATCTAACAAAATGGCTGCATATACATTTTAACAAACTGGGATCTATAGGTGAGCTAGCAGTAATATTTGAATTGGTGTTTATTTTATAGCCTTGAAACTGCATCTTAAATGTTAGTGCAAGTTTATATGACAGTTCTATTAAATATAAAATAGACCCATTACAAAGGAAACCCTTTTTGTCTGCTTTTATCTGTGTCTAAATGGCACAGCCAGCCCTGCAATTCCTCAAACAAGACATTTTTAGAACCTTATTTATATTACAGCCATAACAAACTCGCAACTAGAAAATTATAATGGGCACAAACAGCTCATAAAAAGGAGATTGTTGAGAAATACTTCTTAATAGTAATGCACGAGCAAGTCTGATAAAACAGAGCTGAAGCTCTTTCTGCTTGGAAAAAGGCCATCGCTGTAACCAGAGACCATTGGCAACAGGTTGTCCTGTCTACCTTTCAGCCTTTAAGGGTCTGCTTTTCTCTGAGGCTGCTGAAGAAGAATACTTTCCGTTTTTGTCTCTCAGTTAGTTGTCCCTCGGTTGGTTGTCTCTCAGTTGGTTTTCCTTTAGTCCTCACTAGGGTATCCGGCATGTTCCATTTTCGATAGACTATGAATTACCACAAAAGGGAGTGGTGAATAGGATAAGCATATATGCTTGTGATTAGAATCAGAATAATTTCCTTCACTGTGTTCTATTGGATGGGCAAAATGGGACTGAGTAGATCATCCTCACTTTTGATCTCTATGTTTTAAGCATAGGACCTCTTTACACAGGCTGAAATTTGGCAGCAGCAACAGGGACATTTCACCTTCACCATGGAGCCCACCAGCTCCCATCACACACCAGAAAAGTACTTTTGGGGTGGTCTGGGGTGAAAGTGAAAAAAAACCCCTGCTGCCACTGAAAAATTGCTGGCAGGAGACTCCGGGAGGCTTTTGGAAGAACATTTCTCTCACGTTGAGCATAGACATCTTTTTGCATTGTTGTTGAGAGTAACTGGACTTAGCCATCCTGAACTAAAGTGAAGATTAGAATTGAATTTTCTCACATTTCCAAATTCAACTCTTCTCTTCCCCCAATTTTAACACATAATTTTTAATTTTCCAAAATGATTGAAAACGAACAAGTACATAGACTAGGCCACAATATTGAATATAGAATGCAAAGGCAGAATATTAAAATATGGTAGAATCATGAAGACCTAAAAATCAAACATCATATAAGGTAGTAGTTAAAAACCACCAACATATAACAAGGATTAAAATAGCAAAGGCCCATGAAAACAAAGCAGCCAAAGTACCATACAGACAGCACTCCTGACAGATGGCCATCCAGTCTCTATTTAAAAACAGCTCCCTAGGCTACTCCTCACAGGCATGGTTTCCATTCCAGACCATTTACCATTTTGATTGCCCTCCTCTAGACATGTTCCAACTTGACAATATGTTTCTTGAACTGTGGGGCCCAGAACTGGACTCAGTTTTCCAGTTTAAGTATGACTAAATATAATAAAGTGGTACTACTGTTTCCCATCACTCTATACATTATACTACTATTGATGCAGCCTAGAAGCACATTGGGTTTTTTTTTGCTGTTGACTCACATTCAGCTTGTGGTTTACTTAGACTTCTACCCTGTTTCCCCAAAAATAAGACAGTGTCTTATTTTAATTTTTGCTCCCAAAGATGCGCTAGGTCTTATTTTCAGGGAATGTCTTATTTTTCCACAAAGAAGAATTCACATTTATTTTTGCACAACAAATAAATAAACATTTATTATATACTGTACAGTAGTTGTCATCACAAACCAGCATAACCAAACTGTGAATCCTATCAAGAATTTCTTGTTACTACCATTATTTTTTATGTACAACAGTCTATGGTACATACATTTACCAATCCTGCATGCTCTGATGTTCTGTTTGGCGGGCATGCTTCCAAACAGAAACTTATAAGGGAAGGCCTTATATTTAGCAATTCAGCAAAACCTCTACTAGGTCTTATTTTCAGGGAATGTCTTATTTTCAGGGAAACAGGGTATATCTCTTCCATTTGTAGTTTTGCCAACCCAGGTTTCACTCATCCTATAAATTCCATTTTTCTGCTCAAGTGTAGTACCTTTCATTTCTCTTTGCTGAAATTCACTTTGTTCGTTTTGACCCAGCTGTCTAATTTGTTAAGGTCATTTTGAATTCTAGTCTTAAGTGGCAATGGATCAAAGGCAATGATAACAGCTGACAAATTTTCATAAGTAGAACATTCTTCATTAAAAAAAAAACCCAAAACAGTCAGAACTCTGAAATAGAAATTCATCCAACAAAACATATACAAAGATTGAAGAATTATTACAATTTCTTGACCTCATTAAAAATCTAGGTAAGTTTTCCAATAAAAACTCACACAGTGATTTCATTAGTTTAAATGGTATTCCTATTGTTGGTGGAAACAGAATTTAGAATTTGCCTCTTTGTTTTCAGCCCCTTTTGCTGTAGACAGGAGACTATATTCAGGTGATTATCTAATCTAGCAGGGTCTGCAGGTAAATGGGAAAATGGACCAAAATTGTTGCCTGCATTACATGAACAAAGCATACGTTGAATAGTTAATTCAATTTTTTTTTTAAAAAAAAACTTGTCCAGAATGATGTATGTATCTTTGATTGTTTCTTATCTTCGTTATATTCATTTATATATTGACTATCAAAGAATCAGGTATTTCAAAATACATTGAAAAAAATCAGTGCATTCTTGAGATGTTGCACAGATTTCCAGCTTTAAGCCTTCCAAAAACACACAAGAATGTTTTAAAACAATAATTTCATAGAAAATACCTTTAGAAATTTTAAGAGAAAATATATTTTGAATCATGTATTTTATATATGCTTTAAATTACACATCCAGATGTGATGCTAGTTAATATGGAATTTTATTTACCACTAGTTTGAGTATCCTGCAATGCCCGGGTTATTTGAAAAAAGCATTGTTTGTTTTTGGATGTTAGGTAATATAATTTTGGAAATTTGTAACACTGTTTTTTAGAAAAAAGTCAGTCTTTGTTTTTTTTTGTTTTTTTTAATAAATGCTCCCATTAGAAAATGCATTCACATGTGGACGAATTACAATTTCCCAAATCATGGGTCAATCACACTCAAACCCTGCCAGTATTCAAAATTGGCCACGTTGGGTCTGTGAGCCAAGTTTGGTCCAGATCCATTGTTGGCTGGGTTCAGTGCTATTTGGATGTGGGGTGAACTACAATTCCCAGAATCTAAGGTTAATTCCCCCCAAATCCTGCCAGTATTCATAGTTGGCCATGTTGGGTATGTGTGCCAAGTTTGGTCCAGATCTATCATTGATGGGGTTCACAGTAATCTCTAAATGTGAGTGAACTATAGCTCCCAAAGTCCATAGACAATCCCTCCCAAACCCCTTGAGTATTTTCTGTTGGTCATGGTGGGTCTGTTAGCCAAGTTTGGTTCAGATCCGTCATCAGTGGGGATCATAGCGCTCTCGAGATGCAGGGAAATACAACTTCCATTATGTTGGATTAATCCCCCCCAAGTGCCACAAGTATTCAAAGTTGGTCATATTGGGTATTTGTGCCAAGTTTGGCCAAGAATCATCATCAGTTGGATGCACAGCACTCTGTGGATATGGGTGAACTATAACTGCCAACTTCTAAGGTCAGTCCCCTTGAAACCCCTCCATTATTCAAAGTTCAGCATGTTGGGTATGTGTGCCAAGTTTGGTGCAGTTCCATCCTTGGATGGGTTCAGAGTGCTCTCTGAGTGTAGGTGAACTACAACTCTCAGAATTCAAGGTTACCCCCCCCCCTTCCCGGCAACCCTGCCAGTATTCACAATTGGCCATGTAGGGATGGAAAATATGTCCAAATAGCATATAGTATTATTAAAGTTCCCCGTACAAAGCTCAATATGGCAGTACCAGACAAAATGAAAAGGAGCAACAACTCTAACACAAAAGTTATCCAAGTCTGATATTGGTTCCAATGTATATAGGCTTCAGGGATACATAGTCAACAGGGCCGGTTGTTACTAGGCGGCCGCTGACGCGGCCGCCTCGGGCGCTGGCTGCTAGGGGCGCTGTCGAGGCGTCGACAGCGACCCGTAGCGCCACCGACGCCTCCGGTGTTGGCGCGGGCCCGCGGGGCTTCAATCCCCGCGCCCGCGCCAAGCACCTAGGCCATTTTGCCCTTAGTAACAAACTAAGGGCAAAAATGGCCTATCTGTGCTGTGCGCATGCGCACAGCCAGATAAGCCATTTTTGCCCTTAGTTTGTTACTAAGGGCAAAATGGCCTAGCTGTGCTGTGCGCACGCGCACAGCACAGCTAGGCCATTCGGGCCTTACTTCCTGGTCGCAGCCAGGGCACGCTGGGCGGGGGGCGGGGCCAACTCTGGCCCCGCCCCCCGCACTATTCGCCCTGGCCCCGCCTCCCACACAGCGTGGGAGGCGGGGCCAGGGCACGCTGGGCGGGGCCAGGGCGTCGGAGGCGGGGCCGGTGGCGGGGGCGCTTTTTAGCACCCCCGCTTAACATTTAAAAATATCTCCGGCCGGCCCTGATAGTCAATGAAAATATATTCCAAACAAAATAAACAGATGGTTGGTCATGTTGCTGTATACTGGAATGAAGAAAATAATGATGGAGCACCGCTCTCAAGAAAGTCTTCGAAAGTAAAGTCCAAATAAAGTCCCAAGTATACAGGGGTTCCCGGGTATTTTTGTACCCTGTTTCGGGGAGAAAATCCCCTTCTTCAGGAGTTGGTATACTCAGCAACAATGAATTTATATCTAAAACAAAACATAGAGTAACAAGTATTTTACCAGCAGTATTAACAGAAGTAAAGGTAACCCATATAACTGTTATATACTTACATAGTGCCTAATTGCTTACAAGGAGTGACTCTGCTTGTGGTGATTTCAACTGCAAGTGATTCTAGACCATCTTGTGTTTGTGTAGATACTTTACAAGTATTCTGGGATTTTGTATAGCATGTAGGGATGGACCCTACATGGCAAACTTTGGCCCAGATCCATTGTTGGCTGGGTTCAGAGTGCTCTCTAGATGTTGCTTAACTATATCTCCCAGAATCTAAAGTCCATCCTCCCCAAATCCCTCCAGTATGTTTTGTTGGTCATGAATGGTTGAAAAATGAAGTCAAAACCTAAACTTTCAATGTTATCTAGCTGCAAAAAAAGATGGTCTTCTTTATAAATGTCACTTAGTCTTTTATGGCCCCTCGTGGGGATTGCAATGTTCTCTGGAAATGAGAGCCAATAGGAAATCTGCCGCAAACATACTTGCTCTCTCACACACAAACATACATACATTCACTTTTATTATATTTATAGGTAAAGGTAACGGTTTTCCCCTGATGTTTAGTCCAGTCGCGACCGACTCTGGGGGTTGGTGCTCATCTCCATTTCTAAGCCGAAGAGCCGGCGTTGTCCATAGACACCTCCAAGGTCATGTGGCCGGCATGACTGCATGGAACGCTGTTACCTTCCTGCCGGAGCAGTACCTATTGATCTACTCACATTTGCATGTTTTCGAACTACTAGGTTGGCAGGAGCTGGGGCTAACAGCGGGCGCTCATTCCGCTACCAGGATTTGAACCTGGCAAGTTCAGCAGCTCCGTGCTTTAACACACTTTGCCACCAGGGGCCCCATTATATTTATAGATTGTTAAATTAATAGTAATGCCTCAGTTATCTACTACAGGTTGCCCAGAGATGTGACTTGTTTTCAAACACTAGTCCATCACTGACACTGTTAAATAAAAATACCGAGTTTCTTTTTGTAGTTATGAAATCAAGAATAGACAGATGTTATACTGAACTGTTTTCAGGATGAATTTTTGTCATTGGATGTTTATCAATATGTCTTTGCCTGACAGGATAACATAATGGGTTTATTTCTGTCATTGCCATCTATGGGTTTGTTCTCTGGGAATACCATCTGTTCACAACTTTATGATTATGGGGTGCTGGTTATATTGGCATGGATTTTGGGAGGCTTCTAACCCCTGATGGTGTCTACTTTACTTTTTGGGAGTGAGGTGGTGCTGATCTGCTGCTGATCTGCTGCAAGTGGGAAGAAGGGAACAGTTGTGGCCAATGACACAAATATGGCGCTGGTCCCTGGCAAAAGGGAGTGGGGTAAATTGCCGATCTGCAATACCAGATAGTTTGATAGTTTGAGAGCTCAGTTATGAGGGAGGTGATACTTGCCCAAGAGAAACATGAATCACATTATTCATTTAAACTGGCAATATGCTGAAGCCATGAAAAATGTTTTTAAGGTATGCTAATGAGAATTGCCTTTGCTTACATATTTGCCCTTTTTATCATGAGAGCTTTAATCGAGTTGAATGTTTACCCTGGTAGGACATCAAAGGCAGTGATTGCAGAAATGGGATTTTATATAAGGCAGGACCCTCTGAACCTTCTGCAAAGGTTCACTACATTAGTTATCACTGATCATCTGCGAGTCTGGTGTTCTACCAACAAAAACATAACATGATGAATAATGGAATCCTCCACATTTAAAGTGAACTATGAATTAGCAATCTGAAAGCAAACCAAGGTAATTAACTGTGGGGTGCTAGGAGCTGATCTGGCAACAGGGTGCGTTAAACAAGTTTGAACCTGTAAAGGTTTTTTTTTAAAGAAAGTTGTTGCTACCAAAGTCTGCAACAATTACAGGCTCGGAAACATATTTCATTGCATCACTGTACAGAGGTTTATGATGTCTAATTAATTCTTTTCAGAGTTCAGAAGAAGAAACACAAGCAAAGGGTTAAAGTTCCTTCATTTGTGTTTACTCTAGATGGTGCATTTGCTGACACAAAGGTAAGTGGATCATATGGACACAAATTATTTTCTTTGAAGTAATATGAAACGAGAAATGATCAAGCTAGATTTCCCCAGGGGAAAAATTGAGTGCCTTCATTTCACTGGCTCAATGTACACCCACACACTTTCAGAGCAGAGGTTTGCAAAGGTGAGAGGGAAAAGACGGTGGAAGGCAGTATAGAAAATGCTGCCAGACTGGGGATGAGCATGGAATAACAGTACAGTAAAAGATACACGGAGAACCCATCTAAACATATTAATTCACATCAGATGTGATATAAGTGAAGAACATGGCAAAGAGTAGCAATTTCATTGTGAAGAAATACTACAAAGTTATACCAACAAGATGAATAGGACAGGAATGATGATAATTATGCATAAAAGAAGGAAAGAGTATGATTAGTTCCAAATGTTCCATGAAGCTTCCGTTTCTAAACAAAAATCTAGAATATAAGTTCCCCACCTGATACATATGAATTAATGTATGTAAAGACTTTGTGCATAAAACTATATATTTGTAGTGGTTGGCTTTTTATAATGTCCCTCTCTTTTTGATGAGAATGATAGACTGATATCCATAAATCATTTTGTCATTCAATGTTTCATACAAGCATTGATAGATTCCATGTCCTCCTTCAGATTTGGAATGTGTACTAGATCAACATCCTAGTGAACAAATCAACTAGTGAATAAATGGTTATACTTGGACTGACTTACCTTACGTAGTCATGGGGGCTGGGATATTGTCCCCTCTTTCCTTACTCATGAAAAGGAACCATAATTCAATGTTGTTTTGTGTGTCAGGAGCAACTTGAGAAAACGCAAGTTGCTTCTGGTGTAAGAGAATTGGCCGTCTGCAAGGATGTTGCCTAGGGGACGCTCGGAAGTTTGACATTTTACCATCCTGTGGGAGGCTTTTCTCATGTCCCTGCATAGGAAGCTGGAGCTGACAAAGGGAGCTCATCTGCTCTCCCTGGATTCGAACTGCCGACCTGTCAATCAGTAGTCCTGCCGGCACAAGGGTTAAGCCATTGCACCACCAGGGGCTCCAGTTCAATGCTAGAACACATATTTTACATAAAGAAAGTCCAAGATTTTGGTATTTTCAGGTATTATTATAAAATATTAACTGGTGCCTGCATTTAATTAAATGAAAGACCTTTACTTGAATTGCAAGACTGTTCACTAGACTACCCCTCCAATATTTCACAGACGAAAACCAGGATACATGTGGCCAAGCACCATCAAAGTATAATCTAGATCAGTGGTTCTCAGCCTGTGGGTCCCCAGGTGTTTTGATCTACAACTCCCAGAAATCCCAGCCAATTTACCAGCTGTTAGGATTTCTGGGAGTTGAAGGCCTAAACATCTGGGGACCCACAGGTCAGGAATCACTGATCTAGAAGGCAGATGACATTATTGAGGGGGGAAAACCTTACCATACTTTGATGTTGCTTAGCCACACTTGTCCTGGTTTTCTCCTGTGAAATGTTGGAAGGTATGTAATAGTGAAGGGTCTCTACAGAAAGAACAAGAAAGTGAACAAGAAAGGAATCATGTTCCCAATTTTGATAAGAAAATCAAAGGAGCAAATAATTGATTTTATCTTCCCATAGACATCATGCTCTTCGTGCAACTTTAAAAGAATCATTAATTGTTAATGGCCATTTAATAACTGTGAATGAGCTATGATTTTTTTAATGTTAGTGTTCATCTAAGGATGACTTTCCTTTACTCCAGGGATAGAATGTAAAGCAGGGAAGTTATCGTGTTGACACTTTTAATAACTTCCTGTGGGAATCTAAATACCATCCGGAGCTGTCTCTGCAAAAGAGTTAAATCATGTAATTTCACAGATTAGACAACATAGGGTTACTAATGAGAAACTTTATTTCAGTGATAAACTTTTTTTCCCCTTCAAGAATATTTTGAGAGGCCTGTAACCTTTGGCTGACACCCAAGGAGGCTATTAGTTTAACCATGGGATGCATCAGCAAATGTTCAAGAATCAGCAGAACTTTTCTTTTTCGGAAAGCAGTTCATAACCTTCCCCACAAAGACTTTGAAAACCCAGAAGGAGTCAATAGAAGGAAGAAAGTACAGAGAATGGGGGCTCAACTTATCAGCTTCCGATAGCTGCATTGCTTCGGCTTCCAATTTCTTTTCAACAACATCAGTTCACTATAGCTGCTCCGGATCCCATTTAAAATGTCATGCTGCCCTCTGTTCTATAAACATGTATCATCCATCACTAAATATTTAGATCTGAATTGTTGGAGCCGAGTTCTGTGCCAGGGGTAGGGGGATTAATTCTTTTCAAGGTCCTCACATGATGGATTTCTCGCTGAACTAAACATCCGAGATGAGTCTTACATATGCAGGGGCCATAAAAACGCAGAAATGCAGTTGAAAGTTTAATGAAGACATTATTTAAAGCATTTTGTCATATTTTATGTTGAACTGTCCATATTTATTTTGTCGGATTCTCCATAAATAGGTTCCTCCCCATTAGACAAAAGACACTGCTGGGTCAAAAGCTCCATGCTTGCTTCTGGAAGGAGGATCCCTCATTCCCCCACTGCCAGGCCTTTGGGAGTTCCCAAACACAATGCATCATGGGCCTTTTGCTATCTCACATCTGCCTAATGAACTGAGATGTTTTACAGACACAGGAAAACCATGTCAGCGTTTATAGAAGAGGTGACAGTGGGAAGTCCTTTTGAGTGGGATTCTGACTTCTCAGTTAGACTTTTTTTTCTTTCATGGGGGTGGTCACTTACAGGACTCAGAGTAAACAAGCTGGTTTCTCCCCAATCCTAATATTTAATAGCAGCAACAATTAATCTTTATGAATTTCAGTCTCCTTTTCCATAAATTTGGTTTAATTAAAAAGGAAAGGAGCAAGTGTGGCAAATATTTAACTGAAAAAGAAAAAAAATACATAAGAGGCAAGCTTTCAAGAGACACAGAATCCTTAAATGAGATTGATGACACAGCCTCTTCCCACTTCTGGTGCTCTGAAGAGTAAATAAGAGAATCTGTCAGAAACGTTCTATGATATGAATTCCACACAAAAATCCATCAAACATTTTATCAATAAGAATAAAAAGAGATATTTTAGCAATGTCTGTCGGTTTCTCCATCTTTTGGACCTCAGACATAGCCACTTTGCTAAAGTGAAGACTATCACCAGGGCCTCATCAGGGAATTCTGTATTTGCTGCCTTGAGTTCTATTTGGGAAGAAAGGTAGGGTACAAAAGCATTAAAATTTATTAAATTAAGTAGTGAGTTTCCAAACCCAAGATCTTGCCTTGCACTTGTGGAACATACTCCGCTCCTCTCTGTTTGAGTACTTCCATAACTGTACTCATGCTGAGGTGGCCTTCCCCCCATGTTGTTTGGTGACAAGTCTATATCAACGTGGAAGTCAAATGCAGATGACCCTAGGTGTTTAAGTGGACAGCCTTATTGTCCATTTTCTCCCCCATTACTTCCATTGCATACTCATAGGAAATGCTCAATCACCAGGACAGGTAAGATAAGAATTTAACAGGCCAGTGCAGGTGACAGAGCTGAATTCCGCTCTACACATTGACCATAATAATTCATAATGAGAAGGAGTTAGATTTATGCATGCATATTTGGGATGTCAATTTTGGGTAAACCCCGTTCTGTTTTCGGTGTCCGGTTTTGGGGTTCCGTTTTTTCAGGAGCTGCCCAAATTTGGGAAGGCAAAATGTTGTTTTTCGATCTGGCAACCTGAAGATCCATTCTTGCTCCAGGAAGATCCGGCACATTGGCAACAATGGGGGAAATTCCCAGACTCCCCTTTCTGTCATTTTTAGGGCTATCAGGATGGAAATTGGCCACACCTGGAGAATACATATCCCACACAGCAAGACCACCAAGTTTCAGAACATTTGGGTCATCTACTGATATTTAGAAAATTCTTAAATTTTCTAGAAATGAAATCTCCTTTTAAAACCCCCCAAAAGGTATGCTGTAGGACTCCTTCTGGCTTTCACTCCCCTGAAAGCCTGGCCACTTGATCCAGCAGCACCCACACCACAGCCACATCTCTGTATGCATGCGTTTTTTGTGTGTCTATATATATGCATATATATATATATATATATATATATATATATATATGTGTGTGTGTGTGTGTGTGTGGGGGGGGGAATAGGCTCATACTTCTTGTGTGAGTGAAGGAGTACGCAAACACAGAAGCCACAAAAAATACAACAGTCAAAGAGGTGAACAACAAACAACTTATAGGGGCTCAAGGGAGTCAGGCTATTCCCACCCTTCACTAAACCACCCCAATAGTTAAACAAACACCCACCAAAAATGCCCACACTCACTTCCATAGTAAAATATTTTTTTAAATAATTTTTATCGATCCTTATAAAAAAGGAAAGGGATAACAAGGAAAGGGAAGTAACTATGGGCATACTAAGGTTAATTTGGGGAAAAGGAAAGAATAAACGGAACGTAGGGAAATTACAAGGTTAATAGATTGATTTCGTCTTCCGTTCTTTGTTCTTCACGTTGTTTTCAATTTGCTTTTATTTTTTATATTGTTCAAATTCTCTAGACTCCTCCACATTTTATATGTGGGAATTCCTCCTTGTTGTTTTTACTTTCCCAAATCTTTAAGTCTTTTCCTGTAGTCTTCATATCCCTTCCAGTCTGTTGTTTTTTGTCTTTTCCCTTCACTTTCCCTTAACAAAAGGGCCAGTCTATCCATATCATAAATATCATCTAGTTTTTCTAGCCATTGTTCTTTTGATGGTATTTCTTGTAACTTCCATTGTTTTGCAAAGGTCATCCTTGCTGCAGTCGTTATATATGTTAATAAAATATCATCATTTTGATTCAAATTCTTTATACTTTCAGTTAAACCTAAAAGATAATATTCTGGCTTCATCGGAAATGTTCTATTCAATATTTTCTGTGTCTCTTCATGTATTTGTCTCCAAAATTTTGATGTTTCCGGACATGTCCACCAAGCATGAAAGGATGTACCTTCTTGTTTCTTACACTTCCAACAGAGATTTTGGGCATTTTTATACATTATTCCAATTTTTTTTTTTTTGGTGTTATATACCAACGGTGGAAAATTTTCAGCCAATTCTCGTGAAGATCTGTCGAATATATTTTAATTTTTTGTTCCATATTGTTTCCCATTCCTTTAATTTTATTGTGTGTCCAAAGTTCCTTGCCCATTTTACCATACAATCCTTTATTCCTTCAGTCTCTGTGGACCACTCTAAAAGCCTGTTATAAATTTTTGTAATATCTTTCTTGTAATTTTTAAGACCTTATCCCAAAAATCTTCAGCATCATCAAATCCTTTCTTCATATCTTCTTTAAATTGCTCCTTTATTTGTGTATGTTGGAACCATGTAACCTTGTCAAATTTTTGTTTTATTTCCTCTTGTGTTTTTAGTTAAAACATGCTATTCTTTTTTGTCAATATGTCCTTATATCTAGGCCATTCCATCCAGGCTAAATTCTTCTTTTGATTCGCTTCCAGTAAAGATACCCACATTGGTGTTTTTGTAAACATATTTTTTTGTAAGAATCCCAAATTTTAATTAATGAAGAGCATATGAAATGATTACCATTTTTTTTCCTATTTTTCTTTTATCATACCAAAGATACGTGTGTCAACCTTGCCTTAAATCAAAACTCTCTAATGATAAAATGTTTTCTTTCTTTAAACTTGCCCAGTCTTTAACCCAAGATAATGCACAAGCATCGAAATAAAGTTTTAAAAAAGGCAAACCAAAGCCTCCTCTTCTTTTAATATCAGTCATTATCATATGTTTAATTCTTGATTTTTCCCCCATTCCATATACATTTTGTAATTTCTTTATTCCAATCTGTAAAGATTTTCTTATTTTGTATTATTGGCAAATTCTGAAACAAATACAATAGTTTTGGTAAGATATCCATTTTAATTACGGCTATCCAGCCTAGCAGTGAAACTTTTAGGTTTTTCCATTTTTGCAGATCTTGACTAATTTCTTTCCATTTTACTTGGTAATTGTTTTAAGAAGCTGTGAATTTTTTGCCGTAATCCATAGACCTAGATATTTTATCTTTGTTGCTGTCTGTATTCCCGTTATCTTTTCTAATTCCTCTTGCTTCTTTTTTGATATATTTTTTGTTAATATCTTAGTCTTCTTTTTGTTTATATGAAGTCCGGCTACTACTCCAAACTCTTCTATTTTTCTTATCCATTGATCAATTTGTTTTCTAGGCTCCTCTATCAAGCAAATTAAATTGTCAGCAAACGCCTTTGTCTTGAATTCATGTTTACCACTTTATATGAGTCCCATACTATTTGTTCTTTTACCTCCCCTGTGTCATTTAATCTAAAAAATTCCTTTGTTATCTCCAAATATTTTTGTAGTTCCTTCTCCTTTTTTATCAAGCTATTGTCAAATTTCCATCTTAATGTAGATCTTTGGTAATTTAGAATCATTTCTATTGCATTGTGATCGGATTTGTCTCTTGCAAGAATGTTCATCCTATTTACTTTTGTAGCAATTGTATTTGTAGTCCATACCATGTCAATCCTTGACCATGTTTCATGTCTGCTTGAGTAAAATGTATTATCTTGACCTGTCGGATTTTGTAATCTCCAGACATCTTGTAAAGGAGCCCCAGTGGTGGAGTGTGTTAAAGCACTGAGCTGTTGAACTTGCAGACTGAAAGGTCCCAGGTTCAAATCCCGGGAGCAGAGTGAGCACCCGCTGTTAGTTCCAGCTTCTGCCAACCTAGCAGTTTGAAAACATGCCAATGTGAGTAGAACAATAGGTATCGCTCCAGCGGGAAGGTAACAGCGCTCCATGCAGTCATGCCGGCCACATGACCTTGGAGGTATCTACGGACAATGCCGGCTCTTCGGCTTAGAAATGGAGCTGAGCACCAACCCCCAGAGTCAGACATGACTGGACTTAACATCAGGGGAAACCTTTACCTTTTACTAGACATCTTGTAAATTGTATTCCTCCTTCAAAGTGATAATTTTTTTGGAAGTAGTCCAATTTTGTCTTTAACTCTCTTTTTTAATCTTCTGCTTTTGTCCATGTTGGTATCTAGTACTCAGTTAAAATCTCCCCATAGGATTATATGGTTCGTTTCCAAATTTGCTATGTGTTCTCTTAATCCTTTTACAAATTTAGTTTTTGGGCCATTTGGGGCATATATGTTATATATTAAGATTGTTTTTGTTGTTCAATTGTTATTTCAATTGCTATTACCCTACCTTCCGTATCCTTAAATTTTAATTCAGCCAGTATTTCCTCTTTTACATATATAACCACTCCTCTCTTTTTTTCTGATCTGCTGAGTAGAATTCTTTTCCAATTCTTTTATCAGTTAAGTGAGCTACATGTTTTTGAGAAATGTGAGTTTCTTGAAGCGCCACAATATCATATCCCCCATTTTAAATTTGATTAATTATACTCTTTCTTTTATTGGGTGAATTTAAACCATTCACATTTTGAACATAGAATTTCAGTTGTCTTGTTAGCTCAGTCTTCATCTTGATTTTGATTTTTTCCACCTATTAAAAGCTCATCATGATCATTCTCTGAAAGTTCTGGGTCCATCAGATCTATACCTGCACCTAATTTTTGTTCCTCAGGTGAAAGGTACCTTGCTTTTTTTGGTTTCTTCCTTTTAATTGAGCCTGAATCTGGTGTCCCGTCTTTGTTTTCTTTTTTGATTTTTTTTGTAGAAATCATTTGCCTCTATCGTTATCCAGTATTTTTCATTCCGGTAAGTTGCCATCACACCCTCAATTTTTTTCCCTCCTTCCCCTCAGATGTTGCCATCTCTGTGGTTTGGGAAGCAGGTGAGGGCGCTAGGTGTCCTTTTCTATGCCTTTGAAGTCACTCTATGGTCCCTTCCACACAGCTGTATAAAACCCACATTGAACTGGATTATATGGCAGTGTGGACTCGGATAATCCAGGGTCCTTCCACACAGCCATAACCCAGAATATCAAGGCAGAAAATCCCCCCATATCTGCTTTGAACTGAGTTATCTGAGTCCACACTGCCATATATTCCTGTTCAAAGCAGGTAAATGTGGAATTTTATTCAGCTGTGTGGAAGGGCTCCAAGTAACATCAAGGCTGTCATTTCCAACAAACACTATTTATTAGAAAAAGCCAGACTTTTCTTTTTTTATGAATGCTCCCATTAGAAAATGCATAAGGATGTGGGTGAACTACAGCTCCCAGAATAGTAGTTCAATCATCCACAACCTCCTCCCCAAGTGTTCAAAGTTGGCCAAGTTGGGTCTGTATGCCAAGTTTGGTTTGGATCCATCATTGTTTGGGTTCACAGTGCTCTCTGGATGTAGGTGAACTATAAGTCCCAGCAACTACAATTCCCAATGTCAAGGGCAATTATCCCCAAACCCCATGTGTATTCAAAGTTGGCCATGTTGGGTCTGTGTGCCAACTTTGGTCCAGTAAATAAAGAGCAACGCTCAAAACACAGGGGAATGGGTTGCTGTGAGTTTTCAGGCTGTCTGCCCATGTTCCAAAAGTATTATTCCCTGATGTTTCGCCTGCATCTATGGCAGGCATCCTCAGAGGTTGGAAGCTAATCAAGTGGGGTTTCTATATCTGCAGAAGGTCTAGTGTGGGAGAAAGAAAGAATTCTTGTCTGTTGGAGGCAGGTGTGAATGTTTCAATTGGCCACCTTGATTAGCATTGACTAGCCTTTCAGCTTCAAAGCTTGGCTGCTTCCTGCCTGGGGGAATCCTTTGTTGGGATGATTTATTACTATTATTATTAGGCCTTGCTCCCAGGAAGGTTCCTCCACTGTGGCTCCCTACCTATCTATCTACCTTGCCACATTGTGTGTATGTGTATGTATATATAAGATACACACACACACACACACATATATGCAGGGACCACATATATATCACACACACACACATATATTCTATTCACCTCTACCTTTTATTTTTCAGTGATTGTTTTTTTTTGGGGGGGGGGGGCACCAAAAATACTGTTTGCTTACACTTGAAAATTTCCTAGGGCCGGCCCTGGTGATGCATATTGCTTTTGTGCTCAGTTGATCATTCCTCAATGACTGATTCCCCACACAAATAGCAGTTGGCACAAACATAAGATACTATACACAGTCCAACAAGTGTTGTTATTAGCAAATTGCTAAGATTGTAACATTTACCATTCTGAGAATTAACAAAAGATGTGGTCTGAAATGAGTAGAGGAATGACCATCTCTACCATAGATACCAGGATCAACAATCCAACTGCATCTGAGTTCAGAACAAAAGAAATAACCCCTGGCTCATTTTATGTACTGATTTTATATACAGAAGCTGGTTCTGAATATGGATGTTAGGACAATAGGAACATGGCCATTTTTTAAACTGTGTGAACAGCTCTAAGGACTTCAGATTACTGAAGTTTAGAGAATGAGAGGTCTGCTTTTTATCTTTCTTTGTAAAGATAATAAACAAAAAGCAAAGAAAAAACACACAGCGAGAACCTGAGTGCATAGATAGATATGAAATGTATAAGAGTTCTGGTAAAGATAAATATTACACAAAATTTAACAGCTGCAGGATCATTGGCATTCTTGGCAACTTCTGACAAACGAAACAGTTAAGGTTTGACTCTCAGTATGAACTCTTCAGTCCACTTCCCATTCCCCCAGTATGACCTGTGCTGGATTAAAACTAGTTAAAACTAGGTGAGGTGTTTTAGCAGTTGTATCCAATCAGATCATATTCCTCTTCCAAAGTTCCATATATCTGGGATGAATCTTATTAAAATGTTGATGATGATGGTAACAATTTTACAAGACATCGCTGCTCATATTCCACAGTGACTAATAAATCCTCAAGGAGATCTTAAATATAAACATTAATAGTTTCCCACATCATTGTTTAGAGAATAGGCCAAGGATTTCTAAACTTGAAGATCTTATGCTTTCCAGAAAAATACTTTCACACATAAGTACCTATTCTAAAATCAGGCTTCACAGAAAGTTCAACAGGAATATGCCAGTTATAGAATTTCACTACCAATAAGATGTTATTCTTATATACTTCTCAATTAGATGAGTGTGATAGAATCACTGTAAGTCAGAAAATAACTTGAAGGCCCACAGCAATAACAAAATTTAAAGAACTATATTTTTGTGTATATACATTTTTCATTTCATATATTGTTAACTCAATTTTTTCCAATTCTAGCACACAATTTTTAATGAAAGATTTCATGTAAATTTCACATTTTACATGCAAAATTTAAAATTGGAATTAAAAACTAGAGCTTTTAGCAGTTTGAGATCATTTTAACTTCAGGAAACTTTTCATCATCAGCTATCACTCGTGTCCGAGTAGGATGGCCTTACAAGTGTAGGGTCTTGGCGGTGGGTCTGTAGGTGACTGTGGAGACCTATTCTTAATCTACATGTTCTTTCGCAGTGAGGACACTGGTTTCCAGGTGGAAGGCAGTCCAGGGTTGGCTTGAGGTGCCTTTCTCTTGACACATTTCTCCCTTTCACCCTTCATTCGTGCCTCTTCGAATTCCACAGCCCTGTTGGTAACAGCTGACCTCCAGTTAGAGCGCTCAAGGGCCAGGGCTTCCCAGTTCTCAGTGTCTATGCCACAGTTTTTAAGCTTGGCTTTAAGCCCATCTTTAAATCTCTTTTCCTTTCCACCAACCTTCCGTTTTCCATTCTTTGGTTGGGGATAGAGTAACTGCTTTGGAAGATGATGATTGAACATTCAGACAACATGGCCAGTCCAGTGGAGTTGATGGCGTAGGAGCATCGCTTCAATGCTGGTGTTCTTTGCTTCTTCCAGCATGCTGATGTTACCTCACAACCTCTGAGGATGACTGCCATGCTGATGTTTGTCCACTGGTCTTCTTCCCAAGAGATTTGCAGGATTTTTTGGGGGCAACACTGATGGAATTGTTCCAGGGGTTGAGTGTGATGTCTGTAGACGGTCCACATTTCACAGGCCTATAATAGGGTTGGGAGGACAATAGCTTTATAAACAAACATCTTGGTCTCCCTACAAATGTTCTGACCCTCAAACACTCTCTGCTTCATTCTGAGGAATGCTGCACTCACAGAGCTCAGATGATGTTGTATTTCAGTGTATTTTGATTTTTGTGGTGAGGTGGTTGCCACAGTAGCAGAAATGAGAACCACAGTGCTGTCTGCACCATCTCCCAAAAAATTGGATGCCCTGACAAATTTGTGAACATCCTGCAGCATCCACTGCCGAGAAGGCCCTCTCCCTCGTCCCCACCAGCCGCATTTGAGACAGAGGCGGGAGCGAGAGGAGCGCCTCCCCGGATGATCTTAGGGTTCGCATTGGTTCGTAGGAGAGGAGGCGATCACGGAGATAGGCAGGTCCTGAAACGTTTAAGGCTTTATAGGTAATAACCTGCACCTCCAAATCAAAATCCTGGCTACGGGCCTGAGTCTTGGTGTTTCTTAGTTTGGTATTCAATGGTTTCTTCGTGGGCTGTGATGATAGAAGTCTTCAGTTTATTCCGGTGTTCCTCAACATTTTCAGGGTATTCTATGGGTAGATGATCCTTGAATGTTGTTTGGAGAAGGACTTATTTGGGGGACTCTTGAGAGGCTTGGGTGTTCATTTCATGCCTTATCTTTCTTCCCTGGAGTCTGTGTTTGCGGTGATCTTGATGTTCACTGTGGATCCGATTAATCTGTGGTCTGTCCAGCAGTCATCATCATTAGTCATGGCTCTCATGAGGAGCACATCACGGCTGTCTCTGGCATGTGTAATTACATAGTCTAAGAGCTGCCAATGTTTTGACCTGGGTGCTTTCATGACGTCTTGGGACTGTTTTTCTGGCAGAAGAGTGTGTTAGTGGTGACAAGGTTGTGTTCCGCATATTTGGTGAGAAGCAGGATGCCATTCGGTTTGCTTTTTCCAACCCCGTCTTTTCCTTGGTCTCTGGCCACAGTCTTGTCCGACTCTTGCATTAAAATCCCCCAGGAGGATGATTTTGTCCTCCTTAGGTGTCCAGCTGATATTAAACATTTTCCTTTATATCTTCATCAGCATCTAGTGTTGGTGCATAGGCACTTACAATGGTTGCCTGCTGGTTTTTGGTAAGGTTAATTTGTAATTCAAAAATCTTTAAGTTGTCCTGCCTGATCTCCTAAATTTATTTTTCATATATTAGATACTTTACATTTCAATGTCAATTATCTACTACTGTATCAAATATTCCCTCTTCTCAATCATAGAAAACTTTATTAAATAAAATATACAAGAGCTTTTAACTTTTCATTTTGAATATGTAAGCTTAAAAGCTTTGGTATATTTTATTTAATGTGAGGATTTGGATGCTTCTCAGAGTTTCCTCAATCAGCACAGCTGAAAAAGAGTTTTCCCATGAATGATTCCACTGAACTTCACAGCAATAGGGTTGTTAAATACCATCAAATATCAACTGTCAAATATAAAATATGAGCAGGTATCAGTGCCCAAGAAGTAATAAATGTAGATTGGAAATATATGAGTTCAAAACCTTATTCAGTCTTTAAATTTGCCATGCAAACCTGGAAGAATCACTCCCTCTTATTTTATCTCATATCACAGGATTGTAATGAAAATAACATTTTCTTAACCCTTAGCCCCCAAACACCAACTTCTCCTTCTTGGAGAAAGGGATAGATAATGCCAGAGGCAAAGGAATATGCAAAACACCTGAAAAATAAATATCTATTCTAAAACAGCAAACCAAAAAATGACTGAGGGAGCAGATTCATACAGGACAAAAAAAGCACTAACCATTGCAATGACTCAACTATGAAAGGTGATGCTAAGTTTAGGAATTTTCCCCTTTGCATACAAAAAGTTGCAATCAAGTTATGGAAATGAGAATGAAGAAATGCCTTGTGCTATAAACTAGATTTTTTTAACTTTTAATCTCCCTCTGAATAAAAAAACCCATTATCTCAACAACAACAACAACAATATATCTTTAAAAAGATTATTTTTCTATAAGGCCCAGAAAATAATACTGACACAAAAGGCTAAAAACTCTAATTGTGGGTAAACTGGCAGTTTCTAATGGGACATGTGTAACTTAATTGTGTCATGGAGCAACTGTAAATTTTCTGCCAAAACTCATATCCATGTTGTTTTTATAATGAAGATAAAGTAGCATACATACCAACAATCACTTGAAGTATGTAGGCTGCAGCTCCTTCCAAAAAGATAGGAAGAGCTTATGTCCTGTTTATGGCATTTGCGCTTTATTGGGTAACTGTGCTTGCAACAGACATATGTGATGAGAATAGCAGATCATTCAATTGGTGTCCATCATTCAAACTTCATTTATTTATCTTTGCAATCGATGTCTCATTTTTTGGAATGAGATCAATAAAAAAATAACTGTCATTAATGAAGGGGGGAGATAGGGACTCCGAAGTGCTACCCATGGCTTCCTTATAGAAACTTTATGAGGAGCCTGAGCTGTGTTTGATGTTTTCCCCAGAGAAGGAACTGTTCTAACCTCCTGCAACAAAAGCCACATGTGGGTGGAATTCTTACAGCCTCTCAACCAAGATGGATAGGCTTTGCTATCTAAGATCACATCAGAATGAAAACCTGATTCAACAGAAAAACAAAACAAACAAAAAGGTTATATCTCCCTGTACTTAAGATTAAGACTTATATAGGAAATGTGCACATTCTTGAAATTGCTATGCCACAGTCTGTAAACTATACACAGTTTGGTTTAATGTCTATATCACTTATGGAAGGCATTGTTAAGAAACCTCTAATGAAGAAGAATCAGTGTGGCTTCTGCAAAGGGAAATCTTGCCACTACATTAAAAAAAACTTTTCTTTCTCTTGCAATAGAACAGCTTATTGTTCAGTATCTAAACTAGTGTTGCAGGCAAGAGTGAGAAAGAAAAATTGAGGAATGGGTACTGTCACAGTTGTTGTAGAGTTAGATGGGTCAATGGGCACAAAACCATATACTCCTAGTGTTGGAAGGGACCACAGGGGGACATCTAATCCAATCCATTCTCATGCAGGAACACAAACCTAACACTCTCCTGAAATCCAGGTGATTCAATGGGATACTCTGGTCAAGAGTAACAACAGGATTCTGATCCCTGTCTCAGTGACTGATAATCACCCCTAAATAGGAGCTCCCTCTTTGAAAGAAATCCAACCTCTGTTGAAAGACTTCCAAAGATGGAGAGTCTACTTCCTTCTGAGGCAATCGATTTCATTGTTGAATTCTACAAAAAAAATTATTTGTAATGTTTGGGTGGAATCTGTGGTTCCTGGGTTCTGTTCCAATCTGCAGACAGCAGATACTATTTCCACCATCACGGCCTCAAACTGGTTTCTGAGGTGTTTGTGTAGGTGCTGTACAGTGAAACCAAATTGATTTAATCCACTTTCAAATGGGATTATATCATCTGTGTAGAAATTCCCCTCAGTCTTCTCTTCTTAAAGCTGAACATTTCCTACATGTTAAGTTGTTACTTATAAGGTTTGTTTTCCAGAACTTCGATCATGTTGGTCTCTCTTCTCTAGACATATTTCAGTTTGTCAATATCCCTCTTGAACTATGGTGCAGAACACACTACAGGACACAGTTTCTAAGTGAGCCCCAAAGCAGTGTGGGGTGGCATTGTAATCCGTCCCCACATTTGCTAAGTTTAGGGGCACAGGTCACCTGTGAAAGTAAAGAATAGTAAATTTAAAAATTGCTATGTTTTTGCCTTAGAGAACGTCTTTCTCTGGGAATTTCTAGGCCTTCCAGGATGACTGTGCACAACTTCTTCTGGAAGTTGACCTGGGAAAATTGCACTGGGGACCTAGAGATTCCCAGAGAGGTATTATCCAGCATAATTATGTGGTCAACTGGAGGATCTAGAGATTCCTAAAGAGACAATATTGATGAAATCTACCAATAATAAAATCCACAAAAGTTGAGCCCATACATGTGAAGGGCCAACTGTATTTTTAATCCAGGTCACTTGATTTGAGCTGCCGTGGGTTCCATTTGAGTGAAAAGAAGGGTATGAAATACATATATACAGTAGAGTCTCACTTATCCAACAGGCTGGCAGAACGTTGGATAAGCAAATACGTTGGATAATAAGGAGAGATTAAGAAAAAGCCTATTAAACATCAAAATAGGTTATGATTTTACAAATTAAGCACCAAAACATCATGTTATACAACAAATTTGACAGAAAAAGTAGTTCAATACGCAGTAATGTTATGTTGTAATTACTGTATTTACAAAATTAGCACCAAAATATCACGTTATATTGAAAACATTGACTACAAAAATGCGTTGGATAATCCAGAATGTTGGATAAGCGAGTGTTGGATAAGTGAGACTCTACTGTACATATATACTAAAATAGGTTGGTGGGCCATTGATGTTGGACAAGGTAGTCTTTGACTTGAGCTAGCAGACCTCTTTTATGTTTGTTCTTAAGAGCATTGTTTAAGTTTTCATTTCAGCATTATCCTTCAAGCTTATTATTTCTTTATAGACTTTTCAGGCAAAATGCAAGCTGAATAATAACCAATAGAGGACCCACATGGTAGAAAAGTGTCCTTTGTAGAAGATATGTCAATGATGCAAATGAAGGCATTATGAAGAAAGTCCCATTTCAATTCACACAACTCACATGCACATGCTTTGTAAAATATCTTTAAAAAACCGATTCTCCCATGGCAATAACAAGGCGGGTAGGCTAAAAATTGCATTTACAGCTCCACTTGGATGGAAATGTTTATACTTGGTTTCTGAAAATATACTGGGCACTTTAACAGTATAGCATAAAGTTCAGCTTGTTCAATGAGAATAAGGTTGTGTGGGATGGAGACCCTGGGGTTAGTGCAAAGTGTCCTTCCTGGGAATGCTTGCTAAAGTATTTGCTACAATTGGGTGCATCCCAAGGGAAATAAATTATAGTTAATATGAACTCCAGGTCCTCTCTGATTAAGAGTGATCTGACAGAGATATGATAACTCTCTTCACAGAGAGCACAAATTCCATCAGTGTATTCTATTGGAGGGGGACCTAAGAACTGGCCAGACAGTTTTCCAACTTGTATCATAATTCCTTGAAAAAGCCAATTAGCAATAGCTTAAAAGGAGGAACTGTCTGGGAAAGAAAATCCAGGTTTGCATACAGTACCAGGGAAGAAATTTGGCTTCCTGTTTTACCCAAAAGAGGATATGTCATCATGAGGGATGATAGATTTCACATATGAAAACTGAGCCACATCACAGAATGGTCAAAAATGCATGGCCAGCAAAATGAGAATGTTATTAATGCAGAAGAATGTACAAAACTGCTATTTTAAACAGAGAAACTCTGAGATTTATAGACTGGGTTATTTATTTATTTCTCACATTTGCCTCATTATGTCTTGTTAGATGATCCCTAGTTGTCTGAGTATGGCCATCTGTCGGGGGTGCTTTGAATGCGATTTCCTGCTTCTTAGCAGGGGGTTGGACTGGATGGCCCATGTGGTCTCTTCCAACTCTACTATTCTATGATTCTATGATTCTATGATTCTATGTATAGTGTCCTGGCAGTGGATACGTAGGTGACTGTGAAGCCCTATTCTTGACCCGTATGTTCTTCCACAATAAGGACACCAATTTCCAGGTGAAAGGTGGTCCCGATCAGGATTGGCTTGCTGCGCCTTCCTCTTGCCATGTTTCTCCCTTTCGCCCTCCATTCGTGCCTCTTCAAATTCCACAGCACTACTGGTCACAGCTGACCTCCAGTTAGAGCGCTCAAGGGCCAGAGCTTCCCAGTTCTTGGTGTCTATGCCACAGTTTTTAAGGTTAGCTTTAAACCCATCTTTAAATCTCTTTTCGTGTCCACCAACATTCCATTTTCTGTTCTTGAGTTGGGAGTATAGTAACTGCTTTAAGAGACAGTGATCGGGCATTCAGACAACGTGGCCAGTCCAGTGGGGTTGATGGCGTAGGAGCATCACTTCAATGCTGGTGGTCTTTGCTTCTTCTAGAATGCTGCCATTTGTTCACCAGTCTTCCCAAGAGATTTGCAGGGTTTTTCAGAGGCAACACTGATGGAATTGTTCCAGGATTTGAGTGTGATGCCTGTAGACTGTCCATGTTTCGTAGGCATATACCCCGCCTTCTCACCCCAGAGGGGACTCAAGTCGCCTTTGCAGCAGGCAACAATTTGATGCCAACAACATACAATTCCAAAAATAAACAGTTACAATTAAAATCTGAACAGTTAACATTAATTAAAACATCAGTTAAAATCACACAAATTCAAATTTTAAGGTTAAGGGAGGGAGGGGATCCATCTCCTCTCCTTCTTTATTCTTGGCTTAATTCATTGGAAACTGCTTTGCACTCTGAACTCAGTTTGCAGCAATTGCCTTAAACAAAGATGAAGGGGAAAGTGAGAGAAGAATAAAGAATCTGGGATATTTTAAGGCAGTTGAGAAAGTGAGACAGCAAAGGATTAACAGGGGTTGTCCCTACTAAATTGGGACAGTTGGAGGATATGAAGAGGATACAAATTTCTGCCACTGAGGGCAGAATATTTAAACCCAACTCATGTATCCATATATTCAAACTTGTTGACTGTGGCTGAAATGCTGTTGCTCTTTTTGCTTGCAGGCAATTGACCTTTTATTTAGACAGGTATTTAATTGAATGTGTCACATTTTTATTTTTAAGTTAATCTTTAAATAGATGGCTTGTTTATTTCAAACAACTTTTTGTTATTAATTCTTTTCATTTCTTCTTGGTTGGCCCTTCTCTGCTTTATTTTCACCAAACCTTATTCAAACAGGACTTCAGCTTTCAACTGACAGGGTTAGATGGATTTTCAATGGATATACTGCTGTTTTTTTAAAAATATGCTTGTGCTTTCTTATGGTTCAGCGTACATTGTTGTTGTTTTATGCATAAAATTATCTATCAGTCTATTTGTATAATATGTTGCATATGAAACAATGAATTTTGTGTTTAGATGTGGGTCCCACATCTAAAGTATCTCATTGTATATGTGCAAATACTGCATTCCAAAATCCACAGGGAAAAAAACCAACTCAAAATTTCTGATTCCAAGTATTTTGGGTAAGGGATATTCAGCTCTCAGATAAAGGCTTACTGAGATTTAATTATTTTAAATAAATTTTCAAGTTAGATTGCTTCAGATTTTAAGGGTTTGTATCACATTAGTTATATTGTTTCTCTTGTATTGTAAGCCACTTTGAGTCTCTTATTGGGAGACAGACAAGCTATAAATCAAAGGAATAAAAGTTTGTTAAAAATATATTGTTTTAATCTGTATTGTAAACAGCCATTCAATTATTACATGCACAATAAATGAATACTAGAAAGAGACTTTAATTACAGTGAAATAAATACACTCTTATCGCTTTATGTTTCAGTGGTACTTATGGAATGGGCTATATTTTTAACTGACAACAAAAATCAATTTTAAAGTGTAATTTATGTTTAGATGCAGTATTCCAAAACAATAATCTCACTCTGAAAATATTAGCAACATTTGTGTTAGCCTTCTGTTTGACATGGACAGTGTATCATGTTGTTCCCATTTAGTTCACTAATCACTGATGAGACTAACAATAACATTCTTGTCCACAGTTTATATACATTGGGTTAGAAATTTCCTTTAAATATTATATCTACTGATAAAGTTGTAATATTTTTAATATTTTACATCAAAATAATCAAGACAAGATCATTTGTTTCCAAAAAAAGAGGGGGTACAAATAAATTACTCCCAAACAAACAGATTAAAAAAAAAATGTGATATTTGTGCATACAATCAGTTTGTGGGGTCTGAGGAACAGCTACAAAAAGTGATGAAAGTTTTTGTTGTTGGTGAAGAGAGGGAGAGAGGGCAGGTGGTTGTTATTATTATTATTATTATTATTGACACAACGACGTTGTATGACACAGCAAACAAGATAGATATGCTGGATTTCGTTTCACAAAACCACAAGTCGAACACTTCCCAAGTGTCTAGGACTGTGTGATGTATTTTCGGATGATGCGTGCAGATCCCAGTAAGGTGGCCTTTTGCAGTTGGCAGATCGTAATTTTGTCAATGTCTATTGTTTCCAAATGCCGGCTGAGATCTTTTGGCACGGCGCCCAGTGTGCCCATCACCACCGGGACCACCTGCACTGGTTTCTGCCAGAGTCTTTGAAGTTCAATCTTGAGGTCCTGATAGCGGCTGAGTTTTTCCTGTTGTTTTTCTTCAATGCGACTGTCACCTGGGATGGCAACATCAATGATCCAAACCTTGTTCTTTTCCACAACTGTGATGTCTGGTGTGTTGTGTTCCAGAACTTTGTCAGTCTGGATTCGGAAGTCCCACAGTATCTTTGCGTGTTCATTTTCCACAACCTTTGCAGGTTTGGATCCCACCAGTTCTTAACTGCAGGGAGGTGGTACTTGAGGCATAAGTTCCAATGAATCATTTGGGCCACAGAGTTGTGCCTCTGTTTGTAGTCTGTCTGTGCAATTTTCTTACAGCAGCTGAGGATATGATCAATGGTTTCATCGGTTTCCTTGCACAGTCTGCACTTTGGGTCATCAGCTGATTTTTCGATCTTGGCCTTGATTGCATTTGTTCTGATGGCTTGCTCTTGGGCTGCAAGGATCAGGCCTTCTGTCTCCTTCTTCAGGGTCCCATTCGTGAGCCAGAGCCAGGTCTTCTCTTTATCAGCTTTTCCTTCAATTTTGTCAAGGAACTTTCCATGCAGTGTTTTGTTGTGCCAGCTGTCAGCTCTAGTTTGTAGTGCGGTTTTCTTGTACTGGTTTTTTGTCTGCTGTGCTTTGAGGAGTTTCTGATTTTTGACTTCAATCAAAGCAGGTTCTTCACTTTGTTTTACATATTCTGCCAGGGCATGTTCTTCTTCTGCTTGTTTTACTTGCAAGAGTCCTCTGCCCCCTGATCTTCTAGGCAGATACAGCCGGTCAACATCACTGCGAGGGTGCAGTGAATGATGAATGGTCATGAGTTTTCTTGTTTTTCTGTCCAAATTGTCCAGTTCCGCCTGTGTCCAATTTATAATGCCAGCAGTATATCTTATGACAGGTATGGCCCAGGTGTTTATGGCCTTGATGGTGTTGCCTCCATTGAGCTTGCTTTTGAGAATTTTTCTGACCCTTTGTGTGTATTCTTTACTGACCACTTTCTTCACATGTTCATGCTTGATGTTGTCCAGCTGTAATATGCCCAGATATTTATAGGCCTCTGGCTGGTGACACCTTATTGTTTGGCCATTGGGCATATTGATGCCCTCACTTTCAATTATTTTTCCCTTCTTCAATGCCACTGTCGAACATTTGTCCAAACCAAACTCCATGTTGATATCAGTGCTAAAAATTCGGACAGTGTTGATCAGAGATTGGATTTCAGTTTCCGTTTTCCCATATAGCTTCAGGTCATCCATGTACATCAAATGTGAAATTTTGTGAGAATTCTTAGATGTTTGGTAGCCGAGATTTGTTTTTTGTAAGATTGTTGACAGAGGGATCATGGCAATAATGAAAAGCAGAGGGGACAATGAGTCTCCCTGGAAAATTCCTCTCCTGATGTTGACAAGTCCATAACTTTCATTTCCAACAAACAGTTCAGTTTTCCAGTGCTCCATCATGTTTTCAATGAAGGTGCCAACGTTTTTACTAATCCCGATGGCGTGCAGGCACTTGATGATCCAGCTGTGTGGGAGTGAGTCAAAGGCCTTTTTGTAGTCAATCCACGTCATGTGAAGATTAGCTTTTCGGCTCTTACAGTTCTCCAGAATCATTTTGTCAATCAATAACTGGTCTTTTGTGCCCCTGCTTTTCCGTTTGTTGCCTTTCTGTTCATCTGGCAAGATGTTTTTTTCTTCAAGATAGTCTTGAATTCTGTCAGCTATGATGCCAGTCAGTAGTTTAAAGATAGTGGGCAGACACGTTATTGGCCTGTAGTTTCCTGGTGCTGCTCCTTTTGCTGGATCCTTTTGTATCAGGTATGTTCTTCCAGTTGTTAGCCATTCACTGATACTTCCTTTCTGCAGCATCTCATTGAATTGTTGGGCCATTTTTCCATGTAAACTAATCAGATGTTTGAGCCAAAATCCATGAAGTTGATCACTACCAGGCGATGTCCAGTTCTTGACTTTTTGCACTCATTTGCTGATCATTTCAGTTGTTATTTCCATCTGTTCCATTTTGTTCTGTGAGAATTTTCCTTCAAACTCCTTTATCCACCCAGCGTTTTTGTTGTAGTTCTTATTGTTTTCCCAAAGCTCTTTCCAGAACTTCGTTGTTGCAGTTTTCTCTGGCTTTATGGTTACTGTGTCTGTTTTTTGGTTCAGGCTCTGATAGAACCGTCTTTGGTTTGATTGAAACAGTTGATTTTGTCTGTACTGGATGATTCTGGCTTCATACCTTTCAATTTTTCTGGCTGTTGCTGTAATTTGTTCTTTCACAATTTCCAAAGCTTCTTCAATTTTTCTGGTGTTCAGCCAGTACTTTCGGATCAGGTATTGCTTGATTTTGTCATTCTTCAGTTTCTTCTCTTTCATATTTTTCAGGTTACTTGCATCTGATCTAAGCTTTTTGATTTTCAACTCTAGCCTGACCTTCCACTTTGGTTTTCCAGTCAATTTTCTTTGGGGCTGCCTTGGTTGTAGGAGCCCAAGCTCTTCTGTTACTATCACTGCTGCACTGTAGGCATACTGGTTTGTTTGTTCAATTGATGTTATTTGGACAGTGGAGAGTACTGCATTCACATCTTTCATGAGAGGCGCCAGGTGTCTCTTGGGCACTGTTTTTAGAGTTGGGAGCAGCTTTCTTATTGCATTTGCTGCAGCATGAGCCATGATCTTATCCTGGTAGTGATCAGAGTCCTATTGCTACTTTTGGCCAGAATTACCTCATTGAATCACTTGAACTTGTCAGTGGGTTGCCATTGAATAATTGAATAATTGAGTCAACAGTTCTGTTCTAGCTGGAATTCTAGCCAAGGTGTGTAACAGCACTATGGATATAAACTGCTAACATCTGTGGCAGCTGCTAGACAATAAACAACCATATACTGCTATTATGCTATTGTTTCTTGATGATGTACTGTGATCTGCTCTGAGTGCCCTTGGGGAGATAGGATGGAATATAAATAAAGTGTTGTTGTTGTTGTTGTATTATTATTATTATTATTATTATTATTATTATTATTATTAGAGAGCCAAAGTGAAAAACATCCTGCTTGCATTTGAAGCAATAATTACACAGTGGACCCTCAGTATTTCTTGGAGTTTGGTTCTACTTCCCCTACCCTCCATGGATACCAAAATGATCCAGTCCCATGATATGAAATGGCATAGTGAAATGATATTCCTTACATAAAATGGTAAAATCAAGAAGGTGAATGGTTGGATCTGGATGGACTGTATGTCTGGATGCCTTACTCTTCTCTCAAAGCTAGTATGTATGAGTGAAGAATAGGCTGAACTTTTCTCTGTATATGTGGAGAACTCCCCCACACTTCAATTATGAATGAATATGAAATTCACCCAGATGTCATATATGCAAGTTGGTGATTGTAGTGATCAACAATAGGCTGTCTGCATTGAAAATATTTTTTATTAACAGGAACTACATATTTGGGAGATATAATAGCCCTTCACTACTGGCTACGTGACTAAGAAAGCATGAGTAAGGGGAGGAGGTATGTTGGAGTAAGTGATTTCAATCCTAAAATTATCAGCCTCTTGGGATCAAACCAGGAAAACAGACAGTACAAGGAGAGAAGACACTAGCGAACTCTAGCGCTGTCTACATTGCCCATTTAATGTCTTTCAAAGCTAGCTTCAAAGTGCAGTGGCCAGACAAACTTCCATGAAAGTGTGCAAAAGAAAGCTCTTAATGTGCACCAGAGCTCTGTGGTTTGTGTAATTTGTGGTTTCAAACTGATTCTAGGATTTCCTATGTAATCCTCTACACAGTGAAATCACTTTCTTCAATACAGTATGAAACTGCATTCAATGATCAGAGTAGATAGGGCCTTTAACTAATTGTGTCTCCTTCTGTTTTAATACTTCTGAATTAATGCAGATTGACACCACTTTAACCATAGTGGCTCAATGCTCTAGATCTAGGAACATGGAAGTTGTAGTTTTACAAAGACTTTTGCGTGCTAATGTCTCACCAAACTACAAATCTCAGGATTTAATAGCATCAAGCTATGGCAGTTAAAGTGGCATCAAATTGCATCACTTCTACACTTTAGATGCAGCCTTAGTATCACATAGATATGTAAACTGATTTGTTCTTTTATTCACCTCTGTCAAACCTGGTATGATAGAGACTAGAAAACCCTTTTAAAATGTGATTATCCCTAAGACCATTCCCAGTACAAAAAGAACTATTGCTACTTTGGTAGATTCATTTATGTAACATGCAAAAAGCCAGGAAATATTCCATGAATATCATCTTCTGAATTGCATATCTATTTCAGAGCCATTCATGAATATGACTATAGCTATGTGTCACATGAAGCAACATACTCTCCCAGGGTCTACTGGCCCTTCAAACGCAGGAGGAGCTCCCACTTTAGCTAACAATGAAGAGCTCAGCAGCTGTAAACTTTCATATAACATCTCACTGAAAATGTCCTACATACTACTTGGTTGAAACTGTCACCCCTCCAGCAACCACAAACAATGCAGAAAGAGCAGATGTGCTTTCTATTTAGAATTAAACAGTTTATCTCAACCACTGTCATTGTTGCTGAGAGAGAATAAATAAATAGCCCTGGTAATGTAAACGTCAAAAGGGACGTCCTTGCCAGAATGGCGATTTTGGAGCCCAGAATCCACTGAGAAACTATGCTTTGGCTGCAGAGGTTTCTCCCCCTGCTTCCTCCCCACCACTGGCTGTGGGTGGGGGACATTGGCAGCTCCTTCTGTACTAGAGTGGTCAGAAAGAATTTTTGGCTGCTCTCAGCGTCCAATAACTCATGTCATTTGAGCGTAATGGTCCAGAAAATTTAAGTAAACATCATAAATGTCCTTTGTTATTAAACTTTCCATTCAAGCATTTCGTTGAACTCTTAATGGATAGTAAAGAAGACATATTGATGCATGTGCTCATTTGCCTGCATGTGTATCTCTGAGTCACCAGCCTTGAAATGGGACAGTGAAGCCAAAACCTCACCCAAGGTCTTGAACTGCAGAATTAAAAGAAGGCCCCAGTGTTAGCTACTTGGGAGCAGGAACTTCCCAGTTCAGTTTTTTTTTGTATTTTATTAATCCTTCCTTGTGCCCTCCAGATGTGTTAGACTGCAACTCCTAGCATCCGTAGTGTACCCAAAGGCTGGACATAGTTACCCAAACACATCTGGAGGGCACTAAGCAAAAGAAGGGTGCACTAGATGGTCTATGTGCTCAGCATCTTATTGTGGTCTTCTAAGCAGCTCATCATGTCATCAAAATTTCAATGGCAGACTTTCCACTGAGAACATACAATTGACCTCTTCTTCATCTTCAGAATAAAAACTAAGAAAATTAGGTTCAAAACCAACTGACCAATTAATCACTTGCCATGTTTTTAATCATGTGCATAGCCTATGCTTGAAAGCAACACAAGATTGGTCCAAAAAAAGCATTTATATATACAAAAAAGAGATACAAAACCAACACAGACACATCTGAGTATCATACAACATAATATCCATTTGTTTAATTTGCAAACATAAATAAATACACCATTTTTTAAAATTCATGAAAAAAGTCAGGGAATGGACATGAAAAATTGATTCCTAGCTGGTGCCTGAAATGAGCCCTTTGAAGGCCACTTACTGGAATGTTATGTATTTCCATTCCTCCTCAGCTCCACTCTGCCACATGGGTGACAGTTTATGAAAGCTTATGCAAAATGAAATGTTTTCAAGTCTTCTATGTACAGTAGAGTCTCACTTATCCAACATAAACAGGCCGACAGAATGCTGGATAAGCGAATATGTTGGATAATAAGGAGAGATTAAGAAAAAGCCTATTAAACATCAAAATAGGTTATGATTTTACAAATTAAGCACCAAAACATCATGTTATACAACAAATTTGACATAAAAAGTAGTTCATTACACATTAATGCTATGTAGTAATTACTGTCATCCAGTTATCCAGGAATAACATCTGGTTCAATTTGGGGTTTGTGACCCATGTAGATGAGCCCTGAGTTTATTTTTGACACATTTATTTATTTAATATTAATTTATTTTAGTTATATTCCACTTTTCTCCCAATGCAGGATTCAAGGCACTTTACAACATTTTAAAAGCACAATCTTGCTACATAAACTAAATCCCAAAACCTGTGATGCCTAGGGCACCTTTGGCCCTTGACTCTGTGGCCATTACTGTTCAGGACGAAGAAGGCTTTGGTTTTCTCCCACGTCAGCAAGATTCAACTCCTTTCCAGATTTCCTGTTGACATCTCTGAGCCAGAGCCAATTAAGGATGCCCTTGAAACACTGCCGGCTCTCCCAGATTCTCCCCAAGGTTTAGTGTTTGATCGCAGGGCTTTTTTGAAAACAGAGAGATCGCAAAGACAAAGCTTGCAGAGAAGCGCCAGATTAGTGGAGCGTGGTGACTATGGCTAAGCCCTGTTCTCTTGGGAAGAATTTGGGAGTTAGACACCTGGCGCGGTGACTGTGACAAGCTCAGTTCTCTTGGGAAGTTTTAGGGAGTCAGGCACCTGGTTTGGGGGAGCTTATGAACTTCAATAAAAGTATTGTGCTGGGAAATTTCCTTCGCGGTGTCAACTTTACTTCTGACTGGGAAGCATCATCATCTCTAGCTCCTGAAATCCAAGCGGCCTGAAGGTGCGCTTACTCTTGAGTAAACCGGGTGTCAGTCTACCTCCTTGCCCAAGTTTGGACTGCGTTTCAGCTCCTGCATATCTAGTTCCTGCCTTACCCTGAAATCCTGCTTTTGGACATTTACTCAAGAGAACTCTTCTTTGCCTCTTTGTTCCTTTTCCCCACTCAATACTCAAGCCAAGTTTGAGTGTGTTTCGGTTTCTGGACTTTGGACTCTAATATTGGACATAAGACTTTCACTTATTGGGCTAATATTGATCTTTCCTGAAAGGTCAATTGCTTATTAAACTTCGCAGCTTAATTCCTTTTGGAACTTTATTTGCTTTAATAAAGATATTATATTGTTATTGGCGTCTGTGTTGGTTTTCGGTGCTCTTGCTGCCTAGAGGTGTAACAAAATCTTTCTTAAATAGAAAGGTCTTTATCTGGCAGCAGAAAGAAGGTCACTTGGATCTCCAGGGAAGGGAGTTCCCTAATTTGGGAGCAGTCACTAAGAAGGCTCTCTCCTCACCAGATGTCGGGGGGGGGGGGGCTTATGATATCCTTTCTTCTCACCCAAAATGTCAGCATTTGTGTGGGAAAGAAGTAAGGGTGAAGTTCATGCTTTCAGAATCTTAGACATGAGGAAGTGGCCCTTGCCCTGTTATGGGTACGTAGGGTACATAGGAATCGGCCAATGGCTGATATTTGCTGGAGGATATCCATCATATTTCACAGTTTTGCTTTGGTTTTAGCACTGTCCTTGCAGCTTCTCATACCCCTCCCTTCATGTTCTTTAAACATTCTAGCTGTACTTTTAAAACTGCAGCTGTTTTCAAGTTTTCTTTGATTGTTTAAATAAGAGCTAATCACATCGACATATAGATAAATGCATTTTGGGGGGAAGATAGTTTATTCCATCTGAAATGGAATAATAAAACCCTGATTTCCTGTCCAGATACTAAAGTCTCCTTTCCAAGTGCTTTCCTCATATAATTTTATTCCCACATTCTTCCTATATAGATCTCTTTGGCAGCCACCCTCAAATGTTTAACTATCAGCTCCTTAGACAGATCTTCTTGATGGCTAATCTAAGCTACCTTTCCAGGAAGGCCATAACAGCTTTCTCCTTGCTATCCTTCAGTCAAGCTGGCAAAGATTTTATATAATTATTATGATAGGCTTTTGAAATCAAGGTTTTTAAAGGAAGGACTTTAGATGGTGCTATATTTTTGCTAAACTGTTTAAATAGCTCTTAACCTTTTTTTAAATGTATGTTTTTAATTGTTTTATTATGGTGAATAATTTAATTCCTTTTTTATATAGAATATGGTATGTTTTGAACTATGTTTGTATCTGAACCAGGCCAAATGAAGAAGCGATGTATAGTATGACCCCCGTATCCTTGGGTAATATAACTGCTGGACTATGATTATGTGAAACCATGGATATGACTGAACACCATTAAATAAGTTGACTTCCAGTTCCATTATACCTAGAAAGTCCAACTACCTTGTCACACAGCCAGCAGCAGGAGGTGGTGGCGCTCCGCTTCTCCGTGGAGTGTAGGAAATCTGGCCTCCCATGCTCCACATTGCCTAGCTCCTCTTCTGTTAATCCCATGGAAGGAAGTGTGGTGCATGTGTGGAGCATGTGGCTTCCCCCCATTAAAGTGGTTGGCAACACGGGAAGCCTCTCGTGCTGCAGTGGCGATGTGCCAGTTCCGCACTCCTTCATCCATGGAGCTGGCACGATGTCATCTGATTGGAGTCAGCTGGCTCCATGGGTGACCAGGGCTAGATTGGCGCATGCCACCTATTATAGTCCAGTGTTACTAGAGTGGTATCCTCTCTAGGAATTGAGAGGATACCACTCTAGTAACACAGGGCTATAATAGGTGGCATGTGCCAATCTATTGTGACTCTAAGGTAACTTCCAGGGGAAGTACTCCGCAGAATTGTCTGGAGGGCCTAGAAAATTCCTGGAGACCATTCCCCTCTAGGTGTGGGTAAGTGAAACCATGGATATGGGTTCCATGGTTATTGGGGGGGGGGTCTTACTGTATACTTTTGATGTAGTTGCTCCCCAGACCACCCTTCCAAGTCTTTGGGCATTATGCAGACACAAGAGTTGTTCTGACAACCTTACTCAAATGAATTACAGAGCTAAACCCTCAAGTGGACACAAAATTGTAAGATATTGGAAATAGGAATTGGCCACAGAGCCCAAAGTCCCACACACAACTAAAATGGCTCAAACTCCAAATCAGCCTTCTTATATTTGTTTCTGGTACTATGGGGTTAAAAGAAATCTAACCATCCTGACAACCTCTTTCTCCAAGCATCCACAGGTCACCTACACTCTATCTGTTGGTGGGAAAAAGCATCAGCAAGCTCATTGTCTAGGCCAACTATGTGGAGTACAATGTGTTGTCGAAGGCTTTCATGGCCGGGATTACAGGGTTGTTGTATGTCTTTCGGGCTGTGTGGCCATGTTCCAGAAGTATTCTCTCCTGACGTTTCACCCACATCTATGGCAGGCATCCTCAGAGGTTGTGAGGCATGGATAAACTAGGCAAGGAAAGGAAAAATATATATCTGTGGAGAGTCCAGGGTGTGACAAGAGTCTTTTGTCAGTTAGAAGCTAGCATTAATGTTTCAGTTAATCACCCTAATGTGGAGTACCATGAAAAATATATAACAATGAATATACTGCAGTGTAAAGGCCCTGACCAGCTGCGTGACTCATATGGACCATGGGGACAGAGACTTAATGAGGTGTGCTGTGCCATATTATTGCACTTGAAATGGACAGAGGGGTTAGCAAACTTCTCTGTCAAAATCCAAACAACCACCACTATTGGGGAGGGGTGGGGGGGGGGGGTCCAAAAATGTCAAGTCTAATAACAAATTTGTTTCAGCCACTCCTCAGGCCACACCAATGACCATAAAATGCATGGCAAAACCAGTAGAACCCACTACATCAGAAGATATTTTAAAGAATCTTGATTCCTCAGTTCATCTCTCCAAATAGAAATCCCATTGATGGAAAAAAGAAATTCTTGCCAACCCCCCAAGTCTTCCCTAATGCCCTACATATTCCTGATGCTTCTGGGATTGGAGGGCTAATGAGAGTCTAATTGTCCTGACAAACCTCACCATTAATTGCTTAGAAAAACTACAGCCTTTTCTAAGGTTCATTGTAGTTTTCATTCATATGAGCATAACCTCTCTCCCACATCAGCCAAGTGCCCTCTCCTATCCCAGTCAAGAATTTCAGTGTCTCTCTATCATGAAGAAATCCCTCTCAGACACAACAGTGGGCTAAATACTAACATTCTCCTTCCCTCTTGCCCTGGACATGTAAAAAACGCAAGTACTCAACCCCACCCCCCACCCCCCAAAAAAACCCTGTACTAAATCTGAAGTAAGTCTGTGTTACTCTTTTAAAAAGAAAGCAAAAATTTATGCAGCTGGTCAATGCTGGAAAACCAGGTGGGACACATCTGGCATTGTTTGTCATTTTTCATATTTTGAAACCAGATGTTGGGGCAGTGTTGCCGCTGGTTGCAGTCATAGGAAGCTTTGCTGGAGAGAGTAACATGCTAACCTTTGGTAAGACATTACAATGTTTTGATCCTGTTAAGATCAGCTATTAATATACAACTGGCCATTAACCACTGCTGCAAAATGTTTTAAAAATAAGAAACAGATGCTTGAGAAAAAGAAAGCCATCAGCCAAGGCATTCCTGATCTTTATATAAAAATGTAAACTTCAAATATTTTATTTGTCGTTTAATGAACTAACATGGAACAGCTTTAGTAGTCAAAACATTTCATGAGATTATGCACATGTAATTTGTCACTGATTAATATGTCCATCTTTCAACCATTCCTCTGGGAAAATGGGCACCAGTGTCCCCCGCAAGGCGGGATGACAAATACAAGGTCCCAGGGTGTACTTTAATACTTGGCAAGTCTCCTCTGCCTCCTCATCTCACTCAAAGAGACTCATTCTGTTACTTCAAGGACTCTAAATGTTTTGAATTTCAGCTCCCAGAAGCCCCAGCCAGCCAGCCAAGACAATAATGAAGAATGGCAGTCATTATAGTCCATCTGGAGGGCCAGAGGCTCCCATCTTTACAAGTTGCATTATTGATCAGTCAGATCATAGCTGGGGGTGTCCAATTTTAAACTTGGCACCTGTTCAAGTGGTTGAGGAACAGATGACTGTGTATGTTGGAAAAGCTACTGATCCCAACTGAATATAAAGAAAAGACATATGCAAAGAGATCTTGTAGCGGTTTGGAGACTAAGAGAACGAAGTTGATGCCATAAGCTTCCACGATAGTTATGCTACCTAATTCATTCTCTCAGTTTCTAAGGTCTCTTTACATACTGATATTTCAGACCAACATGGCTATGTTTCTGAATAAAGAAGGGAAATGAACCTAATACACAAATATTTGCTTGATAGGCCTAGCTCAGCACATTTTGCTCTCTGACATAGAAGAACCAAAGGTGAGGCACATAGTACCCAAAGGAGCTGTTTCACTCTGCTTAATGGCTGTGCCATGTGATTTTGGTCATTGTGGGCAGAGAACTCAAGAAATCATTCACCAGTCCCAAAGTCCTCACTGATGCCTGCTGACAAAATGTGCTTAAACATAGGCTCCATCAGACACTTGAAGAGAAGCTCATTTGCTGACATTCCCGGAACGCACATACAAAACATCCCCACCTGTTTGTATGTCCTGTAATAATTAGAAACCAAATATTGAGGCAACTAGTAAGACTTCCATGAAGACAGGTTATGGTCATAATTGAACTGTCCAATCTTCTGCTTATGAATATTTTCCACACTCAAGAATGGAACACCATCTCTTCTAGTCAAGTTTCCCCCCAATATATCTATCTACTAGCATTGTTCTTACTATTAATATATAAATTGGGGAATCAATCACACAACTTCTAGACTCATCAATTGCTTAGGTTCTACATCAGTGGTTCTCAACCTGTGGGTGCCCAGGTGTTTTGGCTTACAACTCTCAGAAATCCCAGCCAGTTTACCAGCTGTTAAGTTTTCTGAGAGTTGAAGGCCAAAACATCTGGGGAACCACAGGTTGAGAACAACTGTTCTACATTAATCAAACATCCAACTTCTAAAGTTATCAATAACTTAACTTCTAGAGACATCAACTGTCCAACGTCTAGAGGAACCAGTCACCTAACTTCGAGGTCATCAAACCCCCAACTTCTGGAGTCTATTCTCTCTTTCTCTCTCTGGTACATAACCCAGTTCCACAATGCTGATTATCTGCATTGAATTGGATTATATGGCAGTGTAGATTCATATAAGAATAATATTATATCATAGTAATAATATTATCATAAACTGGACACAGATGGAACTGGACAATTTGGACAGAAAACAAGAAAACTCATGACCATTCATCATTCACTGCACCCTTGCAGTGATGTTGACCGGCTATATCTGCCTAGACGATCAGGTGGCAGAGGATTCTTACAAGTAAAACAAGCAGTCAAAGAAGAAGAACATGCCCTGGCAGAATATGTAAAGCAAAGTGAAGAACCTGCTTTGACTGAAATCAAAAATCAGAAACTCCTCAAAGCACAGCAGGCAAAAAAACAGTACAAGAAAACCGCACTACAAACTAGAGCTGAGAGCTGGCACAACAAAACATTGCATGGAAAGTTCCTTGACAAAATTGAAGGAAAAGCTGATAAGGAGAAGACCTGGCTATGGCTCACAAATGGGACTCTGAAGAAGGAGACAGAAGGCCTGATCCTTGCAGCCCAGGAGCAAGCCATCAGAACAAATGCAATTAAGGCCAAGGTAGAAAAATCAGCTGATGACCCAAAATGCAGACTGTGCAAGGAAGCTGACGAAACCATTGATCATATCCTCAGCTGCTGTAAGAAAATTGCAGACAGACTACAAACAGAGGCACAACTGTGTGGCCCAAATGATCCATTGGAACTTATGCCTCAAGTACCACCTCCCAGCAGGAAAGAACTGGTGGGATCACAAACCAGCAAAGGTCGTGGAAAATGAGCACGCAAAGATACTGTGGGACTTCCGAATCCAGACTGACAAAGTTCTGGAACACAACACACCAGACATCACAGTTGTGGAAAAGAACAAGGTTTGGATAATTGATGTCGCCATCCCAGGTGACAGTCGCATTGATGAAAAACAACAGGAAAAACTCAGCCGCTATCAGGACCTCAAGATTGAACTTCAAAGACTATGGCAGAAACCAGTGCAGGTGGTCCCGGTGGTGATGGGCACACTGGGTGCCGTGCCAAAAGATCTCAGCCGGCATTTGGAAACAATAGACATTGACAAAATTACGATCTGCCAACTGCAAAAGGCCACCCTGCTGGGATCTGCACACATTCTCCGAAAATACATCACACAGTCCTAGACACTTGGGAAGTGTTCGACTTGTGGTTTTGTGAAACGAAATCCAGCATATCTATCTTGTTTGCTGTGTCATACAACATAGTTATTTAATAATAATTAACTCATATAATCTGACTCAATGCAGTTCTATCTACATTATAAGAGTCCACACTGACCATTATAATCCAGTTCAAACTGCATTATATAGTAGTATAGAGCGGCCTTCGATACTGTTGACCACAGTATCCTTCTGGGATGCCTCGCGGGGATGGGTCTTGGAGGTACTGTTTTGCAGTGGCTCCACTCATTCCTGGAGGGTCGGTCCCAGATGGTGTCATTGGGGGACACCTGCTCGGCCCCGCAACCATTGACTTGTGGGGTCCCACAGGGGTCGGTATTGTCCCCCTTGTTGTTTAATATCTACATTAAGCCACTGGGAGAGATCATCAGGAGTTTCAGAGTGCAGTGTCATTTGTACGCAGATGATGTCCAGCTCTGTCACTCTTTTCCACCTATCACTAAGGAGTCTGTTCAGGTCCTGAACCGGTGTCTGGCTGCTGTGTCAGACCGGATGAGAGCCAACAAATTGAAATTGAATCCAGACAAGACAGAGGTCCTCATGGTCAGTCGGAAGGCCAAACAGGGTATTGGATTACAACCTGTACTGGATGGGGTCACACTCCCCCTAAAGACGCAGGTGCGCAGTCTGGGGGTGATCCTAGATTCATCGTTGAGCCTGGAACCCCAGGTCTCAGCAGTGGCTAGGGGAGCCTTTGCACAATTAAAACTTGTGTGGCAGCTGTGCCTGTACCTTGGGAAGCCTGACTTGGCCACAATGGTCCACGCTCTTGTTACATCCCGTCTAGATTACTGCAATGCACTCTACGTGGGGCTGCCTTTGAAGATGGTTCAGAAGCTTCAATTAGTCCAACGGGAGGCAGCCAGGTTGATAACTGGAGCAACGTACAGGTAGCGTACCACTCCTCTGCCACGTCAGCTCCACTGGCTGCCGAGCACAATTCAAAGTGCTGGCTTTAGCCTATAAAGCGCTAAATGGTTCTGGCCCAGTTTACCTGTCCGAATATGTCTCTCGCTATGACCCATCGCAGAATCTAAGATCTTCCGGGGAGGCCCTGCTCTTGGTCCCGCCAGCCTCACAGGTATGGCTGCGGGGACGAGGGACACGGCCTTTTCAGTGGTGGCCCCCCGCCTGTGGAACGCCCTCCCAAATGAAATTAGACAGGCTCCCTCCCTCCTGTCTTTCCAAAAAAGAATGAAAACGTGGTTATGGGACCAGGCCTTTGAGCAAGAGTCGCAGTAGAAATGAGATACGATAATTATACGACTCACTGATTGCCCCCACTTGGACTTGAAATGCGCCTGAATGTATATTTATATGTATAACTATGTAGGTTTTTTTAATGTAAGCTCTCAATTTTAATGTAATTTTTAATCTAAATGGATTTTAAAATGTGATATAAATTGTTTTGATGTATATGTTAATGTTGTAAGCCGCCCTGAGTCCCCTGACGTTTGAGAAGGGCGAGGTAGAAATGATGTAATAAACAAACAAACAAACAAACAAACAAACAAAATCAGATCTCCAGGCTGCACTCAGAAGCCTCATGTTCAATAAGAGTTGCCTTGTATAGTTCAATTTAAAAAGTCAGATTTATCCTGAGAGATGGCGCTCCATGCAGTTATGCCGGTCACATGACCTTGGAGGTGTCTATGGACAACGCCGGCTCTTCGGCTTAGAAATGGAGATGAGCACCAACCTCCAGAGTCGGTCACGACTAGACTTAACGTCAGGGGAAACCTTTACCTTTACCTGTTCTTTTAGCGTGCTAGAGGCCAAAATATGCAGAATCAAAGCAAACTATATGAGATTCTTCAGGGAATTTAAAACAGAAGATGCTATGGTGGGGTAGCCACACAGTGAAAAAGAAGGAGTGAAGAATAAATACTGCCTTTGCTTTGCTGCACCAGAAAAAGGCACTGAAAATTAATTAAAGTGTACAGTGCCCTCCTGTGGTAGAATTCAAAGACATAGCCATATTAGGCTGGATCTACACTGTCCTCTATCCCAGGATCAGATCCCAGACTATCTGCTTTGAAACAGATTATATGAGTCTACACTGCCAGTTCAAAGCAGATAATCTGGATTTTATATAGCAGTGTAGAAGAGGCCTGAGTCTACACTGCCAGAGAATCTGGGATAAGCAGACAATCTGAGATCAGATCCTGAGATACAGGGCAGTGTAGATCTCAATAATCAAAGCAGATAATCCACATTATCCATGTTGAACTATATGATTCTACACTGCCAGGTAATCCAATTCAAAGCAGTTAATATGGATTTTATATGGCAGTGTAGAAGGGGCTTTAGTCTGGATCAGTATGCAAAGGGATCTTATAGTATTTTTGAGACCAATTGAGTGGAAGATAATCATAGCATAACTTCCTATGGCTGGATCAACACTGCCATATAATCCAGATTATCAAAGCAGACAATCCACATTATTTGTTTGAACTGGATTACATGAGTCTACACTGCCATATAATCCGCTTCAAAGCAGATAATCTGGATATTATGGCAGTGTAAATTGGGATTTGATGGTATGTGAAGTAACTTATTTTAAAATCATTACCTCCCTGAACCCCATTTATCAGTAGAGTCCAACTGCCAGCATCCAATCTTATCTGCACACATTATTTAGTAAACTCATGGATTCAGGTTTTTGTCAAAAATAGCAAGAGGCTTTAATCTTCACCATACCAATATATACAAAATGTACAAACAGGATATACAGATCCACTTTGTGTCTTGTACTTGCAAACAATTAGAGTCATCAAATAGTCATACACAAAACATAGGCACATACTCACACTGAGTCACACAGGAGAGAGAAAGATGGATTCGTTTCTCCTCCTTATATACCCACACTGGCTGATGCAATCCCTTTGCAATACACCTCAACTCACATAGTGACTCAGCCATTGCCACATTCCTTTAAGAAGTATTGCATCATGACATTCACAGTTATAGGAGCCGCGGTGGTGCAATGGGTTAAACTCTTGTGCCAGCACTGCTGACCTGAAGGTTGGGTTGCTGACCTGAAGGTTGCCGGTTCTAATCCACAAGATGGAGTGAGCTCCAGTCTGTCAGCTCTAGCTTGTGGGGACATGAGAAGCCTCCCAGAAGGATGGTAACACATCTGGGCACCCCTGGGCGACGTCTCTGTAGTTGCCAATTCTCTCAAACTAGAAGTGACTTATTTATTTATTTATTTATTTATTTATTTACAGTATTTATATTCTGCCCTTCTCACCCCGAAGGGAACTCAGGGCGGATCACATTATACACACATAGGGCAAACATTCAATGCCCATAAACACATCAAACAGAGACCAAGACAGGCAGACGCAGAGGCAATTTAACCTTCTCCTGAGGGGATGTTCAATTCTGGCCACAGGGGGGAGCATCTGCTTCATCATCCACTCTGATGGCACTTCCTCATTCCAGGTCGTAAATTAGTTAAACTTGCCTCCCCACTTTTTTTTAAAGTGGTACCTTATTTCCTACTTGATAGATGCAACTATCTTTCGGGTTGCTAGGTCAGCAACGAGCAGGGGCTATTTTTTATTTTTAATTGACGGGTGCTCACCCCGCCACGGGCTGGCCTCGAACTCATGACCTCATGGTCAGAGTGATTTATTGTAGCTGCTCAACAACCTGCGCCACAGCCCAGCTCTCAAGTCGCTTCTGACATGACAAAAAAAAAAAAAATCACAGCCATTACCCAGGTGCTATCAATCAACCACATGTTCATCAAATAGTATTTTCTTTCATGAATAGATGTCTGTGTTAATTCGCTTTTACCTGAAGCATCGTTTGGACACCTCAGATAAAAGGTCCTGTGTTTTGGGCCTGTATGGAAGGGCCCTGAGGTTACAGCTACACTGTAGAACAGTGGTTCTCCACCTGTAGGTCCCCAGATGTTTTGGCCTACAACTCCCAGAAATCTCAGCCAGTTTACCAGCTGTCAACTCCTGGGAGTTGAAGGCCAAAGCATCTGAAGACCCACAGTTTGAAAAACACTGCTGTAGAATGATTCAGTTTGAGATGCCATGTTTGATGGGGCAACAGCACTCTTTGACAGATAAGGCTAAAGTACCATTATAACTACAACTCCCATAATTCCATAGCCCCAAGCCATGACAGCCAAATTGGTTTCAGGCTGGATCAAAACTTTGATATAATCCAGATTATCGAAACAGATAATCTACGGGCCCTTCGACACAGGCCCTAAAATCCAAGAGAAACCAGGATTAAAAGGAAGGGAATGGCTAGATGACGCTTGCCGAAAATGCACACTAAATCTCATCATCGGCTGAAAAACATGGGTTAAAAAGCTGCACTTAAAATCCGAGATTGGCTGAAAAATGTACATATTCGCCTTACTGTATATCCCTGCACTCAAGAAAAGTCCTGCACACATGACTTCATTGTGATACACTGGTGTGGACTATGCCATTACATGTGCACATTTAAAAATCGCAAAAACAGTTGATGAGGGCTGTAAACAGGTGGAGCCATGGACACACAGGTGGCTAAATGGAAGCACAAATGGAAAGTGATGAGAACTCTCTGTAACCATTCCTTTGTTCTAATATTTATGAAATTAAACAGATCTTGAATTTACACAGTTGGCACCAGCATGGCAAGCAAGTGACCCCAAGGGGAAGTGGGGTTCATGAGGGCAAACATAAAGGTAGCAGGAGGTTGATGAGAGATAATGACAAGAAATCTGTTTGTCTGCACATTCATACATTCGCACCAGCACTTATGAAGTCCAGCACATCTTAGAGCGTCAATTAAAAAAAATTGTAAGAAAACTTTCAGAGGATGTACCACGCCCATTTTGCAGATTTCTAAAATCTGCTACAAACAAATGTTTCAGGATGCTGGGGGATTATTTGCTGTAACTGAAAGCTGCGTGTTTGGACATGCTTTCAGGTACTGTGATTTTTTGCCCCACTTCTTTGTCCCAGATTATGAGGCCATCTACATTATCTGTTTTGAACTGGATTATATGAGTCTACATTGCCATATAAGACAGTTCAAAACAGATAATCTGGATTTTATATGGCAGATGGGGCCTCAAACTGCATTAGGTTTACAGTCTAGATGCATCCTGAGTCTATACAGTTACTATATGCTTCTTTCTTCCAGTTAGCCTCAGGATCCCTTTGTACTAGTGCCTTCTTGTATTTTTAAGGGACATTACTATCTATCAGATGTGAATGTTAAGAATATGTAACATTTTTTAAAAATCAACATTTTAAAAGAGATAATTCCTATATTTTAATATAAATTATAAACACAAAAAGTGACACAACAAACTGTACCATATCGAAGGACAGGACTTTAGTCTATCACAATGGGTTGTGGGGGATGTTTCCATCATGTGTGGGGCCTTCCACACCTCATGGACCAATATTTTGTGTAAATATTTCCCCCCAAAGTGTCTGGTCTTCTTGTATTTTATCACTTACAATTTCTTTAAGTGAGAAATGTGCTATATTATGTTTGTAGGTTTTTAAAAACAGATGCACTTGACTCATCTTCCAGACTGAGCATGGAGATGGGAGGTCATTTGCTTCTGGGATTGTAATGGATTCGTCAAAACTAATCAAATGCCTTCAACGTGTATACATGTGAAAAATGTGAAAGATCAAATGCACACAAACATAATTGACAACACATTGTGAATGATAGGTTTGGAACTCCACATGGTCATCGAAACCTATTGGATATCCTTAGGCAAGTCACGCTTTCTCAGCCTCAGATGAACACAAACACCTTTTGAATGAAACCTCATAATAGATTTGCCTTAGATTCACAAAAAGTTAGAGAGGCAAGCTACTTGAAGGAAAACAATTATGAAAAACATTTCCAAATAATACCAGAAGAGGGCAGCATGTTATTAGGTTGGGGTTTCCTTGGCTGAAGCCTTTTTTATCCAGGCAGCAAAACCTCACCATAAAAACATTCTTAGTAAAATTGTACTGAATACATTTTAAAATTTCTCCAGGTTGCTAATAAATAGTTGAGTTATGTCCATTAGGGGAAAAAACATATTTGTCAATAATGATAGATTTACTTCTAAAGAACTCTTGTCTGTTGGAGGCAAATGTTTCAATTGCCCATCTTGATTAGCATTGAATAGCCTTTCAGATTCAAAGCTTGACTGCTTCCTGTCGGGGGGGAATCCTTTGTTGGGATGATGATGATGATTATTATTATTATTATTAGGCCTTGCTCCTGGGAAGAATCCTCTGCCGTGGCTCCCTATCTATCTACCTTGCCACATATTCTATTCACCTCTACTTTCTACCTTTTATTTTTTAGTGATTGGTTTGGGGGGGGGGGTGCCAAAATACTGTTTGCTTACACTTGAAAATTATCTAGAGCTGGCCCTGATTCCACTTCTCAATCCAGTTGGCTCTTATTGACAGGCAAATGTCAACACATCCATTTTGTTTCTGACACTCCATTCAGAGCATTCCCAGTGACTGATGACAGAGCCATTTGTTTTATTTATAATATCAGGCTGAGCTTCACAACAAGAGCTAGGCTCCAGAGTTAAAAATAAAAAAGTATTTCAAAGTAAAGAAGTGTTAGTACCTGTTTTAAGTATATTCCCAGTCTGGAAACATTTTGGCGCACTTCAGTTTTAAATGTATGCCCAGAGTTTGGTTTGCTGTTTAAGCTCTTGAATCATAACCTTTTTAAAAAGCAAATGTTTCTGCTTTGTTATGTGGTCATGTAACTGATGGCATCTGCCAGTGACATGATCACATAACAATGACAATATGTAAATGTTTTTGAGACTGCACCATTGTATCATAACATTTGTATCTGACTTTGGAAGAGCCAGAGTTGTACCTGAGCGTCCTTTCCAGGAAGGGTACCTGAGAGTCCTTTTCAGCTGGACAAAAAAAGAGTACTTCTTTCCAAAGAAGGAAAAGTCACTGAGTTCTTTTATAGCTCTGTGACTGCACTTCATCTGAGCTCCCATGTCAGAATAAGGCAAAACACAGGACAAAGAAGAGGGGACCCAACAGCAATGATTACCAAGACTGCTTTTCCCCCAAGTCATAACCTGCTGACAGAATGGTTCTTCTCTGTTTCCCCTTTAACCTCTTAGCAGGCACAGGAATGGGGTTTCTCCCAGCCTGTGGTTAAGTTCTAAGGAAGAAGGATCCCCCTGCGCCTGTCTTTCCTCTTAAGCATTCTGTCATTTGAGCCTGGTGTGCTTATACCCTGAATGAAGGGCAGTTGCTCTCTGCAATGATCAATCTATAATTAGATCACAGCCAGTGTTCAGTCACAAGAGCAACAAAAATAGCAAACTTTTTCAAATACATCCACTGGCTCAACTATGGCAGAAGAAAACAGATACCGGAAATTAGGGGCTTTTCTCTATATTTATTGGAAGTAGGCCACAAATGTACAGTATTTCAGGTGACACCACAAGTAATGTTTCAGTAACAATATTGCCAAATTATATTGCAAGTCATATAACTGGCATATATGCTGTTTGATAACATTACTACATTTCTCCCATGTTTAAAATATTTTTTTTCTTTGAAAATGCTACTTTTTTGTCACATAAGTGAAAATGTGCTAGAAAAGGAAATTGGAAATGAATAAAATAAAATCCAAACATATTGTTTGTGAATAAAGAAACTATGCCACTAAATGTTACTGGCAAAGGTATGTAGTAAAGATTAAGAAAGAATGACAACATGGTTTGTAACTTTAGCATATTTAACTTGTGTTCTAGGGCCAATATCCAGAGAATGGTGAATTGTAATTTCCCGCAGCCTGATGGATGGTGCTGGATACCCAGCTATGTTTTAGAGTAAACACAGCCATATAGAAATACCTTTTAAAAAAGGAGTTATTCATACTGTTTGGGTTTTGCTTCACATCTTTTTGTACCTTAGCAGAATAACTACATATAACCTTGTCCTTGCTTCTCTGTAACTTAAGAATGGGCTCTCAGACCAATCTTCTGTCTGCTGGAGCTCTTCCTCTTTCAATTATTTATATAGAATTGTTGCTCACTTCTTGCAATTGAGACAGAAGGTATCCTTTTAAAGTCATATCCAGAACACTGGCAAACATACAGAATGCAAAATGAGCTTTACCAATATCAATCCATTAGGAGACAATCTAAAATACCTTAAAAATTAAGAAAAGGGGGAATGTCCAGATTTCAGCTATTCTCTAAAGGGAATACTTGCTACATGGCTACCTAAATAAAATATATGCCTTGAATGCTATGTTTGTAAACCATAGTGGCATGCTCTAATCACTGTTTTTCTTCTGAAAACATCCAGAAGCTTGCAAGATGGTAGGGTTTGTCTGAATTGCAATATTCAAGGAAAAATTCAATTTCGTTCCCTAAAGTTCTCAATTTTCTAAAGTGCTGTTCTTTCTTGCTTCTGCATGTACATTTTTAGTAGCTTACATAAAAAGGTTGATTTTATTTCAGTACATATTTCTGAATATGTATTTTTAAACCACTCACAGATTTTCTGGCATTTTTGATAGTAAAGTTTTCTGTAATAATTGTATTTTTGCTCAGAAATATTGATATTGGCATTTCTGTTCTGGTTCCTATACAGGTACTGTAAAGTTTGCAGAAGTATGTATTTACTCCATTACCACAATACTCTAAACAAAAATTAACTTTGGACTAGAGAAACTCAGCTTTATGGCTGTAAGGGAGTGGGGAGAAATATGCGTTAGTGAGGAAAAACTAGATAAAAGGAGTAACCTCAGTGTTTAATCAACAGCAACTGAAGCCATATAGATCTAAATAACTTCATTTGAGGTGGCCTATTAATTGTAGACACAATTTCCTCCTACCACCTGAGAAGCTGTTAGTGGTTTTACAAGGTAGCTTCATAATTATGGTGGTATATAGATTATTTCCTCTGCTTTGTGCTGAACCTCAGATATGAGCTACTGTCATTTCAGAGGAGCTCTGAAAAGCATATTTATTATCTAATTGTTTTTCAGAGTCAGGATTTAGTGGTTTGGGTATTGAACTAGGTTGCTGGAAAACAAGAGCCCAAATTCTTGCTCAGCTATATAAACCTACTGGGTGATCTTGGACAAGACACACTCTCTCAGCCTCAGAGAAGGCAATGGCAAAACCACTTTATGTCTACATGGGCCAAATAAAATATTTATCTTCTCAAACATGCTGTGGAAAGTTCAGCTGAGCAACCGCCAATTCTGCAGCAGAAGTGCTTCTTTCTACCCGTAACCTCTCAGAAGGACCACCAGGAAACTCTAGTGGTTTCTGTGTTTTTGATGTTGGTAGCTAGGGCTAAATCTGGAACAATCCAGTATCCACACATCAAAAAGACCCTCTGCTGTTTTGCCAGTGAAGAGCAGTTCCCTGGCAGTAGCTTGCTAGTGTTATCACTTCTGGTGATCAGAAGGCTCTGCTAAAGTAGCATCAGGATGACAAAATAGATGGTGGCTCACAGGACTGGGTACTGGAGCCAATGCACTGTCGCCTAGCTGTCAGAACTGCTAAATGGCTTTGGCACGCTTTCTCACTGGTACACGTGGACCTCCCAAGCTGAATTTGAGGTAGCTCTGAAGCAGACTACTCCATATTAATTTGCTTGGTATAGAAGCCACTCATATATATTTCTCAAGAAAATCCTATGATAGGACCATCAGAGAAAACATGCATAAAATATAGACGCTATGTAACTCCTGGGGTGATAGGATAAATCCCATCGGGGGAATGCTGGAGATGCAAAATACATAAAGGTACCTTCTTCCATGCTTGGTAGACTTGTAAGCTGGTACAAACTTTTTGGGAAAAGGCAATTAAGGAAACAAACAAAATAATTACTAAAAAGGTTAAGACCAGAACTGTGCCTCTTAGGGTTATCTGGCAAAAAATATATATCAGTAAATAAGATATAGAAATTTGTCAATATAGTTTTGTAGCTGCAAGATTAATAATACCAAAATCATGGAAGAACGAAAAAGAGCTATTTATAAAGGTCTGGAAAGGAAAATTATTAGACAACTGTATATCCAAATGGCCAAACTGTCCAATAGCATTAGAGGAGGAAATAATGAAGACATTGCTAGAAAATGGAGGCTTGCACTTGAATATCTAGAAAGGAAGACAAAGCAGACTTTAAAATAGCAGCAAAGGGAAGTTATTAATATAAAGGGTAGATTTTAATGAGATATTCGTTTCACATTGAGTGGTGTTGGAAGTCATGGGTTCACAGGTGGGGGAGGGGGCTGAGTGTGGGAGACAGATGTATTTATATTATGTGTATTTGATGTATTTCCTTTATTTTCTTTTGCATTCTCTATATCACCTTTACACAGTAAATTTTATAATAATAAAAAAAGAAAATTCCATGATAGGTTATGGCAATTTTAGAGCCTCCATAAGTTGAGAATAACATGAAGGCATGCAACAATTGCTCTTCCATTAGTTTTGTATTGATTTTGCTGCATTTAATAGTGTGTTTAGTTCTTATTTAGTTGTTTTCACACTCTGTCAATTAAGCTGATGCATTCCTTCACTTCTTTAACAGAAGCTGTGGTAAGAGATGTAGAAATAACAGAAAGAATAAAATCCTACTTCACAAAAAAGAAGAGCAGTTCAACATATTTCAGAAAATGTTTTATTCAAAATGAACATTATACACATGAAAGAAACAACCAAGGTTGGGTAAACCTTATGTAAGTAAACAAAAGTATTTTGAATCTTGAATTCTTCCCAATACATCCCAGGTTGATTTTCTTTTCTTTTAACAGCCTGAACTTGTTTTTAATGATTTCTGTTTTAGTGGCAACCTTACAGATCTATGCTTTACAGGATGTCAGGGTAGTTGTCGAGGCAAGCAAATCTTGTGCCACCTTTTCCTTCTGTTTTGATCTTCGTACTTGTTCAGTATGTGATTCTGCAGGCAGTTGTCCACAAGAAACCCACCTATAATATAACCCAGGAGAGAATCCTACAATTTCCGAGGACAAGCTTTATTTCATGCCGCTGCAACCCAACACTGAAAGTGTATTTCTTCACCATGTTTCTAATGCAGACACTTCCAAAAACAAACAAACAAACTTCCAGCTAGACAGAAGACAAGGCTGGCTCCATAAAAACATTGTAAAATTGAGCTTCCCTGTCAGAGACTTTGTTAACAGAGGTATACCTGTACAAAGATTTCAAGTAAGATACAAATAGATTCATTGTATATATCTTAGTACAAAACAAATAGTCACTTATAAATTCAAACAGCAGCATTGTTAGCTAAGATATAATCAGTACTATCTGGCACTGAAAAAGGATAATCACGTTTTCTGATTGTTCTAAATACTCACTGATATTGCCATTTGTTGGTTCTGCTGCTCTTCTTTGGTTAAAAATAAACTAAAATATCATCAAAGTTTATGTCAAGTCATTCATCTGAAATATCTAATTAAATGTGGAGGTATTCATGGAGAAAAAGGAGAAATCCTTGGTTTTGAAAGTTCGGGATTTGCACTTCTCCAAATCATCAGTGCCAATCTAGAGGGCTGTCTTAAACCTATAAACTAAAAAGTAGATATTAGTGGAAATAACACAACACTGTATTATATCCAGTAAAATTGCTTTGATCATGGTATACAATATGCATAGCTGCCAAAATATGCAAATGAAAGAGAATTATAAGGAGAAATGTGGGCAAAATCTTTGCATTTTCAAGCAGGTTTCTGTAACATAGGGAAAGGAACAAATACGCATAATAGGCTGGAAAAAGAAGCAAGTACATAGAACCAAAAGCATTAGGCTGAAAAGAATGGATTCTGTTTTGAACACTTTCATGGACATTTCTAATTTCTCAGTAAGATCAGTAATGACAGTTTCTCTGAAAGGTGAATTACTTTTTACATTTTTATTAAATACTTTTATTTAAACATTTGAAACAGAATATGAATGTCTTATCTCACCATCTATTCCCAGATGTATATCCCCTACCCTCCCGTTACTTACATAGCATTATAAAAAATACAGCACTGTTAATCCTATTACTTCATTTTTCTAATTTTATTCATTACATTATTATAATGTACTCATAAATTACTCAAACATAACATTTCTTGGATGTTTGGTGGTTTAAATTCACCATTGCTTTTACACATGAAATGAATAAATGGCAAACATATCTTCCTTCATTGACCTTTTACTCATCTTTATTTATAATTTAACTTTTCCAATAGAGCTACCATCCATATTAAAGGACTTCAAAGGCGAACTACTTACTTACTATAATCCCACTTTCTAATGCAAAATTAGTGTTGGATATGGTTTAGGGGACACTGTAGTGCTGGTTCTGTCGAATTGATTCTGGAGTGTGTCTTGCTATAGGCTTTGAGAGCACTATGCAGAAGAGTCCTTTCAAAACTGGCTTATTGAAAAGGAATTCTTCCATTTTGATATTTCAGTTCTCAGAGCTATCTTGCAAGTTTTCCTTCTACAAGACAGGCCTTGTGTTTATGTGTAATTCCAAGTGAAATATGGGCACACTGTGTGTGTTTTCATGAAGAGATTCATATACGGCACCCTTGCTGTGCTACTTTTTTAAATAAAGGAAACATTGTTAAGAAGCATTTTGCTGACTCAAAATGGCTAAGAAGGAAAGCAGTTTGGAACCTACAAGCCTGCTTTGTTTCTTAATATCGGATCTATTTCGTTCCTTTTTTTCCCTATCTGCCAACACCAAAGGGTCAATTGGGCTACTTTATTTATGGATCATTTTGAATTGTTATTGCACAACATTCCAGTGCTTAGTTTCCAAATAATCTTACGCAGAGTTATTAGAAATGTTGAATATACTGCAAGAGGCCAAGCAAATATTATTGTAACACTACATAAATAAGATTTTATTTGCATGCTAAACATTAAAATGCCTGATTTCCTTTAACATGGTTAAACATGTAACTTTATTAGGTACTACCAATCTGATTAATTTAAAGTCATTTTGGGATAATGTCATAAAATGAAAGTGCGTAAGCATATAGGGAACCAGAATGAAAAGCAAAGAATGAAGAGTCGGAGAATAAAGTAGTGAGGTGTCCCTCCCTTTGACTTCGAATGGAATGTGACAGGACAACAGCCACCCAAGAATTTTCAATTTTCTATCTTGGTGGAATCTAGTGTAATACAGATGGCAACACAGGATATAATCTTCCAGAGAGGTATTTGGCAAAGTCTCTGTTTGCTGAAGTTAATAAATCAAGCTTTCATGAGAGAATTCTAATGTCACATTTACCAGCTTTTTTTGGGGGGGGGGGGTATATTGTGTATATTAATTGTGTGCACTTTACCATCTGCTAGAACAAGGTTATTTCTGTTCAGGGTATGGTAATTTATCTATAGGCACCCAGAAAGCAGCTGCTCAGCTTCAGGAGATATGAATACAAACCTTATTGGCTCATATTATTTCTTCTTGAATTAGTACCATGCATTGACCTATAACATCAGAAATTAGGAAGTCTGTCTTTTCACTGGTATATTGCTACTCGATTCAGACAACCCTAAAGTGAACTGGTGTGTGACCTGTATATAGGTGAACACCAACATACAATTATTACAGCTAATGAAAAGATTCATACAATAGTGATGGTGAGGACAGAAGAATCATGTTTGCAAAACCAATATAAATACAGAAGACATATTTTGGGATTGCCTGGGTTACACTACATTTACACCTTGGATCCACGTTATTTGAAGGACCATATCTCCAATTCCATTGGAATTCTTAAGATCTTTTAGAGAGGTCTTTCTCTTTGTCTCATCACCTTCTTGGGCTTGTCTGATGGAAACAAGGGAGAAGGCGGCCTTCTTGGTAGCTGCTCCCATTCTTTGGAACTTTTTCCCTAGAAAGGCTAGGATAGCTGCGTCTATTTTAAAATTTGTATTATTTTAAATATGTCATAAATCACCTTGAGTCCCATTTCTAGGAGAAAGGTGGAATGACTGATGATGATGATGATGATAGTAATAATAATTCATTTTCAAGCAACAGGCACATCATTCTGGAAGATGATAATGGATATCCTTTAACAAGAGGAAAAGTGCCATGAACATGGAAATGTCTTATAAATACAGCAGAAACTCTGAGCCATTTCCAGCAATAATTTCTTCTGGAGAGTGACCGGGAACGAAATACACTTCCCCTCAATCCTGTTTCCCTGGCTCAACAACTAAACAATGGAAATTTCATCGTAAGGAAATGATTTTGCATTTATACTTCCAATTCTATGGGTACTCTTAAAGATCAAGGCAGCTATATATATAGATTATGTCCAATAATCTATATTACATCCAACAATATATGTAATGAAAAACAACAACTGAATACAGAAAACCAAAGGCAGTCTAAGCATGATGATGGTGCAGAAAATGACAACATTTTCACATTCATTTATTGAGAAATAGTAAAGATATACACATTTTTACAAGCTTTCAATATTAATTTACATTTTCTTAAATAATGTTTTCCCCAAATAAATCATGACTTACATTACATAGACCCTTGGCTTCAACAGTTCCACAAGGCTGCTAATGCTGGGAGTTCAAATGTCATAATGGCTCATGTCAGTTAAGTTTATCTCTAAAGACACTAAATATCACATGTAATCAAGCATCTAGACATGGCTCCCCCCCCCCTAAAAATACCCCTGAAATGAAATTCAGATCTAATCCTGTAATGGGCATGACATTATAGTTTCTCAATATATGGAAAAATTTAGATTGGGTTCTATTGTTTGACCTATTGTGTCAGAAACATTTAGTTTGATATTTGATTTTGGACACCACTTATTTAAATGCGCAGACATTTACTATAATTTTCAAATACACAGTTTTTCTTCTTTCACTATGCTCAGGTTGCTTCCTGACGTACACTGAGGGCAATTTCCCCCACACTATGTCAGAGCATGAGCAGCTAGTTATGTGTGGTCCTTGGAAGCAGAGGGCCATGTATGGTCTTCTTACAGTAGGCAATGGATGATGCATTAGGATGCCTATATTATTAGCCAAGGGCCTGATGAGAAAGAAGGGAGAAGTGCTCACTGAGCTCTAAGGGGATAATTGTGCTCTATATTTTATGTGCACAATCAATATATTGCAATTTTTCACTTTAGTGGTTTATCAAGTCTACCCTCCCCTTATTTCTTTATATTTACATCAAATCAAACTGCTGGATTTCCATAGCTCAAGCACAACACTCAAAGTGCTTAATATTTATGTACTGTTTCCATTTATACTGGTACAGCAACTACAAAGGCACAAATGTCACTATCTTAATTGCACAAGCTTTTAGCACATGGGATTTTTTGTTCTTCTTGTTTTTCTGTGCAGTGGGATAGGAATTCAAAGGAGAGAGGGTATCTTCCTGCTGTGAGAAGCCATATCATTTTCAAAGGCTATTTACAATTCAGGATTTTTTCTACACAAAATTTGTACGTATCTGTTTTGATCAGAAAACAGCATTTTCTAGCTGAAAATGCAAAAATATTCATTCTTGGAGAAAACCCCCCACTATTTTCTGCTGAGGAAGTTTTTTTTTTAATGGAAGCAAACAATGACCAAATTTTATGCAGAAGATTTTTCTGTGCAGAAAATACCATTGTAATGCAGAAATACTATTTCTTGCACTACAAAAGCTGTTGCCTACACAAAAATGGTTTTTATGCAAATTAACCATGTGTCTCTTTTATGCAAAATAAATCCCAAACTATACTTTGTCTATGCCAAAAAATGCAGTATTTCCTATGTGTAAACTAGTATTTCAACTGAGAAATATTAATTTCTGCACAGAAATTGCTTTCTTTTGTGCAAACTATGTTTCAGTATTACGCAGATGAAGTCCCAAACTGCGGAGGTTCTAACCAGACCAAGATTCTTCTTCCTTGTGCTTCATGCCATTGCCCTCGACTTTACTTTCAGGAATCTTTTGATTTTGAATCCCGCTCCTAAAATTTCTACAGATTTTATTTTAAATTTTACTTTAGGTTAAATTCAATAACAATATCTTGATTTTTCATGGAGATATAGTTTTACAATTAAGTTTCTTTCTGCTTCTAGAGTTTTGTTTTCTTGATATTCTCCATGTGATATAAAGTTTTTATTATTTTTTATGAATTAGAACTGAAATTTTAATAGAACAATCTGTAGAGGAGTCAGTGATGGACAGATTAAAACTGACAATGTCTCCCTTTAGATCACTCGACCCTGTCAATCATATATGAATGAAACAAAATGTACTGTGATGACATTACATTGTTTTATCAAAACAGGGTGAATTTTAATACTATGTATTTAATTGGAACATTTTTAAAAGTAAGTTCTTTTAAACAATCTACATTTACAACCAAATTTGACAAAGTTTGAATCTTTTATATATTGTTGAAGTACTTTTTTAAAAGGAAGCTCTGAAACAACAGTGCACAAGTATAAATAGCTGGAAGACTTCACCTATAATATTTCATTCTTATTTAGAATCAACTTGATAGATACAGCAGGAATATATGAATTGTGCGCAATGGGTTTCTTTTTTAAATAACTTATCTGAAATGATGATATAATAATTCCTTTTTAGTACTATATTTAGTTGTCAGCAATGCCAATCAAATCAAATTGAAACTATCATGAACAGAGTGAGGTGCTGATCCAAAGAATAGATTATTTTATAACTTTGTTAACAAATCTGTATTTGGAGTGTTTCACCGAAGATTTGCTGTATAAACACAATGAATTTACCCATATAAGAGGAACACAACTATTCTCTCTTGAACTTGTGTGAATTTTATGAATGCAGAACAGAAGAGAAAGGAAAGATATCGTTTGCACTTCTATGCAGACTTTCCTGTTGATTACAGTTAAACTTAATTCCCAGTAAACATGCAGAGATTTCATTGTACAATACTGCAGCCAGTGTAGGTTGTACAGCCACAATGAATCACAATTAATTTTGACACCCATTTGCTATATTTCTTCAATTCACCACAACAAGCATACTTGTCCACTGCATGATGGGACTGCATACATCTCAACAGATACCAGAAGTGAACAACTCTGGCAGGTCTGGGACCTAATGTCTAACCTGGGGATTGCACAGGGTTGCAAAAAATAAGAAAGACACGTTACACTCCAATCCTAAAGTGGAGATTCTAATTTTTAAAATTATATTTTTGATGTTAAGCATTGCAAGGAGAAGGGATTGGCTGCAAACTATTTAAAAGGTGATTATCTGCTTCTGAAGGTTCCAAAGAAAAAGATAATTCAGCATTTTTAATGGAGAAAAGAGGTGGCCAGGGCAGTCTGGGCCTCAGAAACAGTACATGCTGTGGTTATGCATACCTTGAGTAAACAAGCTGGATTTCTGGTGAAATGGAAGAATAAATGGTTATGCAGAATGCACAAGAAATGCAAATAAACTATAACACTTAGTGGAAAGCACACTGTAGTGCATGTGGGAGCAAGAGGTAGCCAGTGAGAGGGGGAAGGAAAGAAAGCACTACTGATACACATATTAAGCCTCCCCCTTCATTGCTCAAAGCCAGCTGGAAAAGTTTTAAATGAATTGGATACGGTAGTAACTCATGGACTGAAAGAACTAGAGAACCATAACTGATAGCATATAATAAAAAAACCTGAAGATTAAATTTTGGTTCCATTGGCAATTTAATTTTAAGATCCTAGTATTCCTGTTTTAGTTTTCCACTATGGTAATTATTACTCAGCTTCTCTGAGACTTTTCATTTGTAGTTTGTGATCTAATCTGATTCTGAATTAAATGGAAGTACTCTCCTTGTATTTTTGAATTAGCCTTCTTTGGTTGGTTAATTCTGAGTATACCTTTGGACAGTACCCAGGCAACTTTATGGGTAATTTGTTGCATGCAATTGTGTGAACTCATAATTTGAACCTAGGTCAATTGATTCTGTTTATATATTTGTTTGGAGCCCCGGTGGCGAAGTGCGTTAAAGCACTGAGCTGGAGACCGAAAGGTCCCAGGTTCAAACCCCGGGAGCGGCGTGAGCGGCCGCTGTTAGCCCCAGCTCCTGCCAACCTAGCAGTTCAAAAACATGCCAATGTGAATAGATCAATAGGTACCGCTCTGGTGGGAAGGTAATGGCACTCCATGCAGTCATGCCGGCCACATGACCTTGGAGGTGTCTACGGACAACGTCGGCTCTTCGGCTTAGAAATGGAGATGAGCACCAACCCCCAGAGTCAGACATGACTGGACTTAATGTCAAGGGAAAACCTTTACCTTTACCTGTTTACATATATGTTTAATAAAATCAAATCTATTGCTGTGCAAGTAATTAATAAATACATTTGTTGTTGTTTTCTTTCAAGTCAAAAATGGAGAAAAAGATCCCAAGTAACCAACTATCAATTTTTTCCACTACCATGGTGCCTACTATCATTCCACGTTTTTGACACTCTTTTAATTTACTTGCCTCCTACAGTGGAATTATTAAGAAACTAAATAAAACACAAAATTTACATTATTGTACTTTTTTTTACTGCAACGAATACTTTGATGCAGCACTGATCTCTGATTATTTGAATTTGAAATTTGGTCATGTCAAAAATTATCACAAAGATGTATTGTTTATCTACATTATCTTAAACCAATGTTAAACCATTGTAACACACAAACAAGATCTTGTCTTTTAAGGCACAACACATCATTATGCACATTCTGTTTGCCAAACTTATAAAAGAGACAATAATTATTATTATGGAGCCCCATCCCATACACCTCCAAAACAAAAGAAATAAATTGCATCCACTTTCAAAGTCAGCTGCTAATAAAGTCACAGTAAATTATTTTCACCAATAATTTACACATTTTACATATCTAGACAAGATTGTCATTGTACAGTCTGAGTGCATTCCAATTCAGATTTTCTAGGTTAGTTGGTTAGACTAAAGTTTGATTCAAACCTCAGTGCTGTGAATATATCCCATATTGAGGAATGTTGTTGAATACCACCACTGATGATTAGAAAATACATATCACTGCTTTCCCAGTCTAAGTCCATTGCAAAAGCTATTCACTCTGGCAAAGGCTCATTTGGTGTGTACCAGCAACCTCCTTTTATGGTTCTTTAATCATCCAAAATCCTGTATATATAAGACCATATAGAGAATTCTTGTGTAGAATTAAAGCTGTAACTCCATTCAGTAATCTGAATTCTTCACATGGAATTTTCATCCCAAATATTGCTTTTCCTTCTTAAGACCATACATATGTGTAAAGCCAGAGGCATCGGATCACACATAAAAGATTTCAGTGTACTTGAAATATAAAAGGAATTTGTCAGCTATGTGACAACAGTTACAAATACTCTAATTCCAGAGCTTGATGTAGAGCCAGGAGGTCCGAGTGACTAGATATCCTCCAGAAAGGCATGTTGTGCTGTGTTAGTTGAGGGAGGAAAACATGAGAAGAAATGAACAATATATTTAACACAACACACATACTTGTTTCCTACACTATGAACTTTCTAGAATTATTTGAACAGCAACACAAACAACCTTCACCCCACTCCAATCCCTGTTCCCATCCTAAAAATACCTGAGCAACATTTTAAGCACTTTATTTATATAAATGATACTGTAGTTCATACTTTTACACTGCAATTATTAACAGAAACAGAGTAAGTGTAGAAAAGAAGAGAATTTTCCAATCTCTTGAAAAGCATATTTCATACAGGCTGAACATCCTTTAGTTGGAATTCTGAAATCTGGCCTACTCCAAAATAATCTGTATGGATAGTTGGGATAGTGACACTTTGCCTTCTGATAGTTTAATATTATACACAAACTTTTGTTTCATGCTCAAACCGATTAAGATATTGCATAAAATATCTCCAGGGAATGTATATAAAACATAGACTTGGGTCCCATCTCAAGATCTGAAATCCAAAACAATTCTGGTGTCAAGCATTTTGCATAACAGATACTTAACCTGTATAACTATGATTTTTTTTTGCGAGTAGCTCAAAATCTCTGCAGACAGTTTTGATGTTAAAAAAAGCCTATGGCAAGCAGGTAACTTAAATGAACATCCTGCTCAAAATTTGAAAATTTCTCCAAGACAAATGCACCTTCAAACTTCCCAAGTGAAGATACAAAGAACATATAATATCTTTTTTATGCATAATACAGTTCCAGAAGCCCAGTGTGAAATCTTTTCTAGTTAAGTAGAATTTCAATTGTTGATATCACCACACAGGACGTATTAATTCCCACCTGATGAAAGGTCTATGTGACTGTAATAAGCCAATGTGGTACAACTGCCAGTATCAGTTAGATGAGACATAGACAATCTTCAGCCCTCCAGGTGTTTTGGACTTCAATTTCCACAATTTCTAACAGCCAACTGGCTGTTAGGAATTGAAGTCCAAAACATCTGGAGGGCCAAAGTTTGCCCATGTCTGAGTTAGACTCTAGGGAGTTGGGGAAGCAAAAACTTCACAAATAAAACATTACAAAGGGCATATGGCTTGCATTTTATGAACCTTATTTACATCCAGCTCAGATCTATTTTTGAAGTTGCATTGAATTCCACAACTGTTCATGCAAGCAACTTATACAGTTAGAGGAAAAGCATGCCAACCATTAAGTAAAGACCTAACCACCTGGCTTTCTAAAAAGGCTACAAGACACAATCCCAGCACCTGTACTGCATCTACTTATAGCAACCATTTGGAACCAGCATTGAATTGTTAACAAAATGGTGATAGCTAAACACCAACACTAGGAGATGCTATATAACATTAAAACTGCTATCCTTTTCAGTTTTCACTAATTTAGGATAGCTATGAATAATTTTAATATATATCAAAATACATGACTTCTTCATATCACTGAAGACTATTCTGGAATGGGTTACATTCTGACAGAAATAACTTCTAGTATGCAGTTATGAGCACTTGGTGATGTCTTTTATATAAAAAAGAAAGGTCTAATGACACATAAATATCCCCAACCAGATACAGTATTAGGCTCTAGAACAGGGATCCCCAAACTTTTTAAACATGGGGCCAGTTCACGATCCTTCGGACTGTTGGAGGGCCGGACTATAGTTGGCCACCGAGCAATAACAACAACAACAACAATAATAAAGAGGGTTGGAAAAGACCCTTTGGGCCGTTGAGTCCAATCCCCATTTGCCTTTGTGTACCGAAAGCACAAGCAAAGCATCCCTGACAGATGGCCACCCAGCCTCAATGTTAATAATTAATAATAATAATAATAATAATAATAATAATAATAATAATAATAATAATGGTTGTAAGAGAAGAAGAGACCCCTTGGGTCATTTAGCCCAACCCCTTTCTGCCCTTGTGCCATGGGGGCCGGATAAATGGCTTTGATGGGCCGCATCCGGCCCCCGGGCCTTAGTTTGGGGACCCCTGCTCTAGAAGTATAATTTTATTCAACCAACTTCCAAATACAAACTTTATCTTGAACAATGTAATGAAGGGGGCAGTTCTATACATATAAACTGGTACACTGTATGAATGAATTCAATTATAATTTCATCAGTCCCCTTAATGCATCTTATTTAAATTACAGCAACACCAGAAGCACTCCAACTGGCCAGCTTCTGGTCATAGGAAATTTAGTATAATGCCAAGTTTTTAACTTTGTGGTTTTTTATACATTATAACTGTATTCTCAATTCACTTCTGACATGATGAATAAAATCTTATTTAGAATTTGTAATATTGATTTTGGGCATGACTCCCATAAACTTTTGAATGCCTTTCTTCCTATAATTACATAAAATTCATAAATATTGTGACAAATGCTTTAGCAGGTTTAATTTGTGAGAAGTCGCTCTGCTCTCTTAAGATCTACACACTATATCCATTCATCTTAATATGAGGCAAGTTATTATAAAACATATGCTTAAATCCAAATGGTTTAACTGTAGACCTTATGCTTTTGGCTTTCGGAATCTATCAACTTGAATCACTTGCCAATGTGCCATACTAACAGAAATGCAAACAAAGCTTGCATCAATTTTTAAACATCACACCAACATTTTATGAGACAGGTTACCTTTTTTGCTGCCTGTTCTTCTTCTACACCATCCCCAATTACAACATATACTACTTTTCTGCCAAACCTTTGCATTATTCGTTCAAAGCAACTTTCTTTTCCTGGAAGATAAATGAGATACAGTTCAGAGAGAAGTTACCTGGTTAGCTGCATGCTCCTCATCTCGGCCATCTCCAATCACAACATAAGTTATGTTAGTGCCAAACCTGGACACTATACGCTCAAAACAGCTTTCTTTGCCTGAAAAACAATGCACTACTTATTTGGGCTATCAATAAGAAAGATCACAAATATACAGAAAGGGCTAGGCAAGCCACAGAGAAGATTGGGAATTGAAAAAACATGTTTTCACACCATGTAGCTCTTAGCTCCTAAATAAGGAAAAACAATTTAATAAAAACAGATTTATTTAATAATTATATCTTCACCAAACCAATGATCAATAATGTTTGGCATTATGAGAAACTAAAGAGTAGAAGGTTTGTTCATGTGGTGTGGCACTACAATTTTCTTTGTCAACCACAAGTTAGTTAAAATCCAACAACCAGTAACAAGAGATGTTGACTATCAAAAGCCAGGAGCATTCAGGAGGTTTCATTAAGATACCTTGCACAGAGCCATTCCTTTGGGCAACTAAAGAAAAATCCAAGAGAACCTATCTACCCCTTTTTGGCTAATCTCTTATGTTCACTGTTATGTGATCTGAATTTACTCATTTTATTCTTATTAGCATTAGTTGGTGGCAGATGGCATCTGACCTACTCGAATATCACTGCCCACAAGGCATATAACTGTCTGATGATCAAAGGCCAAATATTCAAAGTTTATAAATTCAGTTTTTCAAAAATCGAACAAATGTTATCTATTCAGTGCTGTCATTTTTTTGTTTATCAAGTCTGAGTGAGTGAAACAGAGCCACAGTGTTCATTAAACCAATATGCAAATTATGTACATTAACTATGAGTAGATATATTAATTAATGTTGGTCATCTGGCTCTTTTTATTGATTAGCTCAATAAAAAAATCACATTATTAAAAGGTACAGAGATGGAGAAAGGGTGGAAAGACACAAACCTATACAAAACTTAAGGTGAATTCCTTACCTATTTTAGTTGCACTGTAAATATTTTCAATAGGAAAAGCACCTCCTAAACTATACAGCAGGACTTTTGCTAGGGCAGGTATAAGTTGGGTTGTTGTTACCAAGACATTTACACAATTACTCCTATAGAAAGAGACAAAGCATGAAATCTAGGTAATGATAAATATATATTTTTCTAAAATATACAGACTGTATTCCTTTCATAATTTAATGCAACTCTTACTCATCACACACAGCATTGTAATAAAAGTTTAAAGTAGCTTTCTTTAAAAAACAATGAGAAAGAAAAAGCATCAAGAATAATGCATTTTGACTTTTTAAACAATGGTTATTCATCTTAATGTTTAAAGTTACTTCTCAAACTAACTCTTCTGCTTAACCAAACAATTAATTATCTGCTGCTTTGAGTCTCTGTTAAATAAAAACAACAAACTACAACTAGCATATTATTTCAATTTTTCGGAAAACGAAATCAAGGGTTTCCATCCTTCAAACTATTACCAATGATTTTTCTTTAAGCAAAATGAATGTTTTATCCATTCAGCTAGGTCTGTCAATTTTAGAAGCCAGTCCTTAAACTAACTTCAAAACAACTGTGATCATAGAAAAAACTGTTAATGATAAGGAATTAGAGGTGCTTTTATCACATGGACTTTTATAAAACTAATCCTTTTCAACTATTAGGAATGAACTTTGCACACTGCAATTATCAATGATATTCTGTCTGCTCACAGCAATCTTGTATATATGGTAAAGTGGCTTACACACTCATTTAATATTCATATCCACTGAACTTTAATTCAAGAATCCTGTTTGTTTCTGATTGGTCAGGATTTGGTTAATATTTGTCTAAAAGGAAAAATGTTTGCAAATGAACCAATAGCCTTTACTTCTTATTTGCTGTTATAATGTGTATACAACTTGATGTCACTTATTGTGATTCTACAGTAGGGTCTATAACTTGTCAAAGGCCACACAGTGGTTTATTCATGCCTGAGCAGGTATTCAAAGCCTGAATTGCCTGAAGAGTTAATTATACCCAAATCAATATAATTTTATTTTCAATATTTTAAGGTTTGACTTACGTATGCACCAGTTTCATGTAACTTAACTTGCATGTGTGAAACTGACACAAAAGATAAAACATCAGAGATACAGATCTTCATGTTCTAGCTAGGGAGTCTTAGCCTGATTCCACATAGCCATTTAATCTGAAGAATGTAGATTTAAGAGATCCCATTCCCTTCAGAGTGCCTACACAGGCACCTCAGGAACCAGATGAAAGATCAAGGAGAGTCCACACATCCACTGGATTTCTTCAACCACTTTCTAATCTGGATTAAGCCTCCACCAAAACCAGGATTTTATTTATTTTATTTTGTCTACCTCCTGGCAAACTGCTTACTCAGCACTTGTTACAGCTTTGTAAAACAAGGCAAGACATTTGAACATTCCCATGGGCGTCTGGGCTTTCAGGAGGAGGTTTTGTTTACTTTCCAACTGGACTGTGCAGTTAGCTACCTTCTTATTCCAATTGCCTTCCCACTGCTGTAGTGTTTATGTTAATATTATATATTTGGCATTTACATGTGCCTTGTTCACAAAGAGGGATGCACAGGATTTCCTGTCTGGAATTTGGATTTCTGGTGAGTCCTTTTATCCCTCTGTTTCTAGCTAGATGCAAGTTGGAACTTGCACTGGGGGAGAACATTGTCTGAATCTCGAGGGGCTTCAAGCCTGAGTATAATGCCTATGTGGATGGGTTCTCACACAAATTGGCTTATGCTGAAGTCATTTTGAATAATCACAAATAAGGGTGAAACTTGAAAGGGCCACAATTAAGTTTAAAAGCATCTGTTTGCATACAAAAATCCTAACTTACATTTCTGGCATTTTAGGGGGTGGTATAAGTGTTTCATGTACAAAACACCAGTGAAAATCGAAAAAATCAAGGTTGTCATCAATTAAGTAGATGGAACAATACTAAGATTTTGGACAAAACAGTTTCTATAAACCAAACTATTCATCTTAAAAAGCAGTTTTTTCATGCTCATTTTTTCCTTTGAAGACTACTACTTATTATAATAACTGACAATTAAACACATACTCACCTTGTACTAATAATTGATAATGATTTAAGTGCATTTGTCAGCCAGGAGTCAGTGAGAGCTTCAATCTCTGCTCTTAGTTGTAGCCATGCATCTCTTTTTGCAGGACCAAGTAGTCCTGATGCAGAAAAAACAGATCCACACATGCACTTAAAACCACATTGTATTTTAACCAACAGAATTTACAATTATATATTAATTTAGATACTGTTAATTCACCTCCCAAATTGGTTTATATTACAATGTAATATGGCAGCAGGCTCAGATTTTGTATTGCTTTTTAAAATGCTTTTTAAATTGCCTTTTCTTCTTTTAGACAGCATGTCAGGTTAAGAGCCTAGAAGTAAGGGTTTACAGATAGAGATGTTACTCTTGTGTGTTAACAAGTTCATGAAAATGTTACATTTCCAGGTAATGTTTAAGCTGACAGCATGGCTGTCTCTTCTCCACATACTGATTAACATTAGCTACCAGCAGTCCATATTGCACAATATATTTTAGGATAAAAATGTTTTTGTAGTGTATGTTGAAGTGATATTATTAAAATCTATATATTTTAAAAACTATTTTCTTTATTTAGATGGATTTTCTGCTAATAAAAGAATATGATTGCTGCCAAATGTCCTCTCTGACCCATTACGAATTAGGCTCCCTGGTATACTGAGACCCTCAGGGAAATGAAATGGGAAGGACAATTACTAGAGTTCAGATGGCAGAAAACTCAACTTTTCTGCAGCAAGATATGATATAGAGAACATTTTTACTCCTATAAAGTGGCAATACATGCAGTGAAGAAAGCTTTCTTCTCTGCATGCATTGCACCTGCAGATTCTTGTTCAGTTGAGTTGTTCAGAGTGGTGAGAGGCTTAACCCATGTGCTCTCGCCTCCGAACCCATTGCTAGAACCTTCAATAGTTCACTGTGATGCCATTAATAACCATTTCCCAGATAAAATCTTTTGCATAAGAGCTAACGTAGATAGAGAAGTCAACAACGAGGTGTCTAGTCTGAGTGGATTAACACTTCATCAGTTTCAACTAGTGAGTACTGTTGATGTGGACAAGCTACTGAAGCAAGCAAGGAGAACCTGTTGATGACACCCACAAATTTTTCTCCATGCTTTCCAAAACAGCTCTAGCTAAGCATGTCTCCTCTGAATGAATGCCTGAAGGGGGTAATGGGCTGGATAAGGAAAAACCAACTGAAACTGAATCCAGACAAAACAGAGGTGCTAGGGATGGAGGTGTGCCAACCAGTTTTGGATGGAGTTACACTCTCCCTGAAAAATTGTGTTTGCAGCCTGGGAATGCTCCTGGATCCATCTCTCCAAATATCACCTCAGGTAGATGCGATGGTCAGGAGTGCTTACTACTAGCTTCGGCTGATATGCCAGCTGTGCCCCTACCTAGATTTGGAGAACCTAAAGATGGTAGTGCACATGCAGATAACATCGAGGTTAGATTTCTGCAATGTGTTTTAAATTGGGCTACCTCCAGGGCCACAGCCAGAGGGGTGGGTTCAAAGTTCAACCCCCCCCCCAAATATAAAACCTGGTTTACTCATAAATTGATTAACCAGTTAAAACTAGTTTTTTTTTAGCCTAACACATTTTGAGGGGGTTGTGTGAACCCTTAGCCTCCCCCCAACTATGGCTCTGGCTACCTCTGTAAAGTTCAAAAACTCCAATTAGTTGAAAACCAGGCAGCCAGATTGGTCACAGGAACATCCAGGAGTCAGCATATTACACCTATCCTAAAGTCACTCCATTGGCTGTCAATTTGTTTCCAAGCAAAGTGTTGGTTTGGACCTTTAAAGCCAGAACCCGACTGGTAGTCATTACCTGGAAAACCTTTTCATCAGCTGCCTCAAGACTGTGGAATGACCTGCCACAAGAGCTCCGACAGCTAGATCAGCTGTCAGAATTTAAGACACAATTGAAGACCCATTTCTTTCAGGAGGCCTATCTGGTCAATTTTACATTCTGAATTTTAATCTGCACTTTATCAGCGGATTTTAACTTGTATTTTAACTCTGTATTTTGTTGTATGTCTTTTAATACTGTTTTATCTTTTGTTTTAATGATATTATATCCCACCTCAAAACACAGGGAGAGGCGGATAATGAATTCATCATCATCATCATCATCATCATCATCATCATCATCATCATCATCATCATCATTGTTATTAAAAAGGAATGGACAAATAACAAGGGATGTAATTATTAAAACACATATTTTATTTAAAAAACACAAGCGTAATGGCAACAAGTGACTTTTTAGACTTCTGTAATTAATAATCCATCAAATTATGAAAAAGGAGACTTTCCATGCTCTCGTAAAGGGCAAATGATCAGTTCCAGAAGAATACCAAAATAGATGTGTTGTAAGGCCAAGGTCATCAGCATATATAAAGCTCTTTGTGAGTGGTGGTAGTGGCTGATCGTTCGTGAAGATGTTAAATAAGATCGGTGCAAGAACGCTGCCTTGGGGTAAACCATTCTTTTGCCTCCTCCATCTGCTTTTCTGGCCCTGAAACTCCACATAGAAGCTGCGGTTTTCTAAGAGGGTCTGGACAGTGTTTGTAAAGTCAAAGTCCCGGGTGATATGGTAGACTTTATGCAGCATTTTTCTATGTTGCACCATGTCATAGGCTGTCGTAAGGTCCACAAAAACTGTTCCCGTGATGCAGCCTTTCTCGTAGCCTTCCTCGATATGTTCAGTCAGATGAAGAATTTGACCTGTACAGTTTTTCCCTGGTCTGAAACCTGCTTGTTGTGCAATAAGCTTGGGTTCGATAACAGGTCCTAGTCGATTTAATAGCATCCTCTCATAGACTTTATATAGATGACATAAGAGGGAGATTGGTCGATAGTTCCTGGCATTGGAGGCATCTTTACCAGGTTTAAAAATGGCAATTATCTTAGTTTTCCTCCATGCTCTGGGAATCTGTTTGTGTGCCAGGCATTGATTGTAGAATTTCAAAAGCCAGTTTTCAGCTTTGGCCCCCAAGTGTTTGATTTGCTCCATCATCAGGTCATCTAGGCCAGGTGCTTTACCAGTCTTACATCGCTTGATGGCTTCTCTGAGTTCTTTCAGGTTTAGAGGAGAAGACAACTGGTGGGTTTCAAGTTCTGGCACCCTGTTGATTTTCATCTTTATTCTGTTGCAGTTGGTTTTCCCATTCTGAATTAGCTGGTGAGCTATCTGGTCTGGTGTCACATTCGCATGTCCAGGGTTGACCAGAGGGACGCTATCCAGGCGTCTCAGCAATTGCCAGGCTTTTCGGCTACTCTTGGACATGTCCAGGTTCTCAAGCAGCTCTATCCAACGGTCTTTCTTAGCATTAGCTAAGGCTGTAGATAGTTTTTGGCCTGCTGCTATAGTCCCATCACTGTATGGGTTCTCTTGAAATAATCTGAGATATTCTTGTAGCTGATTTAGTGATTCTTCGTTTAGGCCTGGTAGGTAGCTTGTGCGACAGCCTCTAGGAATTGAGAGCCTTGAGGATCTTTTCACAGCTTCTACGAACAGGTCATAATTTTCTATAGAAGGTTCTATATCAGAAATAGCAGCTTCCAAGGTCTCTGTAAACTTTGTCCAGTTAGCTTTATTGAAGTTATATCTTCTGCGGAATGGGACACTTTTCGGTCTTACAGCTGCATATGCTACGCAGCATATTGGTCTGTGTTGTGTGTTAGGTATTGGGTTTAATACCCTTTTGGTGCATTGGTGGCTTATGCTTTCCTTTACAAAAATCAGATCAGGGTTATAACCATGCTTCCATCAGCCGCTATTAAATGATGGTGGTAATTTACTGTCATGAAGGAGGCTCATTCTACTATTGTCGGCCCACATTAGAACTGCTTCGCCATTTCTATCATCTTCGTCATAGCCCCAGACACAGCTGTGGCTATTGAAGTCTCCCACAACAAAATGGGCTTCGTGATTGTGGCAACTGGTTGGGGGTGTAAAATAGAAATCAGCCCCAGGTGGTTTATAGAGTGATGATACAGTGCAACTATCAAGTTCCACAGATAAGATTTCAATGTTGTTCACTTCTGTGAGGGAAGTTGCAGAGATTGCTACACCAGATCGTACAAAAATGGCACTGCCATATTGTCTGTGAGGTCGTTCCACTGCCAGCTGCATTCCAAGAATTTTTGGTCTTCTCATTGTAATGTCTCTGTGTGTTTCCTGAATACATAGGATGTCACATGAGATGTCCTCAGACATTTTGGCTAATAGTTCTTCCTTAGCAAGTGACAAACCTTCTATATTAATAATCCTTAGCAAACCAGACTCAAATCAAGGAAGGGCTTCATGAGAACCACCACTCCTCTTGATGTTCCTCCAGCAACAGCAAGGGTGTCTCTCTGGGCAGCTAAACCTGGCAATTCTAACTGGATGGCCCCCCAAGAGGGTCTTCCTCCAGGGGCAAACCAGGAATGGACAACTTGGAAGTCCCTGAACAGACTCAGAAGTGGAGTGGGCAGATCAAAAGACAACTTGGCAAGGTGGCACTACCTGGAGGAATCCTCCACCTTGTGTGACTGTGGAGCTGAACAAACAACTCAGCATATGTATGCTTGCCCACAATGCCCTGCCTCATGTACGGAGGAGGAGTTGTTTAAAGCTACAGACAATGCGGTTGCTGTTGCCCGCTTTTGGTCCAAAACTATTTAGTTGCTTGTGATTTCTTTTCTTTTCTATTTTATTTCCATTATTTGAAATGTATTTGCTGTACCAATGCTTTTGACACGAAATAAAAAAAACCCAAAATAGATTACCCAATATTTTATTTTACTTCCCTTTAAATTGACTGAAATAATAACAGATCCAGGGGAAAATGTTTAACCCTGTTAATTATCAGCGTATTTAAACAAAATTCTGCCAATATACTTGTGCTTTTTTAAGTCAAGACACTAGTGCTGAGTGAAAAGGGAACACACCCTATAAGGCCCAATAATGCATTTTGCATTATTCAGGAGGCATTTAAAATGCAGGTCGACAGTGTAATTTGAAACACCTCCTCATTCACCCATAACATTTTGCCCTTTATCAAAGAAAAAGTTTGTTTCCCCCCTCTCTCTTAGCCCTGTGAGATATTTTGCCTTTGAAATTACTGAAATATTGTAAAAATATATTTATTGTTTTTCTGGAAGTCAAACCACAAGATTAAGAAGCAATTTTCGTGTACTGTAAAGTTGATTATTTTTTAGCACTGTCATAATGTCAAAGTATGTCACTTGCCCTTAAAATTGCGGTTGTATAACACTTTTCCTAATAAATAACAAATATACCGTATTTATTTTCTATACAATGTATAGTTTCTATTTCCAATGGTTATTTTTCCTACTTGTCAGACACAGCTAAAACTAGAACAAACACATTGGCCTTTCTTTTTTTCTCATCTTTCTCCCTCCCTCCCTGTCCCCCCCTCCCCCACCGGTCCCAGCACCTGGTATAACAAGAATTTTGCTTGTACACAACAAGGTAATAATAATCTATTTTGACTATATCCTAAATGCATGCTTGGATAATGGTTAGTCATTACTGGTATGGAGGAAGTAGTTCAATTTGTTGCTTATATTATCAAATAGTGTTTGTTGAATTATTATCCCAGCATTGTTTGAGTCAATATCTTAACTTAAAAACATAAATTAAAAAAGGATAGTAGAAGCTTCTGAGTAGGTGTCTAGAATCTGAAACTTCTTATTTTGTACCCATTTCTTTTTCATGAAGATAACTGCAATGTACAAGACGCATGGCAACATATATCACCTTAATTATTTCTATATGAGAACTACAAATATTTAAACAGAATAATTGTTTTGACCAAGATCCAATGGCAATTCTCAATCTCCCAAAGTAGAGAAATTCTCTTTCACACCAATAACCTGGAAAGAGGGTTTTCCAGCAGGTTTTAGGATGCATAGGTAGCTGCAGGAGGGAGTGGAATTGCCAATTCTGGGGAAAGTGGTCAGATTGAGAGGAAGTGTACCGTTGCATCCTGTCTGCTGGGTAAGTCATTTCACTACTCTCAAATGTCAAGAATAGAACTAAAGCATACATTCAGAATGTCACATCAAATGCCGCCAAAATGATCCTGTATTTGAAGTTCCAATTTCCTTGGGGCAAAGAAATGTAAAACTTAGTCTTTCATAGCTAAATGTAAAAAATATACCTCTTTATAAAATACTAGCTTGGGAACCCGGCGATGCCCGGGTTATTTGAAAAAGGCATTATGTGTCTTTGATTGTTAGGTATTCTCAGTTTGGAGTGCGTGAACTACAATTCCCAGAATCATGGGTCAATCCTCCCCAAAACCTGCCAGTATTCAAAATGGGTCGCTTTGGGTCTGTGTACCAAGTGTGGTCCAGATCCGTCGTTGGTTGGGGTCAGTGCTCTTTGGATGCGGGTGAACTACAACTCCCAGATTCAAAGCCCATTCCCACAAACCCCTGCAGTATGTTCACTTGGTCATGAGGCTTCTCTGTGTGAAGTTTGGTCCCGGTCCATTGTCAGTGTGGGCCAGTTTCTCTGGATGCAGATGAATTATAACTCTCTTTTCCCCAAACTTGTCCAATATGCTCTGTTGGTTATGAGGGCTCTGTGTGCCAAGTTTGGTCCTGGTCCATCATCAGAGGGTTTCAGAGTGCTCATTGATTGCAAGTGAACTATAAATCCCAGTACCTACTACTCCCAAATGTCCAGGCCAATTCCCCCTCAAAACCCACCAGTATTCAAATCTGGGCATATCAGGTATGCATGGCAAGTTTGGCCCAGAGCCATCATTGTTTGGGTTCATAGCATTCTGGGTTTAGGTGAACTACAACTCCTCTAAATTCCCCAGTAGGAGTCACAGTGCTCTGACTTGATGCAGGGAGAACTACAACTTCCACCATATGGAGTCAATCCCCCAAACTCCTCCAGGAAGTGTAGTTGTGCTGTGTTTGTTATGTAGACAGATTTGAAAGGGAAGGGCAGTGGGCGGGGTCATGCAAATGCCACAGCAAGGGAGAACCCTGGGATGCCTGCCTGTGGTGGAGGAAAAGGCACAATCAAGGATGAAATGGTCCCCAAACGAAAGCATTCCTTGGGTGGTGGGCCGTAGTGTTTGGGGGGAACATTGGCAGGGGTTGGGATACATGTTCATGGAGCTCGCTGTAACTGCAATGTCAGTGAAGAGAGTGACATGGCGGCTCCTTAGCACTGGGAACTATAGCCTGTTTGTGGAGGCCAGAGGCTGTCTGTGTGAGCAGACACCAGTGCCACATACACACATACGGGTTTTCACATTTATTATAGATATATAGATATAGATATATAGATATAGATAATATAGATATAGAAGATATAGAAGAAGATATAGAAGATATATAGATAGATAAAGATAGATAACAGTTTTATTTTTATTTATTCACTTTTCTGTCTTATGTTCACATAAAGGTGAATTACAATGCTGTACAATGCTCATATTTCCAAAAGATGTAGTTATTATTTATTTATTTGCCATATTTGTACCCTGCCCTTTTCAACCCCGAGGGGGACTCAGAACTGCTTCACATATCGGCAGCAATTTGATGCCATTAAAAACATACAATTGGTAAAAACACATTAAACAAGAATTAAAACAAATAGCAACAATTATTAAAATCACATCATCCAAAGTCGTAGTCCAGGGCCATTCCAACTTATCATTGCACATATTCATTGTTCATCTATTGCATTGCAGTTAGTCTCCAAAAGTTTGGTTCATTGCCATGTTTCAGGTTTTTTCCTGAAGGCTAAAATGGAAGGGGCTAATCGAATGTCACTGGGGAGGGAGTTCCATAGCTGAGGAGCCACCACTGAGAAGACCCTGTCTCTCATCCCCACCAACTGTGCCTGTGATGGAAGTGGGATCGAGAGAAGGGCCTCCCCAGAAGATTTTAATATCCACAGAAGATCTTAATTTCTAGTTACATCTTTGGAACTGTTGTGTAAATAGGGCTGGCAGTGTGACCATTGCACAATGGTCCTGATTTACAACATGTACTGGTATATAGAGGAGAAGGTTGTGCATTGGGACATATCGTGCAATGTAAAGCCCTGTTACAAAACTGTGAACCATACAGTATGATGTATCATTCACAAGTCACAAATATCCTTACATATTGTTTAGGTTTATGTAAAGCTATGAGAGCCAGGTATGTAAGACATTTACTCTTATTTTTTAAAATAAAAATGTGAGGGGGAGGGGATGAGTGGGTATAATTTCATACAAAGAATTTAGAGATGTAGTTGATATTTTAAAATGCTTACCTCCAATATTATTCTTGTAAGTATTATATAATTCTTTTACTCTTCTGTAACGGAATGCCAGCTTCCTCATCCAGTCAACTCCTCCTCTTACACCTGTTGGCAGACAAAGGTTTGCACTACTTGCAGCTGCATGGAAGCCATCAGTTGCAAAACTGTAGGTACTGCAAACACCCAAAATATGCAAAAGTGAATACTTAGTCTTCCTGTAAAAGATATACTTATATAATTTTGCTAGAATGTTTCAAAAAGAGGGTGGTGTACCTTAGGTCTTGTCCATTGTCATCTGAAGAAACATCATCTATATGTACTTGATCACATTCCTGTTGGGAAAGGATTATATTAAAAAGAAATCAATACCTTTCCCTCAAATGTTTGTGACATGGTACTAAGTTAACATATTAACGAACTATATGGTCACTTGCATTACCAGAAGACGGCTGAGTTTCCATGCTTGACATTTCATTAACAAAATCATCATCATTTTAACAGAATCAACTGTAACAACTATTTGCACAATAGGATATTCCTGCATTTATTACTATACAGGGAATTCTAGTATGCTGTAGAAGCCAGGAGCACTTTTGCCAATTCCAGACATGAATAATGCTATAATATTTCCTATCCAATTGAAATCTAATCCTCTTTAAAGAAATACATTAATATACATACACTTATAAACAACTGGTTACTATAAAAAACTATAATAGAACAATAACAATAAAGGAAATAACAATTGGTGAGGTTACTGTTTTTATTGTCCACACTGAATTTTGGGTAAAAGATGATGCCAATTTACTGTAATTAATACATTCTGGAATCTTTTCTAAAATTTCCATGTTGATTCCTTCTGAACAACTGAATTAACCCATTTACAAGAAATGCCCAAGTAAAAATCGACAAAATTTCAAACACAGGACTCCATCAGATTTACATTAAATTTATGTCCATTGTGGCACTAGCTGTCCAGAATGGCCTCATGGGCTTGGAATACTTCAATCTGCCTGAAACTTCTGTACTGGGACCAGTTTCCCTGGCTGCCATGGCCCAACACTGATAATTTCTTTTCCCATATATTCAACTGGACACAAGCTGGGCATGCTTTTGTGCAGTAAGGGATGAGATTTCTTCTACTGATTTGCAACAACAAAATCCTATTGCCAACACTACTTTGTTGATTTTAGATTAATCAACTCAATACTTTTACAATGGTGACCTACTCAAGCAATTTCAGCAATTCTTCTCATTGCCAAGGCTTACCTGACCTCTGCAATAAAGAACTAGTACAAGCAACTGATTGATACAAATGTTTGTTAACATTTGAACCAGGAGTTAAGCAAAAGAGCATTGATGAATGGAACCGGAGGCATGATTGAGAGTGCTCTTAGGAAACCGGTGTTGCTGCACAAGCTAAATCCATTTCAACAAATGGTGATTTTCTCATGTTGTTATGCCATGTTAATTGCAATACATTCTATACTCACACACACATGTATTGTGTGTGTGTGTGTGTGTGTGTGTGTGTGTGGACTTCATGTACAAGCCGAGAGGCGGTTCTGGAACCAAAATTATGGGTATGATCACTGAGTAAATCAAGGGCAAATCAAGGTTTCTTTGGGGCTCTTTTTAAATCCATTTTATGGATTCATTCTGGGCTACTTTCTAAACCATTGGTGCCCTCTCAATAGTGGTTTTTAGGCAAGGAAGCATAAAGAAGGACTGGAAGTTAAGAGGGCAAATAATTTTCCATATTGCTTTCAAAGAATTATATGAAAAACAACCTCCCTTAATGTTACTCCTTAATTCTTTCTTCAGTTCTCTGCTAGTTTTATTAACTTCTTCCCAAATGTTCCCGCCATCTGTATTACCTGACTTCCACTTTATCAATTCATGGCTTTGGGGAATTTCTGGGAACGTAATTCATTTCTAGGGAACTAGCATAGCACAAGAGTTAGAGCACTGGACTTGGGTCTGGAGACCAGGGTTTTAAACAATTGCATGCAAAGTTTGGCCAGAATAAGCACCAAAACGTATACAGGATGCTCAGACTGTATAACTATTTGAATGGATGAATGAATGAAATATATACATATACTTATATTTTCACATTGGGTGTCAACATGATCATTTGAGTATTGGCCTACAACTCTGGAAATCAGGGTTTGAATCCCTGCTCGGCTATGGAAACCTAGCAAGCCTGTACTAGATTACCCTGGCAAAGCACACTTTCTTATAAAGCAAACTCAACTCCCTTCTGAACAAATATTGCTAAGAAAACTACACGAAAGATTTGCCTTAGGGTCACCACATGTCAGAAATGACTTGAAAAATTACTACAACAATTGGAATATAAAGCATAAGGATTAACTATAGCAGGTTGGGTAGACAAGTTCCCTTTTTGATGTCTACTTTTCCAACAAGTTTCACATCTCCTTCCTTTTCCTGGCCCCTAATTTTTTTTTAATTTTATTTTTATACCCCGCCTCCATCTCCCCAAGGGGACTCGGGGTGGCTTACAAATATAAAGCAAACATACACTAATATACAATAATAATAATTACTACTAATATAATTCATTCTCTTAGCATGATTCCTCTAGTTTTCTTCTATGAAGTTCATCTTGCCCAGCTTGTTTTCCTTCAGGATTTATTTGTAATCTTTGTTCTCTTGTCTTCTTTCCCTTAATTTACTTGCCATCTTGTTCATTTAACTTCAGTACTATCCAACTATAGCCATTTTAAAATCACATCTCTACAGCAATCCTAGGCCAATGGTTATTTTTTTTGTCAAGCATGTGTTTTGCTTATCATTTGACAAAATCCTGACTTTCTCAGGTTTTCCCCAGTTACTTAGCTGTGTCTCTAGAGGAGCTGTGCAGGATCCTTCCTTTATCTAAATGTCACATGGCACTGATTTTCATGTCTGAAATACTTGTGATAATTCTCAGCAGTTGGATCTTACTAGTTTGCATCTATTGCTCTTGTTTTACATCTTTGATTAAAATCTACAATAGCTGGAAAAACAACTTCCTGTTCCTGGGATTTCATATAATTCTTCCAGGGTGCACATATGATGTTACAGTACACCAGAATATAAGTTTGCAAAAAATATGTGAAAAGGTTATCATACTGGGTATGAATGTTCCTACTCAAATTGATTTCTCCCATGTTGGCCTTGAAGCGATGCATCCATATAGAATCATGGATTAGTATTATATAAGCCATATGCATAATTTAATTTGGTTAATTTAAATCCATTAAGTGGAATATTTCCTGTTAACATCACACTGAAAAATGTATATGTTAATTTAATAATGAGGCTATAAACAAGAAAACAAGATAGAAGGGATCTTTCTTTGTTTTGAAAAATTACAATAATTATCTGGAAGGGGTTGAAAGGCTCAAGACCATTTCCCCTGCTTCTAAAATATGCTCTAAATCAGGCCCATTTGATGGCTCCCCCTGTTCTGTGATTATATAACTTATTCTTTCAATACATTACTTTAACACTTCTTGTTTTTCATGACTGAATATAGTTCTTTTGCCTTATACAGTTCCCCCCAAAATACAGTACCCTCAATTATAACCATTTTCATAACATTCTGGAGGAGGGGGCAGGATCTGCAAAATATTCTACTGTGAACATCTAATCCCAGGTTTTAGCCTTAAATTCTGAAAATACTTGGATTTACACAATTTAACTGAGTTAGCACCATAAGCAATTAATTAGTTTATAATCCAAGTGCTTTTAGAGTATCAGTCTAAATTACATCCCTCCCATTCCCAGTGGAAACTCATGGTCTACTACCATAATAACAGGATATTGGTGTTTGATCACAATAATGATGGCATAGGAACGGGGTGGAGGAGCTCTCTGTTGATTTTAATGTGAGGTAAAATACCTTTCAAAACTGCTACAGAACTGGCTACACTCATGTCTCAGTGGGCCACTGGCTGTGCAAGTTCAAAACTAAGAGAGATAAAATATATTTTTCATTACTGGGTGTTTACAAATTCAGAAACAATAACGGACTGCTGCAACATTAACTTGAATAATTTCTCAGTATCTCTAGTTCCTTACAGGAATGTCTCAGAATGAGGAGCATAAACCTACCAGTGACCCACAAAAGTGATCCTTTTTGGAATTGTCAGTAATTTCATTATCCAATGAAAACAATGACTCAGTCCAGTAAAAACAAAAATCCTATTATGTAGCAGCTCTTAAAAGTTACAGGCTAGAAGATGGACAACAGAAAATTGTAAAATTGTTGCAGATTGTCTGCCAAGTGTATAAGGAATATTTTCCTTGTTAGAAAAAAGTGTAAAGCTGTTAAAGTAAAAAGTTGTTTAAAAAAGAATACTACAGGAAATTTGTACGAAGTTACTACTTTATTTTGTCTAAAATCTTCTTCCGATATATTTTAAGTAACCAGGAAGAAAAAAACCCAAGGGTTTATAAGATGTAACTAACAAAAGGAAAATGTAACTAAAAAGAACCTGGAACTATTTAAAGACAGTTTCTTAAAGTAGAAGTCCATTTGGCTTATTTTGAACAGCAATCAGTTCCAAACAGTTCAAATTAATTTTTACAGCTCAAAATATTTAAGCAGCTCACAAAATGAGATAAACACTTCATAAATATTATCAGATATTCCTAACAGTCAATGGCTTCCTATCTGTCAATAATAGAAGAAACCAATGGCAAAAGAATTCAAGCCAGAAACCTCCTTCTCTAAGATTCTTTTTTTTTTTTTTAGCAATTGACAATTAGCACAAAACAAGGTATCATGTGCAGGATGCTTTATATACAGTCTGAAGATACATACCTCCAAATCATTAAAAAACAAATGCGTATCAGCAAGATTAAAAATCATTTCTTCCATCCGAAGTCCAAGAGTCACTGCAACAGGCGGATCCTTTGGGGGTAAACGAAAGAGTATAATGTAAATTGTTGAATAAAATAAACTGTTGGACATTATAATTCAATATAGAGCAGACTAAAAAAATTCCAACTTGGTCACAACTGCATCATAAGTTGTGCCTCACAAAAAGTATTCTTGGACCTTGCCTCCTCTATGGAAGCATCTTGAGGAAAGAGAGGAGGGTAGAGAAAACACAGACACATCACCTGAAAGAATGTGAATAATTTTAATGGAAAAATGAAATGCAAACGGTAGCAACAAGGTGCTAAACAAGAAATGCAATCCTAGTATTGGAACATGGCCATCCAGCCAGGAATACTCACAACAACCCAATCCTAGTATTATTATGGGTAAGTCACGCTGAACTCAATGGGCCTTACTTTTGAGTACATATGGACAGGATTGCACAGTGCAGTACAACAAATGTTTTGCATTCTGTTACTTTTCACTCCCCACTCCCCATGTTTGTATAAACGTCTCTCTGATGTGGGCTCCATGCAAGAAGTGAGGTCTAATTCATAAAAGCTGATGCTGAAATATACCTAGACATTAAATGCCACAGGAGTCCTTTCTATAATGAAACAGGCTAAGCTATCTCTCTCTCATAATGAATCTATGGAGCAAATATGTAGGCTATCAAGATACACAAATGAGCAGCTGGATATTGCTACATATTTTAATACACAACATTCACATTAGAGCATATCATGTAATCAATGGCAAAAATACCGTCCCCTGTCCCCAGGCCAAGGCAGTTTTCAGTTACACATGAGGCAAATTACATACAGCTATAACTATATGAAAAATGTGGTGCTGAACTTGTCCTGGCTTTTAAAATAAACATGAAAGCAAGTTAATAAGCAGAGAAACAAACATTTAAGTATTTTCAACTGCCAAATTACAACAAGAGTTCAATTTGAAGCACACAAGAATAGTGCCATCCTATCACTACAAGCACTTCAAAGGACTCACCACCATTAAGATGTATTGCATGTGTATGGATACACACAGATGCATGGGTATACAGAGACACAGGTCTCTTCGTTCATTGGCTCTTGCAAACATGACCCTTAGCCAGAGAGTGCCAGCATTGCAAGGGAGGCTAAATCAACTGTAACACTTCCCTGTCTCAAAATACAAATGCCTTTGGTTGAGTTAGCAGTGGGCATAACTTGGAGCCAGACAGTCTGCCTGCTGACTTCTGCATTACATTGGGCATGCACTAGAATGGCTCTTAGGGAACAAAGTAAAAATATCCCAGGAGAGCTAACATTTAGGTTCTGAGGAGTCAGGTCAAAGAAAAGAATCTGAATCTTGTAAAATGACTACTTCTTCTCTTAAAGCTGAAATTAAGCATTTGAAAACCAAGTACTATCCTCAAGGAAAATGCTTTGATCAGTTTTAGTGTAAAACAACTGAATAAATTATTTTACAGTAGGCTCTTTGTATCCATTGGGGTTTGGCTCTAGTTAGTTTCCCTCTTACTTAAGGGTGAAGCAGTTGTCCATCTCTAGGTTTACACCTAATGGATTGCAGCATAAAAACCAACCTGGTGTCCATCCCACAAATTATTCATAAGTTACATTCAGGCAGCATTTCTAGGATTCTCCACTGGTGTGCACATGAGGGTTGCAAAGCAAACTAGAAGCCCCTAGAAGTTGTGATTCAGATTCTTTGGCTATTTGGGGCAGTTGGGGTTGCAGGGCCTGAAGGATAAAAGCAAGCTGGGGCTAATAAGCAGCTCGCAGGCCACTTTTTCTATGCTGCTCTAACCAGTAGAGAACTATATGTTAATACTAATACCATTTGGATTGTTTCCTTGAGGCAATGATCATTGGATATGTTTGGGATATGTATTTTATTCTTCTGTTTCAATTAGCTAGGAAGATAAAACTGTTAAAGACACAGTGAAGGCTCTCTCATTAGATGGGTTTGGTCAGGGTGCTGACAAATTTTACATGTAATAATTTACAGGACTAATATAGGTCTAGTCTAGGGCCTGATTAATATATATATATATGTGTGTGTGTGTGTGTGCGTGTGTGTGTTTTATAAAGCAGTTTTGATTCACTCTTACTTGTATTTTTGTATCTTCAAAGTTGGCAGCAGAGTCAGAAAAACACCGTAAGGTAATATATAGAGCAACAAGAGAGGAATGTGAGTGTTCAAAAAATGTTCATTTATATGCAAAAAGCATATGAATTCTGTAGAAGTCTTCAAAGAATTTAAGAACATAACTTATGGTTGAATTAATACTTTCATTAAACAAAAATGAAATAATAAATGAATATATTTAAATAAGTCTTAAAATAAATGTTTGCAATTCATATCGCACATACCTTTCCATATTTTTGTGCATAAGAGCCTGTAAGAAGAGAATGGAAGACGATGATAGTTTCATCCAAATCCCAAACAAATACTCGCTGAAACAAAAACATTTACCAAAATCAGTACATATAAAACAGTAAGAAAACCTCAGCTGAAACAAACCTTCATGGTAACAGTTAATGATGCAGAAACAGAATGTAATTAAGAGCATACAATCTAGACTCCACTACTTGGGTTGATGCTTCAGTCCTGAAAGTAAGGCTACATTGTCTTCTAAGTTGGAATGTCTCATGCTTTGCTCTAGAGATGGGAAACACTGGTAAGTCCAACAATCAATTGCTCTTTGGTAATAGTTGAGGACTGCGTCACACACAGAGGGAAGTATACTCTCACAGAATATTCCAAAGAAAAAAAACTGCTAAAAGCAAAACAAAAACAAACTATGGAAATGGATTTGAATTTATTTCTGGTTTTGCTTTTAACATTTTTTATACTAAACAGGGCAGGGGGAGCCCTGCAAACTATTTTAATATGAATCACCATGCTCATCCTCATTTGTCTTTCTCCCAAAATTGGGACATGTGTAGACTTAGCATTTTAAAATCCACCTGAAAACCTATAAAAATGAATATTAATTTTTTTATTAAACTATCAAAATTACTTAAATCTATATTTGAAAAGGTAAAAAATTATAAAATAATTTAATTCAAAATATCAAACACACTTAGCTCATTATTTCAGAACCTTTTAAAAAGCCTTCTGGAGTAAAAAGGTATTTTTCTGGTGATGGCAGGAAAGCAGGAGGGGCCTTTCTGAGCTCTTTGGAAGGGAGTTTCAGAGTGTAGGGCAGCTACAAAGAAGGTCCTCTCTCATGTCCCCACCAATCATGCTTGTGATGATGTCTGGGCTAAGAAGGGACTCTTCTGACAATTTTGGGGCTTAGGAGGCTCAGAGAGACAGAGAGAGAATCTGCCAGAGCCATATAAAAATAGAGCTGTTATAATAGGTAAGTAGTATTGTTCTTGTAATCAAAACTCTCACTGCAGCTCTTTACAAGAGCCATATAAAAATAGAGCTGTTATAATAGGTAAGTAGTATCGTTCTTGTAATCAAAACTCTCATTGCAGCTCTTTACAATAGCTGAAGTTTCCAACCTTTCTTGAAAGGCAGCCCCACATATAACACTACAGCTGTCTAAACAGGATGTCACTAAGGCAGGTATGACCATGGCCAGATCCAATGTCTCAAAGAATGAGTGACCCAAAAGACAGGATCCAGATTCAGGATTGAATCCCAGAGTACGCCCAAGCTACAAATCTAGGATTTTGGGGAAGTGAAACCCCATCCAACACAGGCTGAAATTCCAATTCCCTGATCTTCCTTTTAATTGACCAGAAATACCTCTGTCTTATCTGGATTAAGTTTCAATTTATTTGTCCTCATACAATCCAGAATTGTTTTTCTTTGAGTATTTTAGCATAGGTAATTCACCCCCAACCTAGCCAACCTAGCAGTTCGAAAACATGGCAATGTGAGTAGATCAATAGGTACCGCTCCGGCAGGAAGGTAACGGCGCTCCATGCAGTCATGCCGGCCACATGACCCTGGAGGTGTCTACGAACAACGCCGGCTCTTCAGCTTAGAAATGGAGATGAGCACCAACCCCCAGAGTCGGTCACGACTGGACTTAATGTCAGGGGAAACCTTTACCTTAATTCACCCCCTCCCCATTCAGACCAGAAAAAGGAAATCAAGTGGGGTCAAGAACTGCTCCCCACAAAAAAAACCAGCCTTTGGGGGGTCACATATGACCCCAGGGTCATACTTTACCTAGCCCAAATTCAACAGAAATTTAAGAAAATGAATAGCATTTTGGATCACATTCTAACACTTGATTTTCTGCTGGAAAAAAGACACACACAAATATTTCTTTATCTGTGTGTTACAACTGAGAGTGGCTTCATTTCTAAGTAACCTACCTCCAAGTCACTGTCCGGAGGGGGTGATGGGTTATTTTTACGTCCTCTGCCCCTTGATTTTGTCCCAGAGCTTCTATATGTCCTTTCATCAAGATCCTTGATTGGTGTTGAGGGGCTCTGCACAGTGTCAAACTCTCCTGTAAACATAAAAAGTTCGGGGGGGGGGGGAGCATTTAACACTGCAGACTTTCAGATACTTTAAAACTCTTCAATTTTTTAAAATCTACCTCCCCCTCCTAAACTTTCTAGAGGTGTGTCTAGTTGAATTTCATTTTAAAATAATAATTAAATACTTACTCTGACTTAAAACAGGTGTGTGTGTGTGTGTGTGTGTGTGTTAAAATTGCACCCATAACCCCTAATGTATGGGGAGGGCTGCTACGAGTCTTACCAAACATGTTGTAGTTGTTGCGGCAACCCTGACTACCATCAGAACAACATTTCTACACACTGAGGCACTGTTAGGGATTTGAAGCGAGGGTTCATATTGTGGATGAAATACCAGTTCTTCAACGATCTCATATGTGAAGCCAGGAACAAAGAATATCACTATCTATTGAAGATATCACACCTGAATTTGCCTCTGTAAGAAAGTACTTGAGACTGAAGTTCATTTTATTATCTGGACTAGAGACTGTGTCCTGCCCTCTAAGATTCTGAGTAAACCTCTTCATCAAAACACTAAGAATAGTTGTGTATGCACATAGAGATAGAAGTTTAATGGAGAAGTGATTGGCTGAAAAATGTGTTCCAAGACTCTGCTTATGGAATGTGGGCTAAAAAGACACTGGGGTAAATGAATTTAATTCATACTAACACACAGAGTGAAGAGGGTTTGGCTTGCACAAAAAGCTGCTAGGATCAGATGTAGATAGTTTCAAACCTCTTATGTGGAAGTCAGGACTACACTGAAATTTGTTTAAAATCATCTCACAATTCTTTATAAAAAAACACCCCAATTCTTCCCTGAGTCATATCTTTTAAGAAAACAAGACCACCAATAAAAATGTACAGGAATTAATTCTACTTTAAAATATAATTTGCTGAAAGTAAAGAGCAATGGACTCTTAGAACTCTTAGCAAAAAATAAATAAATCTAAAGACAGAATATTACAGCCTTTAGTTTATCTGCAGCCTATAACCACGGTTTCTCTTTATCTGGGCGGAATGCCAAACCTTCAAGGTTAGATCCAGTAATATGAACGCATACCTGACTTTCCAAAAGAAACAAGGTAACCCAGAAGGTGCTTATAAGATAGTCTGTAGCCTCATCATAGATATAGATATAGTTTTGTGGCATGATGAAGCCTTAGAAATCTTTAAATCCTGGTTTTATTTAGTGCATTCCATTGTATATGACAGTACTTCAGTTTTCCACACCATAGTGATCAAGAAAGAGAATAGTTTTAATTCCAGAATTCAAAGAATGAGCCAATACAAATTTTCGTCATCATTGCTACTTTATCAGCCTAATGATTTCTAGTCTCTCAAATTCTCTATTTGTCTCTATGGATTTTCATATCACCGCAATGTACAACCTTCATTCTGTTTTTGTATAGCGATATAATGCAAAATTTAGTTTTGCATTTTGCACATGTGTCCCAAGTACATAGTGATTTTCTGCACATAGTGAATGACAGTAAGCATCGGTTTTTTACTTTCAAACTGTACAGTTTTGGAAAAATGTTGATATTGCATCTGGAACAACAACAACAAATATCTGAAAAATTGCAGAAACTTTTGACCCACTGTTTTGTTTCCACATAATAATAATCATAATCATCATCATCATCTTTATTTTTACACCCCGCCCCTATCTCCCCAAATGGACTCTGGGCGGCTTACATGGGGCCAAGCCCAGTTGATTAAGTAATCAGAAAATAAAAACACATCCAAATAAAATACAGTTATACATGTTAAACATAGTAAAATAACAATCGTGTCAAGATTAACACAGGTAGTTTAAAAACCTGAGCAAGCTCATAAAAACAAACTGGGCCAAAAGTCAGGCAGGCTCCCTCGCTCCTATCCTTCCGTAGGAAGGTTTAAACTTGGTTGTGAGGCCAGGCTTTCGAATAACAATTAGCAGCATTAATTACTATTGTGTACGCTGGAACTCAATTGACAGACCCAGTCTTTTAAACTTGAACATGCCTATCTGTATTTTATAATGCGTTTTATGAATGTCTCATGTAAGTTAATTTTTTTTAACTGATTTATAGTGTATTGTACAATTTTTATATATGCGTTTTATTGTAAGCCGCCCTGAGTCCCCTGTTGGGTGAGAAGGGCGGGATATAAATATTGTAATAAATAAATAAAATACATAAAAGTGCATGGAATGAATATTATAAACTAGAGAATGAAGTAGGTGACCAAAGTGCTACAATTGGTAAGGGACTTGGGATGAGGTAGACGTTGGAGTTATTTCCAGCTGAAGGAATAGAATAAAGTGCAACGGATATAGTATTAATCACAGGGACTAGACCTGTCATGAAAAAAAGGCAAGTTTTTAAGCTTTTCCTAAAAGTTAAGAGAGTGGGTGCTTGCCTAATCTCCCTGTGGAGTGAGTTCCAGAGCTGGGGGGATCACCACAGAGAAGGCCGTCTCTCTTGTCCCCACCAACCACGCTTGTGACAGTGGAGAAGAGGGCCTCTCCTGATGATTGAAGGGGTCTTGCAGGTTCATAGGAGGAGATGCGGTCATGAAGACAGGCAGATCCTGAACCGTTCAGGGCTTTGTAGGTAATAACTTGCGGAAAATAAACGACAGCCAATGGAACTCCTTTAACAGGGGGGTTGACCGCTCCCTGTAGTTCACTCTGGTTAGTAGCCTGGCTGCTGAACGTTGGACCAATTGGAGTTTCCGAGCCATCTTCAAGGGAAGCCCCACATAGAGAACGTTGCAATAGTCCAATCTAGAGGTAACTAAGGCATGGACCACCATGGTCAGATCTGACTTCACGAGGTAAGGTCGTAGTTGGTGCACAAGTTTCAATTGGGCAAAGGCCCTCCTGGCCACTGCTGACACCTGAGCATCAAGCGTCAGAGTTGAGGCCAGGAGGACCCCCAAGCTGCGGACCTGTGTCTTCAAGGGAAGTGCAACCCCATCGAGCACAGATTGCCACCCTATACCTCGGTCAGACGTTCGACTAACCTGGAGGACCTCTGTCTTGTCAGGATTAAGCTTCAGCTTGTTCGCCCTTATCCAGCCCAACACAGCAGCCAGACACTGATCCAATATCCAAAGGGCTACCTTGGATTTTTGTGGAAAAGAGTAGTAGAGTTGGGTGTCATCTGCGTAGAGATGGCACCAAACTCCAAAACTCCAGATGATCTCTCCCAGCAGTTTCATGTAGATGTTAAAAAGCATGGGGGACAGAATGGAACCTTGCAGGACCCCACAGGTCAATGGCCAGGGGTCTGAGCAGGTATCCCCCAGCTTCACCAACTGGGAACTGCGGAACCACAGCAAAGGTCCATTCCAGAGAGCTGCCCCAGAAAGATACCATGATCGATGCAAGGTCATTCATCAAGGCGACCAAAGCCGTCTCAATGCTGTACCCAGGTCTGAAACCAGACTGCAATTGGTCCAGAAAATCAGTGTCATCCAAGAATCCCTGGAGTTGAGAGGCAAACAACTGCTCTAGGACCTTGCCCAAAAAAGGGAGGTTCGAGATTGGTCTGAAGTTATTTAAAACTGTGGAGTCAAGGGAGGCTTTCTTCAATATTGGCCTCACTATAAATTTGCCTTGATCCAATGAGGCATTGATTATCCTTGCAAACAAATCTGCCAACCCACCTCTGGCAAGTTTTAATAGCCAAGAAGGGCAAGGATCCAGAGTGCAAGTGGTCGCCCTCACTGCTCCGAAGGCAAGTTACTCTTGGGGTCAGGAACTCTACTCTATGATCATATTGACCATATTTACAGAAGTATCATATTTATATGTTAAATAACTTGCCTTATAAAATAATGTGTTACAATATATAATAATTTGCAATTCTAGATTTTATAAGCCTTTCAAACCACAGGTGTAACGAATAGGCCTTGTACCTGAAATTCAAGTTTGTCCACTTACATCTTGTAACAGAAGTGATCATCCAACAGTATACAGTGTTACACCCACTCTGAAAATACACTACATGCCTCTACCCTTCAGTAACACTTTAAAAATATACCCGTCTAAAAGGAGTGCAATGTTTTGAATGTGGAGCCATGAATATTTTATAGCACTTCTTTATCATGTAGTGCAGAATACTGTGAACTCTTTTCAACCAACCTATTTATTCTTAGTATCTTATAGTAGAATATCAAATTCTGCTATAAAATATGCAATAATGCATCGTGTTACTATATAGCACTGTTTATTATAACATATTTATAATAAATAATAATAAAAGTGTTATGATGTATAACAACATAAAAGTTCTCGTTAAGTTCTTGCACATATGTATTTCATATACATAGAGTTAAATGGGTTAGATATTATACAAATATCACATCCATATGTGTAAGCTTATTTAGTATTGCCTGTGAATTATCAGTTACCTCTCCCAGGGGGTTGATTGGCCCCCTCTTGCCTATGCTCTTGGGGCATTATTGGCAGCCCCTGACTGAGATTCTTTACTGTGCTTCAGCAGAGGTCGTTGTCTACAATGTGCCTCAAAATTTGTGAAGCCAATGTTGCCTGGGATCTGGAATACACTGAGATCTGTTGCAGTTCGGCTGAACTCAGACTTTTCTGAAACTTGTTTACTCTTAGATGCAGCACACATTGGTAGTGTGCATTTTGTGGCCACCACAGCCTTGAGTTGGCTTAAAACTGCACTATATGGTCACATTTTTGAACAAGTGTGTTTAAACTGTCCAGTCCAGTTAAGACAAATGGACCAAGAAACAAACAGCTGTAGTCCCCGTTCTAGATTGAATTTATCTATCCAAATCAAGATCCTATAGTGGTTTTCTACTAAAAGCAGTTCCTTACTGAATACTTAAAAATCTCTAACATGCTGCGTACAGCAAACAGCACAATCAGGGGTAAATAGCTGCCACATTTGGCAATACTATAAGCAAAAAATCAGCAGATCCAGAAAGTAAGTGTACTATTGAGTTTTTTTTAACAGGTTTAAGCATATACCTTGGCTTTCAGATTCAACTGCTCCAAAATTGGCCTTTCTCTTTCATTCCCATCTTACTTCCATGCCTATGTATTTCCTTTCCTGTTTTCTAAATTCTAGAATTCATTATTGTTAAACAGCTATAACAATTAAAATGCAGTTGCAATGCAGAATACAATTTCTCAAAACATGTTTTCACCTGGATGGAGGTCTGTACCTGGTTGACTGGTTAGCCCAGGGAGAGAGTCCTGAAGCTGGTATGTTGATGAGGATGAAGAGGTACCATCTGTAGTGTTGTTTGAGGTCATATAAGCTCCATATGTTGATGGTGAATAATACTGTGGATATTGGTTTTGGCCAAAAGTTGTATAGGATGGATATTCCTGGAATGGTAGAAACTAGGTTTTTTAAAATTCATGTACAATTCTGCCCATTCTGAATATTTAAAAATGCTAAATAGACTACATAATAATTTGCTTGAGCTCTATAGAATTTTTTTTATCATACCTGTTGTGAACTACTGAAGTTCGTAGAATTTGAGACTGAATTGTTTGCATAAATAGTGGATGATGGTGTAAAACTAGAACCTAGAGATAAAAGAATAATTCCCTATAAGAACTAAGTAATACATTACTATGATGCAAGCAAATTAGCAACAAAAAAGTAACAATATTAAAATATAAAGAACATGTACATTAAACCTGCAGATATGTCAGCCCAGTCTTCTATTAAAGATATTTGTAATTTATTACTATGTATAAAGAGCAACAGCATTCTCTGCTTAAACATGTAATAAATTGCTAACAGGCTAATTCCCTTCTACCACCATTACATTTACATTCAGCAATTCAGCTTCACCAAAGCACTAATGAACCAGTTCAATATGATAATATGTTTGAACCTCATTCTATGAATGAATGAGCCTGCTCATGCTTATTGTCCCTGCACTGATATCTGGCCTTTCCCTGCTGGGAACCCAGTTTCAATAATATGCAGGTATAGTATGGAGACTATTACCACTTTTATGAAATTAGAAGCTAAATGCAAATGTTTAATAGATACAAATTTTAATGCAAATTTCATATAACCAAAGTTCCACTAGTCCATCATGAGTACACTTGCTCAGAATGGTCAGTTTCAATAAGTCAATGGTTTCCCAGTCTCCCTTATCCAAAATCTTTTAAATTGAAAGCTTAATAAAGGAACTGGAACTCATTAATTTTATTATTGGACTAAAACGGAAGAGAGATGAGAGAAAACCTATCTGTATCATTTTCATTTGTTAGATATTATAAAAGCGCAAGGTAACTATTACAAAAACATTATTGTCAATATGGCCATTTCATATTTCTCCTCTTCAAGAAAACAAGCAAGAAGGGAAATCATTTTGGAAATAACAATTTTAATTCTTCTAAGTGTATAATTTATTTTATCCAGTTGCTCAGAAGGAGTTCTACATTTATAATGTCATGTCCTCATAAAACTCCTTACACTTTTAAGTTAAATACTTTAAGGTAATAGGCAGGAGTAGAAAGTCATTCAACTAAGAAATATACTACCAAATTTGTACTAATGATCAGATAGTTGTACAATGTTGATCTCACCTATAGCAGTAATATCACTAGTATGGCTATATCAGCATTTCACAACATTATTTTATGTTGTTATATGCAGACATAAACAGCACTTGGACTGTAATCCACATGCAGTCCCTTAGGCCCTTCAGGGTTTCTACAAAACTATACCGCAAGCGTAAGTCACAACCCTCTAAAGCCATTAATACATGCAAAATATGGTTATAAGAGTTTTTGTTGTTTGCCATCAAAAGCCAGCAGCATGTCAGGAAAATCCCATTAACAGAGCCTTTCCTAGTTATTTTAAAGCAGTGGTTCTCAACCTGGGGTCCCCAAATGATTTTAGCCTTCAACGCCCAGAAATCCTAACAGCTGGTAAGCTGGCTGGGATTTCTGGGAGTTGTAGGGCAAAAATATCTGGGGACCCCAGTTTGAGAACCACTATTTTAAAGGCTTCCCCCAGTTTACCATTGAATTTGCATGGCATGGCAATGTGTGGCTCATGGTAGATCTCAGGGTGATATTGTCCCCCATACCCAATCAAAGTTGCCTATTCCTGCTCTAAATTTTAAAAAGTTGTCACAAGAGTTTGAAGTATATATGAGATTCCAAATACTCAATACAGCAAAATTATCTAGATCAAATGCCATAATATAATGAAGAAACAAAAACTCGTGATACCTGTAGTGAAAGGACCTATCGGATTATAACATATCCTACAAATAAAGAAGTAGAAGCCTGAAAAACTAAAAACACAACTAGGAAAAAGAACTGACCTGGCATTTGGTATGAGTATGGTGTTTGGCCTGGCTGCGGTGTGGAGAATCCTGGGCTATAACTAAGGCACCCAGTCTGCAAGGGTGATTGTGTTTGTGAAAGTCCACTTTCCGTCTTGATGCCTGGCAACATTACACCCAAATCTGTATAAGAAATTAATTTTCAACTTCTTTTTACAATTGAAAGGAAAGCTCACAGGAGTCTGCTATGCCAAATATATAATTCTTGCAACGTAATAAAGAACAACTGGAAATACCATAAGTAGGTAAACTGTAAGGTTGCCCAGTCTGTGAATACGCTGTATATACTGCAGGCTGCTGCATTCCAGAATATTGTGTCTGACCAGCATAGCCAGACATTGTTTGAGCTGCTGGAGTAGACAGAATATGTGGATAGGGCCTAGACAGCAAGGAGAAAAATATAGTTAGTGGTGATACAATAAATGGATGGAAATCCAATGCAAACAAAGAAATTTCCCCCACCACTAGAATTGATTACAGAAGTAAAGGACCATGATCACACATTTTAGGCCTTTTGTAGGATAGAGATAAATAATGGCAAAAAACTTCACCAGCGAAATTTTGGTACTTGAAATTTCTTTTTGTCATGGTAGAGCCCACTAAAATTCTCCAATATTTGGTTTTAACAGTATACAGCATCATTTCTAGAGTGCTTAAGCACTGGAATGTATAGTAACAATAAGATGCCAATAAAAAGCATACAACAGAAGAGAAAGACCTCAAATGTCAGTTTCAAGTTTGTATTTTGTACATCTGAATTTTGCATCACTCATTTTATCTGATAGGCATAATAATCAATGGGAACCTTTCTAAAAGGTGCTATGTATATGTTAAAATGCAAAGCATTTCACTCAGAACTGGATTAAGTGTGTCAAATTCTTCCCTTCTCTGTGTTTAGAAATACTTAGGTTAGGAAATCATTTTGCAGATTTCCTTTTTTCTACCAGCAAATATCTAAATGTTAGAGCAAGAAAACAGAGGGAAATGCATGAGTAGAAAGCAAACTCAACATGGGCCATCATTTCCAATAGATCTGTACAAAATTCAAATGAACCAGTGAAACATATTGCAGTGGGTGACTGAATGCTTACTCTTACTCATTCACTTTTACTTTGTGTAAGATTAAAATACTTGGCCTCACTCTGTTCCATCTTGCTTTCTTCTCCTCATGAATATGAAAAGGAATGCAACGTCTGAAAGTATTCCTTAATTTGTACATCTAGGTACAGTAGATTCTCGGTTATCCGAGATAAAGGGTGAGCCCAATCTCGGATAACCGAACTCCCCGGATAACAGGGAGGCCCGATTTAGAGAAGCCCCAGTGCCACCCTCCTTCACTTGCCCGCCCTCTGTCCCTCGGCTCCTTCGCTAGGCCAGGTCCCGGCAGCCCCGAGGCCTGGCCTGGCGAAGGAGCGAGAGCATGAGCGAGGGAGGGCCTTTTCTGCCCTCCTTCACTAGTCTGCCCCCCGTCCCTAGGCTCCTTCACCAGGCCAGGTCCCGGCAGCCCCGGGGCACGGCCTAGTGAAGGAGTGAGAGAGTGAGGGCCTTTGCTGCCCTCCTTCACTTGCCCGCTCTCCGTCCCTCACTCACTCACCCGGCTGGGTTTCACCAGCACCGGGACCTGGCGGGGTGAGTAAGTGAGAGAGCGAGGGGGGGGGGAGGACATTTGCCTCAGATAATACGAACATTAGAATTAGCGGGGCTGTACTGTATTTATTTATTTATTTCCTGCATTTCTATACCGCTCTTTCTCACCCCGAGGGGGACTCAGAGCAGTGTACAACATGGCAAAATTCAATGTTGCATTATACATACAAAAGCAATACATAACCTTAACTAAAATTAATAACAAATAAATATGAATTAATGTAGCAAAGAATGAGGAATGGATGGAGAAGATAACAGAAAACAATGTCAATGTCTAAGATCAGCATACATCAAGTTAAAATGCAGAAATGATCTCTGAAAGAGCCTACCCAGACTGTTCAAAATTAGAAAGTTGGGATTCCCTAATGGACTATTTTCCATATTATGAATTATTATTATCATATTTATTTATTCCCCGCTTTATCTCTCACAGGAGACTCAAAGCAGCTTAACATAAAAACATCACCATAAATTTTAAAATATACAAATATGAAAATATCATTAAACATCATTAGTATTAAAACAAATCAGATTAAATCCTAAGGATTCACAAATAAATATAGCTGTCAATATTGTGATGGTTTCTTGAGAATCCTCTCTTTAACCATCCTTGGAACATTATGTATAGTTCTAAAGACAATATTGTATTACTAGAAAAAAGTGCAGAAAAATGATTAAACGATAAAGAGGCTGGCACCATTTCCTATGAGGAAAGTTAACAGTGTTTGCATATTTTTAGACTGAAATAAAACTGATAAAATATTATGGAAAATAAGAAAAGGATATACAGCTATGCACTCTGTGCTAAATAGGAATTGTTGTTTCTGACTTGTGTACTAACATCTGTAGTCATTGATTGAAACTGATATGGTGAGAAATTTAGGGTTGATAAAGGGAGTAACTGTGTACATGGCTAGTTAAACTATGGAATTTGGAATACAAGATAGGTACTCATTGGTCAGTTTTAATAGAGAATTAGATACTAATGGAAGATAAAACTAACAGGGACTGCTACATATTATTTCAGTATCAGAGGCAGTACGTCTCTCCTGCTTGGAGGTTTCTAGCTGTCCACTATGAGAACCAAATACGGGCCTAGATGGGCCTTTGGTGTGATCCACCATAACTCTTTTGCTGTTCTACTGAGTTATCAGTCTATCACATATTATGTGTAAGTGGCCTGTAGTAAAAACTTTGCCCGAAATGGAAATCAACACCGGATGGGATAATACAAGGTACAGTAGAGTCTCACTTATCCAAGCGTCGCTTATCCAAGCCTCTGGATAATCCAAGCCATTTTTGTAGTCAATGTTTTCAATATATCATGATATTTTGGTGCTAAATTTGTAAATACAGTAATTACAACATAACATTACTGTGTATTGAACTACTTTTTCTGTCAAATTTGTTACATAACATGATGTTTTGGTGCTTAATTTCTAAAATCATAACCTAATTTGATGTTTAATAGGCTTTTCCTTAATCCCTCCTTATTATCCAAGCTATTCGCTTATCCAAGCTTCTGCCAGCCCATTTAGCTTGGATAAGTGAGACTCTACTGTATTACTGAAATACACAAGTAATTGTATCTATATGAGTTATTTAAGCATACTCTGTTCTATTTCTCTTAAAAAACATTTTACACGGATTTTGCAATCTATTGGTTAAATAAGTTAAGGAAGCTGAACACTAATTCAGTGATCAAAATGGAACTTCTCCTGTAACTCCATATGATCTTAATTTCACTGTGAAATGAATTGCTAGTCCGAACTAGAGAAAACCCACTGAATCAAATGTTGCATGGAAATTAGTATTTGTAGTAATCCCACTGCTATTTTAAGGAGGAAACAACAACTGACATCAATGGTACTGCATTTTTAAGTATCATTGAATCATAGGATCATAGAATCATAGAGTTGGAAGAGACCTCATGGGCCATCCAATCCAACCCACTGCCAAGAAACATCAAGTTTTAGTTAAGAATGTATTCAGAAAAATGATGTTTCTCTAAAAACAAAAATGTATGGAATCTCAAGAGAAATTCAGAAGTCATTTTCTATAAAACCCAGTAATCGTGTGCAGTCCCCTAACAAAAATCTAGAAACTAATAAACAATCTGAGATAAATGATATGTAATAAAACACTAAAAGATGCATGCTCACTAACTTGGAGGGATACAGCTGTGTTGAGTACTGATGTGATGATCTTGGACTGTAGCCACTACTTGTTATTACTGTAAAATACAAAGGATACAGAAGAACAAATTTAATGGAATATTTACAGACAAAATTGTACTTATAAATAATTTGAAGCATGTTGAACAATTTTCCTCAGATCAAAATCAATGTGGTACAGATAACATTCAAATTATTGTCTGTTATTGTCTAATATAGAACATGGCTTAGACCCCATCGAATTACATTTCATCAGTCCTGCAGAACAAGACACACAAAACTTAATACAGCCCAATACTCTTTTAAGTTAGTGCACCAAGTATTTGGTAAACCTGTTTTGGAGAATATATGACACACATGATAAAACATTCACCTTAAGTATATTAACTCTACCATAAATACTTAATTTGAATGATGCTACTTATTCTAATAAAGATTTATTTAGCAACAAGTACAGTTTAATCAACTGAGGAACTACTATGACCAAATATTTAACCATTTCTGGATAAGCAATCAATTGTGAATTGGCAAACAAACCAGATGAAATATTAGCCCTAATAAGAAAAACCAATTAACAGAATGACCAAAAAGGGCCAAAGGTTAACAGGATAACCAAAGGGACACATATTATTAATACCAGCATGTGAAAGCAAGTAGTGTAATAAAAGACACTGTAGATTAGTTTTTTTTTACTTATTTGTAATGAGAACAAAAACATAACATTTTATATTAAATTGGTTAAATCCAAATGTACTGAGAAAGCACTACTGATTTTACATGGCAGGATCTCTGGTATGTTAACCCCACTTTCTTCACTGCAGTGCTCAGTATTACAGCTCATTCTCTTCTATAGAGTCTCCTAAATATCAAAAGTGGCTTTTAGGGAAGGGTAGGAGTCTTAAGTAGGTAGTAAGATCAGTAAAACAAACAAACAAACAAACAAACAAAAAACAGCCAACCCCAAAGAACAGGTGTCTTGTGAAAAAAGTCAGCACTGCTTGCAACACCTAACAGTCACCAAGCCAGCTGTGGTGGACTCGTGCAGTGCTGATCTAAAGTTCTCCAATCAGGATCAGCTTTGTGGTATTTGATCTGTGTAGATGGGCCCTGGGACTTAATTGAACCAGTATTAATATTTCCCTGAAAAGTGGTGAACACCTTCTCATCCAACAAATTTCAGTTATAGGCCCAGTTTCAGAAACCAATGTGGTTTCTGAGACCATATTGTTGCTGATGATTCATCAAACTAGCAGAGTTCCTGCATTCCTATTTAACCATAGGTGATAGAACAACAATGACAGCTGCTAATTCCAGTCTAGTTCTCAATATGTAAAGGCAAAAAGGCAGGGATTATAAAATTTATGCTTGCAATATTGAAATGTACTTAACTACAGGGGATCCGTTTGAAGTTGTGAAAAAGTAGAGATCTACAGAGGAAGGAGAATCCCAGAAGCAGTTTGATATAAATGATGAAAGGCAGCAGATACAAGTCTAATTTATCATATTCAGAATTCAAGCAATATGAGACAAGTAAAAGGAATTACATGATTCTGCAAGCAGAAGTACCAAGATTTCACTAGTTGTGTGTTTTGTAAATACAAAATTAAAGAGCTCTCAATTTTTGAATGAGTATTAATATAGATGCCTCCCCTCCCAGAAAAAACACAGCACCTAAAACCAAAGTACAAACTTGGTCTTTCAAAGGGAGTACAACATCTAAAGTTGTAATCTCAGCCCCACTTGTCAACAGAACCCCCATCTTACCTGAATTGAACCTTAATTTATTTATCTACATCTAATCCTTATTTCCACCCTGAAAACTATTCAAAATGCATACAGATTCCTTGGCATCTGTTGAAAGAAAGCTTATTGATGACTGCCAACCCCAAAACTTTGGATAAGCTCCACCAATGGCATCCTGTAAATGTTAAACAGCTTAGCAAAGAGTACGGAATGGTAGTACACAGGCCAATGGTCAAGAGACCAAACAACATTCCACCAGAAGGGTATCTTGGGAATATTTAGCCAAAAAGGTCCAAAACTACTGCAGAACAGTACCTCAAGTCCACCAAACAGCCCACAGCAATGGTAGTAAATGAGAAATCTAAGAAAACCAACAAGGATTCTATGTCCTGGGTTGTTGTGCATTTTCCAGGCTGTATGGCCACGTTCCAGAAGCATTCTCCTGACGTTTCGCCCACATCTATGGCAAGCATCCTCAAAGGTTGTGAGGTATATTGGAAAACTAAGTGAGGGAGGTTTACATATCTGTGGAAGGTCCAGGGTGGGAGAAAGAACTCTTGTTGAAGGTCAGTGTGAATGGATATAGTATATTATTTGAGAACACTGAAATGTTGGACCACTCTAACAACTACCATGTCAGACTCCACAGAGAAGCCATTAAAATCTACAAACATGTGGACGATTTCAACAGAAAGGAGGAAACCATAAAAATGAACAAAATCTGGCTACCAGTATAAAAAAAAACCCTCTAAAATCTGAACAGTAAATAAATAAAAATGCTCTGAAAACAGAGGAATTACAGACATGAACCAATCAGGGGCAGCTAACACATCTGAACAAAGGATTCCCCCAGCCAGGAATGAAGCTTGCAAGGCCATTAATGCTTATCAAGGTGATTAATTACAACATTCACACTGGCCTCCAACAGAGAAGAGTTCTTTCTCCCATCCTGGACCTTCCAGATATACAAACCTCCCTTGCTTAGTTTTCCAATATACCTCACAACCTCTGAGGATGCCTGCCACAAATGTAGGCAAATGTCAGGAGAGAATGCTTCTGGAACATGGCCATACAGCCCGGAAAATGCACAACCACCCAGTGATTCTGGCCATGAAGGCCTTTGACAACACATTCTATGTCCTGTTCCCAGCAGAAGCAACTGACCCAGGTTGTTTCTGTTCCATAACCAGGCCTGAATCCAGATTGGAATGGATCCCTGTAATCACCTTCATACAAGAAATCCTAGAGTTGTGCTTCTAACACTCACCTTAACTTTAAAACTTTAACTTTTAAAAGGAAGAATACATGGCCTATCTTGGGTGGTGGGAGTCCAATGATGGTCTCTTCACTGTCTTACAGTTGCTTCTTTTAAAGGGATTGGAATGCAGCCCTCTCTCAAGGAAGCATTTGCAACCTCCAACACCCAATTCTCCAGCCTTCCTGCCAACTGTAATCAGACAGGATGGACATAGGTCTAACAGTATAAAGTGGTTGGCCTCATTTTCTGAAACAATTTGTTCCCATTATAATGTTGAACAAACTAAAACTCATCAATCAAAACTCGATACATGTTTGTCTCAATTTATTTTCAAGTTTTTTACCATCAACATGAAGTTCTACTTTAAATAGAACTAAGAAAATTTCTCCACATGGCATCATATTTCTGATACTTCCCACTTAGCAGTCGCTTTTAATTGTGCCATGAAATGGTTCCTTTGACTATGTAATATCGGCCAGTAGATTCTTGACTACAGAAAGCACTTGCATTGGTTATGAATTCTTACAGAAGCAAGAAAAAGTTTGTGAACACTTTAGGAAGGTCACAAATATCTAAATATTATATATTAATTTAACCTCATCATCCTATATAAAAAACAATTGACAACCATTATGTGTTTTCAACATTGATTTATTCACAATGCATTCTATAGGCAATATTCATATATGAACCAATTCAGTATCTAGTGGGCACCCTCTTGATCAGATATGACTTCTAGAATATTTCTTTAAATGCCAATTTTTCACATGGGTTTTGAGCAACTTTTGCCCATTCCACCCTATAATATTGTTTCAACTTAATGATTTTTAAAGCCCTCTTGGCATGAACAGTTTGCACTGGTTCCTGCCACATTATGTTGATAGGGTATACGTCCAGATTTTGACAAGGCCATCTTAAAACATGAAATTTCTTCTTCTTTACCCATTCTTTGGTATATCTACTTATATACCAGTACATCATGCAATTTGACAACATTCCTAACCATATCATAGAATCATAGAATAGTAGAGTTGGAATGGCCCATGTGGTCTCTTCCAACTCTACTATTCTATGATTCTATGATATGGTTAGGAATGTTGTCAAATTGCATGATGTACTTTCAATTAATGTCCAGCTCCCTCCTTGACACTCTCCTCAGATGAACTTCAAAATCCATAGCTGCAATCTCTCCAGCTGCAAAGATGCAAAGCAGGCCCAATAACCATATTTCAACTTCAATGCCTGATAATTGGCATGGAGTTCTTTTGTTTGAATTCAGTATTTTACTGCCAAATGTAATATTTCTTACTGACACACAAAAAAAATCCCCTTTTGGCTGATTTCCTCCTAGCATCTTCCCACAAATATGCTTGTTCAGGCTTTTAAAATGCTTGAGTCAAGATTTTTTTTATGATAGTGACATGCAGCTCTTTGGATACTCCTCTGGGGTCCTTTGAAACTTCTTGGATTTCGGTTTGTTCATAGGACAACTGCACCTGTATAGACTGAATTTATTCTTGAACCTTTTCCATTTGTAGACTATCTTTCTGACAGTAAATTGATAGAGCCCCATAATGATCAGAACTGGTTTTGTAATCCTGTTTAGTTTGATGAATAATAATTAGGGCCCTATCATATATAGGGTCGAGCCTTTGAAACTCTACCCTCCAGACCTATCTATTAACTTAAACACCTATTTTTAGTTATTCTCTTTGAGTTGATATAATTAGAAGTTAACTTATTTTGGTACCTACCCTGACCTTTATGTATTGATTGTTTGTCTTATTTTTATTTGTGTTGTTTTAAAAGACACTTAAATGGTTCTCTATATATCCTATGGGATAGTTAGAAAGAGAATGGTTTTGATTCATGAGAGTCATTGTAAAATGATGGGATTTTTAAAAATCTTTCCTATTTGCAAACTTTTTCTCATTACTGGAAATAGTGTTTATACTGTTTTCTATTATAAATAAAAACTGTTTAAACCCTGTCAATTGGGATCTGACAGAATCATGAGAATATTTACCTGATCCAGTAAAAGTGTCCAGAGATCCATCTCCACTTGTTGTTGTTGTTGATTCACTGCTATTCATAGGCTCTGTTTTGACTGCAAGAAGAGACACTATATAGAAGAATAAGTAAACAAGGCATTTTACTTCTAAATGAACTCACGTTACCATAATAATCATAATAATTAAAATCTACCCTTGTGGTTTAACAAAAGTATGAACACATTGATCATATATCATAAAACGGACTATTTCATAATCAGAGCTTTAAAACCATGCTCCTATTGTTTTTACCATTTATTCAGATAAATCTTAATGTAACTCCAGCACACATTCCAGCCATGAAAGTCAGAATATATTTCAAAGAAATAGTAGACAAAACTATTTTGGAGCAATAAAACCAATTGTAAGATAGCTTGATTTATTCTAGATAAAATTAATATGTGGTAGAAAGTCACAAATAGACTTAGAATTGTAACTACACAAAATATATAATCCAAACATTTCTTTAATAAATATGTTTTATATTCTCTTAGTTAATCTCGCCTAGAGTAAACCATTCAATCAACTGTTGAATGATAAGTCACGATGTACATCAATCAAGTAGATTCATGTACATCTTTACTAGTTTGTGTCTATAAACTAGTGAAGACTACAAAAGGATTCAGGTGGTGGTGAAACAGCATTCTTCCCAATGATCTTTTACAAAAAGAATGTGTGATTTTTACTCACGTACTATGTGGGATGCAATAACCTTTCCAGAAACTTGCACATTTCTGTGACAGGGAAACTGAAATAGGATTTTCACTAGCAAATCTATTCATGGGCAGGTCTCTATGTAATTTCCTTGCAGCAAATGGAAGGCGCCTATTAGCAGAATGAGAGAGCATTTTTCTAATATGCCCTTGAAGTCCTCTCCAGTGGCCTCATCATACTTGAGCATTTTTCTACTTCAGTCTACTTTAAACGTGGTGACTGCCTCCTGCAGAATTCTGGGGCTTGTAGTTTAAGGAGGACCAGGGCTACTCTGGCTGAGCAGTTTAAAGGTCCCTCCCTAAACTTCAAACTCCAGAATTCTGCAGGAGGCAGTCACTGCATTTAAAGTGGATTGAAGTGGGGAAAATGCTCAGATGTGATGAGTGAGACCTTTGGGTTTAGGGACTGCTGGAGAGAAATAACAGTGAGAAAGTAAAAATGCAATCCAGACTCAAAGATGTCCTGGCTGCAGGGGGTAAGGAATAGGCAGGTGTTTTTCTTTTCCCAGCAGAGCAGCCCTTATGTCAGCACAATCCCTTCTGCTCAGGAATACCTCAGCCAACAAAGCCTCTGAGAAAGACGCTCCTTTTCACAAAGACTTTTAAAAGTCTTCCATTACCGTTTTTTTCCTCTGTCTATCTGGGATCCGTATTGGGGTTGGGAAGGTAAGAAGGAGGGCTAGAAAAACACATACTTTCAGTAATGGAATGCAATAATATATCTGCAATAAAAAGCAATAAAGCTTAAACTAGTAAATCATTAGATAATACACTAATGTGTTACTGTGGGCACCTCAAAACTGACCACTTAAGGAGGAGTAAAGCTGACAGAAAGTGATTTCAACATGGGGGTGATTACACATGAAGCTCTAGAACAGGGTTGTGGGTTTGGCAGTGTTTGAACACACCTGAGAGATTAGCTACAACCCAGCTCCAGCTTCCATAGTATTTTTGGCTTCATGGCAGTAGAGGATTTCGGTATTTTTCCAACTACCCCTGCCCCAATTGCAAGTGTAGATCACCAGAGGTCTCGTCCCTTAATCGCCTGATGTGGTTTACACCTAAGCATGCTGATGCACATTATGGGCTCTATTTTGGAGTACCCCTGACTTTGCTTATTGCGGTTTAAAGCCTTTAATGTGCACGGCTGCATGCTTTCACACCATGCATCATTTAAACACCAGGTTCTTGAGCTGCTTTAACACTGCATTGAGTGATCAGTGTAGATGTATATAGCTGAGTACAATGGGAAAGATAAATAGCAGCTGCCTCCAGAATCCTTCATTGCACATCCATAAACAGTAAAACCATCAGAAAAGGGGAGCTGTATGTTAAACAAAAAGCATAATTATTCCTAGATACAATTTAGTAAAAGCGTTTCAAGGCATTTTATAATATTCAAAAATGTGTGTTTATTTCTCGAAAACTTACTTGACCAAATTGTTCCAATGTGCATGTTCCTAAGTTTAGATAAAAATGTTTGCTGTCAAATGTTGGCATGCTCCTCTTTTTGTGTAATAGGAATCTAACCTTATTCTTACTACTTCATTTTGCTATATATAGTATAATCCTCTAATGAGATTAGGAAAGGGTGTATGACTAGAAAAGGCCAGTAAAGGTATATGTATGTGAATTTCCCAAAATAATACAGTCTTTTGACAACATAACAGAGCAAGAGTGTTTTGAGAGGTTTCAATGTGTTGGAACGCCACTCCTTTTGTGAAAGAAAAAACTTAACAACACACCCAGGAATTACAAGTAATCCATTATTTCTGAGGACAAGGAAGCACTAATTTCACTTTCTGCTAGGTGAGCTACAAATATATCTTTGAATAGTAATAACATATTTTATGCGCTGCAATTCCACAATAGTTTTTGTAAATAAGATCCAAAATGATCTGATTTCAGTAAATGCCATGAAATGTATTTCTCTTATTACAAAAGTGTTCTGAAAAGCAGAATGAGATATAATGAGAAATAAAAATACAAAGCAAAGTATCAGATACTTAACACACCACTCAGCCACACACATGCACTATACCAGGATTGCTCATACTTGTTGCAGAAGAAGGAGTGCTACAACTCAGCAACCAGTCTGCAGTGTTTAAAACAGTCATGTTGTCTCCTGAGAATTGGAATGGTATACAGTTGTTCATTGCCTGAATACCTATGCAACCTGATTTATTATAATTATATATTGTCCTAGATCAAATGAATTCAGGATGTTGTACAATAAACTCAGTTGAACTGGTATTACACAATTTGTTATGTCTATTTAATGTACAAAAATAATTTTCAGTAAGAAAAAATGAAACATTATCACACTATTTTAGACTAGGAAATAATCACAATTTTGGTTTCTGCAATGATTCCAGTCATACCAAACTATACAAGTTAAATATTTTCAAAATTATGTCTGCAGTTTGATATTACCAAACTAGGGATGAAAGAATATTCACAATTTTCCCCTCATTTTTGATGGGAAAAGATATCTTGCAATGTGAGACAAATGCCTCCAACCACTGGATAAACCCCAAGATTGAGAAGACCTATGTGTTTTGGTCAGCAGCATGACATAATTTGGGAGGAAATGTGCTCTTCACACAAAATAATGTCCCAAATCCAAGACCAATCAAGTGTGCTCATTTCAAAGATTTGCTGAAGTGGTATCTTGGATATCAAAAGTCTAATTTAGATACACTGATATGTACAAATATATGTTTCATAGTTCATTCATTCATTTAATGTAAATCCCAGCTTTCTACACTCCTAAAGGACAAGCTATACAACACACCTTGGTTACATCTAGATTGGACTACTGCAATGTGCTCTACATGGGGCTGCCTTTGAAGATGGCCCAGAAACTGCAACTGGTGCAAAGGTCGGCAGCCAGATTGCTAACAGGAGCTAGTTACATGGAGCATATGATGCCTCTTCTGAAGCAGCTCCACAGGTTGCTGATAAATTTCCGGTCCCAATTCAAAGTGAAGGTCATGACCTACAAAGCCCTTAATGGTTTGGGTCCTGCTTATCTTTGTGACCGTGTCTCTCCCTACGAACTGGTGTTGGCTCTTAGATCTGACAGGGAGGCCCTTCTCTCGCTCCTGCCTCCATCACAAGCACGATTGGTGGGGACCAGGGAGAGGGCCTTCTCAATGGTGGCCCCCTGGCTCTGGAACTCTCTCCCCAGGGAAATCAGACTAGCCCCCACCCTGTCCACATTCCCTAAAGACTTGAAGACATGGATGTTTCAACGTGCCTTTGAACAATTGGTCAGCTCATAATTTATCTCTTCCCAGTCTGAACTGTTTACTGTACTGGCTTCCAGTACTTTATTTCCATTCCTCATCCTATTGTCCTGCATTTTGCACAATCCCTGCTCCTTTCCCTTGCAATTTTACTTATCCCACTTTTCAATCTTTTTATGCTCATTGATGTATTTTATGATGCTTTTATTCTGTGGTTTTGATTGCTTTTAATTATATTGTTGTTATGTGTTTTTATTTATTTATTTATTTATTTATTTTTCAAACTTATATGCCACCACTCCCCTAGGACTCGGAGCGGCTTATTTTATTTCTTGTACACTTGTTTTTCGGGCTTGGTCCCCATGTAAGCCATCCCTTCGGGGAGATGGAGGCAGGTTATAAGAAGTTGTTGTTGTTATAAAGTAAAAAATGACAGTATGATTATATATATATATATATATATATAACGGTCGATCACCAGCACCAAAAAATGAACAAACATCGGAATAGTAATCATACTGTCATTCTTTACTTAATAATAATAATAATAACAACCAGATGCAACCAAATCATATATAAATACATACATAACATACATACATACATACATACAAACATACAATTACACATTCACTGGAGCTATGGATGCATGGCCCCTGTAAAAGTGGAAAAACTGCAAATGAAGATAACACTACTTTTTCTACCTCAGAGACATCTAGGTCCTCTAGAAGAACTCTACAGTCAATTTCCATTGAATTTGACCACAGGATCCCACTGGAGGACCTTCAAATGCTCAAAGAAGTGTTCTTCCTAGAAATCTATAGGTCCTTCAGCACAACTTCAGGTGCAAATGGATCATAGAGTTGGAACTGGAAGACTAAGATATACCTAAACAGAAAATAGTCAAATTCACAAATAATCAACTATGATATGACTGGTGGGTTCAGGAACCAGTTTAAATACAGCATAAATAAAATAAAATCTTAGTCATGATTAATAAGAGCAACATAATGATAGAAAGAATGGGGGTGTCCCATCTTCTATGTTAATTTGCTATCCAGAATATACAAATATCCTTCTTCAAAAGTAGATCTGCTGCCAGCATAAACCAGGTAAACTCTCAAAGTATCAAAACGTTTTTTTAAAATTTTAAACAAAGATGTCAATCTTTACTCACCACTTGTTCCATTTGTTGTAACGGATGTACTACTAAGATTAGATTTGTCCAACTTAGAAGTACCCGATGTTTCACTGCTTCCCACAAGATTGTGAGGGCTTCCTAGATCCTGCATTTCCATAGATCTATGAGAGAGAGAGAAAAGTAATACTCTCAATTATATTACTTGCATTATGGAAGTGTGCAAACAATCCTTTGGACTAGATATTTATAGAAACAATTTTATTTTATGTATACTCAGACCTATACATACATGTTCATATGAAGAAACAATAGATTATAATCAATTTCATACCCTTCCACCGAAATCATGTTTTCCTCTCAGCCCTAGCTGACTATTTTGAAAATCTGGCAACCCCAGTTGAATTAGACCACAGAATTCCACTGTAAATATCAAGAGATATTCAAGGAAAGGCTGAACAAAGCCCTGAGCAAGAAAATGAAGAATAAAATAATTAAACTAGGAAAGATTTCTCTTCTGAAGCATAAGTGGAAATGAGAAGCAAAGTATGTTTATGGAGAATCAACAGCTTGGTGAAAACTACTTGGTGAAAACTACAATGGGCAATCAAGATTAAATCATCAGAAGGATTTTCATGTCATTTTAATAATTGCAAACTGTTATTTACTTAGAAGTCTAAGAGGTAGGGATATGCAGTGACAGGTTAAAAAAAGGAGCAGCAATAACCTAGTAATAAGTTATTAGCAGTGATTAGAAGAGAAGCTCGAAATATTGGCAAAGCAACTAAGACAAAGTGGGGATTTCCTAAAAGTTCCTCGTCGCCACAACTATTTGCTGAGCACCGAGAACTGAGCCAGTTGAAAGAAAAGCAAGCACAATTTCCAATACTGGAAAATGTATGCAGAGATGGAAACACCCCTGTTGATGAGCCACTATCATATTATGAAAACATATTGTGGTGAAAAAATAAAAAGGAACAAAATAGATAAAACCCAAAAATGGTTCAAATGACAAGCATTTATGTCAGGCGATAATGCAACTTTAAAGAAACTCTGAATGAGATTTTGGGAGAATGAGGAAATATGTTACCAATACTCTATTTCAAATATAAAGCAAATATAAGTATTGGTTTATAGTGGAGGAGAGCTCTTGTGTCTTCTCAAACTTATCAGTTATCCTCTGCAAATCATCCTTTACAATCTTTTTTTTTATAATTCCCCACAGCCAAGCTCCAACATCCAATATACAAAGTTGCCAGAACCCAGTCTTCAGGGCATGTATTATGGCGCCAGAAATCTGGGTTGCTGACATTCCAAACAGTGGATAAGACACCTGCTACACCTGACCCTGAAAGGAAACGGCTACAGAATTTGGCAGGGGGATTTCGCGGGGGTTTTATCTGGCGGGAATTGTCTCTTTGAATAAGGGGGAGGGTATATAAGGGAGCGCGAACCAATGCCTGACACTCTTGGCTTTTTACATGTCAATGTTTCCTGTAGTAAAAGTTTCCATTGATCACAGAGCAAGTCTTGTGTCTTCATTTGGGAGCGGCTATAGTGATCTGACATCAAAGCCAAGAGTGTACAGACACTGTCTCGCAGCCGCGGTGAGGTGTGAGATGCAGGAGGAGGAAGGAGAGCTCCTTGGAGCAGAAGGGGGTGAGCCAAACCTCCCATCCTCTCAAAGGATGGCGTTCATGGAAGAGAGAGTGATGGCGATGGAGACAACCCTGGTGATGTTGCAGGCGATGGAACGCCTAGCACCTTTGGCAGAGCCAGGGGAAGGAGGAAAGCCCCGGGCCGGATTGGTGCGGGATGAGAGGCCTCAGGGAACACAAGTTGATGCTCGCCCTGAAACTCTGGTGCCCCTGGCGAACACCGGGAGTGGCACAAGGCAACACGGGGCAACGATGGGGCCTCCCATATCCTGAGGAAGCCTGCAGCATGCGGATCCCTGGGGGTGGCCGCTACCGGGTCTCCAGCAGAGAAGGGAGGAGCTGAGAACAGAGTATGGGGGAGAATTCCATAAGCTATACTTCTTCCTCACTACGGTGAGAGGATACATGGAGGACAATGGCCATACCTTCAGGACGGAGTCCAGCCGGGTCAGGCTACCGGGGCAGTCCTGAGAAGAGGAGCAGCGGGCTGGTATGTTCAACTGCACGCTTGACACGACCCGTGTCTGGGGTCGGTGAGGCATTTCCTGGCGGCTCTGGAGGCCCGTTTCCGAGACCCACTGGAGCAGATCAGAGCAAGGGAGGAACTAAAAACAATCTCCCAAGGGCAGAGGTCAGTGTCTCAGTATGTGGAAGAGTTCCAGTGCCTGGATGAGAAAGTCCCAGAGTGGTCCGTTGTAACAAAAGTGGAGCTCTTCAAGGAAGGGCTGAAACGGGAGATCCTCTCTTGGGCGGTGCATCGCGATGAGCCTGAGACGCTGTGAGAATGGATCCAGTTGGCAGGATGCATCGAGGCATCGCTGGCCCAGGCAAGAAGGTACAGGGGAGGACAGCCGCAGAAGTCGCAGGCGGAGAAGGGGAACAGAAAGCAGGAGCTGACTCCAGCTAGGAGGCGAGCGGAGGCTAAAGGAGATGTTAAAGAAAACAGGAGCGGATGTTTTGTGTGTGGCCGTTTGGGGCAGAAAGCCGCTGAGTGCTGGCAGAGGAAAGGAGGAGGGGGAATCCAGCCCAAGCTTAAGGCCACAACTGGGAAACGTGCGGAGGAAGAACTGTCAGTGGGGGATCATTTGGGGGGGGGGGGGGTTAGCAAGTCAGGACAAAAAGATGCTGGTAAACCCGATTCGGCTGGAAGGCAGCAGCAAGCAGGCCACTTGTAAAGCGTTTGTAGATTGTGGGTGTTCCAGAAAAATTATCACTACAGAATTAGCGGAAGGATTGGGGTGTGAGAAGCTAACCCTGGAAACTCCTTAGCGTCAGGGTCGCTAGCTAGGCATAGCGTTGAAAATGTGAGATGTGAAATAGATGTAAAGGTTTCCAGTGATCACAGAGCAAGTCTCGTGTCTTCATTTGGGAGCGGCTATAGTGAGCTGACACAAAGTTAGCTTGTATGAGCAAAATATATATCATAAAAGAGAGGATCAGCAGATGGATGGTTGGTATAGCACCCCTTATGCTACTTGATTCTGTACATATGCCTTCTTCTCCCTCCTCCACTGACTCACTATTACTAGGTTTGGATGTGCTAGTCAGATGACATAACGTAACAATTCTGTGTGTTGTCGAAGGCTTTAACCATTCTGGGTTCAGGTTTCACCTGAACAGGTTTAAAGTTGAAGATAGAGGACACATATACATATGCCCTACACACCCAGTCACCTGAAGTTAGATAAGGTAGCATTCCCGGTTGTGGGAATTTCATAACCTCATATGATGAAATGTAGTCAGAGATTACTTATGTCTTACTTACTTATGCTCACACATGGTTGTTGAAGAGACACAACTCAATTTGTAGCCTTGCCTGCATTCAAGAAAATGATTAAAATGCAATTTCATTTTCGTTTTTTGTGATAAAACCTTTTTTTCTCTATAGGTTATGATGGATTCTTAACCTCACAACTTTATATGTAAATCTAAGGAACTGAAGAGTTAAATGAGACCATCTAGATCAGGCATGGGCAAACTTTTTTGCCTTGGGCCCGCATTATAGGTCTGGCCAGGAGGGCTGGGCCAGGAGAAAGGGGGGCCAGGCACACAGTGGATGAGGTGGGCCTGGGATGTGGAGGGCTCAGGAAAGGTGAGCCAGGAGAGGGCAGGGCAGAGTCCGGGTCATCCTCAGGTTGTCCTCCCGGCATAAGGACAGGGCTGCTTGCTCCATCCTTATGCTGGGAGGAAGATGGGACACGTGATGACTGCCCTGATTCTCTCCCCCCCCCCCCCCCGATCCTCAGGCTATCTTCTTAGCATTATGACAGGGGTAGGGTGAGACAGGTGGCAGCTGAGAGTTCTCCGGAAGGCTCTCAGCTGCCGCGTTACTTCCTTAAGCTTAAGGATTGGGCCACTTGAAAAGCCATAATGAATGTCATGGGTTATGCACTTTGCAAATAAGTACCTTTTCCTCAAAGGGGAATCACTTCAACTGCTTGTTCCGTTAGGCAGTACACCATAGCATGGGACATTACTGCGTGGGAGCCAATATCCTGAATCATTTCCCTGATGTGGAATAGTGACTACTTATCAGCACGATTATAGACAGTATTGCATAAGTAGTGGCATCACACAACTGTGACATCTCAGATGTCTAAAGCTGCACTTCCAGGTGGACAGTGTAACTCTGTCCTCCCACCATGCCACTTCCCGTCCTTTCTTTTAAAAACACTCACAATTGTGAAATGCTTGTTTTGTATATTTTAAAACATTTTTTTCTGCAGGGGAGAGGTGAAGATACTGCCACAGAAGCCCGGATCTCATCACACAAGTGAATTCTCAGGACTGCGGCTTTGCCCGTCATAGCTCTTGGCAACTTCATTGCAGGGAAGGGGTAGACTGGAAATTGGTATCGCAGGTCATTGTGGAATAAGGACTGTCATCTCTGTGTGATATGGTCTGTAATGATCTTCAAAGATTTCATAGCAGAGAAAACCTTGCTTCTTCTGCCATAGGTATATAGTATATTGCTTTTCACTCCCCAAATTGCAAAAGCAGAACAATAAAAAATGGAAAGGATAGTTGTCAGATTTTGTTGTGAGAGATCGGTATTGTAAGTTCATAATGTTTTCATAACATATTATATATTCATTCAGAAAAGGGGGGGAGGAACACTCACAATCAATACTTATTCTTAACTGCTTCAGTCTCCCAAAGATATTTTCCCTAGACAACTCCAAAAGTCAAGTTTCTTTGCATTTATATTTTCAAAAGCAACACTTCTAGTTTCTCTTAGTCTCAGCTCTGGCAAGTAGTTGTGACCTGCACTGTTTCCTGACCTTTTGCCTGAAAATTAATAATTATTCATTACTGAGTAGTCAAACCACTAAGCAGGATAGTAGATGTCTGCCAATAACAGCACTGTTCCTACCAATAGTACACATTAATATTTGTATATAATAAAATACTAGACTTGGAGAAAAACACTCTTGTATCAGGCGCATCTGAACTGTCCAGTATTTTCATGTGGGATGAGGCAGGACTGCCCAGTATGCATGAGCAGTGGATGCAAAACATTTTTCAAGTGCCCTGGGAATACCTATGTCTAGCTTTTCACTGGGTAATTGCACATTTGAAGAGTGTGAATATGCAGCAACCCAGGTTCTGTTATACTTTCATTTGTTTTTCATGACTAAATATTGGAACTGCAATGATTGCATACCTTTTATATAAATATAGTTCCTAGGTTTCCAACTTGTGGTGATCTTAAGGTCAAAATATAACAGGGAACAAGTGTGTATGGCTTGCTCAAGATCACCCAGTTGGTTTCCATGTCTAAGCAAGGAATTATATCTGTATCTCCAGAGTTGCAGTCCTACAACATCATGATGACTTGTTCTTGTGTGCCTTCCAGTTACTTCCAAAATATGGCAACCCTAATGCAACTCTATCACAGGGTTTTCTTGGCAAAATTTGTTCAATGGGAGGTGGGTCCTTGCTTTCCTCTAAGGATGAAAGGATGTGATTTACCCACAGTCATGCAGTGAGTTCCATTGTCTCACAGGATCCTAGTCCAACACTCAAACCACTAATCCATGCTGGCTCTCATGCTATATTTCAGATTTATTATGTTTCTTCAGAAATAAGAGAAAGTAATAAAGCATATTTATTTATTTAGAGTGACATTTTGATATTGCCTCTCAGCCTCCCTTTTATACCAAAGTTCCCCGATTCAGAGAACAGTTCTGATCTTGGGAACACTCCTGGGGCAATGCTAAAATGGGTTTCTAGATTACAACTGTCTTCATGTTACATTCCTTTGCTTGAGGGGAAGGAAGAAACTCGAATCTGGTTGTCATTTGGAGACAGTGGTTTTATTTTCCTGATTAGAAAGGAGTGGGTGAGAGGAGGAAGAACGAAGTTGGCATCTTGCCTGAAAAAAGAAGTTCCCTTTTCCTAGAAGGAAGAGCTAAGTAGGGAAAAGAAAGCTGGAATTCTGGGGCTTTAGTGTGCCTGGAAGGGGTTTCCTTTCCTTAAATTGGGAGTGAGCAACTGGAGTACTATCAAATACAGTATATTTCCTCTTTCTGCATAGGCGGGGGTGTCATGAGTGGGGGAGAAAGCAGTGGGCAATGCTGAAAGGAACAACCCTGCTAAACACAGTGCAGCAAAAATAGCAAATTTATCTTGTGGTACCTTAAAGCCTACTTATTGTCAACTAAGTTGGAAGAGTTAAATCAGTGGGACATTTTGAGGAAAGTTTCAATGTTTAGGTTTTCGGCGCAGCTAGTAACAGTACAGTACTTTACACTCAAAAGAGACTAGAAAGTACAACAGATACTTCTCTTTAAACCTGGTGGCAGGTTGAGGAAATGCTAATTTTATGGGAACTTTGTCAGAACATATTTTTATCATCTCCAATGAAACTGCCTCTCCATGACATCAGTCTCAATTTACACTGTGAGCCACAACACGAACTGATACTGACTTATATATATGGCCACCCTAAAACAATGCCAGCTCTATGCAACATTTTCCAAATAGAAATAGGAATATGCAGTATGTACATGAACACATCATACCATACTAGGTACAACCTTGTATTATTCTTTAAAACTGGTATTAGTGGTGGAATGTTAGAGATACCTGGTTTGAATCTGAAGCTGCCCAATTATCCTACTTATGCTTCTCCAGAACTAGAACATGAACCAATTGATTTAAATTACAAGAAAAGCTATCCCATCCAAATGGTAGACAGAACTTTTTTGTTTACTGTTGAGCTGCTCAGCAATTGAATAGATGCCTTGGAGGACAGTAGACTCTCCATCTTTGGAGGTTCAAATGGTGACCTTAGCTTAAAAGGTCACTAGTTGTGTATTCCTTTCCTTAGTGGAGCTTTGTTCCAGATCCTCTGTTTATCTGTGTTTTTCCTGATCCTCAGAGGCACATTTTCAGGGGTTTATAAGGGAAAGCAAATAGTAAAAGAAAACAAAATCAGTTCCATTTATGTAGCTTGGCTTCAAGTCAATTTCACTATTGATACTTTCTGAAAATATTTGTAGTGTATTAAATATATGCAAAATACATCTGACCAGAAAAGTCATTGGAAAAAGGAAAGTATTTCATGCTTTATGTGCAAAGGATGTTTCACTACACTAGTATTTAATGATCTTAAAAGGATTATCTGGCTCTCATCTAAAATTACCACTGTAGTGCTAGTTGACTATATACTATATACTATTTTGTACATAACAATACAAACAAACATTGCAAAATAATACTAAAGTGTTATAAACTGGACAACATTAAAAAAAATAAAGACTTCTAACATGGGGGGCACTATTTAATAGTTGGTTGGTACTCTTATTTATGGTATGAAAGAAAGAAGCTTGAGAAAAATTTGGCAACCACTTTATAAGAGCTGTGCTCCTGATGATATGGGAAAGATACAAAAAGAAATTTTATTTGAGAACTCCTCTATGGGTTTCCCCACTGGAGGCAAAGCAGAGGAGGTTACTTGGCTGGACGCAAAGGCCAAGATACAAAGAGATGTTGACAAAAAAGAATAATGTTTTTCAGCTCAAAACACAAGACGAAATAACTCAAAGATACAAGAACTTCTCCTGGTTCCAATATCCAATTAAAAGAACAATATAATCTAGATACGAAAATTTGATTTAATGACAAGGATACCTTTTGGAATAAAATGATGTATATGGAAAAGAAGAATATAACATAAATATACAACAAATTATTGGAATGGTCCACCGAAACAGAACTTGTAAAAAACTGCATGATAAAATGAGTAACAAATATAGGGAAACCAATCAAACTTACTGATTGGGAACGTATGTGGAATATAAAAGTAAGATATACCTTTGCAACAGACTTAAAAGAAAATTGGTACAAAATGATGTACCGTTGGTACATGACACCAAAAAATTAGGAATTATGTATAAGAACTTACAAAATAAATGCTATAAGTGTGGCTCACAAGTGGGAACCTTCTATCATAGAATCATAGAATCATAGAATCATAGAATCATAGAATAGTAGAGTTGGAAGAGACCTCATGGGCCATCCAGTCCAACCCCCTGCTAAGAAGCAGGAAATCGCATTCAAAGCACCCCCGACAGATGGCCATCCAGCCTCTGCTTAAAAGCCTCCAAAGAAGGAGCCTCCACCACGGCCCGGGGGGGAGAGTTCCACTGTCGAACAGCTCTCACAGTGAGGAAGTTCTTCCTGATATTCAGGTGGAATCTCCTTTCCTGTAGTTTGAAGCCATTGTTCCGCGTCCTAGTCTGCAGGGCAGCAGAAAACAAGCTTGCTCCCTCCTCCCTATGACTTCCCTTCACGTATTTGTACATATGTGGTGGACCTTCAAAAAAGCTACGAATTATTGGAAAATGGTACAGGAAACTGGTCAAAAGATTCTAAAAGTCAAAATACAGATGAAAACAGAATATTTTTTACTGAGCTTGTCGGATGAACTGGATCTCTACAAAAATAAAGATATTTTATTTGTATATCTGTCCATCGCAGCAAAGATGGTTTAGGCAAGAGTATGGAAACTAGAAGAAGTCCTTTCCAAAGATGAATGGTTAAGCAAAATAATAGATATTATGGACATGGATAAATTAATTTTTTTTGAAGAAACACATAGGAAGACCTACAAGACATACGGATTGGCGACCTTTTAAAGATTATATGAAAATGGAATAGAAAGAGACAAATATTGACCACAAGAACCACAGACCAGAAAGAAGGAAAGATTTCACATTTAAAAGAAGAATCGGGGAGAATATTTTAAAAACAAAGAAAACCAAACAAGGACTATAAGAATATCATTATACTACAAAGAAGAAGAATAGAAAGTATGGTTGCTTACCTATAACCATGTTTCTTCGAGTGGTTATCTGTGAAATTCACACCTGTGGTATTTCCTGCATCCATGCAGCTATTTTGGATTGTTCTAAAAAGGTTGTTCAGTTAGGGACTCCAGTCCCACCCATCCCCAGCAATGATATAATCAGGCAGTGGGTCTTCAGCCCTCAGTTCCGTACCACAAAGCAGCAGTCGCGAATGAAGGCATGACAGAATGTGGGGAGGATGGGCGGGTTGTGCGAATTTGACCGATAACCACTTGAAGAAACACGGTTACAGGTAAGCACCCATACTTCCTTCAGCGTGTCTTCTGTGAAATCCGCACCTATAGTAGACTAGCGAGCTGTCCCATGGATGGTGGGTGTCATGCCACAGTGCAGAAAAAGGAATTGCTCTCCCAAAAGCTGTATGCTTCTTGGAAGCCAAATCCAGTTTGCAAAGGAAGATGAAAGGGTGCTGTGTCGACCAAATGGCCACCCGATAAATACATCCAGTGGCACTCCGTGCAAGAATGCCATAGACGTAGCCACTGCTCAAGTGGAGTGTGCATGCCTCTGAACAGGTAAGTCCAGTCCTGCCAAAAGATATGCCAGATGGATAGTGGAGACAATCCATGATGCCAAACTCTGAGGTGATATAGGAAGGCCCAAAGTGTCTTTTTGATATTGAATGAAAAGTCTTGGAGTGGTGTGGTGTGCATAAAAAGCAAGGGCCCTGCACACATCAAGGAGATGTAGAGAATGATCAAGAGGCATAGCAGGGTCTGGAAATAAAGTGGGCAGAACAATGTCTTGAGACATGTGAAATTGTGATGCTACCTTGGGTAGAAATGACATGTCAGCATGGAATACCACTTTATCCTTATGGAATCTAAGGTAAAGGTCATCGACTCAAAGGGCCATGTGCTCGCTTGTATGACAGGCAGAGGTGATGGCTACCAAAAAAGCAGTCTTCTAGGAGAGATGGGATATGTCAGAAGTAGCCACTGATTCAAATGATGGCTTTGAAAGAGCTGAAAGAACAACTTACAGTTTCCAGGAAGGAGGCACAGGGCATACCTGTGGCCTAAAATTCCAGAGTCCCTGTGAGACCCTCTTGACAAGAGGATCAGAAATGGGATAGGTGTCAGGACCCAGGCTGCAGAGCACCAATAACCATGCACAGAGACCAGAATCTATCTAATATCTTTATTAAAGGAATATATAAAGTCAATAAAAACAAGTGAAGAATATAGTTCAGAAGTAGACCTTTCAGGAAAGGTCAAATATAGTCCAGGAAATCAATGTCCAATATGAGATATTAGAGTCCAAAGTTATAATCCAATAACCGAAACACACACTTGCCGAGCAAGTGTGGGGAAATGACAGGGTCCTTTAGTCCAATGGAGCTTGACAACAAGGCTGGAAAACAAACTAGATTCTTGGCAAACAAGACTTGATACGAGGCAACAAGAAGCAAAAAGCAAGAACAAGGTCCGTGGCGAGGTCCGGGGAACAAGGCAGGCTTGGAACTAGAACAAGGTCCGTGGCAAGGTCCTGGAAACAAGGAACTGGAGTAGCGTAGTCCACACACGATCTCACTCCTGAAGCTGACGAATTGACTCCGCAAGGATCTCCTTGTGGGTAAACACCTATATAGGATCTTGTTTTCCCGCCAAGGAACACTTTCCCTGGGGAACAAGAAGTGAAACCCAGACTGTGTCCAGATGCATGACTCCTTAAGATTTCCCAAGGGAAACAGGCTTAATCAGCTAATTGTCTGGCAGCGATTCTGGCAATTCGCCTCCCTAGCGCCTCTATCTCTATTATAATTATCCTTACGAGAGAACGGGGGAGAATTCTGCCCAAGGCTTGTTTGGCTGACTTCTTGAGGGCAAACATCCTGCAGGTGCAGGGGCTCCAATTCTGGCTGAATCGGTGGGAAACCCAAGTTCTCCTCTTCGTCTGCCACAATAGTACTAGGAACGGGACTACATGGCCCATGAGACATCACAATAGGGAAGAGAGTGTTCTCTTCTGAGGGAAGCTATAGCTGCAAGGTAAACTTTTCTAGATGATAATGACATCCAGTCAGATAATGAAAGCAAAAAGTGAAGTAACATGGGAGTGCGTGCCGACAGAGATTCAACCTCCTGCTGTTTTATAAAGATTCAAAATCAATGCCTATTGTAAAGATAGGAATGCTTAGTGGCAGATGTCTCTTAATAGTTGAGAGAAGCCCATGGCTGGATTCACCATGCTGTCAATCGTAAGTATCTGATTTGAGAGTACAGGATTATGATGTTGCCTAAGGTCAACAAGTCCGATCTGAGTGGCAATCAAATGTAGTTGTCACTGGCTAGTTGAAGAAGAGTGGCAAACCATGGCTAGTGAGGCCACCACAGATCAAAATGCAGTTGACCCTTTCTGCCTAAACACATGTCATCACTTTGCATAAGAGTGGTAGGGGTGGAAAGATGTAAAGGAGGGTTGTAGTCCAATCCAAAAGGAAGGCATCCCCTAAACATCCTGTGTGGTGATGACAATGAAGACGTGCACCAATGAAGACTGGCATTTTGTGTTGAGGTGTAGGCGAACAAGTTCACAAGGGGAGCTTGCCATTTGAGAAAAAGAGCTCAAGCCTGAGAAGGCTGAAGGAACCATATATGGTTGGCATAAGTTGTCCAGTTGAGAAAGTCAGTAAGAAAGTTCTCGATGCCTGGAACATGAATAGCACTGATGGAGATGTTGTTGGCTATATATCAGTCACAGATTCTGATGGTGAGGGCAAGCAAAGCACGAGAACATGTCCCACCCTGTCTGTTGATATAGAACACCACAGTAGTGTTGTTGGTGGTAAGCTGAATGATACAGTCTTTGAGAAAATGACAAAAATGATGCATTGCCCTTTCTACTGAAAGTAATACCAGGTAGTTCATGTGCTGTGTGCCCTCTATGATAGACCAAGGACCATGGGTGGGGAAAGTGTCTATTGCTAATATCATTGAGGGTCTCAGAGGACGAAAGGGTATGCCCACACAGAGATTGGAGTTATGGGTCCACCAGTAGAGAGACCTACGGATGGCTAAAGGGACAACAAGATGTTTGTTGGGATTGTCTTGCATGGGCTGGAATGCCCAAAGAAATGAATTCTGGAGGGGACGAAGATGCAAACGGGAGAAAGGAGTGACAGCCATGGTGGACGCCATGTTTCCCAAGGGGCACTGAATATCCATGGCACAGATGTAAGGCTTCTGTCAGACTCCAAGAAGTAATGCTCACAGATTTCGGAACCTGTCTTTTGGCAAGTAGGCTTTTGCATGCCTGGAGTCCAACATAGCCTCAGTGAATTAGGTTGTTTGGGAAGGCCGGAGATAAGATTTTTCCTTGTTGATAATATGGCCAGCTTCTGCAGTAACGACAGAGTAAACTAATGTTCCTTTGTAGAGGCTCACAGGACTGTGCCACCAACAACCAGTCATCAATATATAGATAAACTACTACCCAAAACACCCAAACATGAGCTGCCACCACAGCCCTTACCTTAGTAAACACCATGGAGCTGTGGAGATACCAAAAGGAAGAACTTGAAATTAAAAGGCCTGAATGTTAGTAAAATAAATAAATAAATTTTACAATCTTGATCTAATCACCACATGAAAATAGGCATCTTTCAAATCAATGCTAGAGAACCATGTGTCACTGTGTAACAGAGTGAGGATGATTGGTAATGACACTAATTAAGTCTTCTAAGGTCCAAAACTGGCCGAAGCCCACCGCCTTTATTGAAATAAAAAAAGTATTCGGGGAAAAAAAGGAAACAAGAAATATAGAATGATGTAAAGGAGCTACTGCTCCTTTCTGAAGCAAGGAAATTACCATCTGCCATAACACAGGAGAAAAAGGAGCACCCTGTACAGTCTACTGGGGGCAGTTCGAGGAGTTCAATAGCATAACCATACTCTATAATCTCCAACATCCATGAGTCAAAAGTGATTTGATGCCATACATCTAAAATGGCACTAGTCGAGCTCCAAAATAGGAGCTGAAGGGTTGGAGGCTACTAAAGAAGAATTATAACCCTCACCCTGCGTGGAAGGAAGAATACCATCATCTAGGAGATGAGTGATGTAAGTGCTAAAAGCGGCAGGGACCCTAATCCTGCTACTTCCCTTTAGTCTGCTGGTGTCTCCTAGTGGAGAAATTATGTCTTCCAGTCAGAGAAGTCCTAGGGTTCTGGTCCTGCTGAGGCCTAAAGGGGACAGGCCAAGGAGGTTGACAATAGTTGAGCTGAGGAGCTGGCCACCTATGTCTAGGCTGGAAAAGGGGTTAAGGTGAAAAACCAAACTTAGAAGCTGCCTGCCGGATCTTGTGCATACTTTTCAACTGAGGGTCTGTTTCAGAATAAAACAGACTGTCTTCTGTCATGGGCAGTTCCTCCACCATGGCTCTACCTTCATTGGAGAAGGTAGAGGATCTCAGCCAAGCATGGTGGCAGATAGCCACAGCAACTGCAAACATCTTGCCTGCTTTATCTTTTTGATGAGAGGCTAAGGTGAGAGATTTCTAATAGAAAGCCCTTGGAATCTGCTGATGTTATAGGAGAGGAAGATTTACATAAGGTGTTAAGTTATCCCATAGGAGTGCTTGGTAGGCTACCATATATTTGGTAGTGAGCCATGAACATAAACAGGCTTGTGGCAGTGTGGATCTTCTTCCCACAGGAATCCATTTTCTTCTTTCTCTATCTAGCAGGCTGGCCTGAGGCTTCTTAGCCTTCTTGGATTGAATGACTCTGAGTAGGATAAACAAAGGTCCTAGAACACAAGCTGGAGTAGCATCAGACCAGTTGCCCTGTTAACCCTGGAAACCTCTGTACATTTTTGAAATATCCTTCATGCACAATAGCCCTCCAACATTCTGTACTATTATCAGGAGTCTGGAGGGGTGGGGGGGAGTAGTGCAGGGTAGGTTTAGATCCGCAGTCTAGTTGCACATGCTTACATTTACTTATGCACAATCTGCATCTGTTATTTGTTTGTTTGGTATGTTTGTTTTGGTGGCAGTCCTTCTCTATAGCTATCACAGTGGTTCACTAGAAATTAGTAATAGTAATGTAAGATTGTATGTGTGTGCATTCACAATAACCTAAAATCTTAATGTGTATTCAATGTTATGTATCAAACACATCTTTCAAATTACAAGAATTGCACTATGTGTTTTATACTTAAAACATTAATTTAAACAAACAAAATATGGTTCTACAATATAACTGGAGGTTTTACAATACGTCCCAAATAACCAATTAAAAGTCATAATGAGGTAGATTAACATTCCAGAAAAACACAGAAAACAGTTTAACTTCTTTTCCTTATTAATTGCACTGAGAGTTATACTTACAACTATATAACTAACAGGGCCCAAAAAGAATACTGAGTATGCAAGTAAAATAATATCTGGCTGCAGCATTTATATGTCAATAAGAATAAAACTCAAAATTCATGGTTTTGGCTTACTGCCTTCTTCAGTGTTCTGAATGTGAAACCACTCAGCTGAATAACATGTCTGCAGAGATTTCCCGACTGCTGTGTGCACTTTTCTAACATAACTTTACCAATATACCTTAATTGTGACCTGCAACAACCTCACAATTCCGGTTCTGGGCCTCTTCTGAACAGCAGACAAGAAACCCCTAAGGACTACACTGAGACCACCATACTCATTTTCACTTCTAACCAAATCCAGATTTGAACTTTGAAAGCTGAAGGTGGAGAACTGATTGTGGAAAGGCAAATCCATTTTATGCTTAAAAGGTTGGGTAGAGTTACTGTACTTTGGGAATTGACCTTACATTTGGTCACTTTCAAAGGAAGTTAACATTACAGACACAAAACATACTGAAATATAACAGTTAGATTGTAAAACTAATTCACTACAGTGACTAGAATTTTGGGTCCATGGTTGGATGTATGAGGATTACTATTATGAAATATCATAATACAATAAAAAGAATGTATGAGACTAATAAAGAATAATGTCGAAAGAATGCATGAGTCAAAGAATGAATGAAGTTTTAGGGATGAAAAAATCCAGCAGAGTAGCTGTGTTGTGCAAAAAGCCCATCTGCACTGCAACCACATAAAAGGCCCATGGGCAAATCCAAATGCATTAAGAGAAGTGCTTAAGGAATCTGCCATGGAGCCAGATGCTGCTCATTGCAGAATTTCTTCTATTGCTGTCATGTATATTCCCAAACTGCCATCCAAAATATGGACAATGAGAAACAGTGACCTAATAAAGCAAGATGAACAGAGTGTACTTCTTTAGTATAAGTAATACTATTTGTGAACATTTTTTAAAAAATGACTATCTGAAAAATAGTGAGGTAACCTGCTAAATTAAAAAAAGAAAAAACAGATGATTTCTATAGTAACTGTTTTGCTTTTTATATGTGTGTATATAAACTATGGAAATACTGTTACAGCTGGGGAAAGAATCCTGAAGTGATTACCAACAAATTCTAGATTAACAAAACTATGTAAGAACAGATCAATTACTGAAGATTACAAGGCAATGCAATCAAGGCTTGAAAGAGAGAGTACAGGGGATCAAGGCTTCTTTTAGATTTTCCTGGAATTGTCTAAGTTCTTACCTTTCACCATTATATTTAGAGAAGTGTATGATTCTTTTTTTATTAGATTTAAGATCTAATAATAATAATAATAATAATAATAATAATAATAATAATAAAACTTTATTTATACCCCACCACCATCTCCCCAACGGGGACTCGGGGCGGCTTACATGGGGCCATGCCCAAAGCAAAACAATATAACAAAATATAAAAACAACATATCATAGAGCAATTAAACAATACAATAAGTAATAATATACATTACAACACAAGTCAAAGGAAACAGTAATAACAAGGGTGGGCCGCATGAATACAAAGATAAAAACTCGGAGTGAGAGAGACAAAGTACTCATCTTGACCCATAAACAAGTCAACCCAGGTTTATTTGGGGTCAAATTTTTGACTAACATTTGTAGACTTATACAAACATATAGTATACATGGTATAAAACTTCTAGACAAGCTAACCAAAAATGTAATGGAAACAATGGGCTGCATTTAGCATTGGACTTTGACTTTTGCAAAAGTGGAGGGCTCATTTCCCCTTACACTTCTATCTCCCAAGAACCCCCCAAAAAACTAATCTAATTAATATTTTCAGTACCACAGAGAGATGCGGAGAATGAAGAAATGAAAATCCCATCACTCTCATAAACATACAATATAAATAATGAAAACCATACAATGTAACAAAGAGCAGAATGAAAGGAAGGAAAGTTTCATTGAGTTTTCTGAAGCAGAACATTAAAAAGGTTGTGCGTAGGGGGATGGCTCAGAATTTTGTTCACTTCATATTACAAAACAAACCATAAATACAAAAACAAATGCATTTATACCTTCTCAATTGACAGTTCCTCTGTGACGCCATTCTCTGACAAAAAAGGCTTTTTTTCCCAAATATGGAAAACAAAGCAATGGCCTACAGACTGGAAATGCCCAATATGTATTACAATCCCCAAGAAAGGGGACACAGGGGATTGCAGCAAACACAAGACCATTGCACTGCATCTCTCATGCAAGCAAAATGATGCTCAAAATTCTAAGCAAAACCTTTATGATGTTTGGAATGAGAAATGTCAGATGTCCTAGCTTGGTTTAGGAAAGGAAGAGGCACCAGGGATCATATTGCAAACATATGTTGGATAATGGAGCACATAAAAAAAAACTCAGAAGAAAATCAGTCTGTGCTTCATGAGTTATAGCCTTTGATATTGCTCTTAAAGACATCTATGTGCCACAACATTTAGCTGTCCTGAGGACTGACCTATACTCAGGATGAGAGGCTACTATTAGGACAAAATATGGAAAACTTGGTAGTTTTGAATTGGCAAGGCTGCATATTGTCACCCTATTTGTTTAACCTCTATGGTATATATCATTTGTAATTATATTCAGAGAAAAGAGGTAGTATGAAAACTGGAGGAAGAAACATCAACCATTTAAGATATGCATCTGACACCACACTATAGCAGAAAATAGCAAATGATTTGCATAACATTAAAGTAGATGATGCAGCCACTGAAATAAATTTCCTAAACCATGACTTAGTCATTAATCAGAATAGAGATTCCAGTCAAGAAATGAAAATAAGTCAATGACTTAGAAGAGCATCTATGAGAACTAGGCATGATCCTGAAATGTAATAAAATAATTCAAGGAAGAATCACTTGAAGATGAACCTATACTCACAGCTGACAGGATAAACAAATATGTCCTGGAGCAAATCAAGCCTGAACTCTCTCTAGAAGACAAGACAACTAGACAGAAACTGTCGGACTTTGGACATATCATGAGAAGACATTGCTCACTTGTAAAGCCAATAATATCCAATAAGGTAGAAGGCATCAAGAAAATACAGCTAGATAGAGGCAATCATAGAAGTCATGGTGCTTAGTCTGCAGGACCTGAGCAAGGTTGTTGGTGGTAGGGTGACCTGGAGGTCTCCCATTTATAGAGTTGTCTTGTCATATGTTCAACTTGATAGTACATAACAATATGTAGTCTGCACTTTCTATGACTTCGTAAAATGCACAAGATCATTTTACAGAGCTACAGCATACAATATTTTTACTTCTATGAAACATGAGCTTGTAAACAAAAGTATACAACACAGTAACAAAAATAAAATACCTGCTTTTCTTACACAAGATTCTCACATTTTAAAAGTCATTTCCCTTCTCATCTCCTGAATAAACTATGGGCTCTCTCTCTCGCATACACAGCAGATATACCTACCACAATTCCTTGATCAGATGTATTCTCATACATTAGCTCTCTAGAAAAGTGCACTTCAAATATATCTAAATTATTTTTTGTGAAAAAGAAAAGTTAGGACAAAGAATTTGCTTATACACACATGTCACTCTAAGAAATCTCCTGACAAAGTTCCCACACCCAACTTAATTACTTCCCTACTGTAAAAACATATTCCATCTGCATTTATTCTAATACTTTCAAGTCCAAAACCAACACACAATAAAGCTAGCTAAATAAATGAAAGATTTTAACCCCAAGAAAAAGGCCAGAAGCTGTTCTACAAGTGAAAGCATCTGCAGCATCCATTTTTCTGCTGACATATCACTTTATGTACAATGTTTTCGCAAGATTTGTTTTAAGAAGAATTATCAAGCCCTAGACTATAGCTGTGCTTTCTACTGACACTCCAACTGAAGGCCTATAGCTAATTTTGAGTACTGTATAGTCATGTTATCACCATTGGAAATGCTAATCTTTGGCTAAGAATAGATAAGAAAGATTTCAATCTGTTACATCAAAAACAAATTAAGAAAAAATAAAAATACAATGAATCACTTTCATAAACTTTCAACTTCTATGAAGCAAGCCCCCAACAAATATTTTATATTGTTACTTCCCATGTAATCTACCTATTCAATATTGTAAGGTTAGCATTTAAGCACTCTGGAAATGTTCAATAACATGAAATGATGCTGTACATATATTTTAAAATATTATATTCATTTTCCAAATTTATCACTCTGTAAGCTATTACATAATATATAGTCTTTCTCAAACTGTGCCAAACAGTGTCATGCCCCAGATAGAGTCTCAGCTTAGAAATGCTAACTCCCAGTTTTGTGTTACAGCAAAGATGGGTAACCCAGGGCCCATGTACAGGCCCCATTTGACCTTAGGATTTTGACACATTTCGCTACTTTTTAAGTCTGCCTATTTTAAACCTGCATATTTTTAGCCTATCTGTTTAACTTTATAAGTAACTAGCTTGGGGACCCGGCAATGCCCGGGTTCTTTGAAAAAGGCATTATTTGTCTTTGAATGTTAGGTATTCTTAGTTTGGAGTGGGTTAACTACAATTCCCAGAATTGTGGGTCAATCCTCCACAAATTCTGCCAGTATTCAAAGTTGGCCATTTTGGGTCTGTGTACCATGTGTGGTCCAGATTCCCGGGGCAATTGTCCCAAAACATCTGTCAGTATCCACAGTAGGCTATGTTGAGTCCGCGTGCCAAGTTTGATCCAGATTCGCTGTTGGCTGGGTTCCGTGTTCTTTGGATGCAGGTGAACTACAACTCCCAAAATCAAGGCCCATTCCCACAAACTTCTGCAGTATGTTCAGCTGGTCATGAGGCTTCTCTGTGCCAAGTTTGGTCCCGGTCGATTGTCGGTGGGGGGTCACTGTTTCTCTGGATGCAGGTGAACTATAACTCACTTTTCCCAAAACTTGTCCAATATGTTCTGTTGGTTATGGGGGCTCTGTGTGCCATCATTGGTAGGGTTCGGAGTGCTCATTCATTGCAGGTGAAGTATAAATCCCAGTACCTACTACTCCAAAATGTCCAGGCCAATTCCCCTCAAAACCCACCAGTATTCAAATCTGGTCATTTCGGGTATGGATGTCAAGTTTGGTCCAGACACACCATTGTTTGGGTTCATAGCATTCTGGGTGTCGGTGAACTACAACTCCTCTAAATTCCCCAGTAGGGGTCACAGTGCTCTGACTTGATGCTGGGTGAACTACAACTTCCACCATTTGGAGTCAATTCCCCAAACTCCTCCAGTAAATGTAATTGCTGTTCAGTTCTGCTGTGTTTGTCATGGAGACAGATTTGAAAGGGGAGGGCATAGGCGGGGTCATGCAAATTCCACAGCAATGGAGAACCCTGGGATGCCTGCCTGTGGTGGAAGTAAATGCAAAATCTAGAATGAAATGGTCCCCAAATGAAAGCATTCCTCGGGTGGTGGGCCATAGTGTTTGGGAAGGACATTGGCAGGGGTTGGGATACATGTTCATGGAGCTTGCTGTAACCGCAATGTCAGTGGAAAGGAGTGACTTGCTGGCTCCTCATCACTGGGAACTATAGCCTGTTTGTGGAGGCTGGAGGCTGTCTGTGTGAGCAGACACCCGTGCCACATACACACATATGGGTTTTCACTTTTATTATGGATATAGATATAGATATATAGATATAGATAGATTGACTAACTGGAATTGATTTTGTTTTACAGCCTAGTCTGTTGATATAAACTGTGTTTTGACCTAACCAGTAGCATCACAATACAGTTTGGATTTTCTTTTATCAACACAACTCCCTTTGCATTTGTATCCAACTTCAGTATGGTGGGATACATATGTAAGGTATAGCCACTGAGGTGTTAAAAACAATGGTCTGTTTGTTTCTTTTCATTTAATCGGTTGTTATCACTGCAAAAAGAACTAGAAACAAGCTGTTTACAATATGACACCATTCTCTTGAACAGTGCTTGAGCTCATGATTTTAGCATGGCTAACAACTACACTTACTTACTATTAAAATATGTGCATCTAGCAGTTAGAGAACCGGAAGGAAAGATGTAATCTCATAAAACAGGATGAAAAAAGAACGCTTTACTACTGATGTTCATAGCAAGGTTTTCATTTATCTCTGCAGGCAAAAAGCCATGCCTCAAAATACACTTACTTACTTACTTACTTACACACACACACACACACACACACACACACACACATACACACACACGTCCCTTTACCTCGCAGGCAGGTTTTTAGGATATTGTAGGCACTCAGTTTCTAAAAAAGTATATGTTCATGATGCTTGGGAGGAAAGGGTTCTAGTTAGTTGCTGGTAATAACCTGAATCAAATATATGATGCAAAGATTGTGTTAAAACTAGCAATATTTACACCAATTTAGAATCAGAAGCACTAAATGAAGCAACTGAAAAAAGGTTTGCATTGTCTTATGTTACACAAAACAGATGTACCCTCAGAAGACTAATATTGGATGGAATATTTAAAGACATTCTTGTTACTCAAAACAGACAAAAATGAACCAAGAATGCATGAAACATGCACTAAAATACACTGGAAAATATAGTATTTCCCCAATATCTGCAGCATTTTAACCCATACAAAAGACTAAACCAGTGGCACTGAACATAAATTATTAAGCACACATTAAAACATACCTGAAATCAGCCATGAAAATACTTCAAGCGGGTATGTTTATATTTTTTTGATTGATTATGTGTTCTGTTTTCTTAATCCAGAACAGTAATGCCAAACTAATATTGTCTTTCCTCAATGAAATGTATTCTAGAGAATACAACAATTTTCATTGTGTGGAAATATGATCTAGTATTTATCTTGGGCTTCGGCTATTATTTTGGTAAAGAGTCTGATTGTTTTATATTATTCAAACTAATCAAAATGCCATGTTTTGTCTCTGTACCTGGAATTCTGGGATTCTGAAACATCCAAATCTGTGCACGTTTTCTTCACCTGCAACAAAAAAGTGATTGCTACTTACTTTCCCATGAAAATACAAGAGAAACAAATAGGCTTCCTCACTTGTAATTTATGTATTTACATTACATAAAGTGGATATAGCTCTCCTCACCATGGTCTCTAAAAATCCTTCTCACATTTTACAGTGTGGATATGCAATGCTAAACAGGGTGCTTCATTATTATCCCACGAACAGCTGCCAACTTAACTTCCCTTGACTCCATTAGTATGTAAAATGTTCAGCTAAAATAGTTTGGGAGTCATCTAACTTGGAACAAAGAAACCAAAGAACCAGGTTCCCTGCTTAAAAACAGGAGAGCCAAACTGTTCTCAATTTTGAAAAGAAATGTTTCCCCAACTGATACTGCTTCTGTTTCCTGCTAAAGCTCAGAATAATAAACACCAGATTCTGTGGCAAAAGTTGCAGTGTTAGCTAAATAATATATACATTAATTTTCATCTTCTGCATACAGTGTGTTTAATATTTTTCTCAAGTGTGCTGTTCGAATTCAGTTCCAAATATTGTCTGTATGTATCCATAATATATTATTTTCTTTTTCTTTTTAGGACAACTTTTCATCTATCACGGAATGAGTTCATATATAACACCACCACTCAAAAGCACAATTTTTCATAATATTGACAGTACTTGTCTTTTGAATTTGAAACAAATTTTTATGGCATACAGATTTCTTTGTTGCCAGAGTTTTCCCCAGATGTTTAATCATCAGATATAAAGGTGCCTTTTAACCTTTAAAACTTGATATGCTTTATATCACACTATTAGTATAACAGGTTTTATAGTCTTCATCATATTTATACTCATGAGTGGGAGGAGCGTTTCTGTTTTATTGCAATATCAGATAGGCACAGTGAAGAGAAATAAAGGAATTGAGAATTAGTGACTTGCCAGAATTAGTGGCATAAATTTTTGATGAAGCTCAAGGTCACATCCGTCTTAATACATTTTCATTGACTTTTATCAAAATGACAAACCATAGTTTCTGGTACAGATACTGTACATTACAATCCATGGTGAGCTTTGGGCTTCCCCTGCTCTCCAGCCTACCTCTGTTCTTTCTCAAGAATGCAAGGAGAAATTTTAAGATTCCAGTTCCAATTTTAAAGTAACAAGAGTCTGTGCCAACTAGGGATTGTTCAGGGAACTAGGGATTGTTCAATCTCTATTCTGAAGGAAAAACAAAAACAAAAACAGGACTATTAGGGTAAAGCAAATGTGCAGTAGACAAAGACCTCAAAGAAAAGGACATGTTCAACCAAAATCATTGAACAGTTCTAATATTAACCGATGTCCAAAAGGCATAGACAGCATGCTACCAGAAATGTTGACAAATTATTGTGGATTAGTGGGTTCCTTTGTCCTCTGAATGAAATTAAACATTTTTAAAACAGAAGCATCAGCTATGTAAAGTTTTTTCCTCTATGATACGTGTGTAAGGCATAATAAATTTTCAAAAAGACAGTTTATATTTCTACATGGTATGTTTTAGTGTTCTTCCCTATTCAGATGGCTTATTAGGGTCTTATGGACACATAGACAACAATGTCTGAGGGGTTTTTTTTTGCTAGTCAAAGCCTGATTTTGGGGGGTTGTTCCTTATCTTTTCAGATGGGTGTTCCTAATCAGTAAAACTCTCATATTTGTTTCTGGAATGGGTGGTGCTGTGCTGGCTATACATTGTCCTCCCTCTATATCTGTAATGAATACTGATAAACTGGGATCCATGAATTTCACAATAAATCTTTTCTTGAACATTTTAAAGAATATGGAGAGTGTGTAAGGCAATGTTCCTTGTTGAAACAGAGCTCAATAAATACCAATTACTGACACTCAGAAATCAGCATTATTGCTATCAGTTTGCAACTAATTAACAAACAAGATGTATTTATTTATTTATTTACAGTATTTATATTCCACCCTTCTCACCCCAAAGGGGACTCAGGGCGGATCACATTGCACACATATAAGGCAAACATTCAATGCCATAACATAGAACAGAGACAGAGGCCTCGAACTCATGACCCCTTGGTCAGAGTGATTTGTTGCAGCTGGCTGCTAATGAGCCTGCACCATAGCCCAGCCCATAAATGTACCCTCATTTATCTATTTCATAGTTTGGAACAACTGTTTGGTTAGAGCAGCACAGATCATTACTGCAACAAGAAGCTACCCAAGACCATACTGTGGTAGGTCTTGCAGGCTCTTTTCAGACATCACATAAATCTATATATTAAAATAGTCACTATTGTTTCAGCAGAGTTAATGTCTTTGTTTTGCCCCTATGGTGTGCTAGTGTGGAAGTACTACTTCTAGCAAATGGAATGGCTGTTAATCTCCTCTCCCCATACAGTTTTCTTCACTTATCGCAGGGGTTACGTTCTAGGACTACCCGCAATAAGTGAAAATCCGCAAAGTAGGGACACTATTTTAATTTTAATATTTATACATTACTATAAATTGAAGCCTTTCCTACCAGTGCCAGTGGGGCCCCTTGCTACATGCCCGGGTGCTGGAAGAGGACGCGCAAAGGCTGCAATGCCCGCTCGGTCCTTCCTCTTTGCTGAGGGGAGAGGGCTCCTAGGACCCTTCTCTCTCCCCGGCTTTCCTCTCTCTCGGCAAAGGCAGTAGGGAGAGGGATACACACACACACACATACAGAGTGAAGTCAGGGATGCAGGGGACTGCCAGGAGGCAGGAAGGGGTTAAGCGGCAGGAAAGGTGCAACTGAGGAAGCTTCCATCGCAGGTGGTCTCCATCTGGGTGTGGGGAGGCAAAGAGGAGGAGGAGGAGAGCCAGTGCCTGCCTGCGCATGGGAGAAGGCAACTTTCCTCAGATCATTTCTGGGCAAAAGGAGGAAGAAGGGAAAGGAAAAAAGAGAAGGGGGGTCTGCTGCTTGGGGGAGGCAGGGGCCACTGCAGCGGACAGAGTGGGAGGGAGGGATTGAGAGAGAAAGGAGCCCCTCAGCAGCCCTCCAAGGGCTCTGGGGCTGAGCAGACTGGCTCTCCCTTCTCCTCCCTTCCTTCTCTTCCTGCTTCCCTCGCTCCCAGCCTTCCTCCTCAACCCCAAGAGAATCTCCTCTCCTCCTCCTGTGAGGGAGCCGTCCCCAGGAGGTGCGATCCTTTTTTGCTGCGGAAAAGCCTCGAGGAGAGGAGTCCGTGCCTTTTGAGATGCCAGCAGCCTTCTTTCCTTCCCAAACAACGCTTGGGATGGACTCCCTCCTAGACTGGGAGGGACAGATTGAAAGGTCCCGCTCTTTCTACCTCTCCCTCTCACCCCAAAGCCCCTTCCTTGCATCCCTTCATCAGGATCCACAGGTAGCAGCCCAGATCCCCTCTCAGGCTGGATGGGATGTGCCCTCTTTCTCCGCTTGGCACCCTGGTAGCGGTGCAAGCGAGGAGTGTGCGATGAGGAGGAGGGCGGCAACGGCAGGAAGGAGATAACCGAGCCCCCCTTTTTTGCCCACTTGGCGAGAGCAGCGAGGGCCCCCTCGGCCTTGGGATTGCTCGATGCTGAGCAGTGGGAAGCAAGGCCCGGAGGTGCCAAGGCAAAGGGGACACCCTGAGAAGAGTCAGCATCTCCCTTCTCCAAGGAGAGTTCCCAGGCAAGCCTTTCCAGCCTCTCCTTACTGGACCAGAGAATTGTACAGGACACAGTAGCTGCCTCTGCTCCTGCAGCCAGAGAAGAAGGAAGGCTGCTCCACCCGGAGGTTGGGTGAAAGAGTGAGGGTGGGCAGCAGTGGCAGCTGGAGCTGGAAGAGGCAGCCAAGCTCGTTTGTGTTGCTGCTCCAGCCGGCCACGCCGGGAAACGTGGAGGACTCAGAAGAGGGGAGCAGAGGCAGAAAGAGCAACATGGCAGACACAGAGCAAGGGGGCAGCAATGGGGTAAATAAATGAGTAAATAATTTTTAAAAATCCCATGAAACAGCAAGTCTGTGACAAGCAAACCGCGAAGTAGTGGGGGAACACTGTATTCCATAAAAGTGCACCTTCTAACAAATTTACCAATTTATCTTCACCAATTTATCACACCAATTTATCTTCACCTAGTAAAAATCTTTGCTCTTCACCTGCTATTCAAAAAGACAAAAACATAAATATCCCATACTTTTGAATAATACAGGCAGAGTGTCCCTTATCCAGAATTCTGATATCTGAAATGCTAGTACTCCAAAATCCAAAACTGTCCCCATAGGTGTCTGAGATGATGACACCTTTGCTTTCAAAAACTTTCAATTTACATAAACTTAGTTTCATGCAAAAATATCTAAAAATATTGTATAAAATTATATTCAGGTGTATATGAAACATAGCGATTTTGTGTTTAAACTTGAGTCCCATCTTCAAGCTATCTCATTATGTATGCACATATACATACAAGTATTCCAAAATTTTAAAAAAACCAAAGCAGTTCTGGGGCCAAGCATTTTTGATAAAGAATACTCAACCTGTACTAATGAAAAACAATTCACACAAAGAAATAGTTGCAAAATAGTTCAATGATTTTCCCAGAAGTTCAATTGGAAATGGATAGAGAGAAGACATGCTTCAGTTCTATGTGCTCTTGCAATTTATTGTTTGAAAAAGTAGCATTGCCATATGGATTCAAGTGTCTGAAAACTTGGCTCTTACTTGTTATAATCATTCTCCAAATCCATTTTTTCAACAGATTCTTTTAAAAAAAATGACTTACAAACCATCAAGAAGCAGTTTAATGCCAAGAGCCTGCAGAAGAGAAATGAAGAATAAATGATGATGTGATGACTAATGAAGTAGCAGAGTTGAAGAAATAGATTTAAAATAGGATTTGAAGAAGATTGGAATGAAGAGGCTTGACTCACAAACATAAAATGCTGAATGAAGTCAGAGAACTTCCAATGTGCTGCTGCCACTAATAAGGCAAACTGAAAGTAGAAGAGAGAAAAGCAAGAGCATCCTGAGCATATGCAGAACTGAGAGAGCAGAGCTCCTGCCCAAATTCTTAGGTTAGTTATAGATGTCTTCAACTAGCTCTGAAAAGTTGCAAATCAAACCTTTGAATGTGAGTCACAGACACAATGAAAGCCACATTTTGTGCTTAGCAACAAAATGTTTTCGCTTTGAAAAATGCCCATCTTTTTGTGTACTCAGAGCCGGTCCAACAATGAGGCGAATTAAGCGGTCGCTTGGGGAGCAAAACATACGGGGGCGCAGTCGAAACTGCTTTTTCTGTTGATTTCTTGTAAAACATGATGTTTTGGTGCTTAATTTGTAAAATCTTAATGTAATTTGATGTTTAATAGGCTTTTCCTTAATCCCTCCTTATTATCCAACATTTTCACTTATCCAATGCTTTTATTTTTCAGTGATTGGTTTTGGGGGGGGGGTGCCAAAATTCTGTTCGCCTACACTTAAAAAATACCTAGGGCTGGCTCTGTGTGTACTAAACTACTTAAAACTTTCCTTCTATTGTCAAGGGCCAAATGGAACATCCGATTTCTTACACAGGTTGAGCCTACCTATAGATAGATAGATAGATAGATAGATAGATAGATAGATAGATAGATAGATAGATGAGGGAAAGGGGGCTAGTCACAAGTCCAGTGCCCACTGAGATTTTCCAGAAGGAATGCTGTTGGGGAGAAAGAAGGACTCTACTTACGCAAGTCCCTTGTAGAAAGCAGACGTTGCAAACACTTTCCCTGGTATCATCACACTTTCCACTCCTTTAAGCAAAGTAGCTTGGAAAGGAGGAGTAAATCCATCCCTACACTTGGTGAACCTTTTTCATCTTTCTGTGATGGATAAGGCAGGAGTCAATGGGGTTGTTCCATGCTTGTTCTCCCAACCCATTTGCAAGGTACCCTCCCTGATCTGTAGCACCAATATGGGGGCACTGACTGGTGTTCATTACAAGTGCTAGAGACCAAAACAAATGTTGCTGTTGCTGCTGTTTGAGCTTTAATAACTCCTTTGCCATGTTACCCTGTGAGGCTTCTATTTTCTTGATTGCATGTTGCTCATATTGGTAGGAAACATTAGAATACCATGAAATCATCTTAGCTTTTTTCTTACTCTGTTTATGTAGTCAACTATATCTAGATACAAAAGTGTATTCAAGAATGCACAATCTCCATATAAACAGATTAAATGGAATTGAAAAAAACATAGGAGAGAAAAATTAGTATGCTTCTGACACAGAAGCCTAGTAAATGCATTAAGAGGATTAAGTGACAAGTCATTTGGATATCAATTAAATTCTTTATGTATAACATAACAGCATATTTCCAATATTCAAATATTTAATATGAAAATCGAATATTGATAGTTAATCTTAGAATGCTGGTTTCACTCAAGCAACATATGGAAATGGGGAAAGCAAATATTACTTTTCCTTCAGCACTCATCTGACATGTAGAAGTCAAGTTCTACTGAACATTTAGGACAATACTGAGGTTAGGACACATATTCTACATTTCAAGTAGCCCAGCAAATTTGTTACATTTTTAAGGGAGCTATAAAACATATCTTGAAATAAATGAAATGCCAACAGAGCTGTTTAAAGCAACAGAAAGTTGTATACTGAACATATCATACACAACACTGGAAAAGACTCTGAGAAAATAGGTATGGAAATTATGAGGAAGGAACACCAACAATTAAAGAAATGCAGATGACACCATACCACTAGCAGAAATAGTAAAGATTTGGAATGACTACAGAAGAAAATGCAAAGGCGGATTTACAATTGAACAATAAGAAAAATAATGATCACAGATTATTTACATAACTTTAAAGCAAACAATGAAGACATTAAGGTAGCAAAGATTAACCAAAATGGAGACTAGAATCAACAAATCAGAACAGGGCATCTATGAAGGGACTAGCCAAGATATGTAAAGAGATATTATATATACTTGCATAAAAGTTGAAAAATGTATAGCAAAAAATTATTTCCCCCCCCCCCCCAAAAAAAAGCTGACTCCCCATAAAGACTTGAGAGTAAAAGAGATCAAGTGGTGAGTGCTAGCTCCTGCACTGCCAGGCAATATTTGCCTCCTGTGGAAGAAGTGAAGAAACAGTAATTTATTTCCAGTATTTATATTCCGCCCTTCTCACCCCGAAGGGGACTCAGGGCAGATCACATTACACATATAAGGCAAACATTCAATGCCATAACATAGAACAGAGACAGAGACAGACGCAGGCTGTCCTCGAACTCGTGACCTCTTGGTCAGAGTGATTTCTTGCAGCTGGCTGCTACAACCTGCACCACAGCCCGGCCCCCTTAATGGTGATCAAGAAGATATGGCGGGTTCCTCATCCACTTTGGTTGTCCATAGCCAAGGAGGAAAAGGAGACGAGTAGGTTAGCTGTGGTTTGACGATAACGACAAAGAGATCCAACAGCTAATTGATAACAAAAGGAAAACCTTCCAAACATGGCAGAGAGACATCAACTGTCCTGCCAAGAAAAAGATCTATGCCAGTGCAAAAGCTGAGGTCCAAAGAAGGACCAGAAAACTCAAGAACAAGAAGGCTGAAGAAATCCAACACTTTGCAGATACCCATGATGCTCAGGGATTTTTCAAAGCCACAAAGATAATTTACGGACCAAGAAACCATGGCATACAGCCTCTATGCTCATCAGATGGAACCAAATTTCCGAAGGATAAAACATCAATTGCACAACGTTGGAAAGAGCACTACCAGAACCTGCTGAATCGCAGCTCCAATGTGGCCGAAGAGAACCTCTCACAAATCCCACATCAACAAACCAGGGGTGAGCTTGCAGCACTGCCTAGTTTGGAAGAAGTTAGCAATGCCATCAGCCAACGAAAAAACAACAAAGCCAGCGGACCTGATGGGATCCCTGCTGAAATCTTCAAAACGGGTGGACCTGCGCTGATACAACAACTCCACCAGCTCATTGAAAAGGTGTGGGTGACCGAGAAAATCCCAGCAGACTTCAAGGATGCCACCATCATCACCCTCTTCAAGAAAGGGGATAGAACAGACTGCGGGAACTATCACGGTATCTCCCTTCTAACCTCCGCTGGGAAAATTCTCACAAGAATCCTTGCAAACCGTCTTCTCCCTGTCTCAGAAGACACCCGCCCAGAATCCCAGAATGGCTTCCGCCCCTCCAGAGGAACAGTGGACATGATCTTCACTGCACGACAGCTCCAAGAAAAATGTAGGGAACAAAATCAACCTCTGTACATGGCATTCATTGACCTTGCAAAGGCATTCGACACAGTGAATCGCAGTGCTCTCTGGACCATCCTCCAAAAAATCGGGTGCCCTGACAAATTTGTGAACATCCTGCGGCTCCTCCATGATGACATGATGGCAACAGTCTTGGACAGCAATGGCTACCAAAGTGACCCATTTAAGGTGGAATCAGGTGTCAAGCAGGGATGTGTTATTGCCCCTGCCTTATTTTCTATCTTCATCGCTATGATACTTCACCTTGTTGATGGGAAGCTTCCCACCGGAGTGGAAATCATCTATCGGACAGATGGCAAGCTATTTAACCTCAGCAGACTGAAAGCCAAAACCAAGGTCACCACAACATCTGTTATAGAACTCCAATATGCCAATGACAACATAGTCTGTGCGCATTCAGAAGAAGACCTACAAGCCACTCTAAACAACTTCACAGAAGCATATGAGAAGTTCGGCCTCTCACTGAACATCGAGAAAACCAAAGTGCTCTTCTAACAGGCACCAGCTAATCCCTCTGCAATGCCAGGAATACAGCTTAATGGTGTAACATTAGAAAATGTCGACCATTTCCGCTACCTTGGCAGCCACCTTTCCACAAAAGTCAACATCGACACCGAAATACAACACCGCCTGAGCTCTGCGAGTGCAGCATTTTTCAGAATGAAGCAGAGAGTGTTTGATGACCGGGACATCCGTAGAGATACCAAGGTGCTTGTTTACAAAGCCATTGTCCTCCCAACCCTGCTCTACGTCTGCAAAACGTGGACGGTCTACAGACATCACACCAAACTCCTGGAGCGGTTCCATCAGCGTTGCCTCAGAAAAATCCTGCAAATCTCTTGGGAAGACAGGCAGACAAATGTCAGCGTGCTTGAGGAAGCAAAGACCACCAGCATTGAAGCGATGCTCCTACGCCATCAACTCCGCTGGACTGGCGACGTTGTCCGAATGCCCGATCACCGTCTCCCAAAGCAGTTACTCTGCTCTGAAACCGATGTCCTCACTGCAGGAGAACATGCAGATCAAGAATAGGTCTCTTCAGCCATCTACGGATCCATCCCCAAGACCCCACAACTGGAAGACCATCGTCCTCAGCCTACGAGGGATCGCCTAAGTAAGTAAGTTATTTTCACCTCTCTGCAGAATGAATCTGAAGAACCTGATGCTAAGCCCCCAAGTTTTACTCTTGACTTTCCATGGGCCATATAAAATTCCATAATTTTGACCCCAAGCCTAATCTTGAATGTGTTGACCTGAGCAGTGTTACTGATGATAGGGAGACTTAAAGCCCTATTATTCATGGAGTCACCATAAGTCATAGCTGACTTGATAGCAATTAACAACAACAATGAAATATGTAACACACAACATAATGCAATATTTTTCATTAAGAATGAATTATCAAGCTGAAAATATCCACAAGTTTAATCCTCATCACAAGTTTGGGATAACATGCATTGTTCTCCCACCCATCATGTTATCCTCAAAATCACACTAAGGTTAAGACAAGAAAATAGCTGTCTTTGATATTTCATTGAGTTTTATCACTGAAGGAAAATCTGGACTAGAGATGTGTGTGGTATTTGTTTCATCTGTTTCATTTGTTTCTTACCACCCATTTGGATTGCACGGTACAAAAGACGCCATTTTAGGACAAAACAAAAGATGACACGAAAGAGAAAGCTGCACAGTCACCGTGCTTTTGTTTTCATTTTTGGGCCACGTGGCATCCATTCCAGGAGACTTCTTCTGCATGCATCAGAGGAGGAGGTGGGAGGAGGTGAACCTTGGCCAATCGGAGGCCAAGGAAACAGTGACATGGGCTGACAGGGAGGCTATTTAAGGGGCGGACTGTCCCTAAAGTGGCCATGGCAGTTGCGTCATTTGCTGCTGCGAGTGGGCTGGATGGCTTTCTCTCTTGGCTTGGCTTGCCTTGCCTTGCGTTTTGCCTTCAGCCTTGCTGCTTCATTCCTTGCTGGTGAGAGCACTGGGTAGTGGGTACAGATTTAGGTTTTCTTTTTTGCCTGGCTGCTTGGCTTATTTTAATAATTTTTCCTTTGAAGGGAAGGGGCAGGGATTTTTGAAGTGGTAGGGGTGGCTTTGGCTGGGGAGCACATGTGGGGCTTTTCTTCATTCTTCTTCCTCCCTCCTATTGCTTTTTTAAAAAGAAATATATGTCAAAGGTAAGAAATGGTTGGGCTTACCTTTTCTGTTTAGAAATCAAACCTATCTCTCTCTATATAACTGGAAAATCTACTCTTTTATTTATTTTATTTTCACCCCTCTAGTCCTAAAACTGAGCAGGGGAGGGGGCGAGCCTCTGAAATCCTCCCATTGCTGCCAATGGTCCAAACATTTTTGTTTTTTCATACATGAGTTGAAAATTTCATTTGTATAGGCGCCCCGTTTTCGGAAGCAGGGACAAATACGAAAATGAGAAAAAACGAATGAAACAAAACAAAACGAACAGCGATTTCATACAAATGCACATGACTAATCTGAACCTGGTTTCTTAACTATATTTTTTAGATATGAACTCCTGTTCCACTCCCCCACACCCATCTTGCTATTAAGTAAAATAGCTAGCATGTAAAACACAACAAAATGCAATATTTTTCTTGAAAATTTAAATACAATTTTGAATATTCAGAACCGCATTTTGTGTACTGTGCTGAATTATAAGTTTTATCACTGCATCTATTTTCAAAGAAAAGGCAAAATATGTTGTTATGTGATATCTGAGGCAAAGCCTCTGAAAGATTCTACTTTCCAATGTAAAGAAGCTTGTGTGGTACTTTTTGTCCTTCTATACTGTTTTAGGATTTTCTTCCTAATCACTTTATTATTGTATAACTCAGTAGTATTTATTTATTTACCCTATTTAGACCCCACCTTTCTCTACCCCGAAAGGGAACTCAAGGTAAATCAAGCCAGCAGTATATAAGGAAAAACAAAAGAAAAAATCATTTTGCAAAGGGTTTGCAAAAAATTCTACTATAATGATGGGATGGATATTGCAAACTGGGTTGGATTCTGTAGTTCAGTCCATGATTACAAAGATGCTCACTATCCTTTTGCATAAGCCCAGTAAAAAGGCATGATAAGCTCTTCTAAAACATTAAACACCTAACACATTCAAAAAGCTGTTTTAAAACATGATACATTCCAAGATTTCCAACCTGCATGTTCTATACGTCTAGTGTACTGCAGTATTGAAAATATACTTTGCTGAGCAGAATAGTGATGCAGTCACCGGGAGCAGTGCTTCTGCAGTCTGATGGCTTAAGAACATGTTTGAACCAGGCTGGTTTTAGCTACAATGCTTGGTTCTCATTTTGGCACAAACCTACTTCGACCCAAAAAGATCATGTTGGATAGAACAACTAAGGTTTGCCTCTGGATTTGGGACATAAAACCACAGGTTGGGGTATTTCCAGTCAAATATACATAATTTGAAAGAGCAAATAAGTGTGATTTTTAGATCCATTAATGTTAATCTAATGTTGTTGTAAGCCCCCTTGAGTTTTCTTACTGGGAAAATAGTGTAATATAAATGAATAAAAACATTTTAAAATAGATCTTTCCTTTTATATAGATGTTCTTACATTGTTGTTTTAAACTTGAATCATAAATTTACATGTCTTATTTAGTGTACCATCTACAGTATATCACCAGCACATTGTAAGAGGGATGTCAATATGTAAATAGAAGCCTCCCCCCCACCCATGTCTCTCTATAACAAGTGCATAGAACATTATATAACAAGTATGGTACTTCATCCAGAAATGCCTATGTGATACCCTCCCTGTATTCATTCAAATCAGTCACTTCATCAGGGAAGTCTTGGCAAAACTGTCCTCCCTATTCCTAATCCCTAGCATGTAAACTGGAACAAAAACAAACTGCTTTTATATTTATTTCACCTCCACTCCCTTCATCTTCACATTTTCCTTGCAACAGATTTTAGACTAAATGCTCCATGGGGCAATAATTGCATTCTTATATTCTGTAAACTACTATTATTATGAAATTAGTTACCATTTCTAGACACACATATACTTGTAATATACTGCTTTACAAATCTCTGTGATAGTACATTATCATCACTGGGCCTAAACTTTTAAAATAAAATGAAATGTATATCAGATATTCTTTTTTGGAAATAAACTATTCTTTAAATACCCTTTCATTCTCATCAAATATTGGATAAACTGCATTAGCGTGTTTTGTTAAAAAAGAATAATTTTTAGATTAGCTGGAGAAAATCTGCAATATATGTCTAGAGGTCATGCCATGTGTTTTTCCATTAACTTGTAATTAGTATTTTCTAATTACATGTACATGATGTATTTCTAGCTTTCACTCACTGCTTTCAAATAACCCTGAAGTCCACTCCAAATACTAGATTCATAGCTGAAGTGGGTTTCCTCTCATGCAGCAAGACATTTCCTTTCTCACTTAATCTCAACCCAGCCCAAGAGGGTCCACCAACCTTTGGAGCACATTTTCAGTCCACAGAGAAAAATGTGTCCTTTCCCGCAGATGACAAGCCCCACTTCATGTCACCCACAATGTTAAAACAAAGATGGGGACCAGTATAAAATTGAATAAAAATGCTATTCTAATTTAGTTAATAAAAACATTATGGTGGCTTTCTTTAGCTCATATAAATTACCACTGTTAAGCAAATAATGCTAGATATCAATCAGCATACTCTTAATAAGGTTGCTTGACATTAGTGTTTCTTTGACAGCTGTCTTACATTTTCTAAACATACACTCACCATTTTCCCAATATTAAATCTGAGAGGATTTCCCAGATGCTCTATCGTGGCTTTATAAAATCATGTAGTATAACTATAAATCTATAAATACATCTTTTAAAAAACAAAATAACATAAAGGCTTTAACATTTCAACAATTTATAACAATAAATTTACTGACACAGAAAATGTAATATGCAAAATGTCATCCATTCACACACTTTTTTTTAGAAATATTATTTGTTTAGAAGATTTTCATATTTTAAAGAATAAGCAAACTAAGCAAAGAAGCATGTAGTATAATTAAATACTGCAAATTGCTGTTGACTAGACCCATACAGAACAAGCTAAGGAGCACACTGGCCCATTATTTATCATATTGTTCCCTGAATAAGACAGTTCCCTCCAGCTATAAATCAGTATTCATAAATTGACAGTACAGGCATTTTATTTCTCTTTGTAAAATCTTTACTTTCTTTACTAAAGTAATAAAATACTACTCCTAAACCAAAGCACTTTCCATTCTTGTCTTGGATGAAAGAGACATTTAAGAAGTAGTAGTAGTTTATAATACCAATTCATATCTTGGATCCTGAATGGAAGACAGCACTTAGCGGTAAACTCTTGCTGTATAAATATCAGAGTCAGTTGTTCTTTCCACAAGGTAGAAAATGTATTATGCACACAGGGCTGCAGCAGATTAACATCTGCTGAACTGTATTATTTTACATGCAGATACTTCACTGGCATCATTATACGGCAAATCAAAATTTCTATTATATCCTCAAAATGCAGGCATTTTGGCTGTGGAATGCCAGATCAGATCACCAAAGCAAAGGAAGAAATTACATGTCAATTTATGATCAAAACAAAAAATTGTATTCTGAACATTACAAAACTAGTATCTTTAAGGGCTTCACTGGGCTACAACTATTCCTCACACTTATGAAGTTGGCCCCACTGAACACAAGAGGATTTACTTTAGAGTAAATATGCATATAATTGCATGGTGATTAAAATATTTATTCTAAATAATGGTTAAACACTGTTAACAGTGTTTATCAAAGTTAACTAGAATTACTATTTCATATATCATCATTTTCAATAGGCTTTCTTCCTTTTTTACTGAGAAGATTCTAAGTATCCACTCATATTATTATTGAGCTATCTTTTATGAAATGGCTTGTAAGTAAAGAAATAAGCTAAAACAATTTATGCAAATACTACAAAAGGGCACAAGCACAACCTTAAGCAAACCTAAGAAGGGCAATTTTATCTAAATGAAAAATTAGTGATTTCCTGGCTTAAATTATTAGGCACTGTTGTTCTCTCAACTGTTTCCTGAAAATGCTAATCACTGCCTCTGTTGGAAATAAATCACAAGCTTACCTCATTTCCTTCTCAAGAAATTTCAAAGAACTCCCCAAGCATGTCAATTCCCCTTTCAAAAAAAGGGCATGCTTCTGTTAAGGTTTTGCATTGACTATGTTCGAATACACGAGCACCGGAGGTGCACAGCTAAACTGATGAATTAATTCCATAGATAGTGCCGTTATCTTGAATTAAGGCAGAATTAAGACACAGTGTTCCTCCGTGAACAGGCACTGCAGGATTACTTAAGTCAAGGAAAGTGAGATCTGGATAGTAAACAAGCTTGGCTCAGACCAATGGCTTTCCACACCCTTCTGTTTATAGTAAGATGACTTGCATTCAGAGGTCACCCTCATCAACAGCTTCTGTCTTTCACTTACTATCTTATGTGGTGCATTTATCCCAGGGCCCTGTTAATGAATCCAGCTCTTTCTCCAGCCCCTACTTGCCTGCTGTCACTGTGGCACATCTGCTTCTCATTATATGAAGTTCTTTCAAATGCACACAACCACTTATATGTACACAAAACACACTGATATAATGTTTCATTATAGCCAAAATGTAAATGTAGTAGCACTAAAGTATTTTTAAATTACAAGATGTTTTCTATTTAGAAATAGGAATAGTTTCTCCTCTCCCAGAACAAGAATGCATTAAACAGTGCACCATCTACATAACATAACATCAATATGAAATAAAACGACATATGTTACTGTATTAGAACCAAAACACAGGCCCTTCAGCTCTTCTATCAAAACAACCAAATGAAGTAGGACATTACTCCAATGATAATAACATATCAGCTTAAACATAAATAACAAGAGGGGGGAAAAAACAACTTGACAGAAAACAAAAATTCCATAAATGTGATTTCCATAGTTTAATTACTACTATTCTTACTATGTTCCATTTTCCCTTGCAAAAAACAAATATGTGATTTCAACTGTCCTTAATGTGTTTGGGGACATGATAAATATCACCATCATCATTACCATCTAATCACTAAAGCTATTAAGCACTTTACAATTGCTAAATAGCAGTAGTCGTGATACAGTTAACTGGCCAACGTTGTTTACATTTTAACTCTTTCCCAACTGACCCTGAGGTCTAGAACAAGCACACATAAAGTTGCGTACAATGCATAAGCAAAATGCAGAAGTTCAATGGTGTACAATGGATACTTAAAACGGGAGATGGCACTCTCTCCCAACATGAGCTTGTTGCTCAGAAATAGTGTTTGAGTGAAAGTTACACCTGCAGAACATTGTCGGCACATTGTCCCAGAGCAACATTGAAATGACAGCAGCCTGACTCCGTTAAAGCTAATAAAACATGATTAATGGCTCGGATTAAAAAGCCATCTCAGTAGATTAGGATATTTGTGCCATCATTTGACAGCTACAACACTGTATTATTAGAAAGGATTGCCAGGACTGTAAGGATCATTCTTAATGCTTACATTTAGGCCCACCTTCCACTTTACTCTTTTAAAGACACAGCTATGTTTTCAGGAGTGAAGTCCACACTCTTATAATATAGTTCTAATTCAAAAATCAAACACATAATGGAAAAGAAGAAATAAATTAAAATGTGTAGTTTTTAAATACTGCTTCACATATATTTTCTCAGCAATCCTGAAAACAGCCCTTCATAAACAGGCCAGGCATACAATTCTTAAAACACACTGGCAACATCTCAACATTAAATTCTTTGAAATGCTCTTTAGATATTTAGTTACTGCAAACAGGTACCTCTCCCTCTACCATAATTACCTGAAATATTAAAATCCCAAGTTATCCCAATTATATCACATTATCTAGAGTAAAACAGTTAGCTTCTATGACAATAAAAATCTGATGTAAACAGAGACCTCACAATCAAATGTATTGCTCTTTATTGCTGTATCAAAAAAAGAAAACACTGCAATGCAAGAAATATGTGCAAGACAACCCAGAAAAGGAGATAGATATACACACAGAGAGAGTGAGACAGTAGAGTCTCACTTATCCAAGATAAACGGACCAGCAGAACATTGGATAAGCGAAAATAAGCGAAAATAAGCGAAAATCTTGGATAATAAGGAGGGATTAAGAAAAAAGCCTATTAAATATAAAATTACATTATGATTTTACAAATTAAGCACTAAAACATCATGTTTTACAACAAATTGACAGAAAAAACAGTTCAATACACAGTAATGTTATGTAGTAATTACTGTATTTATGAATTTAGCACCAAAACATTGCAACATTTACTACAAAAACATTGACTACCAAAAGGCAGATTGCATTGGATTATACAGAACACTAGATAAGTGAAGTTTGGATAAGTGAGACTCTACTGTGTGTGTGTGTGTGTGTGTGTGTATATATGCATGCAATTTTTAAAATAACTTATATTTGTATACTACTCATGAAATATATAAATTATGACTAAAGAAATAAAGTTATAATAAATACAACTTATATCTCATAATTATATATATATTTATTATTATTTTGGAAATAGGAATATGCAAAAAAATGCAACAAAGAAAGGGGCCTAAATAACCTAATGTCAGCAGTTCCTGTCTTCCTTGTAAGTTAAATAGAGTCAGATTTGGCTAGTATTGGCTGGGCGACAGCCAAGGAATACCAGGTGTTTTCGACTATATTTTTGAAATGAAAATGGCAAAACCCCATCTGAGTATTCTTCACCTAAGAAACTCCTCTGAAATTCATGAGGTTGCTATAAATCAACAGGTAATTTGAACATAGACACACAATGACATATTTCTAAAAATCTGTATAAAACCACAATAAAATAAAGAACAACACTCAGAAAACAGAGAAATTCCAGAAAGGAAACAATCAGGGCCAGTTAACACCTCCTAACAAAGGATTCTCCCAGGCAGGAAGCAGCCAGGCTTTGAAGCTGCAAGGCTATTCAATGCTCATCAAGGTGGCCAATTCCAACATTCACACACTTGCTTCAAACAGATAAGTGTTATTTCTCCGAATTTGGGCATTCCAAAGATATATAAACCCCACTTGCCTGGTTTCCAACAGACATCAGAACCTCTAAGGATGCCTGCCATAAATGTGGGCAAAATGTCAGGAGAGAATGTTTCTGGAACATGGCTTTACAGTCCGGAAAACTCACAGCAACCAATAAAATATCTGTTTACAATAGAAAGGGACTATTAAGTGCCCTTCAAAATAAAAATGTCTTCAGAAGCTGAGTAATGCCCTAGGAACGTTATTAAACTGGTTTAATTGTCATTCTATCTTTTCGGGGAATCATGGAAACTGAAATTATGCAATGCAACACAACATCTCTTTAAAGTAAAAGATGTTTTCCATTACTCTAACTGCATTTTCCAGGATCTTTGTAGGAAACAAAACAAGATGACAGAAGTAATTTAAAACTGTTCGTGAATCTAACGTTTTAATATGACAAGAGTATTCCTCCTATAAAAGTAGACCCATCTACTCAATTTATCAAAAACCTTGCAAAATGTGCTATCTAAAATTGTGACCTTGATCTAGAAGGAAGAAATATCAGCTCTATATACAAACTTTTAAAATGATGTAAAAACTGTGTGAAAAGACTGCATTGTAACCTCTATGGATGTATACATTCCAGTTTTCTATACTCTTAGATTCAGATCCTCTAGCTTACATATCAGTATCCATATCAGTTAAACGGTTTGAACAAAAATCTGTACATGATTTCATGAATATTACTCCTAATATACATATTTTATCTTATATATCTCCCCACAATACATGTATTTTGGATATTATTTCTACTAAACATTTTTCTTTATTTTCACTATAATTTAAAGAAATTTAATTTCAAAGCAAACTGTGTTTTAGTTTGCAAAATGTAAAGTATGACATTGAAAAAATGTCCTCCATCCTTAGAGGATCTAGCGTAAAAATGAGTAATTTATGCACCTTACTTTAAAAGCATTGGATAAGAACTGAAGCCAATGAAGAACCCACACAACACTGACAGAAGCTTGCTAATATATAATACTACATATAGTATGCTACAACATATATGATAAACATCACGTTTGAAGAGAACCTTGCCCAATGGCATCTACCACATTAGTAAAACAAAAGGGACAAATCCAATTACAGTTGCTCCTCCACATTTGTTGTTTTGATTATTTGCAAGCTTGTAGCTACTTTTCTTACAAGATGTGTAATTTTTGTTGCTTCAAGTGTTCTCAAAATAATTCAATTTCTAAGTACAGTAAAGTCTCACTTATCCAAGATAAACGGGCCGGCAGAACACTGGATAAGCGAAAATCTTAGATAATAAGGAGGGATTAAGAAAAAAGCCTATTAAACATAAAATTACATTATGATTTTACAAATTAAGCACCAAAACATCATGTTTTACAACAAATTGACAGAAAAAGCAGTTCAATACACAGTAATGTTATGTAATAATTACTGTATTTACGAATTTAGCACCAAAACATTGCAACATTTACTACAAAAATAGTGACTACTAAAAGGCAGACTGACTTGGATAATACAGATAAGTGAAGCTTGGATAAGTGAGACTCTACTGATAATAATAGTGTATTAATGCTATGTATCTAATCTCTTTAATATTGCCACAAGCTTTACAATGAACACTAAGCTCACCAGTTCTGAAGGTGTACAGTTACCATCACAATTTCCAGGATAGTTTTAGAAGCCTGATTTTTTTTAATTCAGCTTCAAAATGAATTGAATTGGCATTCATTAACTGATGATGTCTGCATTTTGAAGTACAATTTCGTTTTATTTACAGTGCAAAGTTGTATTGGTGACTAACAGGAATCAAAGCATAATGCATTAAGACTTTGGGGGGGGGGGGGAATCTCCCTACCCCACACATACACACAATTTTATTCTTGGTGTCTTGGTTTTAAGACCTGTTCTGGGGTCATTTGGGGCACTGCGTCAGAAAATTGCATTGGATTGATGGCATCAGCTCTAGTTTCTTAGACATGGATATCAAGGTTTTCTATGGGTGAGAAGATGAAGACTGGTATATGTCATATGTTCTGTATCTCAAAAACCAGAGCTGATAGGGAGAAACTGGAGAGATTTTTGGAATCAGCAGGTCAAATATAAACAGAAAAAAGTCTAACATTTGAGGCACCAAAATGTGTGTTGGCCAGTGTTATATAAGGATCTGTGGCACTGTGGCGCAGGCTGGATAGCAGCCAGCTGCAACAAATCACTCTGACCAAGAGGTCATGAGTTTGAGGCCAGCCCGTGCCTGCGTCTGTCTCTGTTCTATGTTATGGCATTGAATGTTTGCCTTATATGTGTGCAATGTGATCCGCCCTGAGTCCCCTTCGGGGTGAGAAGGGCAGAATATAATACTGTAAATTAAAAAATAAAATAAATATTTTTCTGTGAAAGGTAAAGGTAAAGGTTTTCCCCTGACTTTAAGTCTAATTGTATCTGACTCTGTAGGTTGGTGCTCATCTCCGTTTCTAAGCCAAAGAGCCAGAGTTGTCCATAGAGACACCTCCAAGATCATGTGGCCGGCATGACTGCATGGCACACCATTGCTAAAATATACGTTCATGACCATTCAAATGGAATTCAGCCCCTGTTCTGAAAAGATTCCTCAACCGCAGACTAAATGAAAACACTGAACTATCATAGTTGAGCCAGCACTAGAATACATTGCTCTTTTGGATTACAGTTACAGATATCTCCAGGCCAAACAATCAACAGACATGCTAGCCAGGTAAGTCTGAAAGCAGTAATTCAAAAATAACATACGGTATCTTTGAGAAACTGCAAATCGCTTTTGGTGAAAGACAATTTGCCATCTGCAAGGACGTTGTCCAGGGGATGCCCGGATGTTTGATATTCAAGGCAACTCTCATGTCCCCGCATGGGAAGCTAAAGCTGACAGAGGGAGCTCACCTGCTCTCCCCGGATTCGAACCACCGACCTGTCGGTCAACAGTTCTGCCAGCACACAAGTTTAACCCATTGCACCACTGGGGGCTCCAGCATGTAAATGAAGTTAGCATTAATTGCAGGTATAGTCTGTATTTGTTAGGAAGTGGGGGAAGAGAGATGTGTAGCAACCTCATAAGCTATAAGTGAGTATGTACTAAATCTTTTGTATAGTGACTTTGGATAAAAAAGGTAAAATTTTCCCCTGACGTTAAGTCCAGTCATGTCTGACTCTGGGGGTTGGTGCTCATCTCCATTTCTAAGCCGAAGAGCCGCCGTTCTCCATAGACACCTCCAAGGTCATGTGGCCGGCATGACTGCATGGAGCGCCATTACTTTCCCGCCAGAGTGGTACCTATTGATCTACTCACATTGGCATGTTTTCGAACTACTAAGTTGGCAGAAGCTGGAGCAACAGCAGGCGCTCACTCCGCTCCCAGGATTTGAACCTGGGACCTTTCGGTCTGCAAGTTCAGCAGTTCAGTGCTTTAACACACTTCGCCACTGGGGTTCCTTTGAATAATACACATAGTTAAAAAGAAATCTTAAAACTTTCACACAATCCAACAGAACCTACATTTTCCCAGGATGCAACTGAGATCTTAGGACTTTCAGGATGACATCAATTAGCAGAACCCAACCAGGTATAAAACAACATACAGGCAGTCTTCAAGTTACGAACAAGATAGATTCTGTAGGTTTGTTGTATGTTTTCTGGGCTGTACTGCCATGTTCCAGAAGTATTCTCTCCTGACGTTTTGCCCACATCTATGGCAGGCATCCTCAGAGGTTGGGCAAAACACCAGGAGAGAATACTTCTGGAACGTGGCCATACAGCCCAGAAAACATACAACAACCCTGTGATCCCAACCATGAAAGCCTTCGACAACACATTCTGTTGGTTTGTTCTTTAGTTGAATTTGTTCTGGAACAGGCACATTCTTAGTATAACTCCAGCTATACATACATAAGCTTTGGATCACACAGGGAAAAATTAACACCACTATGATTTTTGTTTTGCTGTCTGTGCCCCTGTTCAGAAGATTTTACCTCACTTTCTGTCCCTGTGATAACTGGATTTTGAAAATTTTGGCTTGTTGTGGAAACAAGGACTGGTGATAAAGCTCCAGTGAAGACACCTTTTCCCCATGGTAACTCTTTCAGGAGTAAATTTCCCTTCTGAGGCACAGATTTCTCTCACTTCCTGTTGTCTCACCCGTGTTCTTAACTATGAGTCATTTGTAAGTCAGATGTTTGTAACTTGGGGACTGCCTGTATTCAGAATAAAGAAAATGTACTTATCTTTGTCAGATGTGCTCTCCCAGCTATTAAACACATACTATCAAAACAATTTTTAAAATTCAAATGGCACTCATACTGACTGCAATTCTAATTTCAAAGGTGTTTATTTCTGATTAGACATGTATTGGATTGCACTGAAATACTCTTAAGACAGGATGAGTCATATGTGACTTATTTTGTTGTGGTTTACTATAATTTAGGATGTGTGTGTGTGTGTGTGTGTGAACAAGTCAGTTCACTTATTTAAAATAAGAAAAGAAGGTAATCTGTATTCGACTGTATTACAGCTTTATGTGAAGACCCAAAAAACTCTGATTATTCCAAAGTCTAGAAATAAGAACCAGGCTGGACTTTTGAACCTGGGAGGGAAAAAACTATAAAAGGGCGATTCCAAAACACAGTGTAAAAACAGCAGAGTTCATATCCGCCTACAAATGATGAGGAATGTGGGTTTTCTCGAAGTTCAGCAGCAGTCAGTCTAATGGTCTGGGAATTGTCTTGACTTTCTGCCAGTACAATTAGGGATCCACACAATGTTACAGCTTGTCAGAGAACATACATTTCAGAAGTGTGTTTGCGTAGCCAGACTTGCTCAATCGGCCTATGTTTAATTTGGCAAAATACAAAAGAGTTGGCACTGGACTATTTCACATTTGTAAAAAGAATTGAAGACTCTACTGGACGGCAGACTAGCTGCTGGAGCTCCTGAACCTATCAGTTAAAGAAACAAATGGAAAAGCTTGAAAAACAATACATCATTCACATTACTGATCCAAAAGAGAAACTGAAATTAACAAATTATCTATTTTTTTAAAAAAAAAAATCTTGTTTTTTTAAGGTGACAATACCATGTGATTTCTAAAAAAAAATGGGGGGAGGGTTAAGTCAGATAGAGAAGGAAAACATTTTTGCTTGTTTGATGGCTAAAGAATATATATTTTGTATAACCTCCAAATAACTAAATGCCTTAAACCAAGGATGGGCAGAGTGCACAGGCTCCAAAGTCGGTTTTTGTGTCCCTGAAACCCTCCATACTTCCTGTACTGTCCATTCCATTCCAGTGAACTGTCCTCCTGGAAGCCTCCAGAAGCAGCAATTTACTTTTAAAAAGTAGGTTTTATCACCAGATTTAGCTCCCCAACTTTCTACTTTTTCTCTTGCTTCTTAGGTTTTCCTTGCTTTTTTGGTAATCTATACAGCCCTCTCCCCCAGACAGTCCCAACGGCAGAAATCTGGCACTGAAGCCTGCTGCAGTTACCCATTTCTGCCTCTGATAAATGTTATGGTAAATTAAAAGTCTCTTTTCAGAAGCATTTTCAGTCACGTTAAAACACTGTGACCTTGAAAATCAAAATTCCCATGGTTACACCAGTGAAAATAAAGGGGGAAATCTCTTTAAAAATTATGTGAGATCTTGTAGTTGACCAAATTAATGAAGTAATATGCACTATAAGGCAATTATAATACAAATGCTACAAATATCATGAAGTTTCAATAAAGTCATGTTTTGGTGGTCAACTGAAATAGATGTTATGGAAAGCTGTTTAGTATTATTCCTCACACACAGACACAGACATACACACACACACCATTTAAAATAAAAACAGCCAGAGCATGTTATGAGGGAGTAGAGTGATCAGAAGTACCGTATATACCTGAGTATATGCCAAGTTTTTCAGCCCTTTTTAGGGCTGAAAAAGGCCCCCTCAGCTTATACTCAAGTGAGGTTCCTGGCTGGCTTATATTTGGGTTGGCTTACACTCAAGTATATAGGTAATCAGAGTTGGACAGCCTTATCTTAAATTACAGTTTTATGTAAATATTCAAAACCTACTAATGCCTCAATTAATGTAATTTTATTGGTATCTATTTTTATTTTTGAAATGTACCTGTTGTAGTAGAGCCTGTAGTAGACCCAGTAGTATGGGTGTCAGAAGGGGGAAAAGGGTTACTCGGGAGCAGGAATCCGATGATGAGCAGCAGAGAAAGAGGATCCGGGACATACTTACAGCATCTACAGATGAGGAGTCATTTGAGGGATTCTCTGGGGATGATGGGTCAATGAGTGAAGGAGAAGAAGGAGACACCATGGATTGGACTAAGATAAGAGAAGTGCAAGCTATTTGTGAGACACCAACAACTAGTGATACCTTTATGGGGTTCTCTGGGAGTGAAGACTGGCAATCAGGGGATCCAACTGATTCTTGGGGGGATCTAAGTCTTGACAGGAGATGGAGGAATTGGAGGGAGAGTCAAAGGAATTCACGTGAAGAGCTAGGAGCAGCTGTGGGGGATGGTGATGGGGCGGTGGTCAGTTCATCCTCTGATGATGGTTTGTAGATAAAAGTGAGTTCAGGGGTGAGGGTTCTTTGCAGAAGGCAAGGTGTTGATGTGCGTTCATGTGCTATGTATTGGGAAAGTTTCTTGTAGTCTTGCTGCTGCCTGTTTCATGTTCGGTGTTGGACTCAGATCTGCAGTTTGGACCTGAACCGGTTTGGCTGGAGAAGCTGCTTCTGCAGACACTGGAGCAACGCTGCTTTGGATTTCTCTTGCTTTGACCTTGGACTTCGGCTGACCACGCTTCTCTTCTTGCAACTCTCTCTGTTAACCATTTGTGTACTGTGCCTTTTGTTTTGCCTTAGAGCATTTTGTTTCACTTGTTGCTTTTTGCATCCAGTTGATCTGGATTACATTTCTGTTTACCCTTTTGAACCAGGTCTGGTTTGGGTTTTTGAGTTTTTGACCAGTGGAACTGCATTTAAGTATCCCAGCGTTCTTTTCCTTTTGTTTCAATAAACTCTGTTTTGAAGACACTTTTAAGTCTGGCCCTTTAAGGTGTCTGTGATTCCAACAGTACCAGTAGCTGCTGCATTTCCTACCCCTGTCTTATACTCAAGTCAATATGTTTTTCCAGTTTTTTATGGTAAAACTGGGTGCTATGGCTTATATTCGGGTTGTATATGGTACTAATACATATACTCAAGTATATGGTACTGATTTCTGACCAAGGACAAAGTGTTAAGCATCCATAGATAAGGCTCCCAACTACCACAATTTAATGTCACAAACAATTCATTCTTAAATCATACCCCAACAAACTTTTCTCTCCTTTGTGGAGAGAAATAGTGAGATATAAATAAAAGTGTTAATATTAATGATAATAATAATAATAATATCATGTCACACATCATCCTTGTTTAATGGCCACACAAACTCTCCTGTATCTCTTCACTGATAGCCAGAAAAAAATATGGTATGTTCACCTTGTTATGTGCTAGCTGGCACTGAAAAGTAAAACATACAGCAGATTAGAAAACCATTTTCGAATGCTCCAAATTCTGTTCTTCCAATAGGCAACATGTCTAACAGACAATGCAAACTTTCAGGTAAGTCAGCACTGCTACTCCGAATTCCTGATCATGCTAAACAGTGTAGCTGTTCATTTTAATGTTTGAACTACCTAAAGATGGTTATTTTAAACAACACAAAAAGAGCCCTGCTGACTGATACTACAGGACAATCCAGTTCACCATTATTTAGCATTTAAGCAGAAAATAAACATAACAGTACCTTCCTGCCTATTCTCCCCAATAACTGATATTGATAGACAAATTGCCTTAGTAATGTACAGCCATCATGACAAGCAGCCATTGACATTCATTCCTTCTGTGCATCTTCAGAACTTAAGAAGCAGATAGTTGTAAAACCAAATACTCCACTGTAGAAGAATAATGAGTCAAACACTGAACCAGAATGATAGAGGTGAAGGTCATACCTAAGATGAAAAAGCCAAGATTACCAGGTAAAGTCAGGATTGACTCAAAAACCATTTCAAGACAGATTCCCAGGTTAAATCAAGTGCTACTAATTTAAAGCCTTAAATAGTTTAAAACCTCAATACTTGAATGAGTGCCTTTCCCCATATATCGTCATGTACAAGAAGATTGCAGTCTGCAAGAACACTGGGAGCAATATAGTGTGGAAAGATATTTTCTTCCCTAAAATGGGACTTAAGGAGGCGTATGAAGGAAAATGGGTGCCATACATGTATTGTATAAAATACACAAAAGAAACATTAAAATAAAATTATATGAATAACATGAAAACAATTTATAACATTCTGTTCAAAATGCTAACAAAAAGCAATCAAAACAGTATATTAAAAACAACACAGCAGCCTTTTAAAAGCCCTTCCCTTTAAAACTTTCTGGGCTATTGCATCCCTATTGTGGAACATTCTCCTTTTGGTGGTCTGAATGGCACCAAATCAAGACATGGCTTTTCATTAAAGTTTTTAGATCTTAATTCATTTTGAATAAATATGTACATGGTTTTCATTGTCAGTTAAATTGGCCTTGCCTTCTTTAAGTTAAGAGTAATTTACAAAATAAAAATTCACAAGTTTCTGAATTTACTTATTTATTTATTTCATATGAACTTTCAGCTACTATTCTATGGATGTATAAGGAATTGATTCAGGTGAACGTTTTTTGAAAATTCTTTCTAGACTTGTCAATGGGTCAGCTGCAATTTAGGCTCCAGAATCCAGTAACAGCTATGGGTAAGTCTCAAAAGTGAACATATAGTTGGCCTCATTATTATGCAAGCTCATTAAACAGGGTTTCATTTAGACTTCTACAAAGAGCTTTGAACACCATAAAATCATTCTTCGTTTCTTATTTTTTTAAAAAGTATTATTTACTTATTTCAAAATATTTAACATAATACAGTTGTTTTGCCAGATCTATACCTTCCCCATCATTCGTGTAACTTATAAAAATACAGCTCTATCAGTTCTCTTACTTTTATTTATTCTAATTTCATCCATTACGTATACTTATTGAAATATATTTTCTAATTGTTCATCCACAGTCTTTCTTGATCATTTGGTAGTTTTAATTTGTTTGATGATTTGCTATTACTTTTACACATGAAGCTTCCATATTTTATCAAATAGATCTTCTTTTATTTCCCCTTTTGCTAATCTTAATGTATAGGTTAGCTCTTCTGATAGGGCTATATCCCAAATCCTGTTTAACCAATTCTTTATTGACAGATCCTCTAGCTTTTTCCAGGTTTTGACTATCTTGAGTCTTGCCTATCATGGATAAGGCAAACAGTGGGGGAAACAATATATTTCAGGGGAGTTCTACTAATGACTGCTGTATTTGAAAGTAAAAATGACCATTTAGCAAATAAAAATATTATATTATTCATGTTATGTGCCACAGAAACATTCTGTAGGATGAAGTAATATCAAAGAAGCATTCTCTCTAGGCTTTCAGGACTATTCTGTGGTCAACTTCCACTGGAAGTTTAGCTGGAAATTGACCATAAAATCATGCTTGGGGGCCTGGAAAAAATACTTCTCCAGACATTGCTAGGTTCTCTGGAATGATACTATGGTATGCTTCAACCAGAAGCCCAAGACATTGTTCATTTCAGGTAACAAGAATAGCGTTCCAGATTACACAAAAATTGTATTACATGAAGGATCCTGATATACAGACTTACTATAGTTCTCTCAAATGTGTGCAAAATGCTGCTTAAATAGTATCTTAGCTAATGGAGGCAATGTCTTCAAGCAATGTGTACAATTTCAAACACGTACAATTTGCACTGGGAAGAAATTGGCAAAAGAAGAGAAGCTTTCCATCTCATTAAAAACAGTAACAGCACTCCAAAACTCTATAACAGAACTAGTCATGGGAAAAATTTAACAGTGCAAAGGAAGAGTCACAAAATTAAAAGTTATGGACTTTTAATTTTGAGTTATTAAACATAGTATCACAAAGAAAGAGGAAGTACATACAATATGAATGTGGTCTAAACATACAAACTCAATAATCAATGACTAACCTGAGATCATTCATATAGGCAATATGGAAACAAATTCTACATTTCAATATAATATCAATGGATTAGGAAATGTTTTCTTGTGTTGTCTACTGTCTAGTCCAATTTCAGAAATGGAACATTTTACTGATTTTTCTTTACAAAAGCTGATGACACTGCAAACATTTAGTGGTGTCCACATGTACATTCCCCGAATTCACTTTAAAACCCTAAAATTGTTTGAATACAATCCTGTGCACAAATAATCAATTTGAAGTGGTATTTAGGATTGGAGCTTCTATGAATCTCATGGTTGGTAAAATCACCTCCTTTTTTCTAATGAAGACAACACATTGTTGTCAATTCTGCACTTTGCTATAAATGCCAACAAATACACTACAACAACAATGTGGATGTAACTTCTAATACAACTGAATTTAGGATCACAAACTAAACTATGCCACTGCAGAAGCCTAATAATACTTCATAAAAAGTATTACTGCAGCAATGTAGGTCCTCAATTAGAAACAGCAGACACAGCCTTCATTTATTATTTATGCAGCTTTGTGCCTATGTCAGCTCCTGCTTAATAATTAATTTTAATCTCATTATGGGAGATTTTATTACAGACTAATTTAATTAAATGGTGAATTGGCTCCCAGATGTCACCATTTGTGTCATCTTTTAAATAAAGCTGACAATGACACAGATTTGCCTCAGGTTTTGTCCCAAATGAAAAAGGAGCACAATCCAACTGATGCAACATTTTACCAGTGAGGCAAGCAAAGTATCCCCCACTACTGAAATATCCAAATAAAAGATACAAACACAGGTGCTGGATGTAGCAGTGTCACATTTTTAATTCAGGGAGCCAGTAAAATAATACTCGCACCTTTTATAAGAACCAATCTATGCTTCCAAAGCCAAATTGTAAATGTTTCAGTTATAAAAAAAACCTCTGTGTCCAGCTGGAAGTTGAAAATAAAATATTTGGTATGAGCACATGATGTTAAGCTCTTATATGCAGATTTTTTTCAGACTTAAGATGGTAATTGATGGCTGTTAACTTAGTTAGTAATATGCCATGTGTCAAAGTCTCATGTTACACAAAGGCATCCTGGGATAAAGAAGCAATGGAGGGCCCCTTTGAAGTTATAAATACCAGTAATAAGTTTTGCCTGTCTCTAATACTGATCAGAATGTATATATCACATCCAAACAAAGCAAACATGCAAATAGTAATATTTTTGAAAAAGGAAAAGTTCAGATAGTATATCGTATCCTTTAGAAAAAACCAATAGTGCTATGCTTTGCAGTGTGTAACTCTGGTGTTCTATTTTCATTTTCTGAATTACCACTAATGGCTGACAGACAAATTTAAAATCCACACAAAACCAACTATAACTACTTCAACAAGGATGCATAGCAAAAAGAAGTCTGGAAGTAATATCTGCTAAACTGAATTAAGGACTATTGATGGAAAAGGAATGGAGGATTCCCCAACTCTGTGAACCTATAAAAATGTGAAGTCAGTAATTCATATAGATTGCTTTTATAAAGACAAAAGTTGAAATTTACGCTACACATCATTTTTATATAATAGCAGTAGACAAAGCGATACTCAGCACTATGCCAACAAAAGAACATCCAGTCTGAGAATCTAACATTATATATATATATATATATATATATATATATATATATATATATATATATATATATATATTAAAAGCTACCCCCTCTTGCATCTTTCAATTGTGTATTTTGATTTAACTATATTGGTTTTCACCAACTGTTTTTGGGTTCAGGAGCGAGAATTCTAAAATATAGATGGGGAGTTTAAGACTCCCAGTAGAATTCTTATATCTAGAGAAACTATTTAAACTTTTCTCTACAGTCTTTCAAGGGAGCTGTAACATTAGATTCCACCATTGTTACTCTATCTTGTAGACAGCAAACATTGTTACAGGCCAAATAGCAATCACTTACTGGTGATACAATTGGTTGCCAATTCAAGATGTAGGTAACTTTATCGGACAATTACCAGTCTTACCAAAGTTGCTAACAGTGAGAAAGTTACCAGAAGACTTGTGAAGATCAATTTATTAGCCATCTAAATAATGGTTAAACTTTGTATGTCAAAATTCAATTTCATTTCCTAAAAAGGATCAGTGAAGGACCTAGAATTCATTTATATCTCTTTTAAACAAAAATTGCAAGTGCATGTTTTATTACTATCCTCTACATTTGCATAGATCGTAAGAAGTATTGATTTGCTATCAAAATCAATGTTATTGTCAGCACAGTATATATTTTTACTTCAAATATAGTAGTAGAGTACAAGATAACCTACCTGTAATTAATGTGTTGTACATACAGAATTGCACCTTGAACTAATTAGTATTTTTATTTTAAAACACACATCTTTCATTGAAACAATCTAAACTACAAATTGGCATGACATCTGGAGGAGATTTCCATTGAATACTTGTGTGTTGTGTGAAGTACGGTTGGCCCTCCACATTGGCAGGTTTAACTTTACAGATATAATTATTTACAGATTTGATTAATACAGTTGGCCCTCTGTATCCATGGAACCTGCTTTCAGTGATTCTACTATCCATGGATTGAAAATACCCCACCCCAAAAGAACACTTTGATTTTGCCATTTTATATAAGGGACACCATTTTAATACACCATTATATGTAATGGCACTAATGCATCCATGGGCTTTGATATCCACAGGGGATCCTAGAATTTATTTATTTATTTCGTGTCAAAAGCATTGGTACAGCAAATACATTTCAAATAATGGAAATAAAATAGAAAAGAAAAGAAATCACAAGCAACTAAATAGTTTTGGACCAAAAGCGGGCAACAGCAACCGCATTGTCTGTAGCTTTAAACAACTCCTCCTCCGTACATGAGGCAGGGCATTGTGGGCAAGCATACATATGCTGAGTTGTTTGTTCAGCTCCACAGTCACACAAGGTGGAGGATTCCTCCAGGTAGTGCCACCTTGCCAAGTTGTCTTTTGATCTGCCCACTCCACTTCTGAGTCTGTTCAGGGACTTCCAAGTTGCCCATTCCTGGTTTGCCCCTGGAGGAAGACCCTCTTGGGGGGCCATCCAGTTAGAATTGCCAGGTTTAGCTGCCCAGAGAGACACCCTTGCTGTTGCTGGAGGAACATCAAGAGGAGTGGTGGTTCTCATGAAGCCCTTCCTTGATTTGAGTCTGGTGGGAGGACGGTGATAGCCATGCAGTGGGTGGCTTTCACAATGTTCAACCTTTTTTCTCTCACCGTTAGCAGCAACTTCCCGTCGCACGTCAGGAGGGGCAATGCCAGCTAACTTGTAGAGTTTATCAACAGGTGTAGGTTTAAGGCATCCCGTGATGATTCTGCATGTTTCATTCAGTGCTATGTCCACCTGCTTTGCATGGGCAGACTTGTGCCAAACAGGACAGGCATACTCTGCAGTTGAGAAAGACAAGGCCAGGGCTGATGTTCTTATTACTTGTGGGTCTGCTCCCCATGCGCTGCCAGTCAGTTTCCGCAGGATGTTATTGCGTGCAGCTACTTTGTGCTTGGTGTTCATGCAGTGTTTCCTATATGTTAGTGTTCGGTCTAAGGTGACACCAAGGTATTTAGGATGGAAACAGTGTTCGAGCTCTTGGCCTTCCCAAGTAACTTTAAGTTTCCTGTTGGCTTCGCGGTTACGTAGGTGGAAAGCACACACTTGTGTCTTAGAATCAAACTCCAGAAAATACCATATAAAAGAATGATGGCATCAGGGCAGCGGACAAAACAACAAAACTACTGGCCCCCCAACCTCGAAATTTGACAACACAACCCATCATCCATGGCTCTAGGTTGATTCAACAAAAAGAAAAGAAAAATAAAGTCCTAATTACAGGGAGAGGAATAATAGTTTTTATCCAATTGCTGCCAGTTAGAAGGCTAAGCTCCGCCCACTTGGTCTCCTAGCAACCTACTCAGCCCGGGGACAGGCACAGTTAGGCCTCAATTAGGCCTCTTCCACAGATTATCAGATTTTAACTGGATTATATGGCAGTGTAGACTCAAGGCCCTTCCACACAGCTATACAACCCATTTAGAATCTTATATTACCTGCTTTGAACTGGATTATCTTGACTCCACACTGCCATATAATCCACTTCAGTGTGCATTTTATCCAGCTGTGTAGAAGGGGCCTCATATAATCCAGTTCTAAGCAGATAATATAACATTATCAATATACAGTACAGTCTCACTTATCCAACATAAACAGGCTGGCAGAACATTGGATAAGTGAATATGTTGGATAATAAGAAGGGATTCAGGAAAAGCCGATTAAACATCAAATTAGATCATCATTATACAAATTAAGCACCAAAACATCATGTTATACAACAAATTTGACAGAAAAAGTAATGCTATGTAGTAATTACTGTATTTACAAATTTACCACCAAAATATCACAATGAATTTAAAACACTGACTACAAAAAAACTGACTACTAAAAGGCAGGCTGCAGTCATGCCGGCCACATGATGTTGGAGGAGTCTACGGACAAAGCCGGCTCTTCGGCTTAGAAATGGAGATGAACACCAACCCCCAGAGTCAGACATGACTGGACTTAATGTCAGGGGGAAACCTTTACCCTTTACCTTAACTACCACCAATTCCTCAATACTTTATTCCCCATACCACCATACTTCGCCACAGCAATGCGTGGCCAGGCACAGCTAGTGTTCTATCTAAAAATCTCTAGGTGCTACAGAGCAACTCTATAGTCAATCTTTGCCCTAAAATATAGAAAATATATTTATATTTATACTTTTATATTGCTTTAATTGACAGAAGATTATAGATTAATTAAACTCCAAATTTCAACTAACGCAAATCAAACAGAATCAATGGGTAACAGAAGCTCTTCCCTTCACTTTGATTTTTTATTTCTACTTCAGTGAAGGAGGCCAGCTATGAACCAGCCTTCTTCCAAATTAAGCCAGGGTTTCCTCCCATGAGTGTCTATGAGATTTCCAACAAAACTGTAGGCCAGGAAGAACCCAATCAGAGTTGTGGCATTCAATCTCCAATTAACGTCCACTAGTTATTTGAACTGAAGAGAAGAAAAGGGGGCCCCCTCCAAAACTAACTCTGGCAAAGGTAAGATGTTGGATCTGAACCCAATTGGAGCTCTCAGTTCAGTTGCACCCTAATCAGGGGACACCAAGTACTGACTTCACCAGTACTACGATTTATTGTTACATAGGAATTGGGGCAATAATACATAAATTCACTGGCAATTAAGCAGACTAATTTTGTTATACAGAATTATGGACCCATATAGTCAATAGTTATAGAACTCTGACAAATGTATAAAGCAGTGGTTCTCAACCTGTGGGTCCCCAGGTGTTTTGGCCTGCAACTCCCAGAAATCCCAGCCAGTTTACCAGCTGTTGGATTTCTGGGAGTTGAAGGCCAAAACATCTGGGGACCCACAGGTTGAGAACTACTTGTGTAAAGGAAGGCACTAAACAAACATCTTTTCTTCCCATTGCCAGTCAGCATGGCTAATGTTCATGAATTAATGGAAACATAATGTAACAACATCTTGAGGGCCATCACTTCCTCACCTTGACCTTGTCATGGTAGAACATTAGGGAAACACTATAAATTGATCTTAAAACTCAGTACTGTGCTCTTCCAGATGTGTGAAATCATATGTATCAGGATACTGATGTTTTAATATTCTAATTACGGCTTTTATTTCTAAGATATAAATGGTTTGTTGTCCTGGGAAATTTCCCAATAATTCCTGTAAATCTGTCCAACTTTTTAGTCATTAGCTGAATACTGCAGTTTCCCCTGTTCTGGTACATTTAAGTAAATTTTCAGTTCCACATCCACATGTACATCTACCATCGTGGTTCATTTAATTTTGTTTTGGGGCAATGCCCTCTATTTGCAATGATGTAGTATGCAGGTGTTAACTTTCTATGTTTTCATGCTCCATTAGAATTGGTTATTTGCCAAAATCAACTCCCTTCTTTTCTCTCTAATTTTTGGGTTGTTGTGTGTTTTCCGGGCTGTATGGCCATGTTCCAGAAGTATTCTCTCCTGACGTTTTGACCACATCTGTGGCAGGCATCCTCAGAGGTTGTGAGGTATATTGCACTATAGTGTTAAAACTGTTCAAAAATGCCAAAGTGTCTTAAAATGCTTATTCTTTTAAAACACTTTTCAAATATATATATATATATATATTTAAAAAACTTTCAAATTTGGTGATAAAAGGTAAAATAAAAAAAAAGGAGAGGAAAATGATGAAAAACTGACAGGAAGGTAGGTTCTACTCCCAAAAACTACAATATCCAAGATTCATTTGGGGAAGGAAATGAAAGCAACTGTAAATATCAAAAATAGGCACAAAATAGTTTGCGACACAAGACTGTATATTTACCATGAAGGTTCCTTTTCTACAACTGTGGGAACGGAATCTTGATTCTGGATCTTACTGCTCCCACACACTCCCGAGAAAAGGCTTCCTGGAAATGCCAATCCTCATAACCACCCTGATCCATAACCCTAGTTATGGATCAGATATCATTAAAACTGCTAGGGGCTGCCACAAAAACCCTTCACCAACCAGGAAAGGAATGGATTCCCCTCCTAACACTGCAGAAAATGTACAATCATGTCAAGTACAACTGTTCCGTTTTCCTTTAGTGTGAGAAGCAAATCCTTATGCTGGGACATATACAAGCAGTCATCATACCCAATGGGCAGGCAACAAATCAAAATGAAAAGACACAACCTGCTGTGGAACCCATCTGCCAAAAAATGTGTCTGCTGAAACCAATTGATCAATCTTATAATGTCCGACAAATATGATAGGGAAGCCCAAAGAGTTGCTCTGCAAATCTCCACAAATGATGTTGCCATACGCAGACTGCAGATGTGCCAGCTCTACACGAGAATGTAATTCCCTCTGAAATAGCCCTAGAACTATGAACACAGGCCAATTCAATTAAAGAAAACCTAACCAAATAAGAAAAGATAGGAGAGGACATCCACTGAATTCTCCTGGAAAGAAACAAAAATTCAGATTTACAGAAGCTTTTTATCCTCTGTAAGAAGAATTTAAGAGCTCTATACTCTTTCTACTGTTGAGCTTGGGCAGAAAGAAGGCAGAACAATCTTCCTGAGATTGATTGAACTGTGAATTCACTTTAAGAGCAAAAGAGGGATCAAAACAAAAATCAACAGAATCCTTATGAAAAACACACAACTCTTTAACAGACCACTTAGTGTCTGCCAGCAGACATAATAGCACCAAAAACTTTCAACCTAAAGACTTTGAAGTGCATTGATTTCAAAGATTCAAAAGTAGCCTTCAACAAAGCTTGCAATACCAGATGCAAATTCCAAGAAGGAAAGACTGGACCCAGTGGAAGCAGATGCACTCTCTTTTTTTCCTTTTTTTTTAAAAACCCTTTGCATATGAGGATAGGTTGTGAACGGTTTTTCCCCCATTTCCCTTTTTATGATGAAATCCAAGGTAAACACATAAGACCTTTTTCAGGGCATTCCCCTTCAAAAAAATATATCTCTTAAACCAGTGGTTCCCAACATCATACTTGACCTCCCATCACCCATTCACTTCCACCTTCCATGGGCTAGAAGAGAAAGCAGCTTACATCTAGGCTGTATCACTACCACTCACAGACACTTGACTACAGGTTACTTTGTTTCCTATCCAAACAAGAACAAGAACTAATAGCAGCAATAAAATACTAACATTGAAAGGAAGCAAAAAATAGACTGGACAGAATAATTTATTATTTTGTAAACTGATATTTAGGGAGGGAATAAAGGATAATAAGGCTGTATTCACAACATAGGAGTCCCCGCTTGGACATCTTTATTCTAAAGCTTCGGTCACATGGGCTGAAGAATTAAATCACTTGCTTTATATAGTGCAGCTTCCAACATGTTGGACAGGGAGAGTAACTGGGAAATGAGGAGGATATGAGATACTAGAAATGTGTGATCTATAAAAATGGTTAAAAGGTTATTGCAAAACTGGGAGGTGTTGGGACTTTGTTTCTAAAGTGTTTCTAAAGCAGTGGTTCTCAACCTGTGGGTCCCCAGATGTTTTGGCCTTCAACTCCCAGAAATCCTAACAGCTGGTAAACTGTCTGGGATTTCTGGGAGCTGTAGGCCAAAACACATGGGGGACCCACAGGTTGAAAACCACTGTTCTAAAGTATAATTAGTGAAAATTTCATTACTATAACGAGACTAACAAAATGTTAACTATTTTGTTCCAGTAATTGTGCATAATTAAATTACTATAATTGGGGAGGAATGGCAAGACAGGCAGGCAGGCAAACTTTTTGGCTTAATGGCTTTACTTCCTTGCACTGAATATGAAACTGACTTGGGAACCTTCCGAGATTTACAAAACTAAAACAAAAAAGACTGGGGTAAGTTCTGATTCTAAAATATTTGGTGTGGAAACGCTTTGGATATAGCTTCCGACTTAAAAAATTTTTTTGATTTTCTTACAAATTTCAACTCTTGCCATTTTTTTTGCACATGCCTATGACCTACTTTTCCAATTGGCCAAATGCTTGAGGGCTACTTATTTATTCTTTTTATTGGTGACAGAAATGATGGCTGAGCAATTGTCCCTCCACATGAAGAAAGGGGGAAAAACCAGCAAGATAAGAAACAAAGATGGAAAAATAGTGCTGGCAATTAGTTGTGCTTATGAAGCAGTGAAGATGAGGGGAAAAGGAAAGTGCCCATGAGGTGGGAAAGAACGAAAGGTATAACCATGCCAGCATGGTGGAGGTGCCCAAGTGTACACTTTTCTTTCAGACATATAAGTAGAGAAGGATCAAAGCTCCCAGCAAAAGGAAAGGGGGAAGGCAAAAGCAATGTTTTCAATGATCAAATTCCTTTGGAGCTCACAAAAGGGATTGTGGCCACGTGGAGCCCACACTTTGCCAATATCTGGAAATGTAAATTCTTACATTACAGCAAAAAGAAGGAACTACCAAACAAATTACAGTAACACATGAGTCTGTGATTTTTAGTTTTTGCTCTAAGAACAATATTTGCTTAAATAATTCTGTAACACATAATTTTGTATTGAATTTTTTTTTTAGTGAAGCATTCTCTAAATGCTGCATAGACTAAACCCACATCTCTTTTGGTTTCATCTGGAAATGTGGAAAACAATTATTCATTATCAGGGTCTGGGTCTGAAGCTGCTTTAATACTTAATGTCTTAATCACTCAAACTTTTTAAATTATTTAAAGGGGTCTGAAAACAGATGAGATGTTTCTCTGCCGCTCATGACATTAAAAAATTGGAAGAAACATTAGGAATGACCACAATTTATTTACACAGAAACTACTCTGGGGAAAAGTTTTGTTTTCCTGTTTCTGTTCATCAGTCCGTCTTCTGGTAGTCTTTACTCACTCACTGTAACATTTCAGTCTGAAGATATATGTATTACAGTTTTGTGTACCTCTAAAACTTGAAAGAGAACCAATTTTAGGATTTGCAGATCCTTTCCCAAGGAGGTAATCCTACCATACAAGAGAGAACACAATATGAATCACAGACACAGAAACCCTGCATTCTGGCTTCTATTATTATGACTTGTGGGAAACTGAAAATAGATCCTTTGGCCATGATGACAGGGTAATATGGACCTGCGGAAGTGAACTGGGTGTGAGAAAGGCATGTTAGGGCCAGGAGACAGCATCTAAGATAAGACTAAACTCTAAAACACTGTATATAAAAGTTGATATAGAAAAACAAAGGGAGAAATGCCATCTTTAGTTACGTACCAGAAAAATATAAAAGTTCATTGTATGCAGGCTGAAGACAGCCAAGAAATTATCAAAAACTCCACACACAAAGCAATTAATGGGAAGCAATATTTTCATAAATTCATAGATGAAATCATATATTATATGTCTTCCAACCATTTTAAAGCAAAGCTTCTCAAACCACTTTATCATGAAATGAAATATTTCTTATGAAATTAGGCCAAAAAGTGTGTGTCTGGCTATTTTCATCCTGGAGTACAAGAGCCAATAGAATTTTCCTGCACGTTCCAAAGATAAAGAGAAACTTTACCCTTTTGGAAGGTAAAGTCTAGTCCTAACGATTTCCCTGTAATATGAGACTTTTGTATAGCCTTTTTATAACCAGCCTAAGGCCACATCTACACTTCCATATAATGGTCAGTGTAGATTCATATAATGCAGACTGAAATGCATTGAAATAGATAATATAAGTCTACACTGCCATTTAAATCCAGTTCAATGCAGTTAGTCTTCATTCTGTAACTGGATTATATGGCAGTGTAGATAGAAACCATAACAGGTGGATGATAATGTAGCCTGAAGTTTTATTCCTCCTAAAATATAACCATTAACAGTAGCCTGTCACACTTCTTTGCATGTTCAGTTTTCATTTTCAAAAAGGAAGGTAAGCCTATACCATTTAAAAGGAAACAGTACATTCTATAAAATTAGTCGTTGAAAAATAAACATATAGGTTGAGTATATCTTATCCAAAATGGTTTGGACCAGAAGTGCTTTGGATACCTATATATGTATATGTGCACATAATGAGGCATCTTGGGATTCAGAACTAAACATGAAATCCATTCTCCTTCATACACCTAACCTGAAGGTAATTGTATACATTTTAAAAATGATTTTGTGAATGAAATTATGTTTATGGACACAGAACTATTAGAAAGCAAAGGTGTAATCTCAATCATCCATGTGGAGAAATTGAAATTTTAAAATTTCAGATACTTAACCTTTCCAGTATTCAGTGCAATGGGCCTAACAGAGAATCAACAAGGATTAAGACTGGATCTACACTGCCCTATATCCCAGGATCTGATCCCAATTATCTACTTTGAACTGGATTATACACTGCCAGATTATCTGGGATAAACAGATAATCTGAGATCAGATCCTTAGATATAGGACTTTATAGAATGATCCAGCCTAACAACACATACTGATTTTCACTGACAAATAATGGGCATGATGCAGACGGGGGTCTGTCTACACTGACCCTAAAACCCAAAATGAACCTGAAGTCACTCCTGGATGTCCAAACAATGTCCAGAGATTGTTGGTTTTTCAGACTGGATAAATAGGGTTAACCCTGCATTAAGCAAAGATGACGAATATTTCAGAGTTGTGGTGAAACTTCAAATCAACCTCACACTTCAGGTAGATTGTGGATGTCACAAAAAGAAGAAGAAGAAAGAAATACCCAGAAGGTACATAACAACAAAGATGGTAGTGCACAAACTAACCAGAGCCATTGCTGTTACAACCAATGGCAGTGTCTATGGTGTGGTGCACAAAAGCAGAAGGGGGTTGGAGTAGATGGCCCAAGGGATCTCTTCCAACCCTCTTTATTATTTTTATGATGATGATGATGATGATGATGATGATGATTTACATTGAGGCTGTATTTGTTCCCTTTTTTTTTACTTCAAATTAAGATATGTGCAGTATGCATAGGAATTTGTTCATAGTTTTTTTTTTTTAAAAAAAACTATAATCCAGCCCTCCAACGGTCTGAGGGACTGTGAACTGGCCCCCTGTTTAAAAAGTTTGGGGACCCCTGCAGTAGAGTCTCACTTATCCAACATAAATGGGCTGGCAGAACGTTGGATAAGCAAATATGTTGGATAATAAGGAGATATTAAGAAAACACCTATTAAACATCAAATTAGGTTATGATTTTACAAATTAAGCACCAAAACACCATGTTATACAACAAATTTGACAGAAAAAGTAGTTCATTAGACATTAATGCTATGTAGTAATTACTGTATTTACGAATTTAGCACCAAAATATCACAATGCATTGAAAACATTGACTACAAAAATGTGTTGGCTAATCCAGAACATTGGATAAGTGAGTGTTGGATAAGTGAGACTCAACTCTACTATTGGTTAGCCCTAACTAGAGGAGACCTAAATAATTGTTAAATAGTGAGTTAAAACAAAGGTAAATGTAATGGATTCAATAGGTTTACTCTGAAGAGGGCTAAAAAGCAATTTAGACCCATGAGTGTAGTAGTCAGCTCTCCCTTAAAGTAATGAAACCTACATTACACTTACTGATTCATTTATTGACAAAATCATGCCCCTAGTACACTTCCTGGATGCAAAGAAGTGCACAACTTTTATTTCAGGATTTGATAGCACCGGTAAATAACAAGGCCACAGTTGAGATCTTGGGCATAATTTGGTCTATGTACCTCATAAAAACACACATATATATCCCTGCTGTTAGTCAATGAGACTCTAAATTATTTCTAGTGCCCATTCCAATTTCTTAAAGAATGCTGGTTTCGGAAGGGTGACTTGCCTGTTGAATGTACAGTGTAATGAATTGTTTTTGCTAAAAAGGAAGTAACTTAAATATGCAATCAACCAAAGTATGAAATTACACCAGTCTCTTGATAAGACTTTTAAAAGAAATCATGTGCTAGGTTGAGACATTAATTACCCTTCTTTTGTAGAAGTTGACCAGACAGTACACATTTTAAAGGAAAACAAATATCTCTATCACAGAAACATATTTGTTTATTATTCCAAAATACAAAATACTGCAAAGACTGCATTCACAACAGTAAACATTTTAAGGGAAATGCAACATAAAAAGTGTAAGTCTTTAATGTTTGGTAGAAAGCTTGACTTGTGTAAGACAAAGCAAACTCAGATTTTCCATGGCATGCTGTCATGCATCCAATAGTCACACTTGATACAGCATGGTCTGAGAACAACAGAAATCAATATCCCTAAAAAAAGTAGTTTATATACAAAAAGCTGCATTGAGCTACCATATCATTATAATTTAACACCTGCAGAGTAATTTATTCACAGATCAAAAAAATAATTATATAATTTCACTGTACTAAAACAGTTTTCCTTAGAACAAAACTAAATTAAAAAATCAAACACAATAACTCTATACCATGTATTGCAAACACCAAACAGAAAAGCATCCATTACTAAGCCTCCGTGACACTCCTATTAATAAAATTAAAATATAATAAGGACTGCCAGAGCATTGCATTGGGGTGTTGCTCAACAGTTATTTCCTTCTTAAACTTGTGAATACAGACATTAATGAATCTTAATTTGACCTTAATAAAATTATTTTTATTTCCTAGATCTGCCATTGATCGTGATCATTTAAATCAGTGGTTCTCAACCTGTGGATCCCCAGATGTTTTGGCCTTCAACTCCCAGCAATCCCAACAGCTGGTAAACTGGTTGGGATTTCTGGGAGTTGTGGGCCAAAACACCCGGAGACCCACAGGTTGAGAACCACTGGCCTAACCTGTAAAATGGGCACACTCCTCTCACCTTTTAATATTAATTAATTAGTTAAGTTCAGCTTTCATTAATGAAGATACTGAACATCAGACCCAGCAATAACACTTACCGCTTAAATCTTTCTTGATATATGTGGTTCTTTAAAGCAATGCACCTTAATTATCTGATGAAAGGAATGAGCAATTTTTTTTCACAACATGCCTGGGACAAGCATAACAATTTTGTTTATTAGTTGCAACTGTTTCTTTTCTGGATACTTTTAAGGATCTGCAATGAATACCTTGCAGACCAGCATCAATCCATTGATCAATTTTAGTACCATTGCTTTAAAAGACACACAGCCCCCATGTCAGTCAATTACCTACAAATCTTATAGTATTTTTCGTAATCAACATTTCGGTTTGAAATCTTTTAGAAACCATGCGGGGTATGTCAAAAACCTTTGAGTTGAAATTGTATGTGTTAACTAGATTTTAAAAAACAATCTATTAATCAAATTAAAAATGGAGCTCTCCTGAAACAATTTGTCATTATAAACAAATGCTATTAAAATGCTACATTGCCTTTTGACTTTTTCCAAAATAACAGCCATTGTTATTTCTGTAAGGCTTCATTGCTCAGTAATATTTTTCAGAATGTTAATACACATAATGCTTTTTAGAGTTATAAGTTAAAAAAAACACTACCTTTGTGTGAAAATCAATTCTGGAAAAATGGTAACATAATTACTAACTAAGGATATGTAATTGGCTTCTATTGATATTTTTTAACCTAATATAGCATCTAATATTATTTCCAGACTCATCAGTACAAAAACAGCTTAGATTCCCTTCTTTCCATCATCAATGGGCTTCACGCAGGATGATGACAGTTCTGAGTTTAGAAAAGGAGATTTTGTTTTTAAAGTAGATAATCAAACCCTTCTACTTTTCCCATGGCCAACAAACTTTGGGGCTGCTCCAGATGAGAACATATAATCTGATAAACCCTACTTGAGAGTCTTCCTTTCCATTGCATTTGAAAAACAACATGCAGATTACATGACTTAATATCAAGCTTCTTCCTCATTCTCCTTTCTCACTCCTGTTCATATTTTCCCCAATCTAAATATCTCAAAAGCTTGCATATATTTTGTGCCCTTTTGGTTGGCCCAATACAGATAATAACAAAATACTGCTGTTGGAATTTGTATCATAGCCAACACATTTTAATTTTGCATGATTATGTATGATATCGGAATATGCAATCATTCAGGACATTACATTCAAAGAGGACAGTTTTCTATACAGTGAACTGTTTTATGACAAACACCTATAAGCTAACTTTTGAAACAACATAGCAAGCAAAAAGAGTACTGTGAACAAAACACACACAAAACAGAGTTATGTGTTTGGCTACTCAATATTTACTTACTGTCTGTTCATTTAAATCCTGAGTGTCTTCCATGGAGTTGACCAACTTTTTTCTTCTTCCAGAAAATAGAATCACCCTCTTTTTAAATTGCACCAGGATGTCCTAATTATTAAAAAGAATAAGAAAATTACAATCACAAATAACATAGTTAATTACGACATGCAAAGGAAACTATTAAATACAAGCTGTTGTGTGCTCATATGCACACTTCATAAACAAACTAACCCAGCCATAATAATTCCAAGGAGTTTCAACAGGATCTCAGACTAAGATATGACATAATCTTCACATTTTTTTATTTATAGCATGCCAAAAACAAGAAAAGTGGTACCTTTGCAGATTTTTCCCCACTGGGTGTCTTTTAGACAAAAAAATAAATAAATTATGGGGAAATAGGATGCTAAAACCTTCTCAAAGTACCTGAGTGTTTGACATGTCACCTCAACATATACTACATCTTGAGGTGACTCTGGAAGATACCTAAAAGGGCTTGTTTATCCATGCAATTTTTCCCTTGTCTAGCATAAACCATATCTGGAAGTTTTGCCTGTGATCGACAAAAAAAATGGATTATCCCATATAGAGAGGAAATAATTATTTCTTTCCTCATTTCTGCCTTTCTTTCACACTCATCCTAGTTTTAAAGTTTATTGACCATGAAATATGGGAATGAAAGAGAACGGGGCTTAACTTTATATTCATTGTGGATTCATCATGCTCCCTAAGGCCCCTTTCATTTAAATTGAAAGTTTTTTTCCCTGCATGGGAAACAGGGGTCCCATCTATACTGGCCATTTCTTAGGTCAGTGTATAGGTGGATCAGACCCATGGTGGTCAAATAGTGAACGATGCTGATCAAGGATAAAACAGAGCAAAGCCACCTCAATGTGGTCTTGCCCTGCAAATCCAAATTCTGTAACTTTGGGCCTGTGGGAACATTTGGATTGGTTCCAAAATAGCACTGGCTGTGACACTCCCTACTGCTACCCCTTGTTTCACAGACATAGGCAACCCAGGGCAGAGGATGGCAATACTCTCCCTTCCATGTTATGGTAGTCTCCACAACACGGGTCCTACCTGTCCACCGTTACATGCCATGACATTGGCCAGAGTTCTGGAAAGGGGGGGGGGAGAGGGTTTCTTCCTCTCCCTCTTGCTCGGTGTCCTGGCTGACATCATGGCATGCAAAGGTGGACAAGTAGGATCCATGCCATGGCAGGAGGGAGGATAGGAGGGAACAGTTAGAGTGTCCACACAGCAGCACTGAACCACATTAGGCGCCGCCTGATGGTGGAGACTTCCTTTAACCTTTGCACTGCCTTTGAGAATCATGCCTGGGTTCATTCTGGTGTTCGGCACACTGGATTGCCCCCAGGTTTTGAATCAGTGTAGATTCTCCTAGGGTCAGGGAGCAACCCAAATGCAAACTATTGGAGGCCAGATTGAATGGACAGAGCCATGCTCCTTCATTCTGTATGAGAGAAACTGTATACTGTAGTTCAATATAGACCTAGTCCAAACCAATTTAAAATAACTACTGAAGACTCTAGCAAAATGTATTATTATTTACGTTACATAGAAATGAACTTTTTTTAATTTTGCAGTAGCAAAACTATTAGAATTCAATAATTCTAGCAAGAACAGCATTACTCTTTTCATTAATATATAAGCTCATTAAGTTTACAAGGCAATAATGTGACTAATAACGTAATCTTCATGCTTTATTCTATTGTTGAACCTACATTAAAATCAGAAGGTGTGTACTGTGACATCCTTATCATGCAGTAAAACATTTTAACTACTTTTAAAATTATTGCTAAAATCTTTAACTCTGCAGACAAGTTAGAGTGAAGGGAGACATCTGTTTCTCCAGATATACATTTAAAGTTGATGAAGTGTTTTATGGAAAAAAACCCTATAGCTCTTTAGTCTATCTTGATGAGATGAGCTCCAGGTTTCCTGATCAAAAAATGCATTTATGAATCTTTTTCTTACATCATTATGTGTAACAAAATTTGAATGTGTTAACACTAGATACCAGCGTATTGATTTTTAAAAACTGTATTATACTACATTGTTCAAAGACTCTTTTGAAACCTAAGTTTTGATATATATAGATTCCATGTAATTGAAATGGCCACATGTTTTCTCTATTTACCTGTAATTCTCTTTCCCCCTTCTGCTGTTGTTCCCTTCTATCTATTTTAGACTGCAAACCTATCATAACTCTCCTTGATAAATACAAAAATGTTACCCTTGTGTGGACTACAAAAACAGACTTTCTCTATCCACTTCCCTCTTTTCCATTTATCTTATTTTCTTCACAGGAGGTTCAGAACTCCCTAACATACTTAATTCCAATTATTTCCTGGTTTTAGAAGTCCACCTGTTTACTTTGCTTAGCCCCACTGTTGTTGTTTGTTGTTGTATGCCTTGAAGTTGTTTCAGTCTTACGGCGACCTAAAACTGTGAGTGACTTGTTCCAAGTTACCTAGTAGGTTTCCATGGATGAGCAGGGAATTGAACCCTGGTCTGCAGAATCATGGCTTAGGCAGTCATCTGCTTTCAAGACTTCCTGCCTTTAATCATTACATCTCAATTTTTGAATGATTCTTCCTTACACTTGGTTTATGGATTTTATAATTGCTTTTTTCCTGATGTCTTATTTGATATATTAAACTCTGACAGAAGTTTTCAATTTTATAAAGTAGTAATAGCACAAAACTTCTGAGGAGAAGGAGAAAAGAAAAGGAACTTCACAGGAAAACAGCCCAAACTCCACTCTCCAACTTGTTCTCTTAAGTCTGACGGGCATGATTCCCTCCAGAATCTGTCCAATAGTGAAGTCTGCTAACTTTGGTATGTCCTTTGTTTTATCCAATTTTGAGAATGTTACAGCTATTTTTGGACTGTCCACAAGGCTGAAAAGAGGAACTCAACATAGGATCGAAATTGACATTTAGAACACAGTTTGAACTTGACTCAGAGTTTGTTTTCAGAAGTGTCAAACTATGTAAACATCTTTAGTATTAATAATGTGGTATACTGCATATAGACACAAAGGCACACAGTGACTATTTATTTATTTATTTAAATATGAATATCCCACCCTAAATCTATAGATCTCAAAATAGCTTACAATAAAATAATCATCATAATCATCATCATCTGCTGTACATGGATGACCTGAAGCTGTATGGGAAAACGGAAACTGAAATCCAGTCTCTGACTAACACTGTCCGAATTTTTAGCACTGATATCAGCATGGAGTTTGGCTTGGACAAATGTTCGACAGTGGCATTGAAGAAGGGAAAAAATCATTGAAAGTGAGGGCATAAATATGCCTAATGGCCAAACAATAAAGTGTCACCAGCCAGAGGTCTATAAATATCTGGCATATTACAGCTGGACAACATAAAGCATGAACATGTGAAAACTGTGGTCAGCAAAGAATATACACAAAGGGTCAGAAAAATTCTCAAAAGCAAGCTCAATGGAGGCAACACCATCAAGGCCATAAACACCTGGGACATACCTGTCATAAGATATACTGCTGGCATCATAAACTGGACACAAGTGGAACTGGACAATTTGGACAGGAAAACAAGAAAACTCATGACCATTCATCATTCACTGCACCCTCGCAGTGATGTTGACTGGCTATATCTGCCTAGAAGATCAGGGGGCAGACGACTCTTGCAAGTAAAACAAGCAGTCAAAGAAGAAGAACATGCCCTGGAAGAATATGTAAAGCAAAGTGAAGAACCTGCTTTGATTGAAGTCAAAAATCAGAAACTCCTCAAAGCATAGCAGACAAAAAATCAGTACAAGAAAACCGCACTACAAACTAGAGCTGACAGCTGGCACAACAAAACATTGCATGGAAAGTTCCTTGACAAAATTGAAGGAAAAGCTGATAAGGAGAAGACCTGGCTATGGCTCACAAATGGGACCCTGAAGAAGGAGACAGAAGGCCTGATCCTTGCAGCCCAGGAGCAAGCCATCAGAACAAATGCAATTAAGGCCAAGATCGAAAAATCAGCCAGTGACCCAAAATGCAGACTGTGCAAGGAAGCTGATGAAACCATTGATCATATCCTCAGCTGCTGTAAGAAAATCAAACAGACAGACTACAAACAGAGGCACAACTATGTGGCCCAAATGATTCATTGGAACTTATGGTTCAAGTACCACCTGCCAACAGTAAAGAACTGGTGGGATCACAAACCTGCAAAAGTATTGGAAAATGAGCACGCGAAGATACTGTGGGACTTCCGAATCCAGACTGACAAAGTTCTGGAACCAACACACCAGACATCACAGTTGTGGAAAAGAAAAAGGTTTGCATCATTGATGTCGCCATCCCAGGGGACAATCGCATTGACGAAAAACAACAGGAAAAACTCAGCCACTATCAGGACCTCAAGACTGAACTTCAAAGACTCTGGCAGAAACCAGTGGTCCCGGTGGTGATGGGCACACTGGGTGCCATGCCAAAAGATCTCAGCCGATATTTGGAAACAATAGACATTGACAAAATTACGATCTGCCAACTGCAAAAGGCCACCCTACTGGGATCTGCGCGCATCATCCAAAAATACATCACACAGTCCTAGACACTTGGGAAGTGTTCGACTTGTGATTTTGTGAAACGAAATCCAGCATATCTATCTTGTTTGCTGTGTCTTAATAAAATAATAATAATAATAATAATAATAATAATAATAATAATAATAATAATAATAATTCTAAAGTTTAAAACATATTAAATAAAACTCAGTAAAACCATTTAAATACTGGAACCACATTTTTTGCATTCTATACATTTTTCCTCTTAGGATATACCAATGTAGTCCTCATAGGACAGGAAAATAAGGGATCACTGAAATTCATACATTAGTGACAATAGGGAAGGCATGGTTATTCAATAAGGAGGTATAGTATGCAGCAGCAGACCAAATTAAGAATGTAACAGTTAGAAACAGAAACCAAGAAAAGCCTGAACCCATCAGATGTTATTCAGAAATAATTCCAGAAGTAGGATTACTTAAATTATGACATAATTTCTAGAACAAATTAGAAGAGAAAATGTCCTTAGCTTGCAAATGAAAGGGGAAACTGATCAGAAGCCAGAATTGCCTAAGGAGGCTCTAAAAGGCTTGACAACTGCAAGACAGGATGTATTTCACTATGAACTTCTGAATAGCCTACAAAGACAGACATTGATACCAGTAATCTGAAATTTGTACAGAGCAATGAAAGATTAGATACATTACATTGCTTTTTAGTTACATTAGGGGTTGTGACTAAAATACCAAATATCCCACCCTAAGTAAAAAATATAGTATTAATCCATGCAATAATACACCTTTTCCTGACATCATAACTATACCCGTGGTATTATCCTCCCCGTTCTCTGCCACTGTTTTCTCCTGCCTGCCATCCTCCCTAGGTTTTTTCTTTCCATATTAAAAGACAGTGGGGGGAGTAGGAGCAACAAGAAGAAAAATGTGGGGTAGGAAGAGGTAGGAATTGGAAACCTGTAGTGCTGTTGATGTCCTACTGCATTATGGTGAAAGGAATGCAGATGGAGTAAAAGAGGAGAGAGTGGATGTGACAGGATGAATGAATGTGGTCTGATGTCTTTAGCTACCATGGCTTAATGCTATGGAATCATGAGAGTTATAGTTTTTCAAGTCTTTAGCCTTCTCTGCCAAACAGAGCTGGTGCCTCACCAAACAACTTCTATGATTCCACAGCATTAAGCTATGGCTGTTAAAGTGCTAACAAAATGCATTCACTCTGCAGTGTAAATGCACTCTAAGAACAGAAAAAGAAGAGTGGAGGTAGAGAGGAAAAGGGAAATGAATTGAGGAGATACTAGAAGTGTGTAGAAAAAGGAAAAGACAAATGAGCGATTGTATGAATAGACATGAGAAGAAATAAAATATAATCTAAATGTTCAATATGTGCGATTTTGCCCGGAAATATAGTATACAGGCAGTCCCTGAGATACAAACATCCATCTTACAAATGACTCATAGTTAGGAATGGAGGTGAAATGACAGGAAATGAGATAAATTTATGCCTCGGAAGGGAAATTCACTCCAGAAAGAGTTATTATCATGGGGGAAAGTATCTCCACTGAAGCTTTATCACCAATCCCTGTTTCACAACAAGCCAAATTTTTCAATTTTGTTTGTTACTATGTTTGCAATTAGGTTTTCTTTATATATATATAGAATTTAATTCATTCTGTGACAGAGCTCTTAACTCAAAATGCTCTTATCTCAAAGGGAATTTCCCATTGAAATGCTATTAATCTGTACCCCCCAGGCCCCCCCTTTTTTGTAATGTGTTGGAAATTACAACCTTCTTCAAGTCTCCTCTAGTAATTTATCTGTAATCCTGTTGCTTACTTATTGTACGTATGTTCTGGTATGCAGCTTTCTTTTCTTGCTCTATGTTTTCTTGAGAACACTTACCTGCTGTTTATTGCAAGAGAGATATGACTGGATAGCACATAAACTATCTCAAACATATCTGTAACTGACTGATAAGTTGTGTGCCTGTGTATACTGAACACATGAAGGTTGTGAGTAAAACAAATATGTTCTTTTACAAAGTCTACTTTATTTTGCCTCTTGAGTGCATAATATAAACAAGTTGTTTTTATGGGAGAGTAAATGTTTTTTGGGGCACTAAAAACAATTCTGAAGAACTGCTATTTGTACACACTGGAAAAATCTATGTTTTCCTAACAGATCAGAGACAACAGGTTGTTCAATTTAACAACTGGAGCCAACTGCCTTGCATAATTACATTTGGTTGTATGCCATTTGAGAAGATTCTACTCAAATGGGCATTTGGCTCTTCTCTAAAAGGATATGATCTGTAAAAGGTCATGCTTTTTTGTGTTTTTAAATAAGAAAACATATTTTATAAATAACAAATAATAATAAATGTGTGGGTGGTGAGGAATATAGCACTTGGTGAAAACTTAATTGATCTTCCAAGTGGGAGTGAGTTTAATGAGCAAGGAACCTCTAACTGGGTGTGATCGTATGGCAGAACTAGAGGGAGGTATCTCTTCGTAATATCATAATCAAACCACTCACTCCTAGACCAACAATCTAACCACACACATATTTGACATCAAATAGGTACTGTTCAATATTAAATTAATACAGTAGGTTGTGATGATTTCTCCTTTTCCGTCACACTTTTTTACAGGGTAATTATCATTAAACAGATTCATACAAGCACATTTCTTCCCAAGAGCAGACCAAAGGCACTCCATCCATCCCTACTGCTACTGCCTTAGCCTCAGAGGGAAAGAATCAACAGTATATGCTGGATTTGATCCCCCCTTGACTGCCATTCCATTTTCTTTCTATGTCTGACTCAGATTGTGAACTTAAGCCTTTGTTGTTGATGAGTGGGCCATAAATATGCAGATAAATGTATGTATGGATGGATGGATGGATGGAGAATTTAGTGAAAATGCACCTCACCTTTGATAAAAGCTAAAAGATTGTACTTATGGAATTAAATTTTAGTTACTTAGGATGTTTGGATAGATGTGTCTTTGAGGCTATGGCCTAAACCAGGGGTTAACAATTATGGTGTAAATAAGGAACTAAGTGTTGCACTGGCCTCTGGAAGACCTTTGACTCTGACACCCCATCAATCCCATCTTCCCAAAACACATTTTACAAAAACATGGTTGTCACATCTATTTCACCAGAAGTCAATTTCTAGTTCACTTCTTGTTTTCAAAAAGACTTCTCTTAGCTTAGGGAAGGATAAAAAACACAAGGGTGCTAGAGAGCTCGGGGAGCCTCACAGCTTAGAGCTGTGGTTCTCAACCTGAGGGTCCCCAGGTGTTTTGGCCTACAACTCCCAGAAATCCCATCCAGTTTACAAGCTATTGGGATTTCTGGGAGTGGAAGGCCAAAGTATCTGGGGACCCACAGGTTGAGAACCACTGGCTTAGAGGCTGTATATGGCCATGGGCCACACTTTCTCTACCCCTAGGCTAAATCCAGTTATTAGTCTTAACCAGAGTTTCAGTGAATCAATCAATTTAGCAATCAGATTTAGATCAAAAACTGCTTTGAAAAGTAAGGAAGGAAGTTGCTTTGGGGTGGGGGGGGGACAGGGCTTTCAACTCTTTCTACAACTTTCTAATGTCAAGATTTTATGAATACAGGCAAATGTACAGTTTCAGTAATATACATTCTATATTAGGCTTAGAAAGAAAATGTGGGAGATTCAATTGCTGAAAGTGCTAATCTGAAAAGCTTTTAACACAATTCATCCCTCAGGAATCACTCCTGAGTAAGTAGTCTAACTCTTATGACCCTGAACTTTGTAATTCCCCAACCCTAAGATCCAACAAAAATAAGATGGTACATCAGAATTAGGATTTGGATAACCTAGCTAGAAAATGCTGTATTTGTCATTCCTTTTTACACCAATAAATCATTTAATTTATGTATAACGTAATCAACAACCTAATTCTGAAATAGAATATCCAGTTTAAGATATTTAGTTAAAAAAATAAGTCAATGGGGGTTACTCTTTTTCATTAGAAAACTTCCAACTTAAGCAATAACTTATTTCAACTAATTAGTTCCTGTATCATGGATTATGCCACTTTCACTCCTTCTGTAGATATTCTACTTTTCAAGGATTACTAGCACTCAAAGTTCAGACTATATTTCTGTTTTCCAAGTTTGGCACATTTTTCCATGTTGCTCCACTCAGAGAAGTTACTTCTTTTGCAGACCGATTCTAGAGACCCTTTTCCTCCAATTACTGATAAATAATGAATTTAGCAGTAAGGATTCAAAACAGTATGCAAATCATTGTTCTTTCTTTGCTTTAATTAGAGAGGAACTGAACAAATATAATAATTATGGTTATAGATGAAAATTGTATGGGTATGTGGGAATTCCCCAAACAATGATACAGAAAGAGGGAAATGTTATATTGATGCCACTTAAGATAAAGTATGCTAATTTTCATCCTCAGGTGTTTTGGTCAGAAAGGCACTTACCAGATTTCTTAGAAACAAATGACAGAAATATGTGTCTTTTTATCCCAGGCCAACTGACAAACTTAAAATACACCACATTATTTCAAAAATCTGGCTGCACTCACATATACACTCAAAATAATCTTGAAGAAAAGTAGATATACTGTACACATGCCCAATAATTCTGTGTGGTTTGTAGTGTTGTTATTTTTACAACTTGGACCCTTCAGGTTCCATTTCTTGATATTCATTTATGCATTAATTACAATGAATTTGCAGAGTGGCATATTTAAGGCTGACCATCTGGCCTAAGGACCATGCTGGGTGTATGGAGCAAATGACTTTCTAGGAAAGGAAAGATGGAGCAATGGCAAATATCAATACTTCTGCAGCATTAGGCATGCAGAGACAACTGGGATAGAAACTATTGGGCAAAGCATCATTCCTATCTCTTTAAAAGAAATGTGTAATGACTATTTTTGTTTAAAAATAAATTATCCTTTTATACAAGAAACCGTTGTTGCAAAACCAAGTGTGTTTTGCTTTAAAAGCAAACACCCTTCAAATCCTGATACTTATTGCTACGATATAACAGAGTTTAACATCCAAAACATCATATGTTCAGAACATTTTGCAAACAGGATTGTTACAGTTGCTTTTAACGTAACGTAACAGTTTGAAAGCATGAAATGATGACAAGGGAATGGAGCTGAGTGCTTCACAGCTGCAGTAATATGGCATAGCTTTCAAGGGCAAGGTAGTTAGAACATAAATACATTATATTCGGTGATAACAGTTATCTAGCTGAACTACTGAAGTGTGAAAAAGTGTTTTGGGTACCTCAATCCTAAGTATTATTTATTTATATTTGCCTGCCAGAAAGTAGAAAATTGTAGAGAAACTGAAGATAGTTTATATTCCATCCTAAGTGAAATGTTCACAGGATAACATTATCATGTGTTGATTGATTGTTCTGTAATAGCTTAAGGCTGTGATTTAATGCATAAGTAATATGCCTTCTCACACTGACTAATCATAGTGATATTCCTTAGGAAGCCAACTAGTCCTTGCCCAGAAAAATCAAAATATTCACTTGTAAAACTTATTTTCAAATAGATATGTTCATACTGATGTGTAGAAAATGTATAGCCATCTGACTTTTTATATTCAAGGTTTTTGCTTTATGAAATCAATTACATTCAATCTTTGTCCACAAAGTGTACAGTGGGCAACTCTCTGGACGATGTGGCCATAAATAAATGAAGGATTGTTATTCCCTGCCATCCCAGAAATATGCTAGGCAGCATATAGAATTCCTATCTCACAAATCTGAGCCCTTCTCGGTGTACAAAGAATTATCCTTTTATAAAGACTTTATTCATGCAATGGCACATGCACACCATGACATGTGTCCTCAGCTTACATTCAACAAATGGATCAGAATACACATTTTGCATTTCCCCTCCATTAAAGCAGAACTGTAAAAGGACTTACAATTTGTAGATGGTCCAATGAAACAATCATTAGGAAGAATGTCTAGCTGAATTATCTTATATATTCAGAATGTTTGTTCTTAAACCTTTCTGATTTAGCCACACAGAAATATTTTACCACTATGGCGATTTCTTCATATAGCGGCAGTTTTTTGCCCAGTTTTCCAACAACACTTCCACTTAAAAATAATCTTCTAACTTCATTTAACAGGTAGGAGTAACTATTAAGTATCATACTTATACAAATCAGGACAACTTTTATATATTCTTTCAAGTACATTGAAACACAACACTGTATCCAGTGCAGATTTGTTCAGCCAATAATTTTCATCAATGCACCAGAGTGCAAAATAAACCAACTATGCACATTACAGATAAACAGAGCACCAGCACAACATTTTATACAAAATCTGACACATTTCTAGCACACCTGAATAGATCCAGAAGTGAGGATCTTTTACTTGGGAAACATCGAGATATTTCACTTTTTAACATAACTCTACAATATATGGTTTTGCATTACATCCAAATGCAATCAGTGGTTTGGATATGAATTATGGTACTTATAACACACTATATAGCATTCCATTTTAAAATAAAGTTATGTGGGTGATGCTGTGGCTCACTAGATTGCTGAGGTATTTTATTGGTTTTATATCATACTGTTTGTTAAGAAAATCCCTAGAATATGTAACTCTCATAAACAAATTCAACAAATCACACAATGAAAAAATAGCAATAATCTATCCTCTTCCTCCTTCAAACTTAGAAATAATATACATCTCTGTATTGGAAGTTAGTTCCATAAAATTCACTTTGATACAGCCTGCATATTTTATAGGTCTCTCAATTGGAACAATTTATGATCATTCTTATGCAGGTGGAAAGCAAGCTGCCAACAATATTCCTAATCTCACCAAGTTTTAATACATGTTATTCCCCAGTTTCACCAGTAAAATGGAACTGCCATCTAACACAAAGTAAAATAAGATCTGGCAGAACACTGACAGTTGTTCAGACTTCATTTAGAGTTGAGCCCAGTGTGTTTCATTCTGACAATATAAGATAAACTAGGGTGTTTTTTGTTTTTGTGCTTTTTTGCCAAATGTATCAAAAGCTACATTATCTTAAAGAGAATTTTTAGAGGACCACAGCTGCTGCAAAAGGTCGATGGATCTGGAGCCAGATAGTCATTTCTCTCTTTCTGCTCCTGTCTTCTGTCTTTTACTCTCTCCCACTGCCTACAATACTTCATATTAATTTACAAAACTAGTCCATATGCTAACAGATCAGATTCTCAAATGCACCCAAAACTACAACAAAATATGTTGTTTACCTTAAAAGAAGCCATAATCAGGGTGCTCTTGTTGTGCCCAATATTACAATAGGTATAACTGCTAAAGTTGCCTTGAGTATTTCTTGCCTAAGAAAAACCCATGAAATTCATGGGGTCATCATAAATTGACAGGTAATCTGAATGCACACACAGACACATTTGAACAATTTAACTAAACTCACAAATGAATTCCACATGTGGTAGCAAAAAACAAACAAGCCAGAATGAAGACTTCATCTTCAACTAATTTTACTTTTTGATACTTGATCCTAACAATTCTTTGATGATAAATGAAGAAATATAGTTACATGTTTGTGCCCAAAGCTGAAACGTCAATGAAGGCTTGGTGAAGCATTAGCCACAGGGACGGACATGATGGACAGTACACTAAACTTGAACAACATGGCACTGAGCTCAGTGTCACATTCTACAAGCTGCCCAGGCACTCACTGCAAATATCAACGTCCATTTAAAAGCACTGAAGCATATTTCTTTTTCAATTTCCAATTTGATTTTTTTCTACATAAAAAGATGAACATGGCACCATTTTACTCTATCAGGTATTTACTCTTCTGCCTTCTTCATTTTCTTTACAACCCCACACAGTACATACTGCAAAACTTAGTTTGTATAAAGGGGCCAACATTATTCCTCACTTGGGGTTTATCTCAGGGCCAACCATTTGCATGCAACTTTTACCATTATTTTAAAAGTTAAGAGTTAGCTATGTATCCAAATGCTCTAAATATCAAGGATCTAGTCTGAACAAATAATATCGTATCTGAACTTCCAGAATGGATGGTTAGAATAAAGACGTAGTTTTCACCTCTTTCAGTCTTCCAGGGTCACTCTCTTTTTTGTCAGAAAGAGAAAGAGTGCATTGTGTGTCTTGGAAGGCTCCGCGAAAGGAACAATCGCAAAAGGTTGCAGTGCCTCCAAACACTGTTCTACACACCACTGATTTTGCTGGGTTTTTTATTTCACGTCATAGCATTTTTGGCAGACCATGCATCCCCCAGAGAAACCAGGAGCAGAAAACTGACTCCCAGACCTGCTCCAGGTCTGTGTCTGCATCACTGCCTGGATAGTTTTTTTTAAAAAAAATGTGTGTCTCTTTTTCAGTTACATGTATTCAATTAGTTGTTTCAAGTTATTTCAACATGATTTTCTAATCTATAATATAACTAGGTTTCTGGCTTAACCCTTCAGAATCCTGATTAGCACCATAATGGTTTAATTAGAGTTAAGTATTTCTGGGTTAAATTCTAGCCAAGACCAGAAATACATTAGCCATCTTTGGATTCCAGTATGCCTAGTGGGATTTTTGACTTAAGGAAAAAAAAACTTCATATATAAAACTGCTTTTAAAAGTTCTTTTAATACCTAAAGTGTTTTGCTATGTGATATGGTGGCATAATTTGCCTTATGTTACGCTCTCAAGATTTTGTATTTTCCATTACCAACAAAGAGAACTGAATTATTGTGATTTGGATCATGGTCCTTTAGTGTACTTTAATGTACATCTACTTTCTACTTGTCCTCAGTAACATCAAGAACTATGGCAGTTTACATTACTAATTCCAATGAAATAAAAGAAACATCAATAAAATATACAATACAATCAAAAGTATTTATTGTATCATTCAATAGGAGTTCATTATTCTATAACCTTTAATAAACAATCAGTTACAGATCCTCAAATGCAAATAAACATTATGTTATAGCATCAGGTTGAATTACTGAATTTACTAATTATTATTTACAGCCAAAAGAATGAAAAATCAGAAATCTCTTCTTTATACAATACTTTTAGGAAATGTGGGCTGTTGGGAGGAAACATCACTTTCATTTCTTTTATCTGATGCAGTGTAGACTGAATAAAAATGACCTCTCTTGACTAATTTAGCAGAATATTTCGAAATTAAAGTCCTGAAATTACATTCTTGTATTTGCAGTAAAACCCACATCTTTATAGGAAAAAAATACACAAATAGTAAAAACAAAAAATAAAAATTGTCAAACTGAAAGAAATTGAAAAACTAAAAAATACTTGATCAAAAATGGTAATGTGTATAGGTCTAAAAACTTTAAATGCCCAGCTGAAAATCAACATACCATATTTTACATTAAGACTCCACAGAGTAAGTGTTCCAGATGTTCACCTGTAAATGTATTTACTAAAAATTATAGAGGAAAATCAAGGCTTGAGAAAATGTGGCTCTCCAATGTTGGTAGGCTGTAACTTCCATCAGTTCTTGCCTCCACAGCCAGCAGAGAGGAATGACAAGAATTGGAATCCAAGAACACTTGGAAGGTCACAGGTTCTCCATCCTTGATATAAGCCCACAAATGCTGAATACAAATTGCGTTTAGATATCACAATACACAATGGCATGCCACAACTGTTATCTATCATGAGATAGAACAAGCATCAGGCTCCCTTTTTATGCTTTGGTCTTTCCTCCTATGTCACTGCTATAAGGAAGTAACCAAAATCTCATGCTTCCCTTTTCTGATAAGCCACTGCTTCACGTTCCACTTGAACCCATCAAAGTGTTATTAACTACAGGTTCTTCCAAACCAACTACCTTTAGATCATGGGTTATAAAGCTGGCTTGTTTCAACAAACTACAATTAGCATTAACTATAGTTTAAGGGTAAGATAAAACACCAAACTGTATTCAGTGTTCTCCTTGTGAATGCTGGTAGGAGAGGCAAGAAAGGACTGCATGGACTCATAACTTTGTGAAGTTCATTCTTGTTATAATAAACCAAAATTATACATGATAGGCTTATTGTGATTCACACAATAACAACAGTTTGTTGAGATGCCCAAAAGCAGCCAACACATTATATCAGCTTTCACAGATTGGTATTAGTAGAGTGGGGCCACAGTGGCACAGCGGGTTAAACTGCTAAGTTGTAGAACTTAGTTCGAATCTGCAGATGGGGTGAGCTCCCATTGTTAGCCCTTTACTTGTGCCAACTAAACAGTTCGAAAACATGCAAATGTGAGTAGATCAATAGCTACCGCTTCAACGGGAAGGTAACAATGCTCCATGCAGTCATGCCAGCCACATGACCTAGGAGGTGTCTATGGATAATGCTGGCATTTCGGTTTAGAAATGGAGATGAGCACCACCACCACCCCCCCCCCCCCCAGAGTTGGATTTGATTAGACTTAATGTCAAGGGGAAACTTTTACTGTTTTATGAGTAGAACTAGAGCAGTTCTCATTTTGTGTTAGTAAACCCATCAACTGATCAGTAATAATTACAAAACAAAACAAAAATCTGAAGACATAAATAACTAACAAAACTAAAAGTGCTTTTGGGATAAACATATACATCAAATATGTGTCCAATTTTACTTTCCACAAAACAGAGTTTAATGCGTATACAGTTTAATGGACTGCATCAGTACCAAAAACTCTTCATTTATTTCAACTCATTAGCATATTGATCTCTTTTTCTAAGTTTCATTCATATAAATAAGTTTAATCTATAAACAAGTTCATTCATAACAATAATTTTTTTAAAATTTTAAACATGAAAGGTTTTATGCAGGACATTGGGTAACTAAAAATAAGAGGAATGTGTTTAATATGAAACTGAATTACTATGGCTGTGCTGTCAAGATCAATTAGTACATTTCAATAAAAAGGAGAACATGTACTTGACCAATATACCATAGTAGTAGTAGTATTATTTTAAAAACCCATTGTGTCTCTTGTAAAGCTGTGTTGTTTACAATCAAACCACTGAGATAAATGTATAAAAATTACTGTCTAGCAAAATAATGAAAAGCATTGTTAAACCCATCTGAAGTAACAATAAGTATAGACATGTGTTTATTAAAAATAGTTATATCTTGTCCTCCAAGATATATGTCCAGGCAGCTACTAAGGCAGCCACATAGCACAACCTTATGGCATTATTGTAGGATATTGTAATGGGTGTGATGCTGCTACTAAATCTGCTGCCTCAGGATGATTTATATGCTTTTAAATGCTTGACAAGTAAATGCAAGTCAGTTTTTAGCCTCATGCAAAGCTTTTATTTTCAGCTCATTTCTGATAATTCCTTTTTTGGTTAATAAACAAAATAAATATTTTAGTATCAGACACTATTCCATAAAACTCGTGGTGGGTCACTGGTTTGAAAATGTGAGAAAAATTCACACTCTGTGGAATATGTTAAGCCTTCCTCATAGGAAGCAGGTGAAAGTGCTCCTTTCTGTTCCATAGTATGTTTAAGAAGTAATATTATGGTAGTATGTTTCCTCTTTGCAGTAGAAAGAATAGTTTTTAATGACCAAATATCATGTTTACCATTTCCAAATAAACATATCAATATGATGAAAACATTTTAAGTCTCTCAATAGAAGAGTTAGTTGTAAAAGAAAACTAGAAAGCATATTATATAAAGAAGCAAATTGATTTAGTTGGGGTTTTTAAAATAAAAAAAATGTGAAGTACTGCTTGGTTTTGTTAAGCAATGGATTTTAAAGACTCACTTCTCCACTTATTTCTTCAACAGCGATTTGAAATATTTACTACCAGACAGTACCTAATTTTAGGTTTTAAGTGCTTTAACAGCTCTATGAAATATGATCAGCAGCTGCTTTATAAAACTATGCCAAATAAACTCCCCAAGTTAAAAAAAGAAAACCTGCTTTTGCCACGGTTTATATAAAAGTCTTCATTTTAATATTTTAAAATAAAAATGTTGCAAAAGAAATAAAGGAGTATATTATAAGGAACTGAGTGTCTATCCAACCCGCAATTGAATTTCTACTTACAGGAGGGCAAAATACAGTTTTTATAGAAAAGCAGAAGTTCTGGGCATCAATGTAATGTCTTTTAATAATGCACATTTATTGTTGGCCTGTTTCTTTCTGTTTTCTTTGATGTGCATTGTTTTGATGCAATTTATTATTATGTCCATTTCCTGGCATTGAATGTTTGCCATATGTATTGGAAACTGTTATGAGCCCTTCGGGGAGATAGGGCGGTCTATAAATAAAGTATATTATTATTATTATTAATATTAATATTATTATTAAAACATTTGAAAATCTGGTCAGTAATAAGCTATTCACTACTATCTTATCACAAGCATATGCCACTGATAAGTAATTAAACAGAGTTTTAAAAATGCTAATTTATTACAAGTGTTCTTGTTTGTGTCTTAAGTCTGCCTCACAGGCAAACAAAAATTAGTGTCCCCATCTTTAAAAGATTTCCTTGAAAAGATGTCTCGATAATATGAATAGAACTTGTACGTTTGCATGTATAGGAACAAATCCTAAAATACGGATTTCTCATGAATTTAGCTAATGATAATTTCAGGTTTACTATGTAAGAGAGAAACCCATGGTTAGTGCTCTATGATTCAGAATTTTATCCATGAGCTCTAAGCCATTTAATGCCAATGCAGTTTTCTACTGTAAATAAATGGAAGATTATAAATACATTGTGTACAACTGTCCCTGAAGAAATAACACAGTGAAAAAATGCTATAATATTTCAAAAAGAAACAAAGTTTTCTGTTACTAATTACATTGATAGAACATTAGTAAACAGGTGGATTTTGTTTTGTAATACAGACACTCAGACTGAGAACAAAAAAAATCCATTGCAAAGAAGCCAGAGTATTGCACAACAGTAATATCAGCAATGCTTTTGAATCTTGAATCTTCTTCTGTTTACATGCAAATTATGTATAATTAAATATTAATTGATGACAAATTAAGGAGAATGTTTCTATTCCCGGTTTAATCCAATCCGGATGAAATAAATAACTGATTATCAAGAAGGGAGAAAATCTTTGAACAGAAATCGTCTTCATGAAAATAGAGAAAAGTTAGTGGTTGGATCCCAAGAAGTGCCTCAAAAAGCCAAAAAACAAATGATAATAGAAAAAGGAGTACGCAGAAACTTCAGATCTGGGGAAAGTGATGAATTAGTGTAATCAACATAGCAGAACTCAACACTGCAAATGGACTGACATAATATTTTAATTAATTACTGAGTACATAGAATATACTCAGTTCACTGTGGTTTTTGCAAAATAAAAATACATCAATGTATGACCATGGATTGAATCAAATTAACATGAAAATTTGACCATCCTTTCATTCCAGTAGCCTTCTCACTCAGGTAACAAAACCACACAGCTAATCGCTGAAGCTTCCTTGGAAAATCACCACTTTGTATGCTAATGGTTCCTCCTCACAGCATCCAATGAAATGAATGCAGAGAAGAGGACAGCACCACTTTAAAAAGCAGGCAACAGTACCTTAAACCCAATCACAAACAACTTTACCTATTTGCATTTTCCCTATTAATTGAAAAACCACATAAAGGACAAGTATAATACAATAGTTCCAAAAGTCCATCCTCCAGTTCCAGTTCTATGCCACCCTTTGGAAGCAATTGCTGACACGCAGAATATAAATTTAATGACCAAACTTCTTAATCGTGTCAGAAGCGATTTGAGAACATACTGCAAATCACCTCTGGTGTCTTCTACAGAGACGTTGCCCAGGGGACGCCAGGATGTGTTACCATCCTGCTGGAAGGCTTCTCTCATGGCCTGGCAAGCTAGAGCTGACACATGGGAGCTCACCCCTGCCTTGCGGATTCAAACCGGCAACCTTCAGGTCAGGAGTCCGGCTGGCACAAGGGTTTAACCCAGGCATGGGCAAACTTGGACCCTCAGCCGGTTAGCTGTTAGGAATTGTGGGAGTTGAAGTCCAAAACCCCTGGAGGGTCCAAGTTTGCCCATGCCTGGGTTAACCCACTGCACCACCGCGGCTCCTGGCCTGCCTACTGGGATGAAGGCGAACAAATTCCAAGAGAAACAGACACAAGAAGCGACTCCACGTGCAAGTGCTTCCCGATCAAAACATCCCATCCTGCCTGGACTGCTCGCCGCATCTGGTTTCCTTTCCCTCACAAGAAGTCATCCATGCAGGCGATGTTTGGTATGACTTTCACCTTGTACAGGACACACAACAGCAAAGGCAGAACTTAAGCGAACAAAAGACAGCCTTACGTCCCATACCTTTCTCCCTTCGCTGAAAACTGAAATCAGACCGATTCCTGCCTCCTTAGCAGCACGAACAGCCAGGGCTTCGAAAGGCAGAACATAGCAAAAGGAGACCTTGGAAAGTCATCCCTCTTCCAGACCCAAGCTTTACAGTCCGAGACGGGAAACGCGCAGAGTTGGGCATTCAGTCCCCATCGTGAGGCTTAGAGATGGATCCACGTCGCGGGAAACCAAGCAGGGCAAACTTTGCAGAGTCTGGTGGGATGTCTGCGGCTATTTCCACCCGGCCCTGCGCCCAGGACTATCTCAAGCTGAACCCCCACCCCGGAGGGAGAAGGGAGAACGGGACAAAGCGGCGGAAACAGAACACGAAATCCGAACCGGAGCGTCAAGGAGCGGCAGCCGGGTTTCGCGGAGTTATATGCCCCGTGTGGAGTGGGACGTTCCCTGCTCAAATGCGCCCAAGGCTCTTCGTTACCTGACGAGTGGGAGAGAAGCGCTGGGAATGTGGACCACACGCTACTTACTAGAGCAGGAAACGGGGCACCCCTTGCCTTGCTCCCTGCCCCCCCCCCCCAAGTCCCGTCCTCAGCAGCAACTTTTGCCTTTGAAATCCACAAACATACGGATAATTTCAACAGGAAGGAGGAAACCATGAACATGAACAAAATCTGGCTACCAGTATTTAAAAAACTCTCAAATCAGGACAGAAGACAGAGAAAACAGAGGAATTCCAAACAATCAATCGGGCAGCTAACACCTCCGAACAAAGGATTCCACCAGGCAGGAATGAAGCTTGCGAGGCCATTAATGCTAATCAAGGTTATTAATCACAACATTCACACTGGCCTCCAGCAGACAAGAGTTCTTTCTCCCGCCCTGGACCTTCCACAGATATATAAAGCCCATTGACCTAGTTTCTAATACACCTCACAACCTCTGAGGAGGCCTGCCATAGATGTGGGCGAAACGTCCGGAGAGAATGCTTCTGGAACATAGCCATACAGCCCGGAAAATGCACAACCCAACTTTTGCAGGGCTGATTCTCCAACGTATTTCCCCCGAGAGAGAGGGGGGGGGGGGGGAAGAGACGCTGCGTTTCTCGTGGTTGTTTTGGAAAGGGAAGGCAGGGACGCCCGGCTCCAACTCCGAGGGAAGAAATGCGTGGCGTGAAGGGGAGAGGGGTCAAGGCAAAGAGCCCCGCTCACTCGCTCGCTCACTCACTCACCTCCCTCCTCCGGACGCTGCTCCCTACGGCTGGGCACCCTCTCCCCGGTCGAAGCGCGGAGGGAAAGGCGGTGGGAGCATCCCTTCCCAAAGCAGGGCCCCTTCGCGCACTTTGGGAAACGACAGCCGGAGGGAAAGTGTCCCCTCAGCACAACGACGCCTCCGAGTGGAACCTTTCGAAGGGAGTGAAGGGAGATGCGGGCAGCGGAGGCGCCCGTCGAGCTTGAGGCGGCGGAGAGGGAGGGAGGGCGGTTTTCCCTTTCAGAGGGATGTCCGTCCGGCAAGTGGACTGGCCACGGGGGCAGGAAAAGCGCGCCGAGTGCCCAACTGCCTGGCGGCCCGCTTGTTTCGCCCCGTGGCGCCTTCTGCGGCGGTGTCAGGCGGAGGAGGCCAGAGTGGGCATGTTTACCGCCGCGGCCCCGCGCCGTCATTGGCGGCTCCCTCGCGCGGGCCGTGGGCGGGGGACGGAGCGCGCCGCACGTGGGCCTGCCCCACGGCCCGCCCTTCCTCCCAGGACCCTTCCCGCCTCGGCGGAACTGGGCTGGCGAGCTCAGGCCCCGTCTACACCCACAGAGAGTACAGTTGAACTGCGTTATGAGGCTACTCCAGGCATGCGCCAACATGGGCCCTCCAGGTGTTTTGGAACAGCCCTCAGGCTGTTAGGCATTGTGGGAGTTGAAGTCCGAAACACCTGGAGGGCCCAAGTGTGCCCATGCCTGGTCTACACTGCCACATAATGCAGATCAGCAGCATTGTATGGCCCCGTAGAACAGTGGATCTCAACCTGTGGATTCCCTGGTGTTTTGGCCTACAGTTCCCAGAAATCCCAGCCAGTTTACCAGCTGTTAGGATTTCTGGGAGAGGAAAGCCAAAACATCTGAGGAACCACAGGTTGAGAACCACTGCTGTAAAAGGAGCCCCAGAGAGGGGGGGGGGGGAAGCACCACCTTTTCGGCCTCAAGAAATGCATTCCCTTACAAATGGCAATTGTTCTGCCTCCTAGTCTCCAGGGCAGCAGGAAACAAGCTTCCTTCCTTCTCCCTATGACTTCCCCTCACATATTTATACATGGCCCTCATTGTGTCTTCTCTCAGCCTTCTCTTCTGCAGGCTAAACATGCCCAGCTCTTTAGGCTGCTCTTCATAGAGCTTGTTCTGAGACCCTTGATCATTTTAGTTGCCCTCCTCTGGACACATTCCAGCTTGTCAACATCTGCCCAGAATTGGACACAGTATTCCAGGTGTGGTCTGACCAAGGCAGAATAGAGGGGTAGCATGACTTCCCTGGATCTAGACACTATTCTCCTATTTATGCAGGCCAAAATCCCATTGGCTTTTTTCGCCGCCGCATCACATTGTAGGCTCATGTTTAACTTGTCCATGAGGACTCCATGATCTTTTTCACACGTACTGTTGTTGAGCCAGGCGTCCCCCATTCTGTATCTTTGCATTTCATTTTTTCTGCCTAAGTGGAGTATCTTGTATTTGTCCCTGTTGAACTTTATTTTGTTAGTTTTGGCCTCTCTCTCTCAACTGCATTGTATGGCCCTGTAGATGGAGCCTCAGAGAAGGGGAAAGCACCACCTTTTAGACCTCAAGAAAGGCATTCCCTTACAAATGCATCTCCGGTGTACCTTCCTAAAACCCCACTCACAAGCATTTATATTACAGATTACATTTTCCAGACAAGCCCTTCAGAAGGACAGACAAGTCCTTGCTCAAAATGGGTGTACAGAAGGTCAAGGATAAAAGTGTACAAGTTGAGCATCCCAGATCCAGACTTCCAAAATACTCCGAAATGGTCCATAGGGCTGGCTGAAATACCAACTGCCTTGCTTTCTGAGCGTTCAATGTACCAAAACCATTTGTGCACAAAATTATTCAGGCTATATATGAAATCGCAATGCATTTCATGTTGTTTAGACTTGGACCTCATCTTCATAATATGTATGCATATGCACAGGTATTCCAAAAGAATGAGAAATCCAAAATACTTCTGATTCCAAGTATTTTGGACAAGGGATACTCAACCCTGTACCCTTGTACAAAGGATAGTTGAGTCATAGACCTGAACAGAGCTATCAGTAAGCTCAATTCTGGAAGGCTTCCTCCACAGGATTGGCATGGGTCTAAGTCAACTTGATGTGAAATTACAAGAAAATTACATTTTAATCTTTTGCAGCAAAAAGTACAGTCCTTTGGTGTCTCTGGACATTATATCAAACTCATAGCTATTTTGTGTGCTGTAACTTGCTTCATCAGAGTAAAGTGGATTGTTAAGACTACATAAATGAAACAAGTCTTAAAGATGCTGTGGAATTTTCCATGGCTTTTAATGGGTTGCATGTGAAACAATATGGCACTTTCTATTGGATCCCATGAAACTTGGATGTTAGATACTAACCCAGCATGCTCACTTCTTTCCTGGAGAAGCTGCAACTGTTATGATTTGTGACAGATGGCTGTACTACACTACATTGTTTTTCCGGGTAATTGGCAGAGTATACAACATTGTGGGTATGTGGCTATGCCAACACCTGCATTTCCATTTTGCAGATAGCAAGTACAGGTGTTGGGTAGAGCTTTGTGCTCCAGCCAAACAAAAGGCCTGTATAGGTATAGGAAGGACAACTCTATTAGATTATTATCAGCTGCAAATAAAACTGTTATATTCAGAAAATCTATATCTTTGATTATCAAGTACTGGGGCGAATAATAGGAGTGTCTGCCACAGTCATGCTTTGCTTATGGTCTAACCAGAAGCAAATGCTTGGGCTGTGTAGTAAAACATGTAAGCCTGAAGCTGATCCATCTTGCATTCATTACAAGCACCTGTACACCAGACCTTTGTGTAGCATTCTGCTTTTACCAAAGCAGCAAAGAGTTTGGGGGTGCCCTATTGCCATCAGCAAAGCTGACCATATCACCTGTAGTGACAAATTTTAGGTGACCATAAAAGCAGGGATTCAGATGACACTTGGTTACTCCCTGTGTGGTCCTTTAACTTTGTCAGTCACTATGCCTTGGGCTGTAGGAAGACAGACACTTCTTCCTGATGTACAACTTACCCTCTACAGCAGATGAAAATATGTGAATAGTATGCATTCAAAAGTGAATATGCATTCAAAAGTGGAAGTCATCCCATTTGGGCTCCAATGTTCTCATGTTTGCATCAAGAGGTAATGAGTTATGCACCATTTATACTGTTCTGTATCTGCACACCAGACTCACTATGTTGTTTGTAGTTTGAGTCTTGGGTATCCTTATGGTTCAACCTTAACATTATTATTATAATTTTAGTACCTAGGAAAGGACAGGTGAAAGCATGGCAGAAGATGTGGGCCAGATAAGGACATGTCTAGCCTTTGGATTTAGTTACCTAATCTATCTACTCCTAAATTGAATAAACATTGTGATTGCAAGTGCTAATTTTATTTCAGAGTGGGGAGGGATTGGGGTAATCAATTTCCCAAAAACTTTAAGCCAGAGACATCTAAAAGGTGCCAAGTCATCTTGACATCACTTTTGCAGGTCAGAGTAGTCTGTCAACAGGTTCTTCCTATTATATTCTGGTTATATTTGAATGGAGGGAAAATACAGGCTAGCCCAATTATGTGGTATCTTCTCACCACTGTATGCCAGTGTGGTTTGTGCATGCAACTGAGATTGAAAGCAGAGGGAAGCAACTATCCTGGTGCAGTACTGATGACATTAATGTATGTATTCCTGACAGTTGGATGAAATATCAGGGAGCTAACATACCTCAACATATTCCAGTCCAATACAAGAAACTCTTCACACTTGGCCCCTCAAAATCTTGTCAAATTTGACATTGTTATTGTTACCATCATCATTATTTATAGCTCACCTTTTTTTTTCCAAAATGGGACTCACGGTAGCTTACCATTTACACATGTACACTATAGCTAAACTATGCAAATGTCAACATTAAAATCTAATTAATTAGTGTGCTCACAATATTAAAACAATTTAACATACACCTACAATGGATAAAATGGTTTAAAATACAGTTCAGCAAAAAGCAAAGAATCTTCTTAAAAGCCCATTCTTAAAAACAAAACAAAACACTGCAAGTGTGAAAGCCTGCTAAAATAAAACAGAGTTCCAGCACCTTGAGGCAACCACTGAGAAGGCCCTGTCTCACATGTCTTCCAGCTTTTGCTTTGAAGGTGGTCAGACTGAGACAACGATCTTAGGGCTTTGGCAGATTCAAATGGAGAAATACAATATGTCAGATAGCTTAGGCCAGTGGTTCTCAACCTATGGGTCCCCGGGTGTTTTGGCCTACAACTTTCAGAAATCCTAGCCAGTTTACCAGCTGTTAGGATTTCTGGGAGTTGAAGGCCAAAACATCTGGGGACCCAGAGGTTGAGAACCACTGGCCTAGACTTACACCATAGAGAGCTTTATAGATTATAATCAGCACTCCGAATTGAGCCCAGAAACAGAAGGGCAGCAAGTGGAGCTCTTGTAACAAGGTTGCTATATGGCAGATATATTTTGCTTCGGTTAACACAGTTGACTCTTTGTACCAGTTAATTTTTAGTATATTTCTACTGTAATGTTTAATTATTTTTCATGTAAGATTTTTGGTTTCCTGGGCTTCTGGCTTCATGAGCTCAAATATGCTGCGTTACCATGTGCAACTTCACTCCTTTTTTATTTGATGAGATTCTTTGCAAGTCGGGAGCAAGAACATGTGCTGCCAGGCACATAATTTCTTTAGCCTGCCTCATTTTATACTTGGGCAGCCTTGCTTTCATCTGATAGGAAGTTCATCAGTCTGTAGTAGATGATATACTGATGATCTTGCCAACTTAGAGCTTCTCACTCTTACAAAGTAAAAATGAATGGGTCTCAGATTTCAAGTAAAACAAATGAGGCATCTATACTCTTCAGTAATTCAACATGCATACAAGTTCAGCTTCAGATTCAGTAAACAAGTTATTACTGGCTATCAACTGTAAACTTTCTTGTAAGTTTAGCACTTTTAAAAAACTAATGAGCAGATATGCATTTCTACACAAATAAATATATACACTAATACCCTGTAATTTTTTTAAAATCCCTATATGCTTCATAGCTTTAGATATGTAAACAAAATGCAAGGTTCCCTGCCCTTAAATGACTTCATTTAAAGTGTTCAAAGACACCTTTATTTATTTATTATTTATTTATTTCCATCATTTCTATGCCGCCCTTCTCACCCGAAGGGACTCAGGGTGGCTCACAATCTGGCAAAATTCAATGCCGGTGTACAGTACAAAAAAAACCCCAAAAAAACATAAGCAATTAAAACAATTTAGTATAATCCAATAAATACATTTAAAACAGTACAATAAAATACTTAAACAATTCATCCACAAAAACCTTGCTCGTAAACCTTAATCCGGACCGAGTTAAAGCCAGCATTTTGTATTTCTTCTTTGTATTCTCTGTACTGGCATACCTCGGTGAACAAATCCACTAGCAAAGAATCTCCATTTTACAAAGTCTTTTTACACTTATTGTCTAGCTGGAAGTTATTGTTGTTTTCAGCAGCAGTGGCTTTGGGAGGGTGGTGAGGGAGGGTTGGAAAAACATTGTATTTTTCCAGCATTATATTTTTCATAAATAATGCAATGAAGTGAGCTGGGAAAGAGTAAAAGTCTGCCTTCAACAGGCAAGGTAAATAGCTGTCTTTGGGGTCCCTTATTGAGGTACACGTATGAACAGCAAAACTGAGGCAATTTCTACACTGTCATATAAAATCCAGATTATCTGCTTTGAAATGGATTATATGGCATTGCAACTCATATAATCCAGTTCAAACCAGATAATCTGGATTATCTGCTTTGATAATCTGGATTATATTGTATTGCAGCATGGAAGGGGCCTGAGAGAAAGGGAGAGAGCAGATTGGCATGCATCACTACCTATTCCCAGCATGTTCAAAAAGAAATAGATGTATCATTTTGGCTAGCAAAATTGAATTCATAAGACAAGTGAAGGTTGGTGAATATTTTTTTAAAAATCAGATGTTCAAAATATTTTGTTTTTTTATAAAAATCATATCTGTAGAGGCTGTTTCATTATTTGCTTGAATAAAATGTTTGCTGAAATATGTTGCATAGCTCTCCTTTTTAATGATGCAGGAATCTATTTTTATTCTCTACTAAATGTTATTTCTGCCTCTGGTGCCAACTTCTCTATTGCCAACTTTTCTGCTAAAGAAGTAATGCTCAGGAACATACCTATTTCATTAACTGAGACATGCCTGAAATGGCTCGTTTATTAATTGGACACCATTATTCAAAACAGAACTGTGCTCAGTAACAGGTAGGACATAGCATCATGTATGATGACATTCTGCCATGTCAAATATTGTGAGATTCTTCTTTAAACTTTGGCAACTAATTAATGCCAATAAATAAGGATAGAGAATAAAACAGCACCAGGATAGTCAAGCAAGCAAGAAGGGAATATAAGCCCAAATTCAGTTCAGGTTGAGTGTAAAAAGGAAAGTTATGGTTAAAAAGCAGGTTTATAGCAACAGAGAGACACTGGGAGACCGGCGTTCAAATCCCCACTTGGCTATGGAACCCAGACTGGAGATACTGGGCAAGCTGCACCCTCTCAGCCCCATGAGAAGGAAATTGCAACCCCTTTGAACATATTCTGCCAAGAATTCATTCTCCCAATGATAGGGTCGTTTTAGGGTCACCATGTCGGAAATGACTTGAAGGCACACAACAAGTAATAGAATTAGGAAAATAAGATGTTTCTAAATTTAAAGAATATGGTGCAATTTTGTACATATCTACTCAGAGGCAAATCAGAGAGAGCTCAAAGAGGCTTAGACCCAGATATGTTGGTATAGGTTTCATGGGAAAAACTTTTTCACCCTGAAGTTCTTGTAACAATGTACTCCATTATACTCGTAGTTGGTAGTTGGGCTCCCTACTGATTTTAAAAAAGATTTCATGTAATATTTTAAAATATATTGGATTTGAGGAGTGGGATACTGAAAAGTGAAACAGTTCTAATTGCCAAAAAAATGTAACCCAGAGGCATTAGAAAATATAAACAATGGTTGGTAGCAGCTGAACACTTTATTCTGAAACAGATGCAACCACAGAAAGATAAGGTAAGGAGTGACTATCTAAGGGACTGATGAGAGCGTCCTGGAAAACTAGGCATGGGGAAATTAGCCACGATTTTGATGTAAATATTTTGCTTGAGATATTGTTGGATTTCATATGTGGTATGGGTAAGCATTTTGCTTACCCATACCCAAATATGTGTGTGCATATTTCCAGTGAGTAGCGCCTGTCTATGGATGTATCAATATAGAATCAATGCAGTTTGACAGCCCTAACTGCCATGATTCAAAGTTATTGAATGGGGATCTGACACCTGGATGTCAGTTCCATTGTCCTAGAGTATCAGTCATCCTGATGAGATTATGTGATTCATAATCTGGGAAGGGGAAATGGCATTGTCTTGACAGCTGTGGCATACCTTGCCTTTCCTCAGAGGAGATATGTGCGCCAGCTGCGCCCGTTCCTTGGGAGGTCTGACTTGGCCACGGTGGTCCATGCTCTGGTTACATCCCGTTTGGATTATTGCAACGCGCTCTACGTGGGGCTGCCTTTGAAGACGGCCCGGAAGCTCCAATTGGTACAACGGGCGGCAGCATCTCCTCCTATCAGCCCATGAGAACCTTAAGATCATCCGGGGAGGCCCTGCTCTCGATTCCACCTGCCTCACAAGCGCGGCTGGTGGGGACAAGAGACAGGGCCTTCTCAGTGGTGGCTCCTCAGCTGTGGAACTCCCTCCCTAGTGACATCCGGCAAGCTCCATCCCTTCTGGGGTTTAGAAAGAAGTTGAAGACCTGGCTATGTGCGCAAGCGTTTAATGAATGAACTCAGTTAGCGTTGACATGGATTGGATTAAGGCTCTTGCACAAGGTCTGATAGATGACTGGCACAGTGTTGCACTGTGTTAAATCTTTTATATATTGTATTTTAATATGTTATTTAACTATTTTAACTGTTTTATTATTTTATTGTATTATGATATACTGATAGTGATCCGGCCAGTTGTGTAAGCCGCCCTGAGTCCCCTCGAGGAGAAGGGCAGGGTAGAAATATCAGAAATAAATAAATAAATAAATGTGCAATTCATGTGAAATGATTAAAATGTCCAAAGGTTGCTCCATTCTTAAGTGGTCTGGCTTTGGCCTCCGAGGCTTTAGAAATTGTGTTATTTCCAGATGATGATCATGATAATCCATTGAGTTAGGATATGGGCCTGGGGCAGGCTGGTGGCACCCAGGTCAGGATGGAATGGTGGCCAAAGTTCACAACGGGGTCACTGTGCTTCATTTTATATGGGGGCAAGAGATCATAAAATACAATAATAAAATATACAAAATTGATAGGAGACACATGTGGGACTCACAATGGGGGAGAAAAGGAGATCTAGCATCCCCATTATGTGTAAAGACATACACAAGTTTCATCCATGGGGCTTTCAGGGGGCTTTGATCTCCCCTGTGTTTCCCATAGGGGACAAAGCAAGGGATCCTAAGAGTTCCCTGCAGCCCAGCAAGCAAGAGGGAGAGGCTCCCTAGAACTGGGAGATGGCACAAGGGATACAAAGGGGTTCATGAAGGAGAAAGGGGGTCCCTGATACCTTGGGAGTTCATAGGAACACGCAAAAGGACATTTCGGCTCGTGTTGCCCATGCTCATTCATAAAGGGTAACTCATTCATAAAAGGGGAGCCAATTCATCTGTCAGGAGGGGAACTGGGACCGTTGTGGCAAAAAACAAGATAGCAGTGTTCCAGAGTGAAATGGAGTTGGTCTGGAGCAAATCTGTGAGACGCGGATATGGGGGGTTGTGGGTTTTCGTATCCGCAGTTTGTGGGACCACATTCCCTTGTTCTCGAGGTGGTCCTGAACTGCCTCGGCCAAGCCAGTGGAAATCCGCAGCTCAGAAAGGGGTTTATTGTCAGTTTTTGGGTTGCAAAAGGACCCTGCAAAAGGAGCTCTTTTGCAGGCTGGAAGTGAAAGCAGAAAGCGGATGCAGTTTATTACTCTTGGTTAAAATGTAGCACAGGACAATGGAGCCTTGATTGAGAGTGGCTGCCTGCAGTTTTTAGCTACTCTAGCTGCTTTGAAGAGGGGATACAATGTTTCTGAGTGACTGAAGCTTATGTGGAGTGGAAATACAGGGTTTTTATGAGTCTGTGGAACTTCTGGCAGTAATCAGCTGAGTGTCAAAGCAGTGTGAGTGCGGGGGCTTGTGTGCTCGACATCAGCACCAACCCCCAGAGTCAGACATGGCTAGACTTAATGTTAAGGGAAAACCTTTATCTTTACCTTCCTTCTCTCCAAAGCTCAAAACAGAAGGGAGGGAAGAAGAAAATGAAACAAAACACAAATGGGTTTTGAAGTTGAGACCCCAGTCCAGTCTTCTTAAATTATTGTGCAAGTTATTTTTGTTTTAGCCTCTTTACTTTGGAAAAATCAGCATTTTGTGTTTGGCTGTTCCTATCACGATAAACATTTTCAAGCTGAGTCAGCTTTTAACCCAAGAGCAACAATTTTGTAACAATGTGATTTAAAAAGTGAAGCAAATTTAAATATTTTCTGATTCTTATATTTTAAAAATTCTGTAAATTTGCATATGATAATTTGAGTGCTATGAATCACTTTTTTTTTTTGTTCTTCCTCCTAAGTCATGAATGTTTGATTTAGGTTCATGAATGAAAGTAAGTTAGTGTCTGTGCTTATTATAACCTACCTTGTGGTTTCCACAAAAGGATTTAAACACTTGGTGACAATCAAGTGAGCAATGGCATTTTCCCTCTTGACCAGAAACAGGAAAGCACTTAAATACTTCCTCAAATCCAACACAGCTCAAAGTCTACATTAGCATCATGATTCCCATTGCTAGAGGCCCCATCTTAGATTCCCTTGCAGTCCAGACAAGTATACAGTGAAAAGTTTGATACAGTACCTCATGTCATTCAGCAATTCATCTAGATGGCTAAACCCCTTTGGATAACTAAAAGCTCCCAAAGGCCTGGTTCCAAGCCAGTATTTATCAATTGGGAGGAAAGTTTCAGCATTATAGCTGCTAACAATTGAAGTTGAAACAGCAGGAGAAAAATGAGGTAGCTCTTTAGAGACCCCATCTGAGACACTGAGCATCCTCCTGAGAGAAGGAAGTGAATGTTAAATGTGGTGCAGCTGCTGTCTTAACTTTTAGAGCAAATAGCATGCCCTAGGGGTTTTCTCATAAATATCAAATGATACAAGGCAACCAGCAATGAAAGAAGGACATAAATTGTTATTGGAAAGTGCATATGAAAATATATATCAATTTTATTTTCATTATTTATTTACAGTACATTGATATCCAGCTGAAATCATGGCTAGCACAAATGACAACTCAGTGAGTAACAGACCTGTAATTTAGCCTTTTTGAAATTGAGAGTTTAACAATGTTGCATATAGGTTTACTTCGGTTTACATGTAATTTTATACATGGTTACTCAGAAGCAAGCCCCACTGAACTCTCAGATACTAGATCATAGGCTTGCATACTTTCTTCACATTGTTCAGCCACCCCGAGCTGTACATTAATTTAACAGTTAACAGATATGTTCAAGTAGAATACTGAATCATCTTACTTAATTGCTCTGGTTACTGTATTTGTAGTTCAGAAAGCTTTGGTTTTGTGAACTATGATTTACTTGTATGCTTTCCTTTTTTGTTTTATTAAATGCTTTCTTTTTTGGTGTTTTGTGTGTGTTGTTTACACCTTTCCCCCATGCAGCATGTGAGATCTGAATAGTAGTAGAAATAGAGACATAACCTCTTACTGATTTTATCAATATAAATAAAATATGGGGCTATTTTCTATTTCTAGTCTCAAACTATGGAATATTGTTGAATGATAGGTAGGTCAGTGGATCTAGTCTGCCACCCGCAATTTGATTGAGGTCATTATAATTTCCTAATTGTGTTTTGGGGATTTACAGACTGAATAAACTCCACCAACTAGAAGGGATGTCCATATGCAAGTACTAAGATCCAGTATAACTTTAAATGTTGCGAGCAGAATCTGTTTGAATTGCAGCTGAATTTTGCAGCACAATGCAATTATATCTACTTGTAAGTCCCATTGCATTTAAGAAAGCATATTCCCAGGGAAGCTACTATAAAGTTGCAGCCCTAATTAATAACTCATAAATGTTTTAGTAAATTCATCACTTGTATAGTTCTGTATACAAAAAAGAACATTTCTTAAATAGGAACCATAACTTCTTTGTTTTTAAGGCAGTGTACACATATATAATTGCAGGTATCATTTTACATTAGCCATTCCTTCCTAAGTGAGGATAAAAAGGGGAGAGCCTCTTTTAAGATTATGTTTTCCATATGGAAGTTGCATTAAAGATAGCAGCCACATTAAATTATTAGTCCAAATTAAAGTAAGACTAGTAAATCAATGCAAGTTTGATAAAGCAACACTTGTGTAAGATCTATCAATTCAATTGGGTTACTCTAGCTGTAGCTAACACTTGAATTTAGGTCTATTGTTTTAAAGATGTCTGCTTCCTGATTCATAAAGTAATTTTCAGACCAATCATCTAAACATTGTAGTCTCTCGCCCTCTTCATCTTTCTTCTATGATACCTGTGAGATCTGAATGGTGCTAGAGAGACCTAAATTACTAATGATTCATATAATTCTGGATGAAATACTGCCTCCTTTGCACAATGTTGATGATCTCAAAAATGTACAATGTAATTGAATTAAAATTATAATGGTATGTTGTTGGGACTACTAAGATTGCACAAGGGAGGCTTTTCTGATTTACGAAGAGACAGTGATAACTATTGTTCTTTTCTGTCCCATTCTAAAAGGTGTAGAGATAGCTCTCAGACTAATAGTAATTTGACTTCTACATGCTACAGAGGCAAGATATGAAGAATTATTCTGTTTGTACTGAATGCCTTCAACAGGTTTTTTTTTTGTTTTTTTTAAAAAGATCTTGCAGTTTTCAACCCTGAAGACATTTTTGAAAGAAGTTGGCAAATCAAGTCCTTCATGCCTGCTTGAAGTCTGCTTTCTCAGTGATTGCTCTGTGAGATAAAAACCACCCATAAGTATTTGCTCCAACTTTATTCCTGCACACTGCAAAACATGTTTTAGGGTTGAATAGGATATTCTGGGGAAATGGCCTGAATTTGAAATAACTGGAATTTGAAAAGGTTTTTTCAGTTCTATGCAAAATGCGGACACATTGACACCTGAGTTGGAAAATCCTGTTGTTGTACCTCATTGCAGTAATAATAATTGAATCTTAAGCTAAATGGCTGACAATTTGACACTATTTATTAGCTTCCAAGATTTGTACTGGAAGTGTCCAACTCATTTAAGTTTTACAATAACCCTATAATTCTAGGAGATATGGATCCAATCGCCTTTAAAGGTTAGGTAACCAATAAAAACCAAAAAGTCAACACATCATGACGATCACAATGATCTTTCCTTCTTTTCTGTTTTGAACTTTATTCCAGTTTTAATTGCCTCAGAATCTTGAGCCTCCCCATTTTGTATTCTCTTCCCATTGATTGTGTGCATTATAGAGATGTGCGTGAAATTTTTTCCTTTGTTTCCTTTGTGCTATTGTTTCATTTCGACCATTCATCTACACAAAACGAATGATGACATTTTCATAGAAAACGAGAAGCAACACAAAAATGAAAGTGCACAGTCATTGTGTTTGCTTTCATTTTCCTTTCGTTTGGGTCCTGTAACAATAAGCAGGTACTGACAGAGGGCTGCTTTCCCATTACTGCTGATGTGTGCCGATGGGTGTTAATAATAATATTAATATTAGTAACGATAGTTACTCTGGTACCTTAAGCTGAGTCTGAGAGAGGTCTGCTTCCCCATGACATCTGATGTGTACTAATGGGTGCTAATATTAATATTAATAGCAATAATTATTCTGGAACCCTAAGCTGAGTCTGAGAGAGGGCTGCTTCCCCATGACAGCTGATGTGTACCAATGGGTGTTAGTAATAATATTAATAACAATAGTTATTCTGGGACCCTAAGCTGAGTCTGAGAGAGGGCTGCTTCCCCATGACAGCTGATGTGTGCCAATGGATGTTTATTATTATTATTATTATTATTATTATTATTATTATTATTATTATTATTATCATTATTATTATTATTAATAACAATAGTACTCTGGGGAAAACCCAAACGTTTTAAAAGGGGTCAAAATGCCCTCTGTGTGGGGCAATTTTCACTCCTCTAGCCCAAAAACCGAGCCGAGGGGGGGGGAGGGGAGGAGGGAGGTGAGCTTTGGAAGCCATCCCATTGCAGCCAATGGTCCAAAACATTTTGTTTTTTTCATAAGCCAGAGGAAAATTCTATTTGTATAGGCGCCCCGTTTTCAGAAACAGGGACAAATACAAAACTGATACAAAACGAATGAAACTAAACAAAACGAACAGCGATTCCATATATATGCACACCACAAATGCACTGTATTAACATTTGTTTGGCTAAGGAATGAGATAAAAATGATACGTGACTTTCATCTAAGCTTTGGTGATAACCACAAACCCATGGTAGTTTTAAACTTCAATGAAGGGCTTTATTTTATGCTGAAAAGAATAGCAAAGATAGCTTTAAATAAAAACACCAGAGGTGAAAGTACAACTAAAAGCTATTCAAATTATCATTTCCTTTCATAGGGATCATTTCCTCTTGGCGCTAGGCATTTGACTTTTGTTGTTCATTGAAAATGTTAACTACTATGAAGAAATCCAAACATAATAGGTTATGGGATATTATGTTTTTTTTGCCTAAGTTAAAACATGTTTCTTATTTTAAATGAGGTGCCCTTTAATATTCATAGATTTACCACACATAGAGAGATCTGTATATACACAGTATTAAAATCAGAATAAATGGTTTGGACTTGAGCTGTCTATCCCAAAATAAATGGAAAATAAATGAACCAGATTTTGTGCAATAATTTGGCCTAACAACGTCAATTATTAGCACCCATATTATTTAAGTGTGGATGCCTGTGGAGTAAGTTAATGCTTACTTGAATGGCATTGCATTTATGGGATACCATTTAATTAGTCCCTTAACAACTAGTTGAGCAATTTTCATGTACTAGGTTGGTGCCCATGTAGGTGACAAATTTTGTAATTCTGCACATACAGAAAAAAGTGAGGAGTGTATACAAAACATCAGCTTTGTGAAACAATCGCTGTTCTGTTTTTTTTGGCACACTTGAAACACATTGAATTGAACTGGATGCCAATGCCTGATCTGTGTGTATTTGACCCCTCACCTAATCAAAAACCAGCAGTTACGCCAATCAACCTTACTAATTACAATACTGTTAATAGTGCCAATCAGCCTTTTTTTTATAGAGAGCTGCTGTTTGGCCCAGTTGTGTTGATTGGATTGGAAGCAGATAGGTTTATGTAAAATCACTACAACAATATGAATTCACGCAATGTTTTAAAGTATTATTTTTTGTAATTATTTTGTAAACAAAGATTTCTTTGTCAGAGATTATGAAATGACCTAGGCAGATATACAGTGGACATATATTGTTTTGTGCAAATAAATCAGCCAGCCAATAGTCTACCTATATAAGCAAATATACTCTTATAGAAATGCATGCATCCTCATGCAATTATTTATTATTACTTTTTCACAATGAAAATATACATTCATTAATGAAATTGTGCACTTGGGAAGTTGGATGTTTCAAGCCTTAGGACCTCATCATATTATCCAGATGAAACGTTCTGCTTTGTCTGGCATCCGAGAAGAAAGAGGGAGGAGCGGGGTGAATCTGTCACCCAGCGTGCAGCTCCCTCTTGGCAATGCTTTCTCCATCACATGGGGAAAGTGTTGCCCTCCCAGAGAGGCCCCATGCTGGTTCCAGTGGAAGCTCCAGTGTTGAGAGGGAGGCATCATACTACACTTTTCCTCCAGTTGAAGGAGGGGCTTCCACAGGAAGCTTCCTTGTGTCATCACATTGTAGGCTCATGTTTAACTTGTTGTCCACAAGGACTCCAAGGTCTTTTTCTCACGTACTGCTGTCGAGCCAGGCATCATCCCCCATTCTGTATCTTTGCATTTCATTTTTTCTGCCGAATTGAAGTATCTTGCATTTGTCCCTGTGGAACTTCATTTTGTTAGTTTTGGCCCATCTCTCTATTCTGTCAAGATTATTTTGAATTCTGCTCCTGTCTTCTGGAGTGTTAGCTATCCCTCCCAGTTTCGTGTCATCTGCAAACGTGATGATCGTGCCTTCTAACCCTTCATCTAAGTCGTTAATAAAGATGTTGAACAGAACCGAGCCCAGGACAGAACCCTGCGGCACTGCACTCGTGACTTCTTTCTAAGATGAAGATGATGCATTGGTGAGCACCCATTGGGTTCATTCGCTTAACCAATTACAGATCCACCTAACTGTAATTTTGCCTAGCCCACATTGGACTAGTTTTCTTGCCAGAAGGTCATGGGGGACTTTGTCGAAGGCTGTACAGAAATCCAGATAGGCTACATCCATGGCATTCTCCACATCTACCCAGTTTGTAACTCTATCGAACAAAGAGATCAGATTAGTCTGGCATGATTTGTTTTTGGTAAATCCGTGTTGACTATTAGCAATGAACGCATTTGTTTCTAAGTGTTTGCAGACCACTTTCTTAGCGATCTTTTCCAAAATCTTGCCTGGTATCAATGTGAGGCTGACTGGACGGTAAATGTTTGGGTCGTCCTTTTTTTCCCTTCTTGAAGATAGGGACCACATTTGCCCTCCTCCAATCTGCTGGGACTTCTCCCGTTCTCCAAGAACTCTAAAAAATGATTGCTAGTGGTTCCGAAATAACTTCCGCTAGTTCCTTCAATACTCTTGGGTGTAGTTGATCCGGCCCTGGAGACTTGAATTCATTCAGAGTGGCCAGGTATTCCTGGACAACTTGTTTCCCTATTTAATAATAATAATAACAAAACTTTATTTATACCCCGCCACCATCTCCCCAACGGGGACTCGGGGCGGCATACATGGGGCCATGCCCAAAACAATACAAAATAAACAGCATATAAAAAACAACATTTCAGAACACAATGAACAGTACAATAAATAAAATATCCATTACAATACAAATCAAGAGAACAATAAAAACAAGGGCGGTCCACATGAACATTAAATTAAAACTCGGGGTGAGAGAAACATAAAATAAAACCATAGCAATCAGGGTCAAGGAAGTGGTGTAGTCTAGAGGGTAGATATTCGAGGGAGCAACAGGAAAGGAATGTAAAATAGTTACTCTCCAAAGGCACCACGGAAAAGCCATGTTTTCAAATCTTTCTTGAAGGCTACTAATGTGGGGGCTTGCCTAATCTCAGTGGGCAGTAAATTCCATAATCGGGGGGCCACAGCAGAAAAGGCCCTCTCCCTTGTTCCCACAAGGCGGGTCTGGGTTATTGGCAGTGGCGCCAGGAGAGCTTCCCCTGATGAACGAAGGGATCGGGTAGGCTGATAATAGGAGATACGGTCACAAAGGTAGGTGGGTCCCAAACCGTTTATTTGGGGTTGGATTTCCCCTAATCCTGCATCCACTTCATGTTGCTGAGGTTGAGGCTGACTTTCTTTTTGTGAAAAGACTGAGGCAAAGAAGGCATTAAATAGTTCTGCCTTTTCCCTATCCCCTGTCAGAATTTCCCCATCTTCTCCTCGCAGAGGCCCTATCGCCTCCTTGTTCTTCCTTTTCCTACCAACGTAAGCAAAGAAGCCCTTTTTATTGTTTTTAATGTCTCTGGCAAGCCTGAGCTCATTTTGCACTTTAGCCTTGCAAACCTTTTCTCTACAGGAGTTGGCTATTCATTTGAATTCTTCTTTGGTGATTTCTCCCTTTTTCCACTTTTTGCGCATGTCTTTTTTTAGTCTTAGACAAGTTAGAAGTTCTTTGGATATCCATTCTGGCTTCTTTGCATTTGTCTTATTTTTTTCTTTGTTGGCACTGTTTGCATTTGCACCTTGAGTATTTCACTTTTGAAAAACTCCCATCTATCCTTAACTCCTTTGTCTTTTAGTATTGGCGTCCATGGAATGCCGCTCAGTATTTCCTTCATTTTTTGGAAGTCAGCTCTCCTAAAGTCCAGAATGCGGGTTTGACTGCAGGAGCACATGGTCACTTGCCCCTAAGGATCCGACCACTTCAACTGCATTGATCTGGTCCTCCGCGTTTGTTAGGATGAGATCAAGAGTAGCCAATCCCCTTGTTGCCTCTTCTACCTTCTGGACCATAAAATTGTCTGCAAGGCAAGCGAGGAATTTGTTGGACTTTGTACTCTTGGCCGAGTTTGTTTTCCAGCAGATATCAGAATAGTTGAAATCGCCCATGACTACTATATCTCTTCTTTGTGCCTGTTTGGTCAGCTGCTGACAGAATGCTTCATCAAGTTCTTCATCCTGGTTCGAAGGTCTGTAGTAGACACCCACAATGTCTACAAGTAAATAACCATTGTTTTACATGGGGCTTACTCCCAATTAATTGAATTAAAGCCTTATATTACATTCCTGTCATGGATACAGAAAGGAGATTACCATAGCATTCTGTAGTGAGTGTCTGGCCACAATGCTTGTGTGTCACAGTGGTACATATTAGACTAAGTAAGATATGAAAGACCAGGGTTCCAATTATCATTTAGCTCTGCAACTTATTGACCCTGGGCAAGTTCTGTCTCTGGTTAACCTGAGTATTTCAGGAAGAGAAGAATCTTTGTGCCCACCCTCAACTCTTTATTTATTTATTTATTTACAGTATTTATATTCCGCCCTTCTCACCCCGAAGGGGACTCAGGGCGGATCATCTTATGTGCATATAGGGCAAACATTCAATGCCCATAAACACATCGAACTGAGACAGAGACAACAGACAGACAGACGCAGAGGCAATTTAACCTTCTCCTGAGGGGATGTTCGATTGTGGCCACGGGGGGGGGGAGCAGCTGCTTCATCATCCACTCTGATGGCACTTCCTCACTTCCTCATTCCAATGTTGTAAATTAGTTAAACTTGCCTCCCCACTTTTATAAGTGTTACCTTATTTCCTACTTGATAGATGCAACTATCTTTCGGGTTGCTAGGTCAGCAATGAGCAGGGGCTATATTTTATTTTTAATTGACGGGTGCTCACCCCGCCACGGGCTGGCCTCGAACTCATGACCTCATGGTCAGAGTGATTTATTGCAGCAGCTGTTTATCAGCCTGCGCCACAGCCCGGCCTCTTTACAGGAAGATTGGGGTATAAAGTAATAATAAAAAAATAGAAATAAAAACCAAGAACTAATATGTAATGTTTAGACAAGTGGACACCACTATGGTCCTCCAAATATTTTTAACTATAACCCCCATCAGACTTAGCCAGTGTAGACAATGCTGATGAATTATGGGAGTTATAGCCCACCTCTCATTATAAAGTACCTCCCAGAATTGTTAGGATGAATGGATTAGAAGGACAACTAATTACACTCTATCAAGATCCTTTGAGAATAAAAGTAGGATAAAAACAAAATCAATGAAAATGCTAAATAGTAAATACCATGGACTGGATCCAAATTTAGGTCACCATACATCATGGATTCAACAGAAACTACATATACAGTACTTGAATTCTGTTACAATGGCTTTGCACCCTCAAAGGAACAGAACATAAGCTGTATATTTTGATGCATTAAGATAAACAAAATGAATGTACTGGGGACAGCTGAACCTATAGTTGTGAAACAGTAGATATCAATTTAGAATAATTCTGCTAAGACATTTTACATGACATTCTACCAGAATCTAAATGGCTTATTTGTTTTTTTAAAAAAGAAATGACATTAGTTACAATATGAGGCATTAAAAGAACAGAAATCACTTTGCTTGCTGAAGACTCCATTGTAGTTTTAATAACTTGTATTCCATGTTGAGAACAGTCTTTCTAACAGGAAAACCTGTTAAAATATTTTCCCACCACATGACTCTACATCCAAGAACAATTTTGAACAATGGCTTTAGTTTTTCATAATGACATTCTGAGCAGCCTCATTGTTCAAAACTGGTCCCACAGATATCTAATTTTTAGTTGGATCAAAAGTGTTATTAGGCCAAATTAGGGTTTTTACCCAGAAAATTTCTCTTGTGCTTTACAGACTTGAGAAAACCATGTCACCATATGTGGTGCCTGGTGACAATTTCTCACTACCATATTCTGGAACTGAATAATTTTTGTCACAGCAGTCTGAACCATGACAGATTTTGGAACTGCTGCAGGGTGTTTATGGACCAGATGCAAGGAGTCTGTTTTAACTCATCAGAAAGTGAGTTTAATGAATAGGCTTAAAGCCTCATCTATTTGCTGCAGTTTTATTGTTTGTTAAGTCGACTAAACTGATTCATGATTTTCAACATGCCATTGTAATTCTGAAATCTATAAGATAGCACACGGTGAAAATTCACGTCGTACTTCAGCTCTCATGTAGCCATGGAATCTTAACAGCAAGAGCTTACTATGCATTCCAAAAAATTTGCCCATCTTAGGGCTTGCCTACACTGGCAAAAAAGTATTAACCACAAATGCACTACTGGCTTCTGGTGAATATAATCATTTCTTTGTTTGTTTTTGTTCTTTTTTAAAATAATAGGACATATATTGATTACAGCACGAAACGTTGTTTTTGGACTACAGCTTCCATAGCAAGCACGGCCATTGCTTATTTCCTTGTTTCAAAAGAAATCCAGAACGTCACTTTGAAGTGAACATTGGCAGCCCAAACTTAAAGCCTAAAAACATTAGCAGCCGATTTTTCACTAGCATTCAGATTTTGGGATTCAGAGTCCTTTCAACCATACAGAAGACTCTCCGATAACTCCGTGGTAAAGGAACATGTCTGATTTGCTTCTGTTTCTCAACATAATGTTTGCTTCTGTGTGCAAGCAATGATATAGAGCAAGAGAGATAAATTATAGAAAAATGAATGCTCACATTACATTTATAGTGTCAGTACATCACATTTTCAACACTAACACTGTGTGTGTGTGTTTGTACATGAATGCAGATACACACACACACACACACACACACACGTATCTGTGTATTTTAAGGAACTTACCACGCTACTTGAATTGCAGAGCTAATAGCTATTCTATATATTAGATTTGTGAAATCAAGTAATAGTTTATTGTACAGTGAAGCTTAATCCTAAATACTTTTTCCTCTGTAAAGAGTCCTATTGATTTTGATGGAATTACCATTTGAATGACCATAACTTGAATAGTTTCTGTATTCAGTGCATTTCTATTAAGCAACCAAAAATACTAGATATTTGTCTGGGAGAATGTCTTTCTCCAGAACAGTACTACACATACTACCCCCATTGAACTCTATATTGGGACTTGTATTCTGACTTCCTCTCAAAACCTAAACTCTGGAGAGTTGTGCAAGGTTGGAAAATTGTTCAAGGGACATTGAGTTGATTGAAAACTCATTGGACATGAGGAAGCACAAGGCCATAGGCCAAACTCTTACACAATCAATTTTGTTCCACTGCAACTCCTTGGCATATATTCATGTTATATGACAAATGTAGAAGATCATTAGCTGCCTGAAAGCTGGTGAAGCATCCTACACAATATACTCTGAACACCAGACACCCCACAAACAGTGTATCTATTATCTTAAATTCTATAGAGTGCTTCATTAGGATCTTGCAAGCTGTGTTTTGAACTCAAGATCCTGTCTGGGAACAGCACCCTTTTCTCCTCTTCTCTGTGGTACAAAATGCTCTTGGTTCCTCTTTTGGCCTCAAAAACAATTTAACGTTATATCTGCACTAGTGCTGACCAAGTTCCCCCTCAAACAAAGTTTGCAAATCTATTACAAATCCAGACGGAGGGCCTTCTACACAGGTCAGAAACCCAGGAGGAAACAGGTAAAAATAAACTGCTTCCTCCCGTGTTTCTGTCCCTACCCCTCCCATATCCAGCTCCCCCAGCCCCCTATTTTCCCCAAAAGTATACTCGAGAGGCCTGCCGGCAGCACAGGCCCTTCTGTAGAGTACTCCTGATGCTTGAAAATGATGTCTGAGGAGGTGGGAGGGGATAGGGGGAGGAGAGATTTACCTCCTCCCCCTCCACCCTCTGATGCATCATTTTCAAGCATCAGGATCACTCTATGGAGGGACCTGCACTGCTGTAAGGTTTTTGGGTCAGGCCCCTCCAGTGAGTTTAAGTTCCAGATCTTTCCAGATATTTAATTAATGTGAAGTAAATGGAAATCACAGTTTACTTCAGTTTCATCCAGATTAACTTGAGGCATCGTTTGGATGCTTCAGGTCAGGCCTGTAGCCGGAGGAGGGGGGAGGTTATGGGTCCCCCCCCCCCAATTTTTCAGGTTTAAAAAAAAACCTGGTTTACTCATGAATTTTAACTGGTTAACCAAATCCCCATGCTAAGTCTATGAGACGCAAAAAAATAAGAGTCCCTCCAGGCACTATCTCAAGCAGATATTGACAGGTCTGAATCCGGGGGGCAGGTGAGTCAGGGGTTTAATCCCCCCCCCCATTTTCAACCCCCCCCCCGAATTTTTTTTCTGGCTACGGCCCTGCTTCAGGTTAACCCATGATGGGTCATGGGTTTAGCACCTGTGAAAGGCCCTAAGCATAGAATGTAGTAAGTTTTCTTTTGTTAATGTATGTGTAGGTGCAAATGTAATGTGAAACAATTGTTAAAGTTGACAAGGAGAATCAAATGAAGATTTGCATTGGAGAAAAGGAAGTGAAAAGATTCTATTTTGCACATCTTACTTTATCAATAGCCATTGCTCTAAGTTACCTCCAAGTTACGTCCAAGATTGCCTTCTCCCATATAATAGAACCATAGAATTGTAGAGTTGGAAGAGACCTCACAGGCCATCCAGTCCAACCCCCTGCAAGAAGCACTTAGGTCCTCTGGTCGACACTTATCCCATCCAGCCAGAACACAACTGGCACCTGGCATCCAGAGGACCTTTTCAATGGCCACCCCGGGACTGACCTGCTGGAAGAGATCCAACAACTAAATGAACGGACAGAATTTAAAACACACCTAAAGGCCCAAATCTTCTGGCAGGCAAATTCAGTCAATTTTAAACCATAAATTCTAAATTTACATTCCATAACTACTGTATTTTCAACTCTGTAACATATAATTTAATATATATAGTTTATAGTAATGTAGTTTAATATATGTATTTTATTGTACGTATTTTATGTTGATGTATTTTTGGAATTTCTGCAGCAAATGTTTTTGAATGAATTTATATTCAACAAACTTACAAACAACTCAATATATAAAACACTAGATAAAATACACAGTCACATAAACATCCCCCCTCCCACCAAATAAAATCATACAAGCACTTTTTCTTAATATAAAAAGGAAAAGACAACTCATACAATGTAATCTAGAACAACCATCCTCACAATGACTAGCAAAAAACACATACTACACATGCAACAACAGTGCCTATTCTATGAGCCTCACACTCTCTGCCTATTGGTTTTAACTTCTTCCCTTTGCTGCAGTTATCACTAATACTTAGTACCATTCTTCTAATTTTAAAAAAGTAAACATTTGTCTGCATCTTTGGTGTTAAAAGGTAATCATAAATGTGTTTTGACTGTGTTGTTCCCCACTTCGAGCCACAAGGAGATACAGATAACAAATAAATTTATCATCATCATCAGGTTGCTGTGAGTTTTCCGGGCTGTATGACCATGTTCCGGAAGTATTCTCTCCTGACATGTTGCCCACATCTATGGTAGGCATCCTCTGAGGTTGTGAGGTCTGTGGGGTTTATATATCTGTGGAATGTCCAGGGTGGGAGAAAGAACTCTTGTCTGCTTGAGGCAAATGTAATGTTGCAATTGGACACCTTGATTAACATTCAGTGGCCTTGCAGCTTCAAAACCTGGCTGCTTCCTGCCTGGGGGAATCTTTTGCTGGGAAGTGTTAGCTGGCCCTGATTGTTTCAGGTATATAAATCCCAGTTACCTAGTTTCCAACAGACCTCACAACCTCTGAGGATGCCTGCCATAAATGTGGGCAAAATGTCAGGAGAGAATGCTTTTGGAACATGGCCATACAGCCCAGAAAACTCACAGCAACCTAGTGATTCTGGCCATGAAAGCCTTCAACAACACATTATTATTACTACTGGATGTTAGGATATTGGATGCAGTGCTTTGTGCTTCTGTAGTTTGCACTGGTCCCAAGTCATGTGATGACTTGCCCTTTGAGCACAAGAACTTCCCTCTCAAGAAGAATTGTGAAAATCCAAGGGAAAGATCACTAAGACAGCCTTATCAGAAACAAGTGCAACCATTATTATGATTGTCAGGATCACTGCAATTAATTACTACTGCAAGGAGTGTCACAACTCAAAATAGCACAAGCTGCTGGTGACCCAAGAAACCACTCACAGCATGTCCAAGCTAGTATTTGGCAGAGCACATGCAGCTTAAAAAAGAACACAACCCTTTAGGCCCATGCAAGCAATTAAACATTTTGTGGAAATGTCAGGCCCTAAGTAGGAAAAGACCTTTCAATTGTTTACAAAGCGTTTTCCTCCAATTAGTGGGAACAAATTTTAATGTTTACCTGCTTCCGCCTCCACCCCAAAAGGGCTAGATAGGCTTAAGTTTTAAAAGGCAGCTGTTCATTTAAAAAAACACATACAACAATTCTTGCCAAGACAGACCCCATGATTCTTATGGGGAGGGGGTGGGTGAGTAAATGCCAATCAGCTTAGCAGTATTTAAAGATACGTAAGGAACTTAGCCTGGGAGCTTTGCTGACGACGTAAAACTAGGAGACATTTCCAGAAGTGTCTGTCAAACAAAGTATAAAAATAATCAGAGGCTGATGATACTAGTTACTGAAATGTTTTCTGGTGGGCAGAATAGTGCAACTGGGCAGAACTCAATCAGATCTCATTTCATTGTTGCCTTTTCCTGATCGATATGCTGAAACCTAAGAATGGGGTGGCTTCAAAATGGCCATTATAATATTTTCTGTCGTGGATCCAGAAGGACAGCAGTCACTCCCAAATTCTTACCACTGAACAGCTTTTTAAGTACAGGCAGTCCCCAGGTTATGAACAAGATAAATTCTGTAGGTTTGTTCTTAAGTTGAATTTGTTTGTGGGATCAGGTACATTTTTTAAGTGTAGTGCCAGCCAAAAATATCTATTTTTTAGCTTTGGCTAGCATAGGGAAGGGTGAACACCCCTTGTGGCATTTGTTTTACTGTCTGTGCCCCTATTCAAAATATTTCACCTCGCTTTCTGTCTCTGTGACAATTGGATTTTGAAAAAATTGGCTTGTGGTGGAAACAAGGATTGGTGATAAACAGGGCTGGCCCTAGGTAATTTTCAAGTGTAAGCAAACAGAAATTTGGCACCTCCCCAACCAATCACTGAAAAATAAAAGCGTTGGATAAGTGAAAATTTTGGATAATAAGGAGGGATTAAGGAAAAGTGCATTAAACATCAAATTACATTATGATTTTACAAATTAAGCACCAAAACATCATGTTTTACAACAAATCAACAGAAAAAGCAGTTCAATACATGATAATGTTATGTAGGAATTACTATATTTGTGAATTTAGCACCAAACATTGAACTGGGATATAGGGTAGTGTGGACTCAGATAACCCAGTTCAAACCAGATATTGTGGGTTATTCTGCTTTGATATTCTGGGTTATTTGGCTGTTTGGAAGAGCAGTGAGGGTCCTTTCACACAGCCATATAACCCAGAATATCAAGACAGATAATTAAAAGGCCACCGAAAGGGAATCTGGCCCCCGGTATTAAAAAAAAAACCCTCTAAAATCAGGACAGTAAATATTTTTATTTATTTATTTATTTGCAGTATTTATATTCCGCCCTTCTCACCCCGAAGGGGACTCAGGGCGGATCACATTGCACATATAAGGCAAACATTTAATGTCATAAAATAGAACAGAGACGGAGACTCTTGGTCAGAGTAATTTGTTGCAGCTGACTGCTAATCAGCCTGCGCCACAGCTGAAAACAACACTTTGAAAACAGGGGAAATCCAGACAGCAAACAATCGGGGCCAGCTAAAACCTCCCAACCAAGGATGCCCCCAAGAAGGAAGCAGCCAGGCTTTGAATCTGCAAGGCCATTAAATGCTAATCTGACTGGCCAATTGCAACATTCACACTAGCCTCAAAGAGACAAGAGCTCTTTCTCCCACCCTGGACTTTCCACAGATATATAAACCCCACTTACCTAGCTTCCAACAGACCTCACAACCTCTAGGATGCCTTCCATAGGTGTGGGTTAAGGCGGCCACAGGCCCCGAAGGTGGGCCCATGGCCGAAGGTAGGCCCATGGCCAAAGGCTCGAAGGTGGGCCCACGGCTGAAGGCGGGCCCATGGCCAAAGGCGGGCCCACAGCCAAACGCCCAAAGGTGGGCCCACGGCCAAAAGCCCAAAGGCAGGCCCATGGCCAAAGGCCCAAAGGCAGGCCCAGGCCAGAGCGACCCTAGGAGGAGGAGGCAGGGGTGCACATGCATGCATGCATGCATGTGCGTGCATGCGGGAGCACCTCAACTGCACCCCCTAGAGGATGGCGCCACAGGCAACTGCCTAATTTGCCTTGCGGTTGAACCGCCCCTGGTGATAAAGCTTCAGTGGAAACACCTGTTTCCCATGATAACTGTTCCAGGAGTAAATTTCGCTTCCAAGGGATATATTTCCCCTCACTTCCTGTTGTACCACCCCTGTTTATTAACTAGGAGTATGTCAGATGTTTGTTACTCGGGACTGCTATATAGCAATTCTACCAGTATCAGTATTTTATGTCAAAATAATAGTCTTTTAGACTTTGAGTTACTTTCCATTATTCATAACATTGCTCCGAGTGCTTGGTAAATCCATTAAAATTCCACTGAAATAGATAGCCACCTAGATATCTTAGCTGAAAGAATCACAGAAAGTAAATTATCATTAGATACTAGCATGGTGTAGTGGCTTGATCATTGGACTAGGACTCCATCTAATAGATTCAAACCGGCAACTTTCAGGCCAGCAACCCAACCTTCAGGTCAGCAGTTCAGCTGGCACAAGGGTTAAACCCATTGTGCCACCGCAGCTCTAGAGGTAAGACATGGCACACAGCAGCCACTCTTTTCAATGTAAACCAGTATAAAAAAACTGCCAAAGAAACGATTGCCTCTCAAATGGATTACAATTTCCTTGGCAATGCAGAGAATGAGAGGAATGAGAGAAAAAGGTTCAGTGGGTCCATCATGCACTTAGAGGAGGGGAATCCCTACACTGTGTTTATCTTTAAAAAGAAAGGCTGATAATTTTTACACATTGTGTGAGTGTGCTCTCCAAAATCTCAATATTCTATAGCTGTGTGGATATTGAATGAATATTTGATATTCCACATCAGTATTGCCACCCTATTTTTTTCAATGGCTTTAAGTATTTGACAGTATCTGACAACTGGCATTCAATGGCAGCTGAGATTTAACTGCATCTGACATGTAGCAGACAGTATTTGACAAGGCTTGACAGCTGACATGCAGCAGCAGTCAACACATGACAATAGTAGGGGTAACTCCGAATTTTTAGAATGGGTGGCTTAGAAATGAACTCACCCAATCTGTAAAACTCATGCCAATTGTATGACAAGCCAGATCCCTAACACCCTGATGAAGTTTAGCTCAGCTGATAATTACATCACCCCAGACTCAAACATTGTCAAACTTCCCTGAACCTATCTTGCTCCATCATCCTCCTTTTCCAAATTTACCTTGTGAGCAATAAAAGAGAGAAAATGGTGATAGTGCAATTTGGAGAGAACACAGGACTCTTCTTTGAGTTACAATACAACTGGATACTTCCAATGATTCTGTTGACAACAAGATATTAAAAGACGAGAGCAGTCTTTCTTTTATAGAAAACTGGAATATGTTCTGCCATCATGAGACTCAAAATTCTTTTGCTTTTAAAAATGACACCTGTGAAACTAATATTTTGAAACTTGACATGCATAATCTATTTGAAGATATATAAAATGTGTAAAATGTCAAACAACTCCAATAAGAATTAGTACAGGCAAAATGGGTTGAGTTGTGCTACAAACTCATACATACAAATTTTCAGATGCAGTTTTCTGAGATGTTTTATTTAGCAGCCTTCTTTGGGTTGATTAAATTCTTATGCAGATAAGGGTTTTTTTTTTAAAAAAAAAAGAGGGAAAATTAACTCAAACTATTAAAAAGGGAAGAAAAGAAGGGAAATATGGGAAACATCACAGCAAATGATATGTAAGTTATGGAGCCATGTTGATTAAAATAGATCTAACAACAACAACAACAACAACAACAACAACTTTGTTTTTGTACCCCGCCTCCATCTCCCTGAAGGGACTTGTGGCGGCTTATATGGGGCCAAGCCTGGAAAATTACAATAAACAAAATACAGTATATCAAAAAGTACAGACACAAATATAAAATTTACACAGTACCATAATAAAATTTAAAAGGTGACCATAATTAAAACATGATTTAGGCACCAAGATAAAAGTCATAAAAACAACTGGGCAAAGTGCACCAAGTGAGTTTTGTAAACACATGAGTCTATTGTATTATAGGGGAGTATATCTATATCTATTCTTTAATATAGGTAGGAAGTGAAGTAAAAGAGAAAAAGTTTCAACCATGACATCTTCTCTAACAAGAGTAACAGATTACCCTTCAGGATTCACATTAATTTCTTTTATCTTCTTATATTGTCCCTTCTTCTCTTCTCTTCCAACTCTGCATAGTATTGCTAGGTTTGATTAAGTTTTGAGCAGTGGTTTAAATGTTACTAATCGTCTTCTGTTCAGTAAAGCCTATGGCAATAACTGCTCACAAAGTTATTCATGGTAATTTTTATTCCGAAGCTATAGTGCTACCAGAACATCAGTGCTTTCAAAGTCATTAACTAACTGAAGTGCGCAGTGCCATCCTCCAGCCATGTATGCAAAATGACAGTGTGAAGAGAATGGTATGATCCAGTGGTTCCCAACCTGTAGTCCGTGGACCACCAATAAGCCTCACTGTTATTACTAAGAATAATAATGCAGTCCAAACAAAAAAAAAATTTCTTTGTGTCTTCATTTTTGGGCCTGTTCTTGGGGTTATTTGGGGTGCTGAATCAGAAAATTGCATTGGATAGACCACATCACATCAGATCAAGATTATTAAATATGGTTTTCTTTGGGTGACTATTGGATGGCATATGTTCTGTATCAGAAACTAGAGCTGATGTGGTCTATCCAATGTAATTTTCTGAATCAGCACCCCAAATAACCTTAAGGATCTTAAAACGGTCCTTGAGTTGTTGGATCCTCTGCTCCATCAGAGTCATCTGTGTGCAAAAGTAGTTGAGTAGTTGTTGTGCAAAGAAGCTGAACATGCTGTAAATTGTGCATGCGATGGAAAGTTTTTGCTTTTGTTCCATCTCTTGGTGAGTGAAGTTACCAAGCAGGATCCTTATAGTGTGCATTTTGGGCAGACCGCTACCTACCTCCCTGTGTATGTGTTTTTAATGTTCTTTTGTTTATTGTATGTACTGTAACAATGTGGTTTAGTGAAGGGGTGGTTTCAGAAAGCTGGTTCAGAAAGCTTCAACAGGAAGCCAACAATCAGTCAAAACAATAGCACTTTCAAAACAATAGCAGAGCAGCTAGCCTTAATTACAAGAGGCAAGCCCACACCCAGCTTCCTAAGGCAGTCTCAGAAAAGAGTCAAACACACAGCTTCCTAATGGAGTCTCAGAAAAGAGTCAAGCACACGGCTTTCTAATGCAGTCTCAGAAAAGTGTCAAGCACAAACTCAGCTTTTTAATGCAATCTTAGACAGGGCTTAACTAAAGCAAGGAGCAAAACTGACTTCTTGCCTCCTCACTTCTGTGTGAACCCACTGCTACTTGAGTTCAGCCTCTGGCTCAGAAAGCTTCAACAGGAAGTCAACAATCAGTCAAAACAATAGCACTTTCAAAACAATAGCAGAGCAGGTAGCCTTCAATAAATGATAAGCTAACATACAAATTAAAAGTTAAATGAGGGATATGGAAAAAAATGATTTTGAAGATGTATGGGGGAAATTTATTGAGAAAGTACTCCAAAAAAAGGGATGGAGGGCTACGGCCTCAGGAAGAAATGAGATTTTGGTTAGACAATACATAAGAAGTGGCTTGGGGTGGGAGTGGGGGGATACACAGTGGTGAAGAAATATAGATGGACAAATGTTAACATTGTAGTAGATATAAATCAACAGTAGATATAAAAGAATGATGCAAGTATTGTATGATACATTATATATCTGCTATGTGATAAAAGTAATTATTGTATGAAAATTTTTAAATTCAATAAAAACTATTTATTTTAAAAAAGAGCAGGTAGCCTTAATTACAGGAGGCAAGCCACACCCAGCTTCCTAAGGCAGTCTCAGAAAAGAGTCAAGCACACGGCTTCCTAAGGCAGTCTCAGAAAAGAGTCAAGCACACGGTTTCCTAATGGAGTCTCAGAAAAGCTGCACAAGAGGAAATAAAGGCTCTGCACAAAAATTGGACCTGGACACTCAGGGTAGATCTACACTGAACTGCAATCCTGGAACCAATCCGGTGTGACTTACACCAGATCAGCCCTGGGATGGGTTAGACAGGCACCTTCCCAGCCACTGCAGAGGTGGCAGGGAATCCCAACTGCCCAGTGGTATCAAATCACATTGGCCAACCTTACTACCCCCTCCCTGTGTTGCAGTGGTGTCCACCTGCAACCTGACTCCTCTGTGTTGCAGTGGTGTCCACCTGCAACCTGACTCCTACCTGCAGTGATGTTGGCTGGGGAGATGAGGGAATGTGAATTGCTATTGACTTCAAATTATGGCCACCCTATTGGGGCCCCTGGTGGCACAGTGTGTTAAAGCGCTGAGCTGCTGAACTTGCAGACCAAAAGGTGCCAGGTTCAAATTCCGGGAGTGGAATGAGCGCCCGCTGTTAGCCCCAGCTCCTGCCAACCTAGCAGTTCGAAAACATGCAAATGTGAGTGGATCAATAGGTACCGCTCTGGCGGGAAGGTAATGGCACTCCATGCAGTCATGCCGGCCACATGACCTTGGAGGTGTCTACGGACAACGCCGGCTCTTCGGCTTAGAAATGGAGATGAGCACCAACCCCCAGAGTCAGTCACGACTGGACTTAACGTCAGGGGAAAACCTTACGGGTCGGGTTAAGCCTCCGACCATAAAAAATAAATAAAAATAAATAGCCCCGGCTTGCTGTTGACCTAGCAGCCCCGAAAGACAGTTGCATCTGTCAAGTAGGGAAAATTTAGGTACGCTTTATGCGGGAGGCTAATTTAACTAATCTACAACACCATAAAACTGCTCACGAGGAAAAGAATGAGGAAGAACAGCCACCTATGGACGGTGAAGCAACAGCTCCCCCTGTGGTCGGAATCGTGAAGCTGGAAAGATGTTAAAAATGCCTCTGTGTCTGTCTAAAACTGAATGTTGTTTGTCTGTTGGCATTGAATGTTTGCCATATATGTGTTCATTGTAATCCGCCCTGAGTCCCCTTCGGGGTGAGAAGGGCGGAATATAAATACTGTAAATAAATACTGTAAATAAATACCTTACCTTCCCCCTTCCTTCTCACGATTGCTCCATTGCCCTGGCTCACATCACTGCAGGCGATGACCCACCTATAGGATCCATGTTGTGGCCAGAGACCACCACAATACGGAAGATGAGAGGGGAAGGGGCGGGACAGTAATTATACAAATCCAGTCCTCAGGCAAGTGCCATTCTTCTCACAAAAAGAAGCGATCAGAACAGTTATTTTTTATTGTCTTTGTTTTTTCTTCAACTTCACTGCCTTTTGATACTCATCTATCTCAGTATATTCCAGGTTGGGATTTGATAACCCACGGCTGTGCCATCATGTTCCAAATTTTATCACCTTCTAGTGTTTATCATGCATACAACCCAAGCTTTGTCCAAAAAAATGACACCCTTTACCACAAAGACACTGTTGAAGCAGTACATCCATCCCGTCTTCATCTGTTTCCTCTCAAGGTACTTTATAGTCCCCAAAAGGAACAGAAGATTGTGGCTCATCCTGGACCTTAGGGATGTGAACTCTTATATCACTACCAAGAAGTTCAAGATGGTAAGGCTTTCTGCCATTTTCGCTCTGGTTGCCATCATTGGTTTGCCATCAGTGATGTCCAGAATGCATATTTCCATATTTCGGTCTTTCTTACTTTATGTCGTTCCTTTATTTTCTGTTTCAGAATAAAGAGTGGAGAGTGGGAACTGAATGTAATCTGAGAAGGAATGCATTCCACAATGTAGGATTAACATACAGGAGAAGCCCCTGTATAAATGAAATAAGAGGTTGTGCAAATTGAGAAAGCCTCCTCAGGAAAGGGTACTCTCAAGAGGAGTGGGTCCCTTGAACAGCCCAAAGTTGTTAAGGATTTATGTCTACAAGACAGCTACCAGAGCTTCCCACTATACGGCAGGAAAGAATTCACATGTTAATAGTGGAGGAATCAGGACAATCATCCGCAGTCCTTTCAGACTGGCCCAAAATGTGGGACCTGTCTCAGTTTTACCTGAGGCATCCAAATGACATCCCTGGTAAAACAGAATCAGAAAAAAACCTAAGATTGCCCAGTTCGCTCTGGATCAATTAAACATGTGGAAGATCCAGGCCTTAAGCTAAGGTCTGGATCTTTCCAGGTAAGGACCCTGTGGTGATTGACTCCCGGGACTACTTCCACAGTGGGGGATAGCACCGCCCTGGGTCAAATTCTGGTGTATCCAGGAGGGCATGTAGCCACCTTCCCCCAGGAAAAGCATGGGATTTGGGTTGGGGACGGAGACCAAATCCTGGGAGGAACTGGGATTTAATATCCCGGTTTCTCCCAAGATTTAGCTATGTCTGAAAGGGCTCTGAGACAGGAACAGAAGCTAGAAGAAAATGCTGATATTTTATAAAATAAATCAAAGGCCCCCTTTAGAGAATAGAGAACCGACTAAAAAAAAGAAGCTCTCATATTGAAAAAACGTGATTTCCTGGATAATTTTTTTTATATTGCATGTGCAACCAATCCAATGGAACAGGAGGAGATGGGCTCTTAGCATGTAATGGGGAAGAATGCACTTTCAGATGCTTGAAAATGGTAAGTGATGCATGTGGTATGATGGAGCCAGAGCTAGGACAAAAAATGACAGTAAGGCAATTCCCTAAGACACTTATGAATTGTTCTGGTGAAGGTCCTAGATAGACCTCTTGTGTGGCCCAGGGTGAATCTACAGTGTACAATTATGGTGGATACCATAATTGATATGGTTTTATCATATGGAATTCTGGGATTTGCATTTTTATAAGATACTTAGTATTTTTTAGTGCACTCCTGTGAACTGCAGCACAAAATCCTTCTGGCAAAGCAGTTTAGATATCTCATTACAATTTTGAAATTACAAATCCCAAAATTCCATACGATTGAAGCATGGCAGTGCTCTAATTGTGTAGTATGGATTCACACTCAATTGAGCTTTTATGTTTCCATGTTCTTTATCAGACTTTTGAAAAATTCCCTTTCTATTCTGTAATGGCAAGAATCCCCCACCCAACATACTCAGAGAGTATGCTGGTTGACTTGAAGATCTTCAGACTGAACAAACTTTTCCTCTGGTCCAACTTTACTTTCTTACATATATATGTAGGTGAGCCAGTAGTTCATGATGGACTACTCTTACTCTATACATAGAGAAAGACAGAATAAAGTGAAATGTGGCACAATGAAGTTTTTAAAAATATATATATATTAAATTTTAATATTGAAATACCAAGTCATTTTTACCAAGGCTCTCAACAGTTATCACCAAGGTTGTAGAAAACAGCTACAATTTACATGTGCAGCCAGTTGCTTTTCTAATTGCTACAGCAGGCTACCACTGGGAAGAACAAAGGAAATATTTAGCACATCGTAAATTCTTCTGCAGCCCTGCCAAGATTACAATTTATAACCAACATTTGAGAGCAATTTTGACTGCACTTTGAGAAAGTTGGTGGGGTGGGTGCTCCTCATTGTTTCTTCTAATGCAGCAATAAATGTCTGCGTGAATAAGCTGGGGTTCAAAACACCAAACTTGGCTTGGCTTTTAACTCAATGGCAGTGAAGAATTACAGTGTCAGAATGTAGCCAATGTATAAAATATTTTGATAAGTTCAATTATCTTCATACAGATATAATACATATTATTATTATTGGCTACCTACTTGCTTCTCCTCCACTGAAATCAAAATATAAGATTGGCTGGATTGTACAGGGCTCTGACCTCAAGATGTCTCTCCTGCAATGCAAAGACAGATTAGGCAAGTACTTTCAAGTTTACAGATATTGTTATGACCCAGTAAATATTCCTACCTTTTCCTCCTGTAAAGTTGCTTTTAAAAGCTACATAGCATTTTGAAAATAGGAAACAATATTTTTGCTCAACTCAGTGACAATCTAGTTGGTACTGTGATGTTATTATTTTTTCTACTAATATTTATTGTCCCTCTGACAACTTATTGTTTTCATACTGGAAAGTTATCACTTTGCATAGTGGTGTTTGTATATAATTATATATAATTCAAAGTGGACAGCATTTGAAAACCTGTGCACATCATCCATGCAATGTGGTTTTCTTCAAATAAATTCTTGATGTTGTGCGCCTTCAATTTTTTTCCTGACTTATAGCAATCCTAAAATTTACCTATCACATAGTTTTCTTCAATGGATCTATTGGGGGTAGGACTGCCTTTGCCTTTCATTCAGCCTGGGCGTGGCTTGCTTAAGGTAACTCATGGCAGAGCAGGCATTTGAATACTGGTCTCCAGAGTCCTACTCTAGTGTTCAAAACACTACTACACCATGCTGGCTCTCGAAACATAACTTGGGTAATACTTTCTACTGGACCTTATGCTATGATTTCATATTTCTCTGACCCATATGCTTGTACATCTATAGATGAAGTATGCAGATTTACAGTACAGTGAGTTCCAAGATCCATCACAGACAAAACAACAACAAAAACCCAAAATCATGCCCTATATTATTAAATGGTGGTGATGTGAATTCATGTCACTGCCATTTACTAATATAGGGATCAATATCCACAATTGCTGGAGATTGCAGATCCAGAAATTGTAGTTCCAGAGGACTTCATGTACTTAATATGGGCCTCCAGTTATGTCTATATGATGTATCAAATTTTTTAAAGTTTTTTTATTGGGTTGTATAAGTAGAGTATAACTGTCTCCATTATATTACAGCAGTATTAAAGAAACAAAATCAATACATACATGTAAAGGAGATACTTTTCTGGTATAGCTCAATTTCTACTCCTTTCAAATTCCATTTTACTCTCATATCTTTTTCCTTATTTTCCACCCCCCTCGCTCTCTTCCCTCAACCTCTGGGAACATTTCTGATTCAATTTCAGCTTTTATTCTGTTTGCTGGATCATGGATATGGTCTGATTTAGTTCCTTGTATTTTCTTTTCCCCTTCACTTTGGCTATAACTTCTTTCCAATTCGAGACCCAGTTTCCCATATGTAATTCGTTTACATACTTATTTTTTCCTTTCACTAATATAATCCTGGAGCATATAGTCAGCTAGATATTTATACCATTTTTATTTCTTATTTTTTTTATTCTTTCCACTCTAGCACAACAGTTGCTTGCGCCACTCCATATATTTTATAATATTTGCCCAATCTGTATTACAGTGTTTTCTTTCCATTTTTCATGGTAAAACATAGTTTTTCATTTAGCTCTATTTTAGCCCAGATATTTATTCCATTTCACCCTTGATTTTCCTATAAATTTTTTGTACTTTGTCACATCCCACCATATATGCATAAATGTTCCTGTTTCACCATATTTATGCCAACATAATTTTGTTGTAAAGTCATTGAAATCATTGGGATGTAACTATGTGCTTCAATTATCTCGATATTATAAGCATCAAACTTTCTCAGGGTTATGCATTTAAAAGCTGACCACTTTGCACTGGGAATAGAGTTCCCACTGATGTTAAGAAAAGGTTCCTCTCTTTGGGGCCAAAAATCCACTGTGGGATGAAGAGGGGATAGTGGTCTCTGCTGGAAGACACAGTGAGGGAGAAGGGCTAAAGCAGTGGTTCTCAATCCCCAAGTGTTTTGGCCTACAACTCCCAGAAATCCCAGCCAGTTTACCAGCTGTTAGGATTCCTGGGAGTTGAAGGCCAAAACATCTGGGGACCCACAGGTTGAGAACCACTGGGCTAAAGCAATACCTACCATGCTGTGTTCAAGTCCAGAGGAAGAAGGGAGGGAGAGGTACTATCGTTCAGCCATAGCAAAAGGGAAGAGGGAGAGATAGAGGTGGCTGAATGAAAGGAGGAGAGAAGAAGATCAAAGAAGTGAGCAGAGGGAAGTAGGTAGGGGAGGTGATGATGGAGCAGCAGTGTTTCTCCCACTTCAGGCAGGAAGACAACTCAATCCACCACTGCAGTCTCTGGATCTGGGAATCACTCCAATATAAAGTGTTGTTTTACCAACATTCACTTTCAGTGCATGATTATATTTGTAGTATATTCTCCCCCCCCCCCCCACCTTGCCCCTCAACACTCAACTGCAATCCTTTCATTTCAGAATTATTTTGGCTAGAAAATAAACCTAGAAAGTGTTGTTTTCTGTGGCTTTTTAAAATAACAGCCTCATAAATGCAAGCAAGGGATGTGATTAAAAAGTGTTGACTACTTGCAATAGGAAATAGCTTTTATACATGTTCTGTAATTGACATAAACTTTTAAACACATTTGCTTAAAACTAGAATGTTTCAGCCATGAATAATTCTTGACATTCTTTTCTGCAGAATTCATTCACACCTGTTGTATTAAAAAAACCTACCAGTCTCCTGTTCATTAAAGAAACTTAATAAGCACATTTCACAGGAGAAATAGTCCTAAATTAGGTGCAAAGTATTTGGCTAATACCTTGTGGATTTCTTTTTTCAAAAATGACATGTTGATTTTTTTAAAAATTGTATGCTACTACATCTCTTTGCCATGGCTGTTTGATGGGGAGTTTGCATTAAAGTAGTTTAAAAGTGATGCTGTAAAATACATTTACATTTCCCATGATGTGTTCCATAAGGCATAGGAAAATGTGCAGTATATATTGCAACAGTATTCTTATCCTGGAAGGTACAAATCAAATATTTTCCATGACAAAATCAATCCAATAGAACTATATAACTTTTGGAATAACAGCACTTCAGCGTTCATCATGGCCTCATTCTCCACCAACACAATTAGGTATGATGTGTAATGGCATTGCAAAATCTCCAAAGGTTGAGCACATTACTTCTCTGCCAAAATAATAATAATAATAATAATAATAATAATAATAATAATAATAATAATAACAACAACAACAACTACTACTACTACTACTGCAACTACAACAACTTTATTTTTGTATCCCACCTCCATCTCCCTGAAGGGACTCGGGGTGGCTTACGTGGGGACAAGCCCATTCAACACAGTTAAAACATAGCATAATAAAATTGATAAAACAGCATCATAATCAGACAAAATAAAACAACACATAACATAATACAGTATAAAATACCATTGAACAACCACCAAGGTAGCTACTTTAAGGAAAAAAGAATTGAAAAAGTTATAATGTTTAGTTTATCAGTTACCATGCTTTTATTTTGTTTCGATGTAATCTTAGCATAATGCAAAAAGGAAAATTTAAACTGTATTAGAATATTTATAATTGTATTGTTTTATTATTTGTAATAGTTCAAAATGGTCAGTAGATTAATTCAATAAATTGATCTGATCTGACATCTAGTTACACTCTCAGAACTTTCCAGCCAACATGGTTAACAAGTAATATCTCCAAGCTCCAAAATCCCATAAGTATTTTTTTTCTAATGGTGTAAGACTACTATTAACATTTTAACTAGTGCTAACAGGGCTGTTCTTTGAGACACAGATGCCCAAAGATTCCATTGACATGCTGAGCTGGCATACAACATCTATTACTTCTAGTTTGTTTGGCAATGCAAATGATCATTTTTGTATCTATCCTTGGGTTCATTCACATTGTTTTTACTACCATGGCTCAATGGTGTAGAATCATGGGAGTTGTAGTCTTCTTTGCCAAGGAGCTGGTGCATCATCAAACTACAACTCTCAGGATTCTGCATCAACTGCATTGATTCATGGCAATTAAAGTGGTTTCAAATTGTATTAATTCTACAGTACAGGTGCATCACTTGTTGGTGTGAAAGGATTTTGCATTTCAGCCTGCAAAAAGTGAAGCCAGAAAAGTTAAAATTTTGGACCACAGTTCTCAAAATGGTAGGCTGTCCAGGAAGGATTCTGGATTTGTAGTTCAAAAGTAACTTACTCAGGTTTTAGCAGGAAGTCCTGAATTCAGTCCCTAGCATTGTAAAAGGATTCCTACTGGACTTGAACAGTGCCTGTCAGGGCAGCCTTAGAACCTCTTGCCACAGGTCTGGGGACAAATTCAGAGCCTCATTACATGGGGCAATTGAAGTGTCCTAGGATGCTTGTGTCCCAGTTCACCCATGAAGCCACATGCTGCCCATCAAATGACATATGGCAACTTCTTTTGGGGCTCTATGGACTAACTGGAGTGGCAGCATGGTGGGAAGCTGCCGCTACCAACACGGAGACCACCCCGTGTTCCATAAGAAACTATGGGCTTTGGTACAGTGGCAGTGTTTCCCCACGTGGGATGGGGAAGTGTCAGCTGGCACTTGGGGCACTGAGATTGCCCCACTGCCACTTCACTGCCACCATGATTAGCTGAGGAGGCTGGCGAAACACAACCCTGGACCTCATCCATGTGATGAGATCCTCAGTTTTGCAGTCAGTCTTCCTACTCCCTGGGTTATACTAGAGCTTTTTTGGTGCCAGACCACTCTGGAACAGGGTCCAGAATTTTTATTCTCCATCATATGACTCTGCCCCTGTGACTCGGGTTAAATAGAAACAACCGAGCATGTGCTCCTCCAGTGCCTGTTCTACAGAGACATTGGATCCAGACTCATTCTGCCTTTGTTATATAATTACCCAGGTTTCTCCGGGCAATTTTACACCAACCTGCTGCTCTCAGATACCAACCCAGTTATAACTTACAAGGCTGCCAAGTTTTGTGCAGCAGCACTTAAAATCCACCGATTGATGTCTGGATCAAACAGCTAACAATCCAACTATCAGCTAACTGAAATGTAAATCAGTTATTTTCACCCCAGTCCCCCAGACTTGTGCCCTGAATGCTCATACTCATCCATCAATCTCCCTCCCTCCTCCCTCCCTCTCCATCCCTTTTTTATCCAATCCCTTCTCTAAAGAGTTTTGTGTTTTACCCCTCAACATACCTTTTTTTTAGCCTTTTGGATTTTATGTACTTGCTGCTATGAGACAGTACCCCACTTTTGTTGGTCTATGACTGTAATAAAGATTTTGGTTTGATTTGGTATTCTCCATCATATGGCTAAAATTTTCTCTTATAATTTTATTTATTTTATTTATTTACAGTATTTATATTCTGCCCTTCTCACTCCAAAGGGACTCAGGGCAGATCACAATGTACACATACATGGCAAATATTCAATGCCATATGAACATAGAGACAAAGACAGAGACACAGAGGCAATTAAATCTTCTCCAGCTTCCAGCTTCCTGAGGGTATGCTCAATTCCGGCCACAGGGTGAGCAGCTGCTTCATCATCCACTGTGACGCCGAGTCCTTGGATACTTCCTCATTCCAAATGTTGCTGGACAATTTTTATGGTGTTGTAAATTAGTTAAATTAGTCTCCCCACATAAGTGGTACCTAAATTTTCTACTTGATAGATGCAACTATCTTTTGGGTTTCTTAGGTCAACAACAAGCAGGGCTATTTTTTATTTTAATGGTCAGTTGCTCACTCCGACATGGGCTGGCCTCGAACTCATGACCTCTTGGTCATAGTGATTTATTGCAGCTGTCTACTAACCAGCCTGTGCCACAGCCTGGCCTAATAATATGAATGATCTTCTTTTAAAGCTTTTGTTTCTGCAAAGCCTTTCATTGCTTGGATTCAAAATTGCTGGGGTGGGGCTCTATGTCTGCAAAGTGTTATGTCAGTGGCAAAACTTGGAAAAACACATTCTCATGACTGCACTAGCCATGCTGATTGGCAGTTTCTGCAAGCTAAAATCCATAAAGGTAAATTTCCAAACTATGGTCAATACTTCAGTCATGGAGAGGCAGGGGGAAAATGGGGTGGAGACTCTGTTCTTTAAAGGGTAATTCTAATCATGAGATGCCATAATTTGAAGAAATATCAGCCAAGGTCCTATATTCTGATGGAGTGGAAATCTATGCCATTGGATTTCACTAGGCTTCTGAAGGTTTGTGTTTGTAGATACGGTAGAGTCTTGCTTATCCAACATAAACGGGCCAGCAGAACGTTGGATAAGCAAAAATGTTGGATAATAAGGAGGGATTAAGGAAAAGCCTATTAAAAATCAAATTATGTTATGATTTTACAAATTAAGCACCAAAACGTCATGTTTTACAACAAACTGACAGAAAAAGCAGTTCAATACATGGTAACGTTATGTAGTAATTACTGTATTTGCGAATTGAGCTCCAAAATATAGCAATGTATTGAAAACATTGACTACAAAAACATTAAATACTAAAAAGGTCTGTCAATGGTAAAGCTGCAATCATCCAGGATCTTATCCTGGATGAGCGGGCAGACCTGGCGTGCATAACGGAGACCTGGTTGGATGAGGCTGGGGGTGTCAATCTCACCCAGCTTTGTCTACCAGGTTATGCCGTGCAGCATCAACCAAGATCTGGAGGCAGGGGAGGAGGGGTTGCAGTGGTCTATAAGGAGTCCATCCCCTTGACCAGGTGCCCCATCCCGCAGTCTACCTTGTTTGTGTGTGCACATCTGAGGGTAGGGGGCCGGGACAGTTTAGGGATTCTGTTAGTGTACCGACCACCCCGCTGCACTACAGTCTCCCTGCCTGAGCTAGCAGGGATGGTCTCTGGCCTGGCGTTGGAGTCCCAACGGCTCATTGTGCTGGGGGACTTCAATGTCCATGCCGAGACCACTCCTTTTGGTGCAGCTCAGGACTTCATGGCCGCCATGGCAACCATGGGGCTGTCCCAATTAGTATCTGGCCCTACCCACAGAGCAGGGCACACACTTGACTTGGTTTTCTGCCAGGGAGGGGAGGAAGGTGGCGGTGTGGAGGAGCTCACCATCGCTCCTTTGCCATGGACCGACCATCACCTGATCAGGTTTAGAATCACTGCGCCCCCCAACCTCCGCAGGGGTGGAGGACCCAAAATGGTCCGCCCCAGGAGGCTTATGGATCCGGACGGATTCCTGACGGCTCTTGGGGAGTTTACCGCCACCTTGGCTGGTGATTCTGTCGATGCTCTGGTCACTCTCTGGAACAAGGAGGCGACTAGGGCAATAGACACGATCGCTCCGGAACGTCCCCTCTCAAGTACCCGAGCTAAACCATCTCCTTGGTTCACTGAGGAGCTGGCAGCGATGAAGCAAAAGAAGAGGGAACTAGAGGGCGTGTGGCGTTCGGAGCTGAGCGGGCCAAACCGAACACGGCTGTGTTCCTATCTTAGGGCATACGCCGCGGCAATAGATGCTGCAAAGAACGTTTTCTTTGCAGCTAATATTGCGTCTGCAAAGAACCGTCCGGCGGAGCTGTTCCGAGTTGTCAGAGGTTTGTTATATCCCGTCCCTCAAGACGGGATCCCTGATAACTCGGCAGCCCGCTGTGAAGCATTTACTCGGTTCTTTGTGGACAAAGTCGCTTTGATCCGTTCTGGCTTTGACACCATATTAACGGCAGCTTCCGAGGATGTAACACGAGCACCTGCTTGTCCCATTTTGATGGATTAATTTCAATTGGTTGAGCTCGAGGATGTGGACAAGGTACTTGGAGAGGTGAGGGCTACCACATGCATCCTAGACCCCTGCCCATCCTGGCTGGTGAGAGAAGCCAGAGGGGGGTTGGCCGAGTGGGTGAAGGTGGTGGTGAATGCCTCCCTTCGGGAAGGCATTTTTCCAGCGAGCCTCAAACTGGCTGTGATCAAACCGCTGTTGAAGAAGCCATCACTGGACCCCACTCAATTGGAGAACTTTCGACCTATTTCCAATCTCCCCTTTTTGGGCAATGTCGTGGAACGTGTGGTGGCTGCACAACTCCAGGCATTCTTGGTTGACACTGATTTTCTAGATCCGGCGCAGTCTGGTTTCAGGCCGGGGCATGGTACCGAGACAGCCTTGGTCGCCTTAGTCGATGATCTACGCCGGGAACTGGACAGGGAGAGTGTGTCCCTGCTGGTTCTGCTGGACCTCTCAGCGGCCTTCGATACCGTCGATCATGGTATCCTTCTGGGGCGCCTTGCCGGGATGGGGCTCGGAGGTACTGTTTTGCAGTGGCTCCGGTCCTTCCTTGAGGGTCGTTCCCAGATGGTGTCATTGGGGGACACCTGCTCGACCCCACAACCATTGTCTTGTGGGGTCCCGCAGGGGTCAGTACTGTCCCCCATGTTGTTTAACATCTACATGAAGCCGCTGGGAGAGATCATCCGGAGTTTTGGGGTTCGGTGTCATCTGTACGCAGATGATGTCCAGCTCTGTCACTCCTTCCCACCTGTCACTAAGGAGGCTGTTCAGGTTCTGAACCGGTGTCTGGCCGCTGTGTCGGACTGGATGAGGGCCAACAAATTGAAATTGAATCCAGACAAGACAGAGGTCCTCCTGGTCAGTCGTAAGGCTGAACAGGGAATAGGGTTACAGCCTGTGTTGGACGGGGTCGCACTCCCCCTGAAGACGCAGGTTCGCAGTCTGGGTGTGATCCTGGACTCATCACTGAGCCTGGAGCCCCAGGTCTCGGCGGTGGCCAGGGGAGCATTCACGCAACTGAGACATGTGCACCAGCTGCGCCCATTCCTTGGGAGGTCTGACTTGGCCACGATGGTCCACGCTCTGGTTACAGCTCGTTTGGATTACTGCAACGCTCTCTATGTGGGGTTGCCTTTGAAGACGGCCCGGAAGCTGCAACTAGTACAACGGGCGGCAGCCAGGCTTATAACTGGGGCGGCATACAGGGAGCGTACCACCCCCCTGCTAAGCCAGCTCCACTGGCTGCCGATATGCTACCGAGCCCAATTCAAAGTGCTGCTCTTGTCCTATAAAGCCCTAAACGGTTCTGGCCCAATTTACTTATCCGAACGTATCTCCTCATATGAGCCAGCTAGATCCCTAAGATCATCTGGAGAGGCCCTGCTCTCGGTCCCACCTGCCTCGCAGGCGCGGCTGGTGGGAATGAGGGACAGGGCCTTCTCGGTGGTGGCTCCCCGGCTGTGGAACACCCTCCCCACAAATATCCGACAAGCCCCAACTCTTCTGGGTTTCAGAAAGGCTGTGAAAACATGGCTGTGTGCACAAGCTTTTAACGAGTAATATGATAACGTCGACATGGTCCGATTGAAGGCTGAAGCATGAGGTTTTTAGACAAATGGATCTAATTTACTTATGTTTTAATTTTTATAATGTATTTTAATGATGTATTTTTATAGTTTTAATTGATTATATGTACTGTTTTTTGTTTTATTATTATGTTCTTGGCATTAAATGTTGCCAACTGTGTAAGCTGCCCTGAGTCCCCCCGGGTGAGAAGGGCGGGGTATAAATTCTGGAAATAAATAAATAAATAAATAAAAGCAGACTGCATTGAATAATATAGAACATTGGATAAGAGAAGGTTGGATAAGTGAGACTCTACTGTACTTGTATATCAGTATGGAATAGCGCATCATTATTTAACTGAAAATACATTTATTTGCATGCATGATGGAGACAAAAGTGGAGCATCTATCGTCATGTAGCTGAAAATAATAGAAAGGATTGAAAATGGAGACTACCCCCTAATACTGGGGTGAATTTGACTAGGGAAATGTGTAGCCATTTATGGAGGTCTCACCACAATATATGTGATGTGTATGTTACTAATGGGGTCACTGCAAGTTCAGTGCAGGCTGGAAAATTGTGATGCCAAATATATTTATTTTGCCAGGGTAGACAAGTTCTTAAAGTGGCAAAATTGAAGGAATCCTTTCTGTGGCTTATGTCACCAATGGGATTCCAGCCATCATATCTATTCAATGTTGCCTGCCACAAATTCAGAACTAATGATCATCTCATCAAGCACATCTGAAGAAGTAAACCTGGTTCACATAAGGTTATGCTACCAACTTCATTCCCTCAGTTAATCACTAAGGTGCTACAAGATCCCTTTGCATCTCATCAAATAGTTAACATGGGAAAACTTTACCATTTGATAAGGCCCACAGTGTTTACCAGACATGAAAGATACCACAACATTTTTAAAAATGGCATGACAATATACTTGTCTGTATTCATTCTAAACTGAATTGAAATCTTCTGATTTTGGAGCAGCACATTCCAATTACAACTGTAAGGAATCCTGCCCATCAACACTGATAAAACACAAGACTTCATTACCAGTATCTTGCAGAGCTAAGAAAACCAGAAAACATAGATCTTCTAAGCAGCTGATCTTGTATTCATGGCTGCTGTTGTTGTTCGGCACTGTTCTCACAGCAGTAATATGCTTTAATGTTTCTGAAAGTTGATTGATTATCCAAAAATCCTTACATAGTTTTAATTGATTGACCACATACATTTTTTGGAAATGGGTCTGGTTACCTTCTTAAAGTTAGTGCATTTCTGGCTGGATTACAAAACCAGATTTTTAAAAAATGATTGGAATCATATTTGACAGTAAAGGGTTCGGTTCTAAATTAATAGGTGTCCTTAAATTTTCATTTGGTATAAAAGAAAACCCTTTGCTGGAAAATGAATGTCTGCATTCTATTTAAATGACATTTCTACCAGTATATACCCCCTCCCAATATCTTTTCTGCGGACAAAGACCATTTTTAAAAAGATATCTGATACTGTTCTTGTTCAGCTGAGATTTGTTTCTTTACAAAGCAAAAATGGTTTTGCAATAAATAATTTGGTACATTTAAGTTTGCCCTTTTCTTTTATTACATTGCTTAAGGCTTCAAATGTGCACACATTTACCTAGAAGTAAGCCCCAATGAGCCTTCTTATGAGTAGACACGCATAGCAGTTGTTGGGGGCGAGGGAGAGATAATTGATGTAGACTAGTCTGCTAAGATTGTAGTTATTCACACAGAAACCTGATCCAATATATCCTTATTCAAAGGGAAATGCCAATAAGAAAAAGTCAGCAAAATCAGAACTTTTCTTAAAAGGCCATGACAAAGGGCTTGTCTACACAAGCTGAATAGCTTGGACTCACTGTGCAATCACTCTTGGATTTCGTCTTGACGTCCTCGAACTTATAATGCTTATCATGGATTAAACAATGTTAACCTGGTTTAGTCGGGGGATACTCCAGAGTTTGATTGAAAGTCCAGCAAACCCATGGCTTCCTTCAGCATAGTGTGGGCAGCAAGCTTGGGTCTGATTCAGACCACTCTGCTGTCCACTTGGGACACTGCTTCTATTCCCTTTCCCCTGCACCAATGAGGTTATTGAACCAGGACCATATCACCATCACTGAGACTGCCAGATAGCATGCATGAGGCTCCTACAACAGCCAAGAGTCACACAAAGCTTTGCAGACATTTGGCAGCAGTAACAATGCCATGGACAGAAGGTGACTGTCTATCCTGCTGCTGTTGTGGGTTGGGGACAGTGTGTGTGGCTGCCTCTGGGACCAGTCTGGAACAATTCTTCTACAGATTGATCCCGAATTAACAGGCGCATATAGATGAGACCCTAGTTCTTGGTTCGGGAATTTTAGAAAAATTAGTCTAAATAATAATTTTTCCAAGTTTTGCAGTGCATCTGGTTTGATATATTGCCCTCCCAACCAAATGACAATACCAGGCACAAGAGTTGCATGAAATAGGGCCACAGTGATTTTGTTAACCTCAAGCAGCAAATGGGACATGCGTGCATAAACCTGTACGTGGGAATCTGTGTACAGCTAGATCTCCCAACTGATGACTTTCAGACTCAAAACTCAGGATATAGACTCTGTGGTCCATTCTAACGTGATCCCATGAAGGGATCAGAGGGTCCCAAAGGATTTCCCCAAGTAGTAGTGGCTGACAAACTTACCTGAGGAAGTTCTTCCTCAGGTAAGAGGAAGAACATGTTAAACATCTCATCTTAAACTGGTTGGCAAAAGAACATAGCATATTTACTCGAATCTAATGCTCTCTCTCTCTCTCTCTCTCTCTCTCTCTCTCTCTCTTTGTGCTAAATTACACTGCGAAAATTAAGATGTGCATTACACTTTGAAAAAAAACGAGAACCCCTGAGGCCAGACAGGGAGACAGGGGGAGGGGGGCACACAAAGAGGCTGTTCCCAATGGTGAAACAGCTTCAGGGCTCTGTGGCACCCAGAAAATGTAGAAGAGTGTAGTGCCCAACTGGTGATCCAGTCGTTCTTGCCACTTAGCTGCAGATCCTGCCTCCCAGGAGGCCCTCAAGGTCCCTTCCTCCCCCCATGTCTCAGTCCCATGTGTTTCTTGACTGGCCTCATCCATGAGGCCTTCAAAACATCCCACTCATGAATGAAGCCAGTTGGGAATTTAGCCTGTCAGAAGGGGATGGCTTCCCAAATGGCCTCATTCGTGCTGCCTGCCTCCCTTAAATGCTATGCCTGCACTGTTGGGCACATTAACTTTGAAGGTAAATCCATTTTTTGTAATGCGCATGTACACAATTGAGATGGACATTACATTTGATGGTGCATTATACTCAAGTAAATACAGTACTAAAGATCTCCTCTTAAGCTGGTAAGCAATGATAGGGAAATGGGTGAATTATTTTACCTTGGGGTGCCATCTTCAGAGAGCCAATTGATGTTAAAAGCCTGCATTTTGCTAGTTGTGACATAAAAGCAACATTTAACTAAAGAGCCAAATAGAAAACTGTAGCCAGCACAGTCAATCATTATATATGGTAGTATGAAGCAGGTGAAAAAAGTGTGCCCTGCTAATCAAGCACCCAAAAGGCAACTGAAAATTCCCATGTTATATAGAAGCGAGCAAGTGGAGAGCAGAACCAGTGAAGACACTGTGGCAGGGTTTTGTTTAATGTGATCCATTCCATGAGCATTTGCTGGAATGATGCTGCACTGCTAAAAATGAGCAAAATCTTTCACAATTATATATCCCTTAAATTCACAGTCACTCTATCTGTACAACACCAGCATGAAAGCACCCCCTGGCATGTAATTTGGCCAATAGCTTTGGGAAGGTAAAAACAATTCCATCAGAACACCAGGAAGGGTGTTTCTTGGGGCTGGGGAGAGTAACCGGAGGTGGTCTTCCTTCTAGGCAGATATGCTTATGATCCTGTTTCATTAATGTTAAAGTGGGGGTTGAGCAAACCAACTGAACACTGTTTGCTTAGTTATTGTTGAAGTAAATTCTACTGAACTGGGTGGGCCTTAATGTCAAATAAACATGCATAGGATCATAAGCATGTAAGTTCCCCTCCCTTTCCATTTCTATTATAAATTACTTTCCCATATTTTAAGATGCAGTTGCGTTTTCTGGGGAACATGAGCTTGGTTATTTATTGGCTACTATGACCCTCCAGATAATTTGAACATAAATTGTGGTGGGTAATAATTTGTTTTTAAATAATGTGGCAGTTGTATAGCTGCATACAGCAAAAATTCAATATACATTTTGGATATAACAGATACTTTATGGTGTCTCCCCACCCACACCCAATAACTACCTAGCACAAAGCCAACCTTTTTTTAGAAAAAAAAGTTCACTTAAAGGATATCTGTTTGTTTAAGGATACTACTTTTTGCAAGCAAAATGTTTTCAGAACCTCTGACTTAAGGTTGTAAACTATACATTTGGGCACAATGAAGGACAGGAATGCCAATGATGTGGAACACATAATTCAGTAATATGGTTTAAGTCCATGTGTCAGAATGTATATTGTGTAGCGGCACAAAACTTCAACAAACCTATTTCTTCTTTTTAATCACTGTAGAATTGTTCTTCTGAAAAGCAACAAAAGGAAAAATAAAATACTTGTGTGCATGAAAATGTACATACTCACAAAGAAAGACAAAATTTAGAATTCTGCTAAGTTTGGTATTGTTAGACTTTCTCTGTGAAAGCTTCCATTTAAGGGGATATAGAAATTTGCCATTTGCATCCAAATAGATGCTCTACTGAAAGTTGTGTACTGCAAAAATGTATGTGACACTGATTTTACTGCATACCCAATATGCAGGGATCCTAGAAATTATAACAGTAGCAGACAGGTTGTTAATTTTGCCTTCTAGTGGATACTTGCATGGGCAAAAGGAGGAAAATTACTTCCCCCCCCCAAAAAAAAACAACAACACACACACACACACACACACACACACACACACCTGAAGCATCTAGCTATGCTCCCCCCCCCCCAGGGAAAGCCCGGGTTTGGGGGTTGGAGTGGGGACAAAGTCCTTAGAAGAATGGGGAGTTTGTATCTCGATTCCTCTTGGGACATTCATATGTCTGGAAGGGCCCAAAGTCTATGTCTTCTACTGAATTTAGTAAACCATAGTTCCAAGTAAACATGCATATCATGCATTTCTGTGTGTACAGTTCTGTATAACAGGTCCTTCTTCCATTTTCGTTCAGTCATTTTTGACTCTTCGTGACCTCATGGACCAGTCCACGCCAGAGCTCCCTGTCGGCCGTGCCGCCCCCAGTTCCTTCAAGGTCAAGCCAGTCACTTCAAGGATACCGTCCATCCATCTTGCCCTTGGTCGGCCTCTCTTCCTTTTTCCTTCCATTTTCCCCAGCATCGTGATCTTTTCCAAGCTTTCCTGTCTCCTCATGATGTGGCCAAAATACTTCAACTTTGCCTCTAATATCCTTCCCTCCAGTGAGCAGCTGGGCATTATTTCCTGGAGGATGGACTGGTTGGATCTTTTTGCGGTCCAAGGCACTCTCAGGATTTTCTAAGGCGAAGAGCCGGCGTTATCCGTAGACACCTCCAAGGCCATGTGGCCGGCATGACTGCATGGAGTTCCATTACCTTCCCGCCGGAGTGGTACCTATTGATCTACTCACATTTGAATGTTTTCGAATTGCTAGGTTGGCAGGAGCTGGGGCTAACAGCTGGCGCTCATTCCGCTCCCGGGATTTGAACCTGGCATCTTTTGGTCCGCAAGTTCAGCAGCTCAGCTCTTTAACGCACTGTGCCACCAGGGGCACATGCTTTCCGATGGAACTGTAAATTTAGGAAGCTCTTATCTTCATTGGGCACAATCCCACACCTACATATTTTGCATGCTAAATCTGAAAGAACATTACTTGAAATCAATGGAATGTTCTTAAAGCAAGTATACATTCCAGAAGGACTGATTCATAAAGAATGCATGTCACCATTTCCACCTGTTCTATGGTGGTTATTGGCAGTATTTTTGCATGCTAACCCAAAATTGACTACAAAGTAAGAAGAACAATTTAAAAAGTCACTGAGATAAAGTTCTGTAGCACGAGTAAACACAATAATTGGATCACTGCAATCAATTCCAGACATATTAGAAGGTTAACTGTTGTTTTACTTACTTGCTGCTGGAGAAAAGTGAAATAAATGGCAGGTTGTATTGTACTGAAGTGCAATATACATCATGGACCTATAGACATGAATAGTTGTGTTACATGCCTGACTGCAATCCTATACATGTTTACTAGAAATAAGTTCAATGGCTTCAATCCTATTGGCAGTGCCAGCTAATATAGAATCAATTGATGAACAGTGAATCAATATTCATGTAAATATTATTGATTTAATGGATCTGCCTCACTTAGGATGCCTAGTACGAGCACCGTACAAGCACAAGCACCTGCTTGATGCATTTTGATGGATTCTTTTCAATTGGTTCAGGCTCAGGATGTGGACAAGGTGCTTGGAAAGGTGAGGGCTACCACATGCATCCTAGACCTCTGCCCATCCTGGCTGGTGAGAGAAGCCAGAGAGGGGTTGGCCGAGTGGGTGAAGGTGGTGGTGAATGCCTCCCTTCGGGAAGGCATTGTTCCAGTGAGCCTGAAATTGGCTGTGATCAAATCGCTGTTGAAAAAGCCATCATTGGATCCCACTTAATTGGACAGCTATGGACCTATTTCCAATCTCCCCTTTTTGGGCAAAGTCGTGGAACGTGTGGTGGCTGCACAACTCCAGGCATTCTTGGCTGATACTGATTTTCTAGATCCGGCACAGTCTGGCTTCAGGCCGGGGCATGGTACTGAGACAGCCTTGGTCACCTTAGTCAATGATCCAGGAACTGGACAGGAGGAGTTTGTCCCTGCTGGTTCTGCTGGACCTCTCAGCGGCCTTCGATACCGTCGATCATGGTATCCTTCTGGGGCGCCTTGCCGGAATGGGGCTCGGGGGTACTGCTCTGCAGTGGCTCTGGTCCTTTCTGGAGGGTCGCTCCCAGATGGTGTCACTGGGGGACACCTGCTCAGCCCCACAACCATTGTCTTGTGGGGTCCCGCAGGGGTCAGTACTGTCCCCCATGTTGTTCAACATATACATGAAGCCACTGGGAGAGATCATCCAGAGTTTCGGGGTGAGGTGTCATCTGTACGCAGATGATGTCCATCTCTGTCACTCCTTCCCACCTGTCACTAAGGAGGCTGTTCAGGTCCTGAACCGGTGTCTGGCCGCTGTGTCGGACTGGATGAGGGCCAACAAATTGAAATTGAATCCAGACAAGACAGAGGTCCTCCTGGTCAGTCGTAAGGTCGAACAGGGAATAAGGTTACAGCCTGTGTTGGACAAGGCCACACTCCCCCTGAAGACACAGTTTTGCAGTCTGGGTGTTCTCCTGGACTCATCGCTGAGCCTGGAGCCCCAGGTTTCAGCGGTGGCCAGGGGAGCAATCGCACAACTGAGACTTGTGCGTCAGCTGCGCCCATTCCTTGGGAGGTCTGACTTGGCCACGATGGTCCAAGTTACATCCCATTTGGATTACTGCAACGCGCTCTACGTGGGGCTGCCTTTGAAGACGGCTCGGAAGCTCCAACTAGTACAATGGGTGGCAGCCAGATTAATAACTGGGGCGGCATACAGGGAGTGCACTACTCCCTTGTTAAGCCAGCTCCACCGGCTGCCAATATGTTACCGAGCCCAATTCAAAGTGCTGGTTTTGACCTACAAAGCCCTAAACGGTTCTGGCCCAATTTACTTGTCTGAACGCATTTCCTCCTATGAACCAGTAAGATCACTAAAATCATCTGGAGAGGCCCTGCTCTCGGTGCCACCTGCCTCACAGACGCGGCTGGTGGGAACGAGGGACAGGGCCTTCTTGGTAGTGGCTCCCCGGCTGTGGAACACCCTCCCTGGAGATATACGACAGGCTCCTATTCTTCTGGTTTTTAGAAGGGCCGTGAAAACGTGGTTGTGTGCCCAAGCTATTGATGAGTAAATGATAAAGTAGACATGGCCTGATTTAAGGATGAAGCATGCGGATTTTGAATGAATGGAATTAATTTTATATATATCTTTAAGGTTATTATAATGTATTTTAATAATGTTTTAACGAATTTATTTGTATTGTTTTGCTTTTATGATTGTATTGCTTGGGCATTAAATTTTGCCAATTTTTGTAAGCCGCCCTGAGTCCCCTCGGGTGAGAAGGGCGGGGTATAAATGTTGTAAATAAATCAATAAATAGTAGAAATCAAACTAGTGGAACTGCCCTAACTCTAACCTTAACCCTAACCCTAACCTCAATCAATAAATAATTCTAGACATGGTTTGCTTCACACTTGAAATAATGTAGGCACTTTATACTGAGTTGTGAAAATAATTATAAAAATAAGGTGAGCATTTGTCCTTGCTTTTATGCAATTGTTATTGTTATTTGCTCTCAAGTCATCTTTGATTTAGGACTAACTACGTGTCAGGAGCAACCTGAGTTGCTTCTGGAGTGAGAGAATTGGCCGTCTGCAAGGATGTTGCCCAGGGGATGCCCGGATGTTTTTGATGTTTTACCATCCTTGTGGGAGGCTTCTCTCATGTCCCCGCATGGAGCTGGAGCTGATAGAGGGAGCTCATCCACGCTCTCCCGGGTGGGATTCGAACCTGGCAGCCTTCAGGTCAGCAACCCAACCTTCAAGTCACAAGGCATTTATCCCCTAGGCCATCGGAGGCTCCTGGTAATCAACCCTTATGATCTTAGAAAAGCATGTTCTTGGCTTTCTTTTTTCAGCCAGCCCATCCACACTTTACTGAGCATTATTAAATAAGATATGGAGTAGTATTTCTTTGTTATGAAAAGCATTTCATAGTTGGTTTCTTTTCACCATTATAATCTACCCGATTGTGTAGAATAAAACTATTTATATAACAATTTATGATTCAAAGTGTAACACTAACTCTAAATATAATACTGAGTAAACAAATTTGCCAAAGTGTTTGTGTGTGTACAGTATTTTTATGTATACATCTGGAATATGATTGATTAAAATACTCACACATTATTCTTGCAGTGTTTTATTATGAAGATAATAACTAAATATGTTTGAGAATCCACTTTTCATACTGTCTACCATCCATTGTAAACATGTTGCTTGTAAAGGCCATGAGAGAAACTTTGATATAGTGGGATAAATTCCAGCATCAGTGCCACAGTGTAAAATTATCCTGTAAAAAGTTAAGCATATTAGATACTCAGGAGACCTCTCTCGCTCTTAGCTTTTTCGTTTGTTGTAAAATACACAGTATGAAATATCTTGTATCATTGAACTGAAAAAATAGTATGCCCCCCACAAAAAAGCCCACTCAACTCCAATATCACTTAAGTCAAGACTAAGAGAAATGGATTACTGTTATCCAGAATTGCTTGAGAATAAAGTCAACAAAACACAATGTATATAGAAAAGCATGTTTAGGAAAAAAGTGCACAAAGAAAATCCAACAAATGCTACAGTCAGCGAAGGACAAGAGGGATCCTCTCACCTCTGCAGGAGTCTACTGTATACCATGCAGCTGTGGACAAGTCTACATAGGGACCACCAAACGCAGCGCGCAAACATGAGTCAAAGAACATGAAAGGCACTGCAGACAGACTCAACCAGAGAAATCAGCCATAGCAGAGCACTTGATGAACCAACCTGGACACAATATATTATTTGAAAACACAGAAATGCTTGACCACTCCAACAACTATCATGTCAGACTACACAGAGAAGCCATTGAAATTCACAAGCATGTGGACAACTTCAACAGAAAGGAAGAAACAATGAAAATGAACAAAATCTGGCTACCAGTATTAAAAAAACTCAAAAATCAGAACAGTAAATAAGAAGCAACACTCTGAAAACAGAGGAGTTCCAGACATGGGAACCAGGGGCAGCTAATGACTCTGAACAAAGGATGCCCCCAGGCAGGAAGAAGCCAGGAGATGAAGCTATTCAATGCTAATTAAGGTGATTAACTACAACATTCACACTGGTCTCCAACTGACAAAGAGTTCTTCTCTCACCCTGGACTTTCCACAGATATATATAAACCTTCCTTGCTTAGTTTCTCCATATCTCACAACCTCTGAGGATGCCTGCCATAGATGTGGGTGAAACATCAGGAGATAATACTTCTAGAATATGGCCATACAGCCCAGAAAACATACAACAACCCAGTGCATTTCCATTGAAACCAATGGAGAAAAATACAGTAGTTCAAGTTACTTAATTCTCATCTATGGTGGCCACTTACACATCACCAAAAAAGGAGGTTGTAAAGCTTTTTTTTTAAAATGTTTTTATTAAGTGTTTTTGTACATAGAAAGAGTGAGAACAATAGTGGGTATAGGAAAGATAGAAGAAAGGGAAAAATGAGGAAGAAGAAAAATGAAAAAAAATTAAGAGAGGCATAAGAAAAAAAGAAAAAAAAGAAGAAAAATATATTTTTAAAAAGTTGTAAAGCTTTTTTCACGTATTTATATGTTGCTATTGCAAATGTTAGTCGAGGATAGCTATGGGAAAACTTTGGCCCTTTAATGCAGAACTGCCCTTCTGCATTAAGTGGTCAATGTAGATGTTACCCTAGACCAGTCATGGGCAAACTTCAGCCCTCCGGGTGTTTTTGGACTTCAACTCCCACAATATCTAACAGCCGGTAAACTAACTGGAATTTCGGGAAGTTGAAGTCCAAAACACCCATGACTGGTCTAGGGTAACATCTACATTGACCACTTAATGCAGAAGGGCAGTTCTGCATTAAAGGGCCAAAGTTTTCCCATAGCTATCCTCGACTTAATGCAGAAGGGCAGTGGATCAGCTCAATGGTATCCAAATGCTGCATGCTGGTGAAGGATACTGCAGGGCTAGGCAATCTTAACATGGTCTTGCCCCATGTTAACTAAAATTGTGAGATACTCCAAATTCTGGCCCAGAATTTGGAGTATCCCGTGATGTTGTGCCCATGTAAACAGTTGAGAAGTTCTGAGATTAAACCAGCTGAAACTGCTTTCATTGCCAGACCAAATTTCCCAGGTTCAGGATATAAGATGGCACTTCTCATCCCTTCCCATTCTCCCTGTTGTGGCACAACATGGGTCTTATATAAACAATGTCTAGCAGAGCTGTTTGGATCCAGTCTGTTGTTGCTGTGTGCCTTCAAGTTGTTTCTGAGTTATAGCAGCCCTAAGATGAACGTATCATAGGGTTTTCTGAGACTGTGTGACTTTCCTAAAGTAACCCAGTGGTTTTCATGGCAAAGTAGGGATTCAAACATTTTCTCCAGTCATAGTTCAGTGCTCAGACCACTACACCACACTGGTTCCAGCCAACTGCAGCTTAACTGCAGCTTAACTGCAGCTCAAAACAACTGATCCTATTTTCTATCTAAGGCTTTTCTACACTGAAGACATTTTGTTTAAATATAAGAGAAATGAATGGGTTGTTGTGAGTTTTCCGGGCTGTATGGCCATGTTCCAAAAGCATTCTCTCCTGACGTTTCGCCCATATCTATGGCAGGCATCCTCAGAAGTTTTGAAGTATATTGAAATCTAGACAAGGCAGGCTTATATATCTGTGGAAAGTCCAGGGTGGGAGAAAGAACTCTTTGTTTGTTGGAGGCCAGTGTGAATGTTGTAATTAATCACCTTGATTAGCATTAATGACCTTGCCAGCTTCACGGCCTGGCTTCTTCCTGCCTGGGGGGAATCCTTTGTTCGAAGGTGTTAACTGCCCCTGACTGATTCATATCTGGAATTCCTCTGTTTTCAGAGTGTAGCTCTTTATTTACTGTTCTGATTTTAGAGGGTTTTTTAAAATAATAATAATACTGGTAGCCAGTTTATTTTTATTGAGACAAATGAATGCTTGACTGCACCGTCAGTCAGACTCACCTAATCTTTCTCAACTGATGTCACATAACAGTGAGAGAAACTATAGTACCATAAGGTATATATAGACGTGAAATGTCACTGTTTATCCCTCATTGACTGTTAGGTAGAAATGAAACTGGTTGGGAGAAAGCAATGGTTATCACTCTCAAACAGTTTTTCTATTCCCTACTCTGAGTTGGTGCTCATAATAAACAGACAGAAGCTTTTCTGCACACCTCCGGTCTGTTTCTAGAAACACCTTCCAAACAAAGTGCTTATAAAATGTAAAGGATTTCTCTTGGGAATGGGAGAAAGAAAATAAATCCAGTTAGTTTGTTAAACATTTTAAAGCTCGAGAGGTAATTCACCCTTCCCACCCTATCAGTCTGACATGGCAATTGTGATTGGGAGGCGTAACAGATGCAAAGCATACTCAAGTGAAGACCACAAAAGAAACATTGTGGGTTATTTCTCACACCGCTCCTTGGAGCACTGGGGAACTTGCATTCAACTAATAGCTTGGAAAGGTGTTCTGTGGAGTGAGATGAAATGAAATTGGGGTTCTTATCTTTTAATAAACCAGATGGTTGAAAGTGTATGAGTATTTTCGACCTGGAAAAGAGACAGAAATGGTTAAATGGGAAACCTTTTCAAGCCTTTGAAGTCCTTTCTGGTATGCTGGATGGCTTGGCCTGTGGGAAATGCGACGCCTCTGTGGTACTGAATAAAGGAAACCGTGATTGATCTGACTGTACAGTGTGTTTATTCAAGATGATTACCTGCTCTACAGGTAACTAAAGATTATTGCTTGGAAAGTAAAAGCATCACAATCTTCCCACTCCTAAATACTAATAAACATAAAGTGAAATTTAAAACAAAACTGAAGATTTTTCTTACGGCTAGACATCCTCCCAATTAAAACAGAAGCTAAAACAACTTTTATAAAGTTAATAGCATTCCTGTCAATCAGTAATGGAAAAGGTAAGTTATTTATAGTGGAATGGAAAGGAAACACTGCCTTTTAAAACAGTTTGTAGTGGCACAAAACTTCCTATAAGGTGAATTTTTGCTTCAAGAACAACTCTTTTAGACACACCATTCTTTCTAAGAAAACCAATTACCATATACTCAGAGCCGGCCCTAGGTATTTTTCAAGTGTAGGCGAACAGAATTTTGGCGTCCCCCCCCAAACCAATCACTGAAAAATAAAAGCGTTGGATAAGCGAAAATGTTGGATAATAAGGAGGGATTAAGGAAAAGCCTATTAAACATCAAATTACATTAAGATTTTACAAATTAAGCACTAAAACATCATGTTTTACAACAAATCAACAGAAAAAGCAGTTCAATATCTTCCAGAGGCAGGCCGCAGGAGACAGGAGTTGCCTCGATGGTGCCCCCAACAAGATGGCGCCACAGGCAACTGCCTAGTTGGCCTGGTGGTTGAACCGCCTCTGCATATACTCCTGCCCTAGTTTTCGCCACCTCCCTTGAGGTTCCATTCCATGAAGAAAGATGACTTTTACGCACTTACTTCGGAGTACAAAAGAGAAGTAAATTTTAAGTGGTGTACACTACACAGCTAATGTAACACATAGTCAGTTTGTCCAAAATCCAACATGGTGTATTATTGTTGTCATCATCATCATTATCATTGCTATTATTGTTTATAACCCACTTTTTTCCCTCTAAAAGAGACTCAAAGCAGCTCAGAATAAAAGCAATACAATACAATTAAAATCTAAAAATATACAAAGCAACAGCACCCCCTGACTTGATCTTAAACAGCTCCTTTAAAAGCCTTCCTGAATAAAAAGGTTTTAGCCTGCTGCTGGTAGGACAGCAGGCAGGTGGCCATTCTGGCTTCCCTGGGCAGGGAGCTCCAGAGTTTGAGATAAAGGTGGGACCAAGAGAAGGGCCTCTCCTGAAGACCTCAGGACCCAGGTAGGTTCGTGCAAGGAGATAGGTTCAGCCAAATAGCCTGGACCTGAGCCACATAGGGTTTTAAAGCAGTACTCCGAATTGTGCCCAGAAACAAACTGGCAGCTGATGGAGCTGCTGAAACATGGGGTTGTCTGCTCCCTGTGCAAAGGCCCCCCTGGCCACCGCAAAAACATCAGCCATTAAGTTCAAGACTGAGTCCAGAAGTACCCCCAAACTGCAGACATATGTCATAAGGGGAATGTGACCACATCCAGCACATGCTGAATCCCTATTCCTTGATCTGCCTTCTGACTGTCCAGGAGCACTTCTGTCTTGTCTGGATTACGTTTCAATTTGTATTCTCATATCCAGTCTACTACTGATGACAAACACTGCTTTAGGACCAGGACAGCTTCTTTGTCTTTAGGTGGAAAGGAGTAATAGAATTCAGTATCATCTGTATATAGATGCATATAGCATGGTTGTGTTAAGGAAGGGGTGTGTGTGGTGGTGGAAGTGGCTTGTGTCCTGTAGGACTGTTCTGGAAATGGACACTGCACTCATATATGACTAGATAAGGTCAATTTCCATTAATGCATTAATTTTCTTCTTCTTTTGTACCAAATTATGGCATCCAGCCTCTGTGGGCAAGTTGATTTGAAATTAGAACCCCACATGTTTGACTTGATCATGAATGTTCAACTGCAGACCAGATTTACATGCAAAGTATGTTTCTGACATTTTCCAGAATATTGTGAGTTTGGTTTTACAGGGTGCTATGGTGTTAACATGGTGAAGCAATTACATTAGAACTGGAGTGAGTAAATTAATTTATGAATTTACCTTTTTTTTTGCCTTTCCTATTGTATAGCTCTAATGCCAAGGTTTATTATGCTTACTCATGTTGATTGGTTGACAGTGTACCTAATACTTAAGTAGTTATTCATCGTTTATGTTGATACCCACACAAGTGTGTAATTGATGCAGTAATTTCCAAGTAATTCACTTGTCTCGTCTGATTTCCTTGATGAAGAAATAGGGTAGGACGTAAAACATTAAATACACCAGTTTTAAAGTAGCCTTTGAAAGATATTGCTAGGCAATACTTTCCCATGAATTCAGCACTATTAATCCTTGGCATGTTTTCGATATTTTACACCATGATTAACACTATTCGAGCCGAAAATGACTCCTAGCTTTCTTGAGCAAAGGTTAGCTTGCCCTTTAATCCATTAACATGCTTTCATTTTATTGAGAAGAATCAGTCGGTTTGATAAACACCCACTCCAAATCCTACAGTAATCCATATGATATTTTCTAGATGGATATAAGATAAAAAAGCAAGGCAACACGGCAAGGATGAGGGGAATAACAGGAAAACGGGGGGAAATGGTTTAACTTCTTCAAGTTTCCCCTTTAACGTGGATTAGCCTTCTCTGTCTAGCACCCCCTAGTGGTCTCCACCCATATAATGGAATAGTATCATCATTTCATCTTTGCATTCAGTATAGCGTTGTGGGTTTGCATTTTTAAAAAGTAATTCCACAAAAGCTGTTTGGTTTTTTGCGCAACTCTGTAACATTCATGTTCTTTGCTCCAAATATTGATATCATTTTTGAGAGGCTGCTGCCTTTTATAAATACTAAAGCATACCATGCAGTTTTTGACACTTCTAAGATTGAATTCAAATGAGGGCTATATTCTTGCTCCAGTGAGCTTTATCCTGCCCCAGTTTTACCCCCTAATGCCACACTCACCAATTTCAATTCTAGCTCAAACTATTCATGAAAACTCTATGAAGCCACTTTGTTACAAAAGGTGTTTTTGGTATGTCCACATGTTCCGTGTATCAGATTATTTTAGGTCAAATGACAACATGTGCTATTTTTTTTTATTCCCGACATGCATAAACCTATCAAGTAATAACTAGCATTTCTTGTTTTCCTGTTAATCTTATCAGCTACCTGTGCTCCAATTGGATGGCTTCCCCACCCAATCGCCTTCTCCTCTTGCCCAAGTAAGTGAAGTTAGGGATGGAATTTTAAATGTTGTTGCTTAAACTTAATGAGGAGATTTTAATTCTCCTGACAGACAGCACATGCACACACACAAAGTATGGGAGATATCCAGGCCAGCGGTGCAAGGGCAGCAGGAAGGGGTTTCGCTGGTCCACTCCTTGTTCTCTCTCCTGTCCTGCTCCCTCTGTGAGCCCCGGAGACCTGGCTTATTTTTATTTCTTGTATGTAAAGAAATATTTTCCTTCATCTCTCCATTACTTTATCTGCACATGTGGTTTACCATTTGAGTGGTATTTAATTAATGTCAGGTGCAAGCCCCTGGAGTTACAGTTTGTGGCTTCAGTAAAATCGTTCTTGTTTGCAAACAAAAATAAACATAGTAGCTTTCTCTTGAGCTTTTGTTGGGCTTATGCTTTCAAGACCTAGCACTATTTTGTTAAACTCATGCTTCTGAGTTATATGTATGGCTTGCACTGAAGCTGATAAGATTGCAAAAAGGTGCTGGAAATAACTGGTCAGGCACACTGTGAAGGAATTATGAATGGTGGTGCATTACAGTTGTGTGAGCAAAGAGACGGCATGTGCACCTATGAGGAACTCCTGAACACCAAATGCTCTTAATTGTTATTTTTATACTTAGGAAAGTTAAAAGCATCTCAGAAAGTTGTAACAGTTGGTCTTCTGTCTGCCCAGTGGTATAATAGAGTGTGGAATGAGGGGTAGAGAGGCAAGGGCTGAGTGTGTGAGGAATTTCAGAGCCACCGAGGGAGAGAGGTTTTTGAATGAGCCTTAGAACTGCTTGGGATCACACTGTGTGACAAAGAGCCCACTGGAAGGGCCCTGACAGATGCTATCAAAAGGTGGGTGTTAAGTGCTTTTTTCAGGATATTAAACCAGCATCCTAACTGGTAAAAAATGAATTGCCATTGACATTTTGTCAGCCTATTCATAGTCCCTCTCTGGTACTTTTTGCAGTCTGGTAACTATTATGTAGAAGAGATCAATATTCTTTATCCAGTGGAAGAATATAAATAATGATTTCCAATAAAACCTATTTCAGACCATTCTAGCTAGAGGACAGAGACAAGTCACAGAGCATAATGCACTTAAAGCCTCCTTCCTTCTCCCTGTTTTTCTTTTTAAAAGCCTGAATAATGGAGGAAGGAGATCTAATGATAAGGTGTGTATGAGTGCGCACATGCATGCACTCACATACATAGGCACACACACAAGAGCATTTTGGTCTAGACCAATCTGCTGTGCTAATGGTTGTAAACTGATACCTGTAATGACATAAAAATGTCTCGCTGGAAGCACATAGCCCCACAATTGTTACCAACACCAGCCTCTTTTTGTAATCTAAGGGATGTGCCTTAAATGGAACATTTAAAAAATGAGAATGAGTGCTGCATCTGAGCAATTCAAAAGGAATCATGCCTGGCTTTTACATGTCCTAATGTTGCCTTTTTATTAGGTCATCATGGAGGCACTGAGGGTGGTCTTTGTAATGTTTAAATCCAGTAAACATGGATAGACAAAGGGTAATGCGGTAGTGGCATTACTAATATAGCAGTGACCTTTTTATGAAGAAAAAATAATAATCCAGGAGTTCTTTGTGGTATGTCAGCACATCTAGATTTTATACAACAGACATAATTGCCTATTTGTTTCAATACTGAATTAGTCACCTTTGCCCAATCTAACAGCAGGCAAATAAAGTCAGTGAAGATGATACTGTGAACCCAAAAAATAAGAAAAGATTTTAATGGGCTACAGAGGAGCAAATGCAATAAAAATATATAGAAACAGATGCACCACACATCTGCAATCAATGATAACCACACAAACACATCTTGTGAATATTGATGGCATTAGCAATATTTATCAGGTTATATGTGAGCACCAACAGTATTATTTTTCTGACTGTACTTGATTATTTTCATATGGCTCTACTGCCTTTTATATTTGAAATGCTTTTACAGATGCATAAATAGATTCAGACACTTTTGAGGGAATAAAGGACTGTTATGAGGTGCTGGATGGGTGCGTCTTACTATTTCTATAACCTGTCTTTACTCAACTCTCTGCAATCTTTTTAATTTTCTCATTAAAATAAGGGAAACCACTTAGAAAACATGGACACCTATTTGGGGATAGTCTTCAGCACTACAGAACCTCCTTTAACATTCAGACAAAAACACAGAAAAGATTTTCTGCTTCACCAACACAGGAACCACCAAATCCGCAACAAAGGGTGGCACTCAAAAGGTGACTACCCCAAAACCATCCTTTGACTGGGTAAAAAATTAAGTCAGAATGGTCATTGCACTGTCACAAGTTTGCTTATGAAGAATTATGAGGATTCTGTGAAAGGATGAATGATTGGTACAGATTACTATTCAGTCTGATTTTATTAGTTCTAGTTAGGTACAACCTAAGCAGGACTGGGCTTATTATTAGGCAAAGTGAGGTAACCACCTCCCTTAGTAGTTCCTTTGAAATGGGGATAAGAATGAAGTGTTGGAAGACTGAACTATGGATACTTTAGAACCTGGCTTACACCATCAATGCTACCTTGCTGCTCTTGTGTGTTATGAAGGAGACTATCAAACAGTCTGTACTGAAGTAAGAGTTTACTTCGGATCAAAGTACTTACAATATATACAGAATGCTGAAGGGCGCCATTTTGTCCTTTGTCTTAGGAATAAAAAAATCTTGGCCTACTCTTGAGCTAAGAGATGTTTCTTCAACCACATTGGCCCTTGGCCACATTTGACAATTACTGTCAGCCAAACGACATCAACTAGAGTTAGGGACCACAATTATAAAGCACTTCCATTTAAACCTGCAGAGTCAGTTTCCAAGAGTAGTGCTACAAAAATGCTCAACTTCATGACATTAGAGATATGGCAAGCACCAGAAGTTCCATCCTATGGTTCATGCTCTTTAGTATGAAACATCAGTGAGGGCATTATGTGTCAATGACATGAGCTCTATTTCTTTTTGTCATAGGTTTGAAGAGGCTGCTGAACCTAGGGTGGACTTGGTAATATGCTGGATGAATGAACTGAAGCATAATTAGCAAATGGAAAAGCAGCAATCATCTAGGATCTAATCCTGGTTGAGATGGCAGACCTGGCATGAATAACAGAGACCTGTTTGGATGAGCCTGGGGGGGGGGGGGGGCAATCTCTCCAACTTTGTCTACCAGGTTACTGCAGCAGCAGCCCAGACCTGGAGGGTGGGGAGGCAGGGTCACATGGTCTATCAGGATTCCATCCCCCTGACCAGGTGCCCCATCCCACAATCAACCACATTTGTGTGTGTCCATCTGAGGGTAGGTGACCGGGACAGACTAGGAATGCTGCTAGTGTACCAATCACCCCACTGTACTACAGTCTACCTGCTTGAGCTAGCTGGGGTGATTTCGGACCTGGTGTTGGAGTCCCAATGGCTCATAGTACTGGGGGACTTCAATGTCCATGCAGAGACTACCCTGTCAGGAGTGGCTCAGGATTTCATGGCAACCCTGGGGTTTCTGGCCCTACCCACAGAGCTGGACGCACACTGGAGGAACTGTCTGTAGTTCCGTTGCCATGCACCAACCACTACTAATCAGGTTTAGGCTAACCTCTGCAGGACGATTAGGACCAGTCATCGAACCTAAGCTTATTGCACAACAAGCAGGTTTCAGACCAGGGAAAAACTGTATAGGTCAAATTCTCCATCTGACTGAGCATATTGAGGAAGGCTATGAGAAAGGCTGCATTACGGGAACAGTTTTTGTGGACCTTACGGCAGCCTATGACACGGTGCAACATAGAAAAATGCTGCATAAAGTCTACCATATCACCCGGGACTTTGACTTTACAAAAACTGTCTGGACCCTTCTGGAAAACCGCAGCTTCTATGTGGAGTTTCAGGGCCGGAAAAGTAGATGGAGGAGGCAAAAGAATGGTTTACCCCAAGGCAGCGTTCTTGCACCAACCTTATTTAACATCTTCACGAACGATCAGCCACAACCACCACTCACAAAGAGCTTTATATATGCTGAAGAAGGCAAGATTCCAGCAAGCCTTAACGAGTCTGTGATAAAACTGCTGTTGAAAAAACCATCACTGGACCCCACACAATTGAACAACTTTCAGCCAGTTTCCAATCTTCCCTTTTTGGGCAAAGTCTTGGAATGTGTTGGTCATCTCTCAACAAGTATTCTTGGAAGAAACATATTTTCTGGAATTGTCTCAGTCTGGCTTCTGATCAGGTCATGGAACTGAGACTCCTTTGGTCTCCTTAGTGGATGATCTATGCAGGGAACAGGTGAAGTGGTCCCTGTTGGTTCCCTTGGACCTCTCAGTAGGCTTCGATACCGTAGACCACAGTATCCTGGAGCGCCTCACAGGAATGGGACTTGGGGTCCCACAGGGCTCAGTATTGTTCCCCATGTTGTTTAACATCTACATGAAGCTGCTGGGAGAGATCATCCAGAGTTTTGGAGTTCAATTCCATCTGTACGCAGATGACATTCAACTCTATCACTCTTTTCTACTCATTGCTAAGGATCTGGATAAGGGTGAACAAATTGAAATTGAATCCAGACAAAACAGAGGTAATCCTGGTCAGTTGAAAGGCCGAACAGGGTATAGGGTTACAGCCTGTGCTGGATGGAGTTACACTCTCCTTAAAATCACAGGCTCACAGCTTGGGAGTCCTGGATTCATCCCTGAGTCTGGAATCCCAGATTTTGGTGGTGGCCAGGGGATCTTTTGCATAATTAAAACGTGTGCACCAGCTGTGCCCATAGCTTGAGAAGCCAGACTTGGCCAAGGTCTTGTTACATCTCAAATAGACTACTGCAACATGCTCTATGTGGGGTTGCTTTTGAAGACTGTTCAGAAGCTTCAAGTAGTCCAATTGGCAGCAGTCAGATTGCTCACTGGAGCAGCGTACAGGGAGCATACAACTCCTTGCTGCATTAGCTCCGCTGGCTGCCAATTTGCTACCAAGCACAATTCAAAGTGCTGGCTTTAGCCTATAAAGTCCCAAAAGTCAGCTTACCTGCCCAAATGTATCTCCCTCTATAAACCAGCCTGGATGTTAAGATCTTCTTGGGAGGCCCTGCTCTTGGTCCCACCTCCTTCGCAGGTGTGGCTGGTGGGGATGAGGGACAGGGTCTTCTCAGTGGTGGCCCCTTGGCTGTGGAATGCCCTTCCTAGTGAAATCAGATTGGCTTCCTCCCTCCTGTCCTATAGAAAGAAAGTTAAAGCCTGGCTATGGAATCACACATTTGAAGACTAATACAGGGGAACATGTAGCTATAAAGTAAATGGAATGTAATGTAATTTGGAACAACTTCTGGATTACGATTTCGGGTCTATGTGTAATGTTTAACAGTCTATGTAATGAATTTATATGCTATTGTTTTATGATTTTAATGCATAATGTATTTTGTATTTATATGTTTTTATGTTTAATGTGGCATTGAATATTGCCAATTTGGAAGCCGCTATGAGTCTTTGATTTTTTTTTAACTTCTACAAGTCTTGGTTTCTTATACACTTTCTAATACATCTTCGGTGGGCATGGTGCCATTTTGATTATCCACCCCACCACACTAACAAGTTTGTGATTTTTGTTTGTTTGTGTGATTTTCCAGTGCATGGGAAGATTCTACTGGATGGAAATAGGCAGCTTATACCCGAGGAAGGAAGGAAAAAGTCCAAAATAGTTGACTATAACAACACACCTATTATTTGTCAGATAGTGTTATTTGGTCTTTGACCTCATTGTACTACACTGTTTTTGTCTCCTGTGGTGCAGACTTCAGTCATAGGAAAGAACACAGCCAAGTGTGCTGAAACTAGATGGCTGTGGTTAAAGTGCTTTCCCCTGGATCTCCTTCACAGCTTGCAGTTGTCTGATTTCAATCAGTGCCAGTTCTCTCCACATGTCTGGCCATCAATCTTTCTCCTCACTTGGATGTGTGCGTCACAGCATGGTGCATGTTCCAGTTAAAAAATAGACTTTGCAGCAGCTTTTGCTTCTCAGTCATTAACCAACAGCCATTGGGTAATTTTATTTATAAAGAGAAAGAAAGCGCATCATGGCATCTCATACTCTCTCTCTTGCTCTCTCCAATCCCCACCCAATTTCTGAAAAGGATTAGACTAAAAGCCTTCCAAGTTGCAAAAGCAAAGAAAAGAAGGAACAAACATCGATTTATGTGGTTAGGATGGAGCTGTCTCTTGACAGGTTCCAAGTGAGGCAAGACTGAGATGTCATTTCAAAGTGCAATAAAACTTTCTCCATGTGCTCTGTCTTGGTCATGTGCCAGCTGTAGTCTTCTTCAGTGCATACCTTCTCAACAGCCACACACAACCAGAGATGGAGCCAGTTAGTGTCTGAAATATTTTTGTTGGTCTGAACAAAAAATAAACTAACCATGCTTGCCTTAGGTTATGTGTTCACACATCATCTGAATATATTTTACAGCAACTAGAATTGAATAGAATGACATCTTGTCTACTTTTCTTTTCCAGCTGTAGGTCATTTTTGGCATTTGGGATATAAACTGGATTTTAACTGTCATATTCAGCATCTAATGCAAATATAAAAACTACATTGACCAGAGAGCTCCATTAAACAAATCTTCCATTTTCTCCCCTGCATGAAAGCAGTTGGTAATACAAACACAACAAACCTTCCAGAAACAGCCTATCTGTCTTATGCACTCACCCTCAACATCATTTTGTTTTGAGAAGTTAGGTGTATGTGTTAATATACCTAGAAACAGAAACAAACTTCTAAATACATACACACACACACAATCAACTATAGTACTGCAACCAATAAGCAGCCAGCCTGCACAATTCTAACTCTCAAAAGTACTCGCCACCATGCCTCTAGGATGGTGAGCCCAATGGGAGAGAGAAGATTTTGTTTCAGAAAATTTATTATCGAGGAAGGGCTTATGAGGACACAAAAAGTGCTGCCAGAATTATTCAGATTTAAGTGTGAAATGCAAAAATAAACAAAAATATTCACCTTGCAAGACTATCTCTTACTGTGGGGGTGTCTTTTTGTCCATCTGTAATGTCACTACAGTAATCTCCATGAAAAATAGATACAGTGGGCTATTGGTATCTGCTGGAGTTTGGTTCCATGACACCCCATGATTACCAAAATCCACGTATGCTCAAGTCCCATTAATATACAGTGGTGTAGAAAAATGGTGTTTCTTATATAAAAACGAAGGTTTACTTTCTGGGGATATTTTTGGAATATTTTCAAACTATGGGTGGTGTAATCTATGGATGCAGAATCTGCTGATAGAGAGGGCTAACTGTACAACACTGCAGGAATTTTGTAACTTATCCAAGACTGATCTGCAATATTCAATATGAATTATGCCATATATACCAATATCTCCTGCCTCCATACCTTTGCCCTTATAATTTCATTTATAGGGCTGTTTTTGAAATGCTTTGTACCTGTTCTAGCATCTGATATAGGAATCATATGTCATTTCACAATGACCTATGAAAGTCATCCAGCTGTTCCCCCTTATCTTGAGACAGAATGGTACAAGTCTAGTAACAGCAACAGGCTTTCTCCCCATTTTCTGTCTGAATCCCAACGTTTTTGTGCTGTTGATGCCCATACATCTCAGGATGAAGTATTTCTTTGCCAATTTACCTGACTATTGCCATTCCTCAAAAGGAAAAAAAGTCATTTGTTATATTTCATCTAGAACTCCATAAATATGTTGTTGGTGATCTCCTAGCCACTGCTTGGACTCATTTTCCAACTGCTAGATCTGACTGGTTATAAAGATGCCTGGGGGAAACCTCAACAACATGTTTTGCAAAAATCTCCCTGTAAAACAGAGGAAAGGGGTCATTTAAAAGTGAGATGAGGTAGGAGTGCAAATGAAATGTTTGCAAATGCATTTGTGGTCAAAATGACCAAAAAAAAAAAAAAAGAATTAGTACGTGCTGCTAAGTAATCAAACAAGAGGGAAAAAAGAGAAAATAAGTTGTACTGGATCCAAAGAAGGTTGTAATATGGTGAGGAGAAAGAGGATAAAAATTAGGTTGGAAAAAGGATTTTGTACACTTTTAAAATATTGTTGATCTCAAAAAATCATTTTAGAAAATTAGAAAATGGAGTAGTTTGTCTACAAAGAGACAAAATAAAGTACTTCCTTTACTTATGTAATTTTTTAAAGAAAGAAATGTAGAAGTTTATTCTTAAGATTGAAAAATGATTGGCTGTATACATTTTTTCTGTTGAAGTGAATTGTCCCTTTTACCATCCCATCTACAGAAGCTGATCTGACTTTGGACATTATCACTTGAGGTAAGCAAACTGGCATTGCAGCAATCCTACATGACCTCATCACACACACAACGGGAGTTACGGAAGCTGCCACCATGTGCTCTTCTCTATAGGAGAGGCCTCAAGGTCCTCACCTCACCTCCCTTCATCCCACACTGTTTTGCCGCCAGCCATCCATCACACGGATGGATGGGAGGTGTGCTTGCATTGCTTCCCTCCACTACCCAGGCCTGGAGAAAAGCATGGGAGGAATGTATTGTGGCAAAGGGGTTGAAAATGGTGCTGGTTCAGGGAAGAAAGGCATGGAAAGGATAGATCGTGTCAAAGGGGTTTAAAATTCCCCCTGCTTCCCCCCCCCCCCCAAGTGGGATGAGGTCCACAGTAATTTTGGCTTTTGAAATTGCACTATAGCTAACTTTTTAACTTCGATTTTACACGATTTTAAAGTTTTCCCTCATTAAAAAGAAAGAATGTGGAGTGAGCAGGGACTGCACTTGCTTGTGTGATGGTTCTGACCAATGGGAGAAAGACTGGAGAACATAAAACATCGGATGGGCTTTGTAAAATTAAATGATGTCTTTTAAAATGGAAGGGGATGATCAAGTTTGATAAGAAGACAATACACCCCCCATCTGATGAAGTCCTGATTGTGGGAACATGGCTTGGTGAACTGCCACAGTTGTGGCCACATTGCCAGTTGGTGTGATAAGTTGAATCTTACTCTGAAAATGATAATGTGATGACATGTTCCAACATATAGGTAGACAGTAGGAATCTTTATATTACAGGCTGCCTGGAACATACAAGTGCACTTCCCAACACAATGCTCTTCCCTATGCCCTTCAGGATCCATTGTCTGATATAATTGCTTCTCTCTGTCAAATTATAGGTCTGACCCAACTAAAAACATCCATGTAGTTTTTTTTCTTCAAAAGGTACCAAATATATCTGAACAAATTTTAAAATGGTAAAGGTTTCCCCTGACATTAAGTCCAGTCATGTCTGACTCTGGGGGTTGGTGCTCATCTCCATTTCTAAGCTCTTGACACCTCCAAGGTCATGTGGCCAGCATGATTGCATGGAGTGCTGTTACCTTCCCGCCGAAGCGGTACCTATTGATCTACTCACATTGGCATGTTTTTGAACTGCTAGGTTGGCAGGAGCTGGAGCTAACAGCGGCCGCTCACACTGCTCCCGGGGTTTGAACCTGGGATCTTTTGGTCTCCAGCTCAGTGCTTTAATGCACTTCGGCACCGGGGCTCCTGAACAAATTTTACAGGAATTGAAAAAAATGTGCTGGTGATATGCATTCTTTACCTATAAAATGCAATTTTCCAAGCCCTGTTAACAAAGTGATTTGATATACTTTAATAGTTTTGATCTGTACATAATATTCTACTCCTAGCTGACAATGTGCTGCCACCTGTAACATGTTTTCAATTATTTTTTATTTTTTGGGGGGGGGGGGGGCGATTTGGTACTTTTTCGAAACAACCTTTCCATTTGTAAGGTAAGTTTGATCACTAGTACTTTATTAAACATGGTTTTGTAATGGTCTCAGCCATCTCTCCCAATGTCCCCAGTTTAATTTTAAGGCTGTTTTTACATATTCTCTCAGTGCAGAAGTGAATGAGGAAAATGACCTGTACAAGAATAATTGCATCAAACATTTTTGTTGTGATAACACATCACAAAATATTATGTTGATAGTTCATGCTTAAGTAGATACAGGAAATGTTTAGTATACTTTGGGTGCTTTCAGATGATGTTCTTCTGGTATTACCAACGAAAAGACATTTCATTTTCCTCCATAACACTTACTTTTCTAATGCAGTAGGAAAATATATAAATGACATAAATAGAAAAGGTATATGGGCCTCTTGCTGGCTTCCTTCAGTAAAACACCATATCTAAGTAGACTGCTACTTGATGAAAACTTCATCTGGAAGTGCCCTGGATTTACTTATCACATTTTGCATTGCAAGTACAAAACAGTTAGAATCATAGAATCATAGAATAATAGAGTTGGAAGAGACCTCATGAGCCATCCAGTCCAACCCCCGCCAAGAAGCAGGAAAATCTCATTCAAAGCACCCCCGACAGATGGCCATCCAACTCCTGCTTAAAAGCCTCCAAAGAAGGAGCCTCCACCACACTCCGGGGCAGAGAGTTCCACTGCTGAACAGCCCTCACAGTGAGGAAGTTCTTCCTAATGTTCAGGTGGAATCTCCTTTCCTGTAGTTTGAAGCCAATATTCAGCATTCTAGTCTCCAGGGCAGCAGCAAACAAGCTTGCTCCCTCCTCCCTATGACTTCCCCTCACATATTTATACATGGCCCTCATCATCAGCCTACTCTTCTGCTGGCTAAACATGCCCAGCTCTTTAAGCCACTCCTCATAGGGCTTGCTTTCCAGACCCTTGATCATTTTAGTCACCCTCCTCTGGACACATTCCAGCTTGTCAACATCTCCCTTCAGTTGTGGTGCCCAGAATTAGACACAGTATTCCAGGTGTGGTCTGACCAAGGCAGAATAGAGGGGTAGCATGATTTCTCTTGATCTAGATGCTATACCCCTATTTATGCAGGCCAGAATCCCATTGGCTTTTTTAGCAGCCGCATCACATTGTAGGCTCATGTTTAACTTGTTGTCCACGAGGACTCCAAGGTCTTTTTCACATGTACTGTTGTCAAGCCAGGCGTCCCCCATCCTGTATCTTTGCATTCCATTTTTCTGCCTAAGTGGAGTATCTTGCATTTGTCCCTGTTGAACTTCATTTTGTTAGTTTCGGCCCATCTCTCTAATCTGTTAAGATCATTTTGGATTTTGCTCCTGTCTTCTGGAGTATTGGCTATCCCTCCCTCCCCCCCCCCCCCCCCCCAAGTTGGTATTGTCTGCAAACTTGATGATTGTGCCTTCTAACCCTTCATCTAAGTCATTAATAAAGATGTTGAACAGAACCGGGCCCAGGACCAAACCCTACAGCACTTCACTCGTGACTTCTTTCCAGGATGAAGAAGACACATTGGTGAGCATCCTTTGGCCAATTCACTTAGCCAATTTCAGATCCACCTAACTGTAGTTTTGCCTAGCCCACATTTGACTAGCTTGTTTGCCAGAAGGTCATGGGGGACCTTGTCGGAGGCCTTACTGAAATTCCTGTAAAATTTGTTTAGATAAATTTGGTACCTTTTGGAAAAAACTTCATTAATGTTTTTAGTTGGGTCAGACCTGTAATTTGACAGAGAGAAGCAATTATATTAGACAATGGATCATGAAGGGCATGGGGAAGAGCATTGTGTTGGGAAGTGATTTTAATTGAACTGTATGTTTCAGTCTATTTTAATATTTGTTTGTTGTGGATTTTAAATTACATTTTTGGAGGGGTGATATTGTGAGTCACTTTGCATCTCAGTCAAGGATAAAAGGATAAAAGTGGGATATAAATCATAACAATATAATAACAACAACAACAACAACAACTATTACACATAATCAGCACTAAGCCATAGATTTTTCAATCTAATGGATCAGAATGAGAAAGCCTCTTTTTAACAAATTTGTTTGAAACCCCTAGCTTTGGGGAGACAAAACCATTTATCCAATTAATCCTCAATGGTTATTTGCCATATAAGAAAAATTTAAATAACATGAACATTTTCCCCCTGTGACATATAATAGTATTGCTAGCCTATGTATATCTCATGTTATTGGCTACAACATATATACTTTGCCCCTCATTACAATAATTGGTTGACTGCATGTAATATGTGATTGATCATCAACAAACCAGTGGATTATTTTTGCCTGACCCAAATAATAAAGGCATTCAACTAATCTAGAGAGAAGCAGCTACAAGACAATAACTTCAAAATATATAAAACGTGGGATTTGTTTTAAAATTAGTGTCCGGTCACACTGGAAGATAAGCTGAAATGTCCAGGAAAAGAGTTGTTAGTTGCCATCGTATTGATGTAAGGGAGCCCTATGATATGAAGACCTCCAAAATCCCAAGTCATTATTATATAATTTTTATTAAATTTTGAAAATAACAATAAAATCCACTTTAGTGGGTTAGGAAAGTATGGGGGGGGGGGGAAGAAAGGATGGGGGGTAGGGAGGGGGGGTAGAAAGTGAGGGGGAATGGGGTAATAAGGGTAGGGGGGTCAGGGTCCTTGTCGATTCTTGACTTCCATTTTTCTCTATAAAGTTGTCATAACTATTTGTATTATTTATGTTGTTGGTATCATTCATTTTTTTTGTGTCGACAGTTGACACTTCTCCTTTGTGTTAAGGGCTTTATAACAATATTCTAACTTTTTCTTTCTTCATCCAGTCCTTTACCGGTGTCCAATCTATCCTTTTTTTGGGCTGATTTTGTGTTGTTGATAGCAGGAACGTTAGGTAGTCCATATTCATTATATCCCAAGACAGAGGTCCTCCTGGTCAGTCGGAAGGCTGAACAGGGTACAGGGTTACAGCCTGTGCTGGATGGGGTCACACTCCCCCTGAAGGCGCAGGTGCGCAGTCTGGGGGTGATCCTGGAGCCCCAGGTTTCGGCGGTGGCTAGGGGAGCCTTTGCACAATTAAAACTTGTGCGCCAGCTGCGACCGTATTTATTTATTTTATTTATTTCCAGAATTTATACCCCGCCCTTCTCACCCGGGGGGACTCAGGGCGGCTTACACAGTTGGCAACATTTAATGGCAAGAACATAATAATAAAACAAAAACAGTACATATAATCAATTAAAACTATAAAAATACATCATTAAAATACATTATAAAAATTAAAACATAAGTAAATTAGATCCATTTGTCTAAAAACCTCATGCTTCAGCCTTCAATCGGACCATGTCGACGTTATCATATTACTCGTTAAAAGCTTGTGCACACAGCCATGTTTTCACAGCCTTTCTGAAACCCAGAAGAGTTGGGGCTTGTCGGATATTTGTGGGGAGGGTGTTCCACAGCCGGGGAGCCACCACCAAGAAGGCCCTGTCCCTCGTTCCCACCAGCCGCGCCTGCGAGGCAGGTGGGACCGAGAGCAGGGCCTCTCCAGATGATCTTAGGGATCTAGCTGGCTCATATGAGGAGATACGACCATACCTTGGGAAGCCGGACTTGGCCACGGTGGTCCACGCTCTTGTTACATCCCGACTAGATTACTGCAATGCACTCTACGTGGGGCTGCCTTTGAAGACTGTTCGGAAGCTTCAACTAGTCCAACGAGAGGCTGCCAGGCTGTTAACTGGAGCAACGTACAGGGAGCGCACCACTCCTCTGTTACGTCAGCTCCACTGGCTGCCGATCTGCTAACGAGCACAATTCAAAGTGCTGGCTTTAGCCTATAAAGCGCTAAACGGTTCCGGCCCAGCTTACCTGTCTGAACGTGTCTCCCGCTATGTCCCATCACGGAATTTGAGATCCTCCGGGGAGGCCCTGCTCTCGGTCCCGCCAGCCTCACAGGTGCAGCTGGCGGGGACGAGGGACAGGGCCTTTTCAGTGGTGGCCCCCCGCCTATGGAACGCCCTCCCAAACGAAATTAGGGAAGCTCCCTCCCTCCTGTCCTTCCGAAAAAGAACAAAAACATGGTTATGGGAGCAGGCATTTGAGCATGAGTAACAGCAGAATTGCAATATGAATATATGACTCATTGACAGACCCCCACCTGGACATGAAAATGCGCCTGAAATGTATATTTAGATGTATAATTATGCTGTTTTTAATTTATATTTTAATTTTTATTGTAATTTTTAATCTTGGATGACTTTTAATTTGATGTAAACTGTGTTTGTGATGTATATTGTAAGCCGCCCTGAGTCCCCTGATGGGTGAGAAGGGCGGGGTAGAAATGATGTAATAAATAAATAAATAAATCCCATATTCTTTTTATCCATTCTTCCACTTTGGGTATTAATTTCTGTTTCCATAATCTTGCAAGAACTAATCTGGCAGCTGTTGTTAAGTGTGTAAAGATTTTGTCTTCATTCTTTCCCCATTGGTTATTCGTCATGCCCAATAGAAAGAATTCTGGTAGTACTGGTATTTTTATCTTTAAAATTTTTTGACATTTGTTGTGGATTTCCCTCCAGTACAGTTTTACCTTCTCACAAGACCACCACATGTGTAGATATGATCCTTCACCTCTTCCACATTTCCAGCATTTAATCTTCTTGCCTTTGGTAAATTTTGATATCCTTTTTGGGGTCAGGTGCCACCTATAGAACATTTTCCACCAATTTTCTTTCAATTCATAGGCATATGTATAATTTAATTTTTTCCCCCATAGAAGTTCCCATTCCTCTAATAATATAGTTATTCCTAGATCTCTTGCCCAATTTGTCATGCACTCTTTTATTTGTTCCTTCTCAGTGCTCCATTCCAATAGAAATTTGTATATTTTTGCAATTTTCCTCTTTCCCTTGTCTAATATTACATCCCATGGTGTTACTTTATCCTCAAATCCCTGAATCTTATCTTTATTGAAGCTTTCTTTTAATTGATAATACTGGAGCCAGGTTAGATTACCATATTTTAATTTTAATTCTTCTTGTGATTTTAATTTTATTTCTCTTCCTTCTTTTTCTAGTATATCTCTATATGTAGGCCATGTGTTCCATCCCAGTTCTCTTCTCTGGAGTGCCTCCATAGAAGACACCCAGAGGGGGGTTTTATTATAGATTCTCTGTTTATATTTATTCCAGATCTTGAGTAAGGCCGAACGGATAAAATGGTTGCCGAATTTTTTTTCGATTGGTGCTTTGTTGTACCATAGGTAAAGCATGCCAACCGACTCGCAAATCATGTCCTTTGAGGGTCAACATTTTCTTATTGTTTAAATTAATCCAATCTCTTACCTAATCTAATCCACAGGCTTCCGAGTAAAGGGCAAGGTTCGGTAAACCTAAACCCCCTCTATTTTTGGCATCTGTCAAATTTGTATAATTTATTCTTGGTTTCTTATTATTCCAGATAAATTTTGATATATCTTTATTCCATTCTTTGAATAACTTCTGGTTCCTAAGTATTGGAAGGTTTTGGAAAAGATATATCATTTTTGGTAATACATTTGTTTTAATAACCGCTATTCTACCCAATAAGGATAATTTTAATGAAGACCAATTCTTGAGATTGTTTTTAATTTCTTTCCATTTATTGATATAGTTGTTTTGGAGTAACTGTGAATTCTTTGTTGTTAGATATATTCCTAGATATTTTATTTTGGTTGGCGTTTTCATACCTGTGATATCACTTATCTGGGATTGTCTTTCTTTTGATACATTTTTGGTTAATATCATGGATTTATCTTTATTTATTCTGAAACCTGATATTTTGCCGAAGTCCTCTATTTCCCGTAGCCACTTTTTGATATTACTTAATGGATCCTCTATAATGCACACTAAGTCATCCGCAAAGGCACGGAGTTTGTATGTCTCTTTGCCTATTTTTAAGCCTTTTAAATTGTCGTAATCTCTCAAATTATTAAGGAGTAATTCCAATGACAAAATCCCAAGTCATTAATTGCTCTGCTCAGGCTGCTGAAACTCAGGGTCACTGACCTTTCCTTTATTTTTTAAACTTTTAAGTGAATTAATGGCATACAGACAATCAATCACACATAATACATGTATGCCATTCCCTTGCACCCCCACCCCCTCCCCTCACCCATGAACTACCACACCACTGACTTCCGGCACCACCCAGTGTGAAATTAGTGTCTCAAAAAAAAAACCTGCCCTTATCCTCCATTAATAAATTCCCCTTGTGACTACTTTGAAATCTATTTTTGTCTTTTTTTCTAGATATTCAAATGCAAGCCTCAATTTCTTGACAAAATCTTCACTGCTTCCTCCCCACATAGCATTGGATAGCTTGGCCATTTGGATATATTCTAATAATTGTTCTCTCGAGCCCTTTAGCAATAGCTCTTTTCCTCCTTTCCAAGATTTTGCTATTAATATTCTAGCTGCAACAAAACTGTATTGACAGATTTCTACATCTTCTTTGCTGGTTTTTCACCAATAGTCCTAAGAGGCACATCTCTGGATTTTCCTAACCTTTTTAGTAGTCATATTGTTTCCTTAATCATTTTCCCCAAAACATTTGTACCAACTTGCTGCTGCTCAGTCGTTTAGTCGTCTCCTACCCTTCGTGACCTCATGGACCAGTCCATGCCAGAGCTCCCTGTTGGCCGTCACCACCCCCAGTTCCTTCAAGGTCAAACCAGTCACTTCAAGGATACCGTCCATCCATCTTGCCCTTGGTTGGCCTCTCTTTCTTTTTCCTTCCATTTTCCCCAGATCTTACCAGGCATGAAAAAGGTACCTTTCTGTGCTTTACATCTCCAACGATCCTCCCGGTGGGATTTGTCTGTTTTAGCTATTATCTCAGGTGTTACATAGCTTCTCTAAAACATTTTATACATACTTATAAATTCTCTTTCCCATAAACTGCTCCTTTCTTGATAGAATCAATTCTTCTGTAGGATGGCCTTCTGCTTTTCCTACTGCCATTCACTTTACCAAGCATTATCATTCATTCCAATGAGTCATTCCCTCTGATGATATCTCCAATGTATAACAACCTCGGTTTAACCATCTTAGCTTTCAGTAAGAGTCCAGGCTTTATTTTTTCCCCCTAAGTCCCATTCATTTGTCTTTTTGGCAGCCTGTAGTATCTATACAACTCTTCTCCAGCACCACATTTCAAAAACATTGATTTTCTTCCTGCTAGCTTTCTTCACTATCCATAGGAATTGCACACAATCTCACCAACATGGAAAGACACTGCCAAGTTGAGAGGAAAAGAATATTAATAAATAAAATAGGTTTTGAAAAAAAGAGAGCGGGAAAGGAAGGCAACAAAAGAGCAGACGTACATGTTGGTGGTTCTAAGTTGCCATTTAAAAAATATGAAGAAGTTGTTACAAATGGATTCTTCAACATATGTTCTTAATTCCACTGTACATGGCCTTTTGCCAATGGAGTATCAGCCCTGGTTTCTTGGCTTTCATTTTCAACTAACAAAATCCATGAAGTCATTGATGCAAATGGACATGAGCATTTTTTAAAAAACACAATGATTTTGGAGAAAGTGACTGTTATAAAGCTTAATTCAAAATCATCTCATTAAAAATTCAGTTTCTTGCTAATGTGCAGATGGGTTTCTTATAAAAATGCGGAGCCATAAACAAAACAGTGTGTGGATTTATTAGAGCAAGCATATTGCAATGAATGGGGGAAAGATCAATTTGAAAAGAAAATACCAAAGCAACCTCAAGCATGTTACACAACATTTCATAAACCTGGAAAGATGTATTTTAGTTGCTGAAATACACAATAAGGGGCATTAAAAATAACAAATGATAGAAAATGTGGGTTTGTTTTGAGCTGCTTGTGGAATGGGTGTTTTTATAGTTATTGCTGAAGATATTATCCCTGTTCTCTCCAAACTGAAATGTAACAGAGTTGTACACATACTAAGACAGTCCTTTATTAGATTATACCTTTATTATAACAAATTAGATTGCATAATATAGGGTGGGGTATAAGTATTTTTTATTACTGTTGCCAAATGATTTGTACTCAATGTTTGGAAAGATAAGTATTACCCATCCATTATTCAATGGTCAGAAGATCTCACTATACATTAGCTACTCATGAACATGGTTTTTTTTAATAGATTCTAACTGTAAATGCGAGAACCTATGGATTCAAGAGCTGGACCATAAGGAAGGCTGAGCGAAGGAAGCTAGACACTTTTGAACTGTGGTATTGGAGGAAAATTCTGAGAGTGGCTTGGACTGCAAGAAGATCCAATCAGTCCGGTCCAGGAAATAATGCCTGACTGCTCACTGGAGGGAAGGATATTAGAAGCAAAGATGAAGTACTTTGGCCACATAATGAGAAGACAGGAAAGCTTGGAGAAGATAATGATGCTAGGGGAAATGGAAGGAAAAAGGAAGAGGGGCCAACCAAGAGCAAGATAGATGGATGGTATCCTTGAAGTGATTGGCTTGACCTTGAAGGAGGTGGGAGTGGCAACGGCTGACACAGAGCTCTGGCATGGGCTGGTCCATGAGGTCATGAATAGTCAGAAGCGACTGAATGAATAAACAACAACAACAACAAATGTAAAGAAAATGGATTATGCACAAGGTTTTTGGATGAATGGAACTATGCACTTTATATGTTTTAAGTTTTGTATATTGTTCCATGTGTATTAATGCTTAATGTAAATTGTTTCTTAACTGTTTTGTGTTTTTATTGTATTGTTGTTTTTATTGGCATAGAATTTTTGCCAGATCTGTAAGCCACCTTGAGTCCCTCCAGGTGAGAAAGGTGGGATAGAAATTGCATAAATAATAAACAAAAAAAATAAGTTTTTGGAAATATGGTCAGCTTATATTAATGTATATGCCTATCCCATGTTTATAATAGTATGTGTACCCCTCACTATTTTTTATTTCTTTTTTCATTTTTGCTTTTAAAAATTTGAATGTGACCATATGACTAATTTTCTTACTTGTTTTGGTGATATTGTAGCAGTGGGTGGGGATGAGCTGTTGGGGTCGGGAGAGATACTGGTTTGTATTACTGCTGCTGGTTTTGTGTCAGTCATAGTTTAACATACTAGTGAATAATTGAGCTAGGAATCAGAAAGGTGAAGCTCCCAGACATTTCTTATTACCAGAATCTATGGTGTCTTCTGCCACAGATTGTGGACTCCTGTTTTTTCAGAGTTTTGGGTCTATTCCCCAGAAACTGGTCGGGAAAATTGAGTATTTATTTGTGTTATCGCTGCCATAATCCAACAAACCTTGAGATGGCGTTGATCTTGAATATACAAGTCAGATAATAACTGATGGAATTATTTAAAAATACCAATGCATAGAGACAGAGATAGAGATAAAGTTAATGATAGATATAGAGGCTAACTCACCTACATTTTGCACGTTTTTGGGACCTCCACATCAAAAATTACCACTTTGGAACAAAAGCAATCTGATCATATTAAAGGCATAGACCAATATTGATACGTGAACAGATTTTCTCAGATAAAAGAACACTAGATACAAAAGGTAATTTCAAATTAGGGATTGTCTGAGATGCAAATGAGATGCAAACACATACCACTTATGTGTTTTAAATGCAATTTTTTATCCTGTATTTTTGTTTTAATTGATATATTGTATTACTGTTTTATCTTTTTATAGTGTGATTTGTATTATGTTGCCTATGTTTTGTCCTATGTTGTTTGGGCCTCTGCCCCATGTAAGCCGCCCCGAGTGTCCCCACGGGGAGATGGTGGAGGGGTATAAATAAAGTTTTTATTATTATTATTATTATTATTATTATTATTATTATTATTATGAATAAATTATCATTGTTTATGTTTTTGTTGCTACTGTTGCTGTTGTTGGTTTGAATCTTATGATGAAGAAAGTTGCTGTATTGTTTAAGTTAAATGATACCAAATATGGTTTACTTCTAAACCTGTCATATTAATCACTTTCTCTATGTCTGACCACTCAGTAGAGAAGCTGCCAAAGCTGGAAATCTCAGCAGTTAAATTTTAATTACTAATGAAAATAGCTTTTATACACTTTTGAAAAGATGTAGCTCACCAGTGCCATTGTTTACACTGTAAAACCTTCCAGTAAAAAAATAAAGAAAGGTAAGTATTGTAGTTTTCTGGAATTCTAAATTCTAAAAAGGTTAAGAGTTAAGATGAAATCTAATGAACTCTTTCTAACCCGCAAGATGAGAGTGAAGCAAACCAGAAATACACCAAAGCTTTTGTTTTTAGAAAAACATTATTTCCTGAAAAAGTAGACTAGTAATTTATTTATTGCACATGTTTAACAATCTGCTACAAAGGAGCTCCACATGGAACTGGATCCATCCTGTTGGAGACCCGACACTTTTGAGTTCAGGGAAATTGGAATAACTTATATAAAAATAATGCAGTGAAAGAAGGATTAATTGCCATCTTTTTCATACTGTAGCTCTTAAGGGAGATAAGACATACAATTCACAAACGTTAATGCAGCAGTTCCACAATTTAGTAAGATTCATAGAAGAATTCTTACCACCACTGAGGCCAAATATCCATTCAATATCTGACAAGTAAAGTGGGCCCTTGATATCTGTGGAGTTTGTTTCCAGGACCCCCCATGGATATTCAACTGCCATTATATACAATTGTGTAGTCAAATGGTGTCCCTTATATAAAATGGCAAAACTAAGGTTTGCTTTTCGGATTGCTCTGGATGGTGGAATCCATGGATACAGAGAGCCTGTTGTATTCACCTTTGAGGATGAAAACAAATGTTGGCTGCAATTCTTTTTGGCAGTTATGAACACTAATCTACAGTGACACAATGTGACCATTATGTATTCACAATTCTTAAGTAACTCCTAACTAGGAGCTACACAGGGACTATGAAATCACATCGATACCTACTTACCAGGCAGCAGTCACTGCAATTAATGGGGTTTCATTCGTTTGTCAAAAGGGAAGCAGCTGTTTGACATTTCCACCCCATGACACTAGTGATCCTTAGCATGAGAGGGAATTGCAACAAATGCCCTTGAACCTTCCTGGCACACTGGAGATCACTAACTCAGTGGTTATCAACCTTCCTAATGCTGCGTCCCCTTAATGCAGTTCCTCATGTTGTGGTGACCCCCAACCATAAAACTATTTTCATTGCTACTTCATAACTGTCATTTTGCTGCTGTTATGAATTGCAATATGTCTTGGCTTGTTTTTATTTATAAACTACTCTGTACAGTTGTAGAGAATGATGAGAGGATAGATAGATAGATGATAGATAGATAGATAGATAGATAGATAGATAGATAGATAGATAGATGACAGTAACCATTTCCCGCATATGCACATATAATAATAAATAACATATTTGGCTTAGGTTTAAATGACTCACTTTCAGGAGAATTCCTCTTATAGTGTGGTTACAACCATAAAGTTTGTATAACTGCCCAGAATGTTGAAATGTATTTTTAATGACATTATTTCCATTTACTGGGAAGCAAATCACACACTCATTTCATTGCCACTGGGACAAAATCTATTGTACATTTTCCCTTATCTCCACAGTAATTAGTGTTTATATTTTGTGGCAAGCAAATAAGGAGAACAGCATTTTGGAAAGAGAAAAGTGAAATGCAATATGTATAAACCAATTGAGGCAATCTTGAGGATCTGACATTGATTAACTACACAGGAGCAGAAAGTGTGTGTGTGGGGGGGGGGGGATGTCTGCAGGCCTTAAACATACAGCCTCCCCTCTTTCCTCCGTTCCACCAGTTACAAGTTATTAAATAGATTAAAAGCACAAACACAACATATACTGTGCGTCGAATCCTACAGATTGTCAACAATTGCATCTACTTTATTTGCATACCCTTTGAAAAGATTTCATGTCAAGCATGTTGAAAACTATGTATGCAAACACTTAAAATTCCTTTTAGAAGCAAAACATAAAATAAAATAAAAATCAGTCAGCTTCCGTGCTGTGCATTCTTTCAGGACTTGCATGGAATTTTGTGGTTTTGCTATCCAGATGTGTATTTAAAAAAAAAAATAACTAGGCCCAAGGAAATAAAAATAAAGGGTGTGATTTTTGTGAATATGTAAACACAGGCCCAAACAGATAGATAGGAAAAATAAAACATGACATGATATACTTTTTTGGAAAGAGATTACTAATCCAAGGAGGTTAAATTAATTGTATTTTATAGGACATTCAAGTGTCACAAATAAAGAGCACTTGTAAAGTCAGCAGGTTCATACAGACTCAAAAACTAAGCTCTTCTGAATCAATTTACTTTGGACTTCATCAGATGGTCAAGGAGAAAGAGGGAGAAAGTGTGGGACAGTGGAGGGAACCATCTTACAACCTCATCAGACACAATCTTCTCTGTGTCTTCTCCCTGTTTCTCCATGCAGAGTTCCATGGAGTCCATTGCATAATGCTGGGAAATTTCCAGTGAGGAAATGGAGAGGAAATACAGATCTGAAGGGGAAATGATGTGGGATGGCAGAAGACAAACATGTATGGAAGGGAACAGAGTAAGATGGTTCCCTCCGCTGTCCCACACTTTCCTCCTGCTTGTCTGATGAGGTCCTTACTAGATCTACTGGAGAGGCCCTCCTCTTGGTCCCTCCTTTGTCAGTTGATGGGGACGAGAGAGAGGGCCTTCTCGTGGGGGCCCCCATCTTTGGAATGCCCTCCTGAGGGAGATCAGGCTGGTCCCTATTTATTTATTTATTTATTTATTTATTTATTTTCATCATTTCTACCCTGCCCTTCTCACCCGAGGGGACTCAGGGTGGCTTACAAACTGGTAATTAATCCCAATACACCATAATACAATAAAATAAATCATTAAAACAGTTAAAACAGTTATAATATACAATATACAAAGTTTAAACCAATGCAAAGTGCTTATGCCTTTCGTCCACCAGATCTTGTACAAAAGCCTTATTCCAGGCCAAGTCAAAGCCAGTAAAAACTTATTCTTTAAACGCTTGTGCGCATAGCCAGGTCTTCAGTTTCTTTCTGAACCCCAGAAGGGATGGAGCCTGCCGGATGTCGCTGGGGAGGGAGTTCCACAGCCAAGGAGCCACCACTGAGAAGGCCCTGTCTCTCGTCCCCACCAGCCGCACTTGTGAGGCGGGTGGGATCAAGAGCAGGGCCTCCCCAGATGATCTTAAAGTTCTCATAGGCTCGTAAGGGGAGATACGTTCGGATAGCCTTCCACACACAACTGAAGACATGGATGTTTCAACAAGTCTTCAACCACATTTAGATGCCTTTAATAAATGTGTGAGGATGCATAGATTTCACGAAGCACTTTACATGACTAATATTGACTATTGTTGTTTTATATCTACAGCTATTGCTATATTTTATTGATTTTAACCAATGGGTTTTGCAAAGTGAGTTGGCAGTATTGTTTTATGTTATTATTTCTGCAATTTTTGTATTTTGTGTGTTGCACCTTTGAGTGCTTTGTAAGCCACCCTGAGTCCCTCTGGGAGATGGTGGTGGGGTATAAATAAAGTATTACTATTATTACTACTACTACTACTCTGTCCCCTCCTATCCAGGTCTGTCTTCTGCCATCCCATGTCCTTTCCTCCTTTAGAATTCTGCAATAGGACCTAGAGAGCACAGCCATTTTTTTTTAGCATTTTTAGGTTTTCCAGTGCTACAGACATTACTTGGCCTTTTTGCTTTCACTGTTAGCAGAATACAAGTTATGTAAATAGGACGTGGGCACTGAAGCCTCACTGGTAAGTTGGAGGATTTATACTTCATCCGCTTCATAGTTAAGACACTGAGAGATCACCAAAACTTACTTTTTGGACTAAAATTCCCAAAATTACCTAGTAAGGTGGGCAATAGGAATACAGTAAGGTTCAAATGAATTTGTAATTGAGTAATTCTGAGCAGATAGCTTAGTTTTCTAAACTCAATAATGAATAGGCTCAACCACAATTAAACTGATTCAGTCTTAATGAAAATGGTCATAGATGTAGAAACACATGAAAAGCCAAAAGAATTGTTATTCTGTCAAAACATTGTCAGACTTAAAACATAGAAACTTAGTTTGATAATACCTAGATGGTTTTATCCAAAATTGATGGAAAAGTTCCTCTCACAAAAGTCCAGGAGCTGATGAGTTTGAAGTACAGATTTGTAAGCACAACAGGCAAGTTATCCACCAATGAAAGGAAAAGAACACTGAAACTAAGATCTAGTTGTTCTAATGTCAAGGAAGTCATCCATAAGACAAATGTAGGAGAGTTGTGCTGTAGAGGTATTGTGAATCTACTATCCAGGCACTGACTGGCATGGTCACCATACCACACTGTTGTAAGCTTTCAATCTGAAAAACTGTTTTTGGGAACAGAATTTCAGAAGTGGGAATCCCATGTTGCCAGTAAAGTATGGTGCTTCCTTGCTGAGTTTTTTAACACCTTTATTCTTGGCACCTATGGAGGGGGGTTGCAGAAGTGGTCCTGAGATCTGGAGAAGTGCCCAGGATACAAGCATGAGGCAAGCTGTACAATATTTGAGTCTCTGGATTCAGACGATACACAGTGTAATTTCCTGCTCAACTCTTGTCTCTTAACAGCTCAAACATCTTTTCTTGGAACATTTCAGAAGCATTGGTGGTTCCAAATGGCAAATCTGTAAAGCATTATCACGCTAAAGGTAGGAACCGTGGTGGTGCAATGGGTTAAGCCCTTGTGCTGGCTGAACTGCTGACTTGAAGTTTGGTGGTTCCAATCCGTGAGATGGGGTGAGCTCCTGTCTGTCAGCCCTAGCTTTCCATGCAAGGGCATGAGAGAAGCCCCCCGTAGGACGGTAATACATTCAGGCAACATCTTTGAAGATGGCCAATTCTTTCTCACCAGAAGCAACTTGCCTCAATTCTCTGACACAATTTAAAAAAACCCTAAAGGTATTATTAAAGTGATTTGCTTGTTTGGCACTTCTTTCAGCGCTAGGATTTTCCCATGATTGAGTGGATATATCTATTCTGGAGAACACTTGTGAGATAAATTTTTGTGATGTTAAGAGAATAGTGGAGACTGGAATTTTCCCCTTTCATTTCTGCTTTGATCAGTCTTTTAAATGTAGGCATATTCCATTGTTTTATTTTTCATTGCTGCATGGATATTTTAGATGTGCACCATGCATTGGGCTTTGTTTTCACAAATGTAGGAATTTCTTCTTCTCTTCCAAACTTAGTTTCTGTTGTATGGAGCAATGGAATATGGAGACATAGAGATGAATGTTCATATTGTAGTTTAGCATTATCCTTCAAAGGTAATTTTTCTTTTTTCTTTTTAAAATAAAGTATCTTCAAACAGCCTTGAGCCTATCTATTTTTCTTATAAGTCCTATCTTGGCACCTATTCAACAGCTAAAGAAAAGATCAGTCTTTTATCCTTTAACCATGCACATACAGTAGAGTCTCACTAATCTAAGCCTCGCTTATCCAAGCCTCTGGATAATCCAAGCCATTTTTGTAGTCAATGTTTCCAATATATCGTGATATTTTGGTGCTAAATTCATAAATACAGTAATTACTAAATAGCATTACTGCGTATTGAACTACTTTTTCTGTCAAATTTGTTGTATAACATGAAGTTTTGGTGCTTAATTTGTAAAATCATAACCTAATTTGATGTTTAATAGGCTTTTCCTTGATCAGTCCTTATAATCCAAGATATTCGCTTATCCAAGCTTCTGCTGGCCCGTTTAGCTTGGATTAGTGAGACTCTACTGTATTGAAATAAAAGCTTTTCCACACTTTTTATAGAAAATTTGACTTACACAGGGGCCTCTAAACTTGTTTCTACTTGCATTTTAACCATCTCAGAAACATGTGTATTGTGCTATGAGGGACTAAGGGAATGATTCTAAATGCACTTGCTGCTTAGTTATATGTAATACACATTAGCATATTAGAATGTATTGCTAATACACCAAATTAAATGCAACATTGATTCTTTTTTTATTGTGAATATGTCCCATTGAATGCAACATTGTTTAATTTTGAGTAGACAAAATGTAATTCTATGCTGTACTTGTGGCTACTGTGACATATCCTTCATAAATCCACTTACAGTAAGTCCAGTAGAGTTTAAGAGAACTCATTCTCAGGTGTCTAGATATATTCTGCATACTTTGGCCGTAAAAGATTTATATGATCTGAAGAGAAACCAGAGTATGCTGCAATTCTATATCTATTTATTTGGGCCCCAATGATTGAGAGACAATAAATAAATACCATGAAATTTATTTACTTATTATAGATCTGAGACTAATAATCTTCCTCCAATTTGTGCAGGGTGATTTGATTGTCTCTACAGAGTTTTGCAGTAATTTGTTAGTACAAAAGCATATCTTTTGCATTACTTCAAAGTATAAAACCTGTACACATTAAAAGTGGCTAATATCTCAGTATGATTGCTATTTGGGTGAGACAAATGTAAAAGACAGCCATGATTCTGATGATTAGAAAAAATTATCATGGATCTTTTGCCTGTCTCTAAGTTACTGCTGAATTTTACTCAAAGGAGAAAAAGACATTGAAACTAATTTGGAACATCATGATCAAGGGAATATCTGCATGGATTTCATGGGAAGTGAAGTTTTTCTAGGGGGTTTCTTGGCACTTACTCCCAGGTAAAATGAATACAGGACAACCTTAAGGCCTACTTGGTTGAGACTACATCCTATCAACTGATGTAACAGTTGATCCAAAGCAAATAAGACAATGAAAAGCTTCTGGAATTGATCAGAATGTAAAATACAAGTAGAAAGCATGGGTACACATTTTATCCCCATAGGAGTCTACTACTCTAGTGCAGCTGTTGTGTCAGCCTCTCATAGTAATAGATACTTAAAACAACATAATAGGCACTTTCTTACATATAAGCCATTCAGAGCATCTGGAAGGACAGGGGTGGGCGCATTACAGTAAATCATTCTTATATAGGAACATTGCAAAAACAGTAAAAGCCACACAGAAAAAACATGTATAAAAACCCACGAAAATATGTGGATTGTCTGTTTTCTTTCTTCACTATCTTTGGGTTTCAGGAAGATTTAAAGAGCATTTGTGAGACCCAGCTTGCAAACATTGTCATATACACACTGGACACATTCTGTGTCCCTCAAACTGAAGGAGTTTTGGGGATTTTCTTTTTTGTTGTTGTTTTAAATTGTGAATATAATTAGACATGGGATTCTTGTAACAGCTGTAGGGATTTCACACTCAGGGCCTAATTTACAAAACTTTGGATTTGGCACCATTTCAACGCTGCCCCTGGAAGTCATAATTTCTCTGACATATTTTTGGCATGGGAAATTTATTTATGTATGCACATATATCATTTTAAAGGGTGGATGAAAGTATCCCACTTGTACCTGGTTTGTGATGAATGAGCAACTTCAGAAGCAATGCCAGAAGTAAATAATGAACCTGCAAGGGCTCATGTTTAAAACGTAAGCTAATTTCTCTCCTTGTTTAGAAAAATGCCTGGGCTAAATTTCCACATCACTGAAAATGCGTACGACACTTCTCTCATGCTTTAATGAAATCAATTTGTGTGAGATTTACAAGAAAAATACATTAGTGGAGTACCAGTGTGCCAAGTGTAGCTGTTGCAAAGCCGACTGCATCAGTTCTGCAACTTCTGGTTGTTGTTTTTATGTCCCCCTCCTCCTTCCATCCCCAGAAGTTTTCTGAGAAGACATATGACAAAGTAAGAATAATTTTGTATGGCCCAGTTTGTCCTGACATGGAATACATCTGGAGATAATTTTTTTGCTGGATCTTTTTCCCAAACATAACAGCAACAGTCTGTTAAATCAGCAGTCAATTGTTAGGTATAATTATGTATAATGTTAAATAAATGTAAATCCCATTGAAATCAATGTTGAGAATGAGGCTAGGAGGATGGTTCATTTTTGATAGTCATACAAGAAGTGCTTTTTATTTCTAAGAGCTGACAGCTGACAAGTATCCTGTTATATCAGGTAAATGTGGTGTTAAAAGTGGCCTCATCAATATTCAACATTGAGCAATACTATTACTAGCTTACTTGCTTTTTCTATAGCTGGTGTTAGCAATCAGAATAAAAAGGCACAAATTGGTCAAATAAACATTATTTATGAATGTGATTTCTAATGAGGGGGAACTGTGTATGTGTGTTGCATTTTTAAGTTGACCATCAACTTATGGCGACCCCATGAATTTCAGAGAGAAGGACCATCAGCAAGGAGCTTGGGGTTCCTCAGGGTTCCATTTTGTCCCCCATGCTGTTTAACATATACATGAAACTGCTGGGAGAGGCCATCCAGACTTTTGGAATATGGTACTACCTGTATGCAGAGGACACCCAACTCTACTACTCCTTTCCCCCTGATGCCAAGGAACCCTAAACCAGTGCCTGTCATCAGTAATGGACTGGATAAGGACAAACAAATTGAAATTTGATCCAGACAAGACAGAGGAACACTTTATCAGTTGGAAGGCAGATCAGGGAATAGGGATCCAGCCTATGCTGGATGGGGTCACACTCCTCCCCCCCTTTTTAAATGATTTATCATGTCAGAAGCAAATTGAGGATACAGTTATAATGCATAGAAAAACCACATACAAAGTTAAAAACTTGCCATTATACTAAATTTCTTTTGCTCAGAAGCTGGCCACTTTGAGTGCCTCTGGTGTTGCCGTAAGAAGGTTCTCTGTTGTGCATGTGACAGAGCTCAGGCTGTATTGCAGTAAGTGCTCCCCTGAAGACAGAAGTTACCCCTGAAGACACAAGTCCACAGTTTGGGGGTCCTCCTGAACTCAATGCTGAACCTGGAGGCCCAGGTATCTGTAGTAGCTGGGAGGGCCTTTGCACAATTAAAACGTGCACGCCAACTGCTCTTGTTCCTTGAGAAGCGAGATCTGTCCGTGATGGTGCATGCCTTAGTTACATCACGTCTGGATTACTGTAACACGTTCTATGTGGGGCTGCCTCTGAAGAGTGCTCAGAAATTTCAGCTGGCCCAAAGAGCTGCAGCCAGGTTGCTAACTGGGGCTGGGTACAGGGGGCAGACAATCACCCTGTTGCAGCAGCTCCACTGGCTGCCAGTATGTTTCCGGGCACAATTTAATGTGTTTGTTATGACCTTTAAAGCCCTAGATGGTTCAGGTCCAGGCTATTTGGTTGACCACATTTCCTTGTACTAACCTATCTGGGCTGCAAGATCTTCAGGAGAGGCTCCTTTCTCAGCCCCACCTCCATCTTAAGCTTAGTTGGTGGGAACGAGAGAGCGGGCCTTCTCTCTCGATGGCTACCCCTCGACTCTGGAACTCTCTTCTTCCCAGGGAAGCCAGAATGGGCCCCTCCCTGCTGTCCTTCTGGCAGCAGGCTAAAACATTTTTATTCAGGCAGACTTTTAAAGATAAATATGTTTAAGATCTAGTCAGGGGGTGCTGTGGTTTTTAAGTGTTTTGAAGGTTTTTAACTGTGAATTTTTTAGTGCTTTATGTGTTTGAATATATTTTAATGTTTGCATTTTTGTATCGTTTAAATTGTATACTAATGTTTTTATGTCAAGCTGCTTTAAGTCCCCTTTGGTGTATAATAATAATAATAATAATAATAATAATAATAATAATAATAATACCACCTGCCAGCTGCAGAAGGCCACCTTACTGGGATCTGCGTGCATTATTCGCTGATACATCACACAGTCCTAGACACTTGGAAAGTGTCCGCTGTGTGATTCAATACAACAGCCAGCAGAGTGTCTGCTGCGGACTCATCTTGTTGTGTTAATAATAATAATAATAATAATAATAATAATAATAATAATAGACATTGACAAAATTACGATCTGCCAACTGCAAAACGCCACCCTACTGAGATTTGCGCGCATCATCCAAAAATACATCACACAGTCCTAAACGCTTGGGAAGTGTTCAACTTGCGATTTTGTAATACGAAATCCAGCATATCTATCTTGTTTGCTGTGTCATACTATGTTGTTGTGTCTATTATTATTATTATTATTATTATTATTATTATTATTATTATTATTATTATTATTATTATTATAGTTCTTGAACAAGGAGCACCCAGAAGAGGTTTTGCGAGTTCCTTTCTTTGAAATATACCATCTGGTCTTTGCTGTTTTCTATCAAAGTACTAGCTAGGGCTGAGCCCTAAAGGACAGTAAAATGGAATATTTTGTCAAGGAAGTGGTAAATAATTGGTGTGTGTTTTGAAGGTCATGAACTCTCAGTTGCTTCCCCATGCTTATTAAAGATGGCAAGCTAGATCTGAGAGTTGTGCTTCAAGTCTCTTCCACTAAGGTTGAATTAATAGCAAGAGTGCACCAGTCTCTGAGATCTGGACTTCTGATAATAATAATGATAATAAATACTTTATTTATAGCCTGTCCTATCTCCTCGAGGGGACTCTGATATTTTCCATGTCCAGAAATGCATTTTTTCCTTTACATTTTAATCCCTAAAGCACATCTTACTTTCTACCAATAAATATTTATGAACAAGTAGAAACTTTGCTTTGATATCTGCTGGGAAGGCCCTTTTCTCTATCCTACCACATTCACTGGTACATCTGGGAAAAGAACAGAGAGGACCTTCTCAATGGCTGCCCTCCAAGCTCTCGAACTCTTTTCTTAGAAAAGTAAAACTGGCACCTCCCCTCCTTTATTTTTGCAGATAAGTAAAGATTTTTCTGTGTTGGCAGGCCTTTGATGAATGACCATAACAGTGACCTTGATATTGCTAATGTGTGTATTTAATTGTGTGCATAATAACTTGGTTTTAATGTTTCTTTTTGTTTCATTTTCTTATAACTTTTGAGTCTTGTGGATTTTTTAAGTGTTGTAAGCTGCTTTGAATTTCAGTCTGGAAAGGGGGATGATGATATTGATGATGTTGATGATGATGATGATATGGATAAAGCTTTGAGGATTAGGATTTCTTTCGTTTTTCAGTAGATTTGGATATGGTCCATCTATAGACCAGCTTTAACCCATCAGCCAGAATTTCATTCCTCTGAATTAAAGAAACAGACAGGAAAGCCAAATGAGACATTAGGAATCAGTGAGGTAGATAATTCAGAATATTACATCTGGTTTTTTTTTTAAAAAAATCACATATCATATTTTTCTTAATATTGTGAATGCTTGAAACCTGGTGGGGGTTTATTCCAGGACTTCCCTTATGGATACCAAAATCCATGGATGCTTAAGCCCCATTAAATAAATATTTGGTTTAAAATATTTTAAGTAATGGATGGTTGAATACAGAATCTATGAGTTAATTGATATGTGATAGAAGAGTAATGTGAAAATTGGGTTGCTGTGAGATTGTAATGTGAAAGTCAACTTTGACCTTATACTACTTTTCTACTCATGGAATAATGTTTGTGTAAGACTTAAAAGGCCAGAAGAACTAAATTTTCCTTTTGTTCTTGGCCCACAGCTAAAGGGAAATGAATATAAGTCTAGAAATTTTAAACAAAAATTTGATCCAAAAGCCTTCGTCAACTTATCTATGAATCAACTAAGTGTTTGTGCTTTAATTCTTACGTAACCACCCCCTTCTCTGAGTAGAGTGCAAAACGTGAAACACTTATTCCTGGGAGAACCTAAACATATATGGGGCCCCCTACTCTCTTCATTGTGGCACCATTTCTGGTCTTTTTGAATGCTTAGGTAGAAAAGACCACTGTCCCCCTAAGGCAATGCTTTTTCTTGTCTGTAGAATAACTCTTGGGTCAAAACCGACCCCTGACTTATAAACGAGACCATCTTATACATGAGTATGTATGGTAAGTTAATATACCAACTACATAAAGAGAAGAAATAAATAAAGGACAGGGTGGGGTTTGCTGTAGCAGAAGAAAGAAAAGTCCAACAGAATTGCTGTACTGTGAAAAGGCTTAGCAGCACATTTGATCCAGCAGTAATTCAATGACATCACGATTCCAACTTTGAGCCAATGTGACAAAAATGTGAAGGGAGAGACAAAAGGAAGCTGAAAGCATAATCATGCCCCTCCTTTATAGTGAAGGCACTGATTGATGCTTATGAGTTTCAGTAATTAAACAAAAATCCTCTTAAAGAAAATGATTAATGGCTCAGATAAATACTTTGACAACATAAAGATTGCCAAATGGAATATTCACCTTTTTCAATGCATGTTTCTGCTCTGTAAAATTAGTTTCCCAATCCAAAAATATATATTTGATAATTTGCAGGATGGCATATTCATTTATAATGATGTATATTAATAAGAAAGGCAGGTTAATTATGAAGCGTATCAGGGACAAGATCATGACATGCTTTAAGTTAAGCACCAAGAGAGTGTTACATACGTGCATGCTTTTCTACTTAAAGCCAATGGGATAAATACAGCATTTTGGCTTGAGCTAGATTATATTTCTGTTTTGCAAAGTTTTTGGAGTTTCACCATTCTTGGAATCCAGAAAGGGATCCCAGGTCTCTTATTTTACCACTGTCTCTCTTATATGCATCAAATCAAAATTAGTTTTGGCCAATATTCAATTCAATCATTACATCTGCAGAAGTAGTTTATGTGAGTACAATGTAATGTACTAAAATAAAAGGGGAGCAATGACCTATGGCATTTCTCCCTACATACTGTAAAACCCTTTAAATACATGAGAAACACCTGGGAAATTCTCTGAAGCAGGTTTTCAGTGCTGGAGAGGGCTGCAGCAGGGAGAAACTCATACAGTAGAGTCTCACATAAATGGGCCGGCAGAACGTTGGATAAGCGAATATGTTGGATAATAAAGAAGGATTAAGGAAAAGCCTATTACACATCAAATTAGGTTATGATTTTACAAATTAAGCACCAAAACATCATGTTTAACAACAAATTTGACAGAAAAAGTAGTTCAATATGCAGTAATGCTATGCAGTAATTACTGTATTTATGAATTTAGCATCAAAATATCATGACGTATTGAAAACATAGACTACAAAAATGCGTTGGATAATCCAGAACCTTGGATAAGCGAGTGTTGGATAAGTGAGACTCTACTGTAATCTCAATACTATTGCTACCATCATGCCCAATTTCAGTTTTTGTCTACTTTGTCTTAAAACAAGCAAACAGGAGGCCAGTTTAACTTGCCACGGGGTCAAGTAGAGAGCTTTGCATTTTCCATAACTACTAGGGAAACTAGCATTCCAGGAATCAATTGGCAGATATGATTGCTCCACAGAAGTTCAATGTAAACTAATAATCCTTTGGCAGCTGTTTTACCACACATGTAAAGAATGCCCATAAGTATCACCTCCACCATTTGCTGGAACATGATGAACTTTCATGGCCTACATAATGCTCTCTTAAGGAGCTCAGTTATGCATGTATGGTTTTGTTTTCACACCTGTAGCATCTTATATTTCCTGCAGATTATCATGTGACCCAAAAGAAGCAGGTGTCAGGTAGCATTTGTCTCTTTAAAGGAGGTAATGCCAAGAGCTGGCAAGATCAGCCACTTAGAGGAATTACAGCTGAATATTGATAACACCTGTATGGCATTACAGGGTTCTCCACCTTAGGTAGTCAGTCTAAATTACCAAACAATGTTCTTACTAAAGAACAATGTACATCAGGAGAAGCAAATTGAAATTGTTCTCTAATACTTGCCAGAGTACTGGCAAACCAACTCTGAATCGATCTGGCCAAGAAAATCCCATGATACAAAAGCCATAAGGGAACCTAATGGAGGGAATTAGGATCAGCTGGAGGGAACCTAAGAATAACAGTTGGAATCTCAAACACACAATATTCTGAAGAGTAGTGATGGAAATTCTTTGTGATAACTCAAGAGTAGATTCATACACATATATACATCATCTTGTCAACTAATGATTTATGCAGGAATAATTATTTTCCTCCATTATAAAATAATCAATAGTGGTGATGTGATGTCCTTAACAATATAAAACTCCCTCAATAAATGCAGGTTGAACGAGTTATGAACAGAGGTTAGAAATGTTCCTTTTTGGACTACACCTCCATGAATCTCCCATCTAGTAGGGGATGTCCAATGCATTTATTTATTTATTTAGCTTATTTTTACCCCACTTTTCTCTACCCCAGAGGGGACTCAAGGCGGCTTACATATAGCAACTATTAGATGCCTTAAAATACATACAAACAGAGCTTTGAAATAGTTAAATTAAAATTACTACATATTAAACATTAAAAAACATTACATTCAATATTAAAATCACAGCATCCAATAATAATAATAATAATAATAATAATAATAATAATAATAATAATACATACCTGATACAAAAGGATCCAGCAAAAGGAGCAGCACCAGGAAACTACAGGCCAATAACGTGTCTGCCCACTATGTTTAAACTACTGACTGACATCATAGCTGACAGAATTCAAGACTATCTTGAAGAAAAAAAACATCTTGCCAGATGAACAGAAAGGCAACAAATGGAAAAGCAGGAGCACAAAAGACCAGTTATTAATTGACAAAATGATTCTGGAGAACTGTAAAAGCCGAAAAGCTAATCTTCACATGACGTGGATTGACTACAAAAAGGCCTTTGACTCACTCCCACACAGCTGGATCATCAAGTGCCTGGACGCCATCGGGATTAGTAAAAACGTTGGCAACCTTCATTGAAAACATGATAGAGCACTGGAAAACTGAACTGTTTGTTGGAAATGAAAGCTATGGACATCAGGAGAGATTGTCAACATCAGGAGAGGAATTTTCCAGGGAGACTCATTGTCCCCTCTGCTTTTCATTATTGCCATGTAACAACAATCTTACATTGTCAACAATCTTACAAAAAACAAATCTCGCCTATCAAACATCTAAGAAATCTCACAAAATTTCGCATCTGATGTACATGGATGACCTGAAGTTGTATGGGGAAACGGAAACTGAAATCCGAATTTTTAGCACTGAGTTTGGTTTGGACAAATGTTCGACAGTGGCATTGAAGAAGGGAAAAATCTTTGAAAGTGAGGGCATAAATATGCCTAATGGCCAAACAATAAAGTGTCACCAGCCAGAGGCCTATAAATATCTGGCATATTACAGCTGGACAACATCAAGCATGAACATGTGAAGACTGTGGTCAGCAAAGAATACACACAAAGGGTCAAAAAAATTCTCAAAAGCAAGCTCAATGGAGGCAACACCATCAAGGCCATAAACACCTGGGCTATACCTGTCATAAGATATACTGCTGGCATCATAAACTGGACACAGATGGAACTGGACAACTAGGACACAAAACAAGAAAACTCATGACCATTCATCATTCACTACACCCTCGCAGTGATGTTGACCGGCTATATCTGCCTAGAAGATCAGGGGGCAGAGGACTCTTACAAGTAAAACAAGCAGTCAAAGAAGAAGAACATGCCCTGGCAGAATATGTAAAGCTAAGTGAAGAACCTGCTTTGATTGAAGTCAAAAATCAGAAACTCCTCAAAGCACAGCAGACAAAAAACAGTACAAGAAAACCACACTACAAACTAGAGCTGACAGCTGGCACAACAAAACATTGCATGGAAAGTTCCTTGACAAAATTGAAGGAAAAGCTGATAAGGAGAAGACCTGGCTATGGCTCATGAATGGGACCCTGAAGAAGGAGACAGAAGGCCTGATCCTTGCAGCCCAGGAGCAAGCCATCAGAACAAATGCAATCAAGGCCAAGATCGAAAAATCAGCTGATGACCCAAAATACAGACTCTGCAAGGAAACTGATGAAACCATTGATCATCTCCTCAGCTGCTGTAAGAAAATCAAACAGACAGACTACAAACAGAGGCACAACTATGTGGCCCAAATGATTCATTGGAACTTATGCCTCAAGTACCACCTTCCAGCAGCAAAGAACTGGTGGGATCACAAACTTGCAAAAGTATTGGAAAATGAACATGCAAAGATACTGTGGGACTTCTGAATCCAGACTGACAAAGTTCTGGAACACAACTCACCAGACATCACAGTTGTGGAAAAGAAAAAGGTTTGGATCATTGATGTTGCCATCCCAGGTGACAGTCGCATTGACAAAAAACAACAGGAAAAACTCAGCCGCCTCAGGACCTCAAGATTGAACTTCAAAGACTCTGGCAGAAACCAGTGCAGATGGTCCCGGTGGTGATGGGCACACTGGGTGCCGTGCCAAAAGATCTCAGCCGGCATTTGGAAACAATAGACATTGACAAAATTATGATCTGCCAACTGCGAAAGGCCACCCTACTGGGATCTGCACGCATCATCCGAAAATACATCACATAGTCCTAGACACTTGGGAAGTGTTCGACTTGTGATTTTTGTGATATGAAATCCAGCATATCTATCTTGTTTGCTGTGTCATAATAAAATAATAATAATAATAATACTGGAATAATAATAATAATAATAATAATAATAATAATAATCTTTTATTTATATACCGCTTCATCTGTTCGAGAGTACTCAGTGCGGTTTCCGGCATGTACAAAACAGTCAGTTGTCAAAACAACATACAATGGAATGAACAAACAAACATAATATAATATAAACAATATCATAAGACAGCAGTAAAAACAGTTCAATCTAAAATGAACACAGTTACAGTACCAATCAACATGAAGGAGTCCAATACAGTTATCAGGGCTGCGAGGTAGTCATAATCAATTAAAAAATAGGTAAAGTACTTCAAAAATCATAATCCAAGGCCATTCCATTGTCAGTTATACATAATTCTAAGTCTAATATTGCACTGTGCTGTGACCTGCCTTGAGACACAAGGAGAGCCCATTTTAGGGAGGAGGAAAGAAGAAGAAGAAGAAGAAAAAGAAGAAAAAGAAGAAAAAGAAGAAAAAGAAGAAGAAGAAGTCCCTTCTTTCCAGGATGAAGAAGAGGAATCATCGATGAGAGGCACCCTTTGGGTTCAGGTCGCTTAATTAATTAGAAATCCACTTAAGAATAGCATAGTTTGCTTGCAAGGTCATGGGGGATTTTGTTAAAGGCAGGCCTTGCTGGTAGTAAGAGGTGCCTCACGCACAGCAATGCTTTTGAGGTCTGAAAGGGCTGGTTTGGGCCCTCTTGTTTTTGCTGGGTTGGCGGGTAAGTCGGGCGCTTCAGCTCAACTGGGTTTCCTGTTCAGATATGTAAGCCATATATAGGTAGTGTGGCCACCAAAGGATGGGTATGTATGTGTGCTGAAATAAAAAGAGAAAAGAGTTAGCAAGAGCAGAGGAAATAACAATGTATAGGAAATAATAGATGAAATAACAGTATGGTCTCAGCATACTTTTTCACATACTGCCAGTCCTGGAATGAGAGAGAAATAGCATGAAATGGAGTCTTTCCCACATCCGGCTGCATAAAACCCGGTGTGCCACAGTAATCCTTCTCCTTCCCTTCAACCGCTCCCAAATGTCCAATTATGTGCTGAGACACCACCCTGGGGAAGCACGACACTTCGGTATGGATATGCTCTTATTGATCACCAGTCAAGGGGAACACTTTGCTGTATCCTATGTGTGCAAAACATTTAAAGAGAATTTATGAAAGCAGGAGCAAGAGACAAGGTTCTCTTGTTGGTCACATAGCTATTATCCCTGTTGGTTTTGCTGAGTATTGCACGCCGATGATGGATGTCAGGATTTGTTCCAAGCCAATCCCTTAATTGTTTTCAGCTTCAGCTCTCTTGGCACTGGCGTATGGTTTTCATTCTGTCTAATGCATCAGGATGCAGAAGAGAAGCATGCCTTTCAGGGTTTTCTTCATTGGAAGGAGGAGACCAGCTTTGCCTGTAATTTTTGGAACTGACCCCCCCCCCCCCCACACACACACAAATCCAATAAGGCCTGCTGCCAAGAAAATGTGTTTAAGATGAAGGACCCAGATTTCACTGTCCCAGCACATTGCTCTTTATATGAAAAATATTGGCTTCACAGTTTAGAATCATGAGGTTTATGAGTATCGGCAGAATGCTGTGGGTTCAGAAGTTGCACCCACACCTGATACTTACTTAAGACCAGGTTATACAAATTATTCAGTTGCTGACACAAGGCGCCTTTTCAGACCATTTCAATGAAGGGCTTTGGCAAAAATATCTGGCAAGGTGACAAGAGCTATTGGAAAATGTACCAATCAACCTGGCTCTTGGGTAGAACCATTTTAATTGGTCCCCTGCCCATACAGAATTCCAGTAAGGGTGCATCTACACTATGGAATTAATACAGTTTGACACTACTTTTAAGTTCCATATCTCAATGCTATCGAATCCTGAGATCTATAGTTTGGTGAGGGGTCAGCATTTTATGTTTAATCTTTGTTCTGTGTATTTTAATATGTATTTTGTAGAAATATGTTTTCATTTGGGTATTTTATAAAATGTTTTTAGATTTTTAGGGCTCTGTTTTACATTGCCTTCTATTTCCAGTTTTGTCATCTGGTTTTTGCACTTTATCCATCAGCCCAGTCCTTACAACTGATTTGCACCTGCCAGCCCACCTGAGTCCAGAAGCTGTTTATATCAGGCCATTGTTTGTTTGCTCAATGGTTGTCTTTATACTGTGTTATATGATGTTGTTTTATATTGGTTTATGATGTTTGAACTTTATTGTGTTATATTTTAACTATGTTGATTGGGCTTATCCCCATGTGAGCTGCCCCGAGTCCCTTTGGGGAGATGGAGGCAGGATACAAAAATAAAGTTGTTGTTGTTGTTGTTGTTGTTATTTTATTATGACACAGCAAACAAGATAGATATACTGGATTTCATATCACAAAATCACAAGTCGAACACTTCCCAAGTTTCTAGGACTGTGTGATGTATTTTCAGATGATGCGCGCAGATCCCAGCAGGGTGGCCTTTTGCAGTTGGCAGATTGTGATTTTGTCAATGTCTATTGTTTCCAAATGCCGGCTGAGATCTTTTGGCACAGCACCCAGTGTGCCCATCACCACGGGACCACCTGCACTGGTTTCTGCCAGAGTCTTTGAAGTTCAATCTTGAGGTCCTGATAGCGGCTGAGTTTTTCCTGTTGTTTTTCATCAATGCGACTGTCACCTGGGATGGCAACATCAATGATCCAAAACTTTTTCTTTTCCACAACTGTGATGTCTGGTGTGTTGTATTCCAGAACTTTGTCAGTCTTATTATTATTATTATTATTTGATTATGGGTTTTTAGCAATATTGTAACCCAACTCATGTCACGAGAAGAAATAAGAAATAAAATACAGTAGAGTCTCACTTATCCAACATAAACGGGCCGGCAGAACGTTGGATAAGTGAATATGTTGGATAATAAGGAGAGATTAAGGAGAAGCCTATTAAACACCAAATTAGGTTATGATTTTACAAATTAAGCACAAAAACATCATGTTATACAACAAATTTGACAGAAAAAGCCGTTCTATACACAGTAATGCTATGTAGTAATTACTGTATTTACGAATTTAGCACCAAAATATCACGATGTATTGAAAACATTGACTACAAAAATGCGTTGGATAATCCAGAACGTTGGATAAGCGAATGTTGGATAAGTGAGACTCTACTGTAGTAATTATTATTTGGCAGAGAAGGCTAAATATCTTATAGGAGCTCTCTGGTTGAGAATTCTAAACCACAAAGCACAGGTGAAGAGCTGTGTGCCGCCAAAGAACTGAAATTAAGAGCTGCAACATGTTTATTCCCAAGTAGATGCTGCTTTTTCAATGAGTCTTCACCAGTAATGAGAATAAAAGAATGAAGTTACCAATTTTTAAGGGAATGTAATCTCCTCGCCTCCAAATTGGCCATCTCCATATTGTTGGAAAATAGCTGGATGCATCTCAGCTGATCCCTTCAAAAACAAGGAAATGGCTCTGAGTGTGCATCTCTTCAAAGGACAGTTGGGAAAGATTTTAGTTGCCATCTAGTGGGTAAAGAATTCAAAAAAAAAGTTGATTATGAAAATGTAAATTGGTCTTAAGATGTCATAACTCACTATAAGATATGTGCCAATTTTTGTAAATTTCCATGGGAGCTAGAACTGTATGTGATCAAGATGTTCACATATATTCTCACACATATGGGCTTTCAACCTGCCATAACCGCATGATGTAGATGTTTGTGTTACTCATGTATATAGATGCCCTCCATGGTCTATATAGCTCAGAAGAGTTATACTGCAATCAGTGTATTCAGCCAGTTCTCCATATTCATGGATTCTGCACCCACAGATTCAATCATCCATGGCTTCAAAATATTTTTTAATCCAAAAAGCAAACCTTGATTTTGCCAGTTTATATAAGGGACACCATTTTATTATGCAATTGAATATAATGACACTTGAACATCCATGGATTTCGGTATCTATGGTGGACATAGGAACCAACTCCCAGAAGATACTAAGGACTCCCTGTATTATATGTCTGAATAAAACATTTGGTCAGAATTAATAATGTGTGTAATTAATGACATCATACCACCTAGTCCAATCCACTGCCGAAGTACCCAGTTCAGTAAGCATAAAGCCTGTTTGCCATTAATTGGTGCGAAGACAGAGTTCAGTGTTCTTATCTGCTGCAGTCTCCATGTCTAAACAGACTTACCTCTTTTCTAGAATATGGCTTAAGTGCACTGCAATGTCAACTCACCAGGATATTCATTGGAAGTCCTTCTCCATCATGAAGACAGCTGGAGGTGGATTTGAGATGAATATTTGGGGGTGAGGGATGGAGTGTTGATTTGTTGGTTGTTTGGTCAAGTAGATGTGCCATTACAGAAAGGATTTGGAGAACACAAAAAAGATGTAATAGCTGTTTCACTGAGGCTAAAGAAGGACACACAGACACATGCACATACATACAATGACCAGTGAATTCCCATTTTTATTCCAGAACCAGAGTTATGTTTTTGTACCATATTTTTAAGCTTCTAGAAAAGCTTTATGGTCCCAGGTGCATTGGTTATGGATAGCTTTATTGGGCCCTGCAAGCCAACAGCCCCATATGTCCAGTGGCGTTCCTTGATACCATACCTCTTTCAGCCATGCAAGGGTTCTTGAGGTGTGCTTATAAATGCACCAGTAAATGTACCAGCTGTACTCATAAACGTGCATTAGTGGCCTCGTTTCAGCTGCCTTACAAAGCACTCACAGCAATAAATCTGAGGTCAGTTCATATATGTATTCAAAAGTATTTTTAACACATTTGAAAAACAAATTGAAGATAAAATTGAAGATAATCTCCAGCATGTTTCATCTTTATTCCCTGCAGGATGTATAGTGGAACATTTAAAAAGTCAATGGGATGAAAAGAAAATCCTTTAAAGAACAGAATCTTTTTACCCAACCCCAAAACCTTTCCTTCTCTATAAGAGAAGCTTTTGAAACATCATTTTCTCAAATCCTAAAGACAGTAACACCTGTGGATGCCAACTGACACTTCAGATTCAAGTGGACAATTTGTACTGGGAATTGCTTGTTGTACATGTGAGAGACCTACGGATTTTAGAATAGGATGAAAACAAGAGTGGACTGCAACAAAACCTTGCATGTGTATGGTGTCCTTTTTCAGAATTAACAATTCCAATAGTACTATCCCATCCAGTTTTACATTTTGTTACTCCAACAGCATTTGTTGCTCATTAGTTGATTGATTGCCCTTGAAATTACACAACCTTAAATTTTCTGGATGGTATCTATCCACTTCAGGGCTACTTTAACATATTTTCAGTTACCACTGGGTGCGCAGTCTCCAACTGTCGCAGTTAACACTGCTATTTCACTGTTCAATTGCCCTTAAAATGCCTTTCACTTTATCCCTTCATCCTTTGCTTACTTTGGTTACTGCAAGTGGAATTGAAAGTGCAAAAGTGGTTTGTACTTAATTTATTCAGTAGAAAGGAGAGGAGGGGGACAAAGTGCAGCTTTTCCAGTAGACCTAGCCAAAAAGACACATTTTGCAATTTTGCTACAGTCGCTCCTAGTGAACAGAACATTTTGTGCTGCATTATTCCAAATTACCACCTGAGGTAAGGAGAAGGAATACAAGCACTTCATGAAAAGCAAAGGATGAGGAGAGCCCTGCCAGTTCAGAGAAGCGATGAATTACAACACCTCAGAACCCACAACCCTGTATGGTTTGAATCCAGGTTATTTGAAGGACCATATCTCTTTCAGAGCCTGTTAAGATGCTAAGATCATCTGGAGAGACCATTTTCTCTGTTCCAATACCAGTTCAAGCATGTTTAGTGGGAACAAGAGTGATAGGGCCTTTTCAGAAGCTGCTCCCAGACTCTGGAACCTGCTCCCAAGAGAGACCAGGATGGCCCCATTCCTGCTTGCCTTTTGCAGGCAGATGAAAACATACCTCTGCCCTCTGGCATTTGGGGAATGAGGAGAGATGGCTGCTGGGCATGGTGTGACAGGCTTTCGGGAGCTGTGTTTAAATTTTATTTTAATATTTTTATGTTAAATGACACAATGGATTTGATTTTTTAAATATATATATATATATTTCAATGCATTTGTATTTGTATTGTTTTTATTTGTATTGTGTCATATTTGTTGTTAGCTGCCTTGAGTCCCTATACTTGGAGAAAGGTGATATAAAGATAAAGTAAATAAATATATTAGCTATGGATCAAGCATATTCTCATGCACTCTTTCTTACAAACACAGAGATCCCACACATCTAAATTCCTTAAAATAAGGTCAATACTGCATTCTTATTTGAATTCTTTTTTCCTCGTTACAGTTTCACTTCCCTTTTTAAGATTTGCATAAACTTCTTTTATAAGACTTGTGTTGTGAATGCACCTTCAGAGACTGTGAATGATAGTGGTGGGATCAGGAGAGGAAGGAAAAACCCTCGCGAGGAGGGCTTGTTGGAGGATTTGTTTAGGAAAAGGATCAGGGAGACTGATGGGGAGTCTTCTGAGGAGGATTCATGTGGGGATCCTGAGGTGGAAATGGATGCTGGGGGAACAGGTGTTAATGGAGGAATTGGGCACGGACTGGGCATGGGCACCGGAGATGCTTGGGGATGAATCGGGGCCCATGGATACTGCTGATGCTGGGGAAGCTTGGGTGTCTTCAGAAGCAGATCCCACTTGGTCTGCTTGGAGGAGTGAGAGGGGGTCCACAGGTGTGGATAGAGTTGGGCATGGGCAGGATAATTGGGACTGATGAGGAATTCGGAACACCTGACCCAAGGGCATTGGCTGTGTGGAGTTCTGATTCAGATTAAGAAGTTGAGACACCTGCTCTTTGGGCGTGGATAGTTTGGAATCCCAGGGAGACCTGGATATATTGCGGTTGTTTGGCCATTATACCTTGCGTGTGGCAAGGTGTTGCTGGGCGCCATTGGGTTTCGTGTGTGTGTTACTGAAGACTGGACTGGGACTTCGCAACAGATGTAAATTTAATCTGGGTTATTCTGCAACGGAGGGCTGGAATTGTGTGGGTTTTCCTGGACTGCACTGTTATTACTATTTTGTATTAGCTGCTGTTCACCCTCATTGCTTTGGCTCTCTGTGCCATTTCATGTTGTGACCTTCTTGGATGACTTCAACCTCTCGGACCTTGGACCTTGGACTGGAACTTGACTCGGCTTTGCTCTTTGCTCTCAATCCATGACTTGGCTTCGTTCTCTATTCCTTGGCTGTCTGCTGTTGCTGACTACTACCTTCACTCCTGATACCGACACTGTCTGCTTATCCCGATTTCGGACCGGCTTGACGACCCTTTCCCGCTCTGCTCCTTTAACTCTTGGTTTGGTGTATGTTCCAGCAGCGGTTGCTGTGAACTTGCCAGCGTCTCTCTGTTTCGCTGGCTTTGCTGCTCTCAACTGGGAGTTCCCTAGCTCAGTTTGGGCGTTTGTTTGTTTTGAACTCCTATTTGTACTTTTGAGTTTTGGGAAAGGTTTGTGGGCTTCAAAACTACTTGCTTTAGTTCATGCCTCCATTTTTCAGCCCATTGTGAACTTTTGGGTCAAGTTCTAGAACTTTAAGTTTAACCCGTATTATATTTCTGGCTAATCCGGATTATTTGCCAGTTCTTGTTTTTTGGGGTTTTACCCGCTTGTTCTACTTAATAACACTGAAAGTTAAGTGTTTTAAGTCTTTTTAGTTTGTTGAGCTACTTTTTGGACTGTTGCTTTAATAAACTCTATTTTGCTCTCTAATTGGCGTCTGACTTTTGACAACTCCATTTTCCTTTCTTCATTCACCTTCTCCAACTTCTAATTTACTAATCTTTGTGGGTGCCAGGGCTGCATGACCACATGATTGGTATGTTATAGAGAAGCTGAGATTTTACCTGACTTAAAATGTACATTGGTTATAGGACATGGAGATAAACATAGTTTATACATTTTTTTGCATTAATTCTGCAGTATAGATGCAAACTCTGAAAGCCTAATCTTAATAAATCAATCATGGTTTGTAGATTCAACCAACAAATTTAAAACAAGTTTATTTTTCTTATTAAAGGATTCAGTTGCACCATACATTTCACAGTATTCCTCCTGTTATCATCAACAGCAATTGACATTCATGTTTGATTCCTGTTAGTTTAAATGTAGGCTTTTAACATGTTCATGTGGCATGTAAATTATCTGCTGAAGAGCATCCAAAGATGCCAGGTGAATAGTGCAAGAGATGTCAGGAGGGATTACATTCTGGAAAGCAAACGTCTGTCTTAAAATAGACCAAATATGAGAATCATAAAATGTTTTCAAGGGAAGTTTTAAACTGCTTCCTATTACTGTGCAGTCAGACACAAACTCTGGAAATTTCAAGGTCCAAATCATAATATTACTCTGAACTGTTATAATAGTTAGCAAAAAAAGAAAGCAGCTGCTTTGTATTCTCTATATTTCATAGAGTACATTATGAAGAAGCTATAAATGACAGTTTTTATGTTCAACAAGTGACAGGACATTATTTTATTATGGTTTGGGGGTATGCTTTTGAAGAATTCTTCAAGGCAATTTTAGGATATGTGATTATAGAACACACATGTAAGTGACTTCCACCAAATAGTTTTGATTACTCCAGATAGTTCCCATCCCTAATCTTTCCACATACTTGCTCTGTTTTGATACACATGTGAGGCCAGTTGACTTTCCCTGTTAACACTGGCTTCAGCCTTCTGTTAGTCATAGCAAAAGGAAACAGGAACTGTTTGCTCAAAGTTTGGACATCAGCTCCACTTAGAGTTTCTTAAAAGTCCCCTTTTATGCTCCTTTTTTTGGGTAAACTTCCCTAAGGAACCCAAGGATCCTATAACTATTTTGAAGGTGGTGGAGAGCTCGACACTGACTAGAACTTCATTTTGTTACTTGAAAGCATATTTTTACAAAACAGTGAAAGCACCAAACATATTGCATTAAAATGATGAAGAAGAAAGGAGGAGGAGAAGGGGGGGGAAAGAGGAGAAAGAGTTGATTGAAAGAGACAGCAATTACCCTCAAAGGAGTAGCAAAAGAACAATGCAGGCAAACATCAGTCAACAAATACCTCTTGACATAAAGACTCAGGGCCCTTCCAGACAGGCCCCAAAATGCAGAGCCTATTGCGCTTTTGGCAGAGGTGTCCAAATGACACCTCCAATAAAAGTGAATTAATTCAGGACAAAGCAGGTAAACCCTGCTTTGTCCAGAATTAGATATCTGGTAAGATGTGAATCTTTGGTAAGATCTGGGCCTTACCAGCTGTGGGCCCAGTGTGGATTGGTCCCGGGGACCATGTCACGTGATCCCCAGGCCCAATCCACACAGCCCTCTCTGTTTTTCAGGCTCCATGAGCCTGAAAAATAGAGAGCGCACACCCCCCCTCCCCACCTCCCCAAAAAAGCATTTAAAAGAAGAAATAACTTACCCAACCACCATTAAAGTATTCCTGCAATCCTCCTGGTGAGCAGAAATGATGCTCCAGGAGGTGGAGGGCGAGGAATGATTTTCCTCCTTGCCCCCTGCCTCCTGGCACATCATTTCTACATGCCAGGAAAAGTCTAGGAATACCTTAGTGGCGGCTGGGTAAGTTATTTATTCTTATAAGGGCTTTTTGGGAGAGGGGTTGGGGTGGCTGGGTGCCATCCTGGTAGTCCCTGGGATGGTATCTAGACACTCCACCAGGAAAGCCTAAGTTTTTTTGTGCAGTGGTGGAGCCAAATCCATGCCATAGCAGGTTTTTAAAATCTGCTTTGGTGTGGCTTTGGGTGTTGTTTGGAAGCACCTTCAGCTTTACAAAGGCTTTTATGACTGCCACCCCTCTGTTGTTTCTTACTCATCTTCTGTCTAATTGGAACATTTTAAGCATTTCTGAGGGATGACAAAGAAGGGCTATATTGTCATGGCCAGCTCAGATAGGCTGAGGAGTGGCTGGAAAGGCCAGTAGAAGAGATGGAGGTAAGCAGCTCCCAGCAGTCTGCTAACTCAGTTACTGCCAAAGATGAGCCCTTAGTTTAAGCAAACACTTCACAGCAATTTGTACAAGCCCCTCCTGCAAGCATGTCTGAACATTGATTACAGAGGGCAGGGATGCACAGGTCTTGTAGATTAGCTGAAAAACACTTGTTAATCAAGCAGCAGCTTAGATTTTGAGATATAAAACTCTTAGTGCTTTGACTCTTTTGCTGTAAACAATGTCATTATATGGGTTGAGTCAAATGCCTGTTTGTTCTTGATCTAGGATCTGACTCTGTTGCTTATGCATATGAGATGTAGAGAATCTCCTGATGCAAATCCTGGAAGAAGGAATATATTCCTGATTATAATGATTTACCTTGGTAAGATAATAAATTACAATTTACAAAATCTCAACTTCTCATTATACTGGTGGGATGTGAGCTGGCAGCAAGCTAGGGATTTGGTAAATATCAAAATATTAATAGTGTCTGGTGGCAGTAAAAAAAAGAAAGGACAAAGTTCAAGCTGGGCATAATTGGAAAAGGAATCAGAAATAAAACTTCCAATATCATACTAACATTATACAAATACATGGTGTTTTATGATTCATGTGCCAAAATAACTTGGCTGATTTTCAGTCCTGTGTGTGCACCTTATCTTGGAAAGGTGAGTGTTATTTCTTGTTCCACTCTGGATAGCAAAATATCTTAGGACTGCTTTATATACTTGCATATCATTCCAGGCAAAATGTTTGCGTAGTATGTGCTTGTTTAGAGACTCATTGGAAGCAGTTTGATCATTGCTGAGCCACTGTATCAAGTCCAGTCTCTTAAATTAAGAAGGTTTAGGATATAATAAAAGTACATTTTAGGTATGGAGTGGCTAATAGAAGGAGAAAGTTCACACACAAAAACATTGTAGACCAAGGTCAGACTTTGCCAATCAAAACATTTCTTCAGAAGCCATTCTTGGCAAAGTAAATGATTCATCAGGAGTGGAAATGTGGAAAAAGTAACATTTTATCAGAAGTGGAGTTACATTTAAAAACTATATCAGAAATAGATGCTGCCACAATTTAATTAGGCTCAAAGTGGAGTTTTGTAGGAGACAAATAACGTTCCATAAGCAGCAAAGCTGTTCCAAAAATAATGTTTTATTAGGGGAGGAGATTGGTGAGAATAACATTTTTATCAGAATTGGAGAGCTTAATGGAATGATGGATTTAGTGAGAATAATGTGCTAACAGTTCTTAATTTCCAGTGGTGGGAGGGAAATTTCTCCTGAGAAAACATCATTTCTACCTAAGTACTCGGTCTAGCTAAAATGCTAGTTTTGACAAGCTGTGAAGATGATAAAATGTTATTTTTGGCAATTCCAGTCCTTCAAGTGGTGCTTTCCCCAACTTCCCATCAAAAGAAGGAGGTGTAAATTGATTCATACACCTGTAGGTGAACCAAGTATCTCATCAAAGTATGTGAGATTTCTCATATTTTAGGCTGATGGACAGATATATTGAAATGACCTTATTCTATTTTACTATCTGGATTACAGGGTCTATTTGGACAATCAGATCCTGGATTTTATGGGTCAGTATATGAAAAAACTGTACGCACCCACATGAAACCCTTTGCTATTGCTTTGTCTTTTGTGCAAGGGATGAAAGTAAACACCAGGAAGCCACAATATCCCATTTTGTCCAAATTGGGAATTAATGGTTATAGCTTTCAAGCAAGACCACTGTTCAGAAGCCTGCTCACAATAGTTTTCCAGGTCATACAAATCAGTTAACTGTAGCTTCCTGGTTTCTTCAGAAAGTGTCCTTGCCTGCGGGAATCCATTTGGCAAAATCGTAGTCTAAACCAGTCCAGGTTTAGGAAAACAAGAAGTGCCATCAAGCAATCCAGAATCTAGAAATCCAGCAATGTCCTCAGGTGATTGAGGAGTGAGAGCCACAGAAGCAGACAACTTGTTTCCAGCTAGGGGCACCAGCTAAAATCGGCTCTTACATGAGTTGCAACCAATTTTTAACAAGGAGCACCTGCCATGCTGCCTTGCAAGAAGCCTCATTAGCATCTCTGCTGTGTGCTCTTCACCCACTGGGTTCATGGACTCAGAGGTTGTGCTGTTTCCTCAGCTGCTGCTTCTGAAAAGTGAACTGTCAATGGATCCTGGCTTTGTGTCTCCTGAACCTGCCCTTCAACTGCAGGGCTCTCTTCAGAGTCTGAGTTCTGGTTCATGACAATTTCCTGATGTTGTTGCACTGTAGTTTCTAGCATTCACAACTGGCTATGTTAAGTGCTTATGGGAGTTGGAGCATAATATCTTATGGGTTGCAGTTTAGTAACCCCACACATGATGCACATTTAGTCATCTTGCCAAAGATAAGCAGGTCTAATTAGATCTGGTGGTCAGTGCCCGGAAGGGAGACTACCTTGAACTGCAGCATGGAAGAAGGAGGGGATATTATACATGGACTCACACAAATAAACCGATGTCTTATAATTTGTACATTTGTTATTTGTTTTGCCGTGTTCGTAATTTGTGATTGACTAACATTCTCTGTGAAGGTTTTGCCCATATATCATATGGGAGACTGCAGGGATCAAAACCAGAAGAATTTCAAATACTACCCAACAATAAATAAATAAATCCCCAATTGCTTTGTTGCTATAACCCCAAAAGTGTCATACTGAAGTATACTAGTGTAAGAAAATTTCAAGAGGCATGCTTCAGATCCAACAAGCATTGCAGGCCAGGAATAGTCCAGCTTTGACTTCATCCTTTCTACATCATTTTAAATGTGATTTTAACGCACCTGGGTCACCGTCTATAACCCGACTTCTTCAGATGTATTTCTGATCGTACAACCCCCTCCACACACATCTTGCGAAATCAAGTTGTGTGTAAATAGTGTCTTATGGATTGTACTATATGTGAACTAATCAAAGAGCAACTGATCAACATCCAACCTAAACTAATTGAGGGTGAAGTCAAACTAATCAAAAGCAAAGTAAAACATTCTGAGGGAGGTAAATGTGAATCTGAGTATTTGTTAAAGAATACAAATACTCAAAAGTTTATTTATGAATTTGAAAAGCCCTTTTCAGTTCAGCTTTATTTATTTTGGTTTTGTTCCAAGGGAATTTTTTACCTTCTGAATTTCACATTTGAGTCTCAAGGTTAAATGAACAAAAATGTAATATAAATCCCACCTGAAGTTACCAAGCATCACTAGGCTTCACCTCGATGCCATATGAAAGCCAACTCTGCAAACTTATATTTTATATGGCTTCAACTGGAAAGGCATAAATTTATTCATTTGTGACGGTACTCAGCCTTATGAAAGGGATTGTGAAATGCACAGCAAAGCTCTCATAAATCCTGGGGCAGGATCTCAGTTCAATCCCTCCTTACTTGAAAAAAACCCTGTATAGAGGTTGGTTTGCGTATTGACAACATTTGAGTGGCTCAGTCTTCTCAAGCAATGATTTAGGATTAATGTGGGGGCCCTTTGATTGAAGATATTCCCACATTAAAATTGTCTTCTACGTACATTGAATAATTTTTGACATGTTGGATTGGCTTCTCACCTAACTTGGATAAGAATTTTCTAGTAGTATGGTTGTATCAGAAGAGTGGATGATATCAGAACTATTGGAAATAAAGTGAATTTATTTAATTACCCCAGAAGTAACTTATCAGCCACTGGGATACAAGGAACCAGAACATGTATCCCTAATAAGGAGGGAGAAAGAGATTCCCGGTATCCAGTAAATATGAAGAGGACAGATACCTACATCCTGGTCTCGACTATATCCACCCAATCTGGACAGGGAAATCTTAAATAGACACTAGCTATAAAGGCTACTGTCACTGCAGGAGGTACATTGAGAATATCTCACTATGGGACTTTTGTATGGCCCATTTCCATATACCCAGGAGGTTGAGATCCTGTTGCTAAAGATCCTTAGTGATTGTGAGGGCAGGATGTTCCTTAGACTCATGGTTAGAGTTCCATTTAGCTATGGATAAAATATAATTTTTGGTTTTTGCTTTCTCTTTCTTTTTGTTAAATGACTTACACCAATTTTAAGATGCCAATTCTTTAATCTTAGTGTACATTTATTCCTCTGCAATGTTTAGCCTATTTTTCATGATTTAAGTCATGAGTTGTAAGTGTTGACTCTCCAATTCCCCACCCTTTACCCCCAACCAGAGTGGTATGACTGGGAAAGATCTCTTTGCTGGCCTCCAATGAGAAGAAGCCATGAGTACATTGCATCCAGGTGCTATATACCAGGACATAAAGACAGGGGTGAAGCAAAACCAATTTAAAGCTGTGCTGCTCCCTACTCCTTCTCTTGAAGCAAAGAACTACAGCTCACCCTTAAGCCTTTTGGCACAGTGTAAGTTCATTGATCACTCCAGGGCTGGGTAGGATTTTTAACCCCTTTACACTATTAGTAGGGGGAGTGATAACTGGCCAGGATGAATTTTAAACAGGCAACCATTTGGCAGATATTGGGAGAGAAATGAAGAGTTGGATTAGCATGTGTTGCAGCCATTTAGTGAGGGGTAAGACTCATTAAGCACATTTACAACACCATAAGGGCAGTGCTGGAGAGGTAGGTGGATTTGATGACAACCAGAGGAAACCAATAAGATTTTGACATGTGTCTGAGACCTCAATAGGTGATTTAACTCAGCCATACCACACTCTCCATATTCCTCTTTGAATTTCATTGGCCCACCCGCCAGCCTCCTTCCGCAGGATAGCATTATGTAGTCGCATTAGGGGCCAGGTAGGAACTCCTCCCCCCATTTTTCAGGGTTTTTTTCGCCTACCCTACCTTGTCACGGAGAGTCAAAAAATTGGCTTGGGTGGTGTCAAATCAGTTTTCTTGGTATATATTGGGGGAGCTATGATTTGGTGTTGGATGGGAATTTTGAACCCCCTTACGGGTCAAGCAATCTGGGGGATGGAAGATTATGAATTGCTCTTAGTGGTTTTGGTGTAACACCCAAGGAGGTTGAGGGCTCAAGTCAGGGATGGCAGACTGCTTCAACTGCATCCATATCAGATCATTCCCCAAATAGTTTGATTGTAACTATTCAATAAAACTTGCCATTTGTTCAAGCCATTCCTGTTGTGTGGCCTCTTTATTTATCTGGTTTGTCAGCCAATGCCTCTGCACATCATGAGATCAGAGAAGTGGGGAAGAGACTAATCTTGGGGTCAGCCTGAGGGTTGTGTCTTCATGAGTAGTCACACAACTTGAATTTAATGCTGACTGGAAATCTGTGTCCACTAGAAAGAGATAGCTAATGCCCATTGTGACATTGACAGGAGCATTAATGGGAAGAAAGGTGAAGAAGAGAGAAATTTCACTCCTATTCTTTCATTCATTCCATTTTTACTCATTTCTCCTGTCATGGGGCTCTAGTTATAAAACCTTAAGTTAAAGAATATCGCAGATGTTAAACAACAATCAAACAACACTGTCATTAAAAGGAGATACTTAGAAACAGTTTAAAATACATTAAAATACAACGGAAAGCATGCAAGTCAAAATACAGCACACCACCTTCAACACCATTTTAAGTAAGACAGCCTTAATACTGAATGAATGTGCATTCTCATTGCTTTCTAATCATAGGAGTCTCACATTAATAGGCACCAGGCACTCAGTGCAAGACAGACAAATCTGTTTATGTTCCCTAATCTTTTTAGCTCCCAGCCTTCAACTGTTTATGATATAAGTTTGTCTAGCAACAGAGTGGAACCTAGAGCTGCCATTAATCAACACAAATTGCATAATCTGACATTGACAATATAGAAGTCAGCAGTGAAAAACAGTAATCTTTGGGGACAATGCGACCCATTTCCCACTCAACAGAGGAATATAAAGCAAATCATTACAGAAGACATGAAATGTAAAAATAGGCATACTCAGTATTCTGCTTCCATTAGCAAAATGTAGCATCTGAAAGGTTTTTTGAAATGGACACAACCAGTAGAAGACAGTCATTCTGAACTTAAAATAATTTAGGAGAAATATCAATAAAATAAACAGAACATGGACAAAAGCTAAGTAGGGTGAAGAAATTTGGTATGTTTTATTCCCCTGCTACTGCTACTACTCCCCTCCCCCGAAATACAGTATTTTCTTGGCCTTTGTTGCATAAGAAAGGTTCCTAATTTTATTTGAACGTAGGTTCGTGTGGTTTTTATATGATAAAGAGCTTATTACACAGTGATTCCTGTACATTTAGGTCAGCTGTGGCAATCAATCAATGGACACTTTGCCTTTGGCAGCACATGTTTCCATTAAAAAAAGGAATCCTTTGGAAGCCCCTGTTAGTTAGTAATGACAGAGTAACCTCTGTGTCAAGTAATATACTTGATAAATTTTGCATGTGCTGTTGACTGACAGAAGCTCTGGCTTCCTGTCTAAGCAGCCTGTACAAGCTTCAAAGAGCACAGAAACCTCTTTCTTCTCCGCAAGTGCAAAGACCTCAAAGTAAGACTTGAGCTGAGCAGGAAAACTGTGCTTCCAAGAGGCTAGTGGGACACCCGCGGATGCTCAAATGGAGAAAACATTCTCCTTCCTCCCCTCATTCCTGTCTCTCCTCCTTCATTGGGTTTGCCTATCACTTATAATCATCTTGCGACTCTGTTGGAGTTCTGATGTGGTACTTTGCATGTTCAATTATGTGAAATAACAGTCTGATTGAATGATCCTGCAGCTGAACAGGGTATGAATGTAATTCATGCACTCCCACACTGACCAAGGATTCATCGTCTTTTGAAATTGGGAAGACTGGAGCAACAGCAACAAGGCTTTGTTTAGTCTGCATGGATATGCTAATTATGTCCATCTGGACCTTCTGCCAGGCCTTGTTTTACTTTGATCCACTTTAAGGGACAGCCATAGTTTCAGGAACTTTGTAGATCTTTTGGGATTCTTGTTTATTTTGATGGGTAAGGGCAAGATTAATGTCATTCAGCTCTTTAAAGTCTCAGCCATTCAAGGGCAACATACTCTGAATCGATGCTGTCCATGTCTTCTCCATAGAATTTCATGAGAGAAAAGGAAAGAAAATAAAAAGAGGCACTTTATATGAAATTCAACTTCCTTGTCTGCCATTTTTAAAATCAACAGAAAGTGTCTGTCCATATGATTGCATAGATGTTTACAAATGTGTTCATAATGCCTGCTTAAATGTCTTGAAATGGAGGGCTGGCTTAATAAGTTTTGAAGTACAGTAGAGTCTCACTTATCCAAGCCTCACTTGTCCAAGCCTCTGGATAATCCAAGCCATTTTTGTAGTCAATGTTTTCAATATATTGTGATATTTTGGTGCTAAATTTGTAAATACAGTAATTACAATATAACATTACTGAGTATTGAACTACTTTTTCTGTCAAATTTGTGGAATAACATGAAGTTTTGGTGCTTAATTTGTACAATCACAACCTAATTTGATGTTTAATAGGATTTTCCTTAATCCCTCCTTATTATCCAAGATATTCGCTTATCCAAGCTTCTGCCGGCCCGTTTAGCTTGGATAAGTGAGATTCTACTGTAGTTGAAGAAATACTGGTTGTCCTGCATTGTGGTTCCCTCCACTCTATAACAAAATCCAGGATTAGAGTTGAAAAATATGTACATTTGTCTGATATGCATTATTTATGCAAGCCACATAAGTTACAATGTAGCTGTTGGGTAATTTAATTTTGTTTTAGTAGGAGTGCATACAACTTTGCCTATTTCGTTTTTCTTGACATAATTCTGTAGTACAGATACAGCTAATGATTTGGTATTTAATATGGAAATTTTATTTGATTGATTGAATTACCCACTTGTCTACCATCAGTTGCTAGCTGTTTTTTTTTTTTATTCCTCTGTGGTGCTATTATCAAGCAATACCTGGGCCACCCAAGACACTTTGCTGTCTGAGGAAAAAAAAACAGATATTCTTCCCCTCCATTTTCCCACAAAGGGGCTAAACAGAATATATTTTGAATTTTACGCTAATTCTGATAGTAGGATGGGTTCTTTTGCTGTGTTTAAGCACTGCAGCCTAATTTACAGGTTCTGATCTCCAGTGTTGCGTTGCTGCTTTCACCTCCTAACCATGTCCTTAGAATCGGCTCCCTGAAGCAGTCACCTACTCAAGTTTTATACACATTTGATCTTTTCTTTCTGGGTATTATATGTATTTGATTTTTTTGCCTTGTTTCTCATATTCATTGTGAGCCACTTTGGTGATAAAGGCAGGATAAACAACAAGTAAACAAAGTAAACATTGAATAAATCTACAACGTATAAATAAATATTTTTGGCAAATATTATTTTTAAAAATTGTTTTCAATTTCCCCCCTCAAATGAACAGTCAAAGAGGGGAAAAAAAAGGGGGGGGGAGATGGGAAACAAGAAGACGTAGTATGTAGGTTACCGAACCCTATTAGTTAAACAGTTCCACACGAGTCTATTGCATTGTTGAAGACATTGGGGGAGGGGAATATCATTATACATATCCTTTAGTATAGGAAAAAAGTAAGAGAGAGAAAAAATTCTAACTATGATATCTTCTTTAACAAATGTAGAAGCTTATCCTTCAGGATCTGTGTTGATTTCTTTTGTCTTCTTATATTGTCCCATCTTTTTTTGTCTTCTCCTCCAGATCAACATAATGAGCATTCCTTCTACTTATTAACTTATTCAAACCCTATTTTTCTACTCTTAATACTAGCCATCCATATACATATCTTAGAGTTAATTTCTTTTTAATAGGTTAGTAATACACATGTAAATATTTATTATAATTAATATCTATCTTTCATGTAGATTCTGTACATACTAAATCTTCCTATATAAGGTTTTAAACTTTGTGGTTTTTCTTTACATTATAACTGTATTCTCAATTTGCTTCTGACACAATAAATAAATAAATAAATAAATAACCTTCTTGAAATTTTGCACCTTTCTATTCTAATTCAGAGGTATTAACTCATCAATTTTCTAGTATTTTTTACCTCTTAAATATGCAGATTATATAATTTATACACATATATTATTTCATATTACTTATAGTTCATAATTCCTGTTGTGATTATCTTCTTCTAATTTTTTAAAATAAAATCCATAAAAGATTTCCATTCTTATTGTAGTTTCTGTGTTTGTTGTAGAATTAAAGTTTATTTGTTAATTTCAGCCATTTAATTCTATTCATCTGGTGTTGGTATTCTTTGCTATTTCCATAATTTTACATATTCAATTCTTGCTGCTTTACTCATGTACAGGAAGAGTATTTCCTGATGTTTCAGGATTAGCATGTTTAGTAATCCCAATAAAAAAGGTTTCTGATTTCAGTGTTATTTTGCTTTCTAGTATGTTTTCAATATCAGTATGCATTTTTATCCAGAAGCCTTTAGCCTTTGGGCAAGTCCACAACATGTGATAAAAGGTTCCAGTTGTTTGTTTACATTTACAACATAGATTCAATTTTTTATTTCTTTTCAAGAATTTTTCTGGAGTCATATACCATCTATAAATCATTTTGTAAAAGTTTTCTTTAATAGAGTAGCATCTTGAAAATTGTGATCTTTTTTTTCTAAAGTTCCTCCCATTACTCTAAATTTATTGCTTGTTCTATGTTTTTTGCCCATTGGATCATGGGATCTTTTACCTGTTCATCAATTGTGTATTCCTTCAAAAGGTATTGATATATTTTTCCCATTTTGTTTTTTGTTAGTAGTAGTAAATTCCATTGATTCTCTGATTCTTGTATACCTTGTTTAATATCTGAATGAAGTCTCTGTTGAAGTTGATTGTTAGTTATTTTTCAAACTATGTGTGTTTTATTGTAATTTCATTACTTACACTGACAGAACAGAAATTAGCTTGCCCACATTGGAACTTTGAGTCCATTTTGCATTATAGCCACTGCTAAAAAGTCAACAATGAAAACCATAGCAAAATCTATAATTTATACAGAGACCACAAAATGCAATTTCTCCATTCTGCTTGAACCTATTTTGGATGTGTTCTCTGTGCTACTGAGAAGTCCCGGCACATTATAATTTGTTAAGTGCAACTTCATAACTTCAGCAATGATAGCTGCTGAGCTTACAATACAACACATATGAAAAACAAACAAACTGGTTCAAGTTTACCGTATTTCAGTAAGAATGTAAGCCCCACTTATCAACAGATGTCATTTATCGTGCGTCGGTCAAAATGATGGTGTTTATGGAATGAGAAATTTAAAACCAACATTTGTGTTGGAGTGCTAACAGAAAATGGCTTCTCTATGCCAAAGCAGCCGAGATTGATATATCAGAAAACAACAAACTCAAGCCTAACCAAAGCCATATAACAATGTGTTTTAAAAAGTTGCACAGAGATCACATTTCTTGCTTCAGAAAGAGCTAATTTTCAACACACAGAAACACATTCTAACACAAATTATGAATTGCTTTTAACCACAGGAACCAAATCCTTTCTAAGAAATGGCTGCAAAATAACACATTGTTGTTGTTTTCTATCCCGTCAAGAAGGCAATCTCATAAGGAACTAATAATTAGGAATACTAATCAATGTGGTTTGTATCAACTGTTTGTTGTATTAAACATACCAGTTATTCCATATCTCTGTATAATATAATGGATGTCTTTTAAAACATTCTCTGTGCAAATAGTAATCTATTGCAAATTAAACTGAGTACGTAAGGAATTTTGACGCAAAGTGAGGATGGATCTCTTTCTTCTGCAGTGAGTTAAAGCATAATCCAAAACATAATTACTTCTTAAAATTATTTATTTATTACAACATTTCTACCCCACCCTTCTCAACCCTGAGGGGTGACTCAGGGCGGCTTACAAATATAAACACATGTATAAAACAATTACAATCAATTACAATTTAAAATCAATTAATCATAGTTCAAGTTCAATCCAAGTCTGTCATTATACCATAGTTCATTATAGTTGTAATTGATGCTGTTTTTATCGTTCAAAAGCCTGGTCCCACAGCCAAGTTTTCACTTTTTTGCGAAAAGATAGGAGAGAGGGAGAGAGGGAGCCTGTCTGATTTCATTTGGCAGGGCGTTTCATAGATGGGGGGCCACCACTGAAAAGGTCCTGTCTCTCGCCCCTGCCAGCCGCACTTGTGAGGCTGGTGGGATCAAGAGCAGGGCCTCCCTCAAAGATCTTAAATTACGCAATGGGTCACAGTGGAAGATACGTTCAGACAAGTAAGCTGGGCTAGAACCGTTTAGAGCTTTATAGGCTAAAGCCAACACTTTGAATTGTGCTCGGTAGACAATCGGCAGCCAGTGGAGCTGACGTAGCAGATGAGTGGTATGCTCCCGGTACTCCACTCTGGTTAGCAACCTGGCTGCTGCCCATTGGACTAATTGAAGCTTCTGAACAGTCTTCAAAGGCAGCCCCACATAGAGTGCGTTGCAGTAATCTATTCAGGATGTAACAAGAGCGTGGACCACCGTGGCAACCAAATTAAGTGCAACCAAATTCACTTGGAACTCTCTCAGATATCTTTGTGGGGAGATTGCACCTTAAAGATAGTTTCTTCTCTGTATTTACGACCTTAAAAGTCCTTATATATTGTTTCTGAGTATCTCGGGACCCTTCTACATAACTGTATGAAATCCAGATTATCTGATTTGAACTGGATTGTATGGTAGTGTAAACTCAGATAATCCAGTTCAAAACAGATAATGTGAATTACCAGTTTTGATAATCCGGATTATGTGGCAATGTAGAATTGGCTTCTGGTCCCTTCCAGACAGGCCCTATATCCCAGGATCTCATCCCAGTTTTTCTGCTTTAAACGGATTATATGAGTCTACACTGCCAGATAATCTGGGATAAAAAGAAAACCTGGGATCAGATCCTGGGATATAGGGCCTGTCTGGAAGGAACTTAATCTCAGGGACCCTACCAGAGCCTCTGTTGGTTGTTGTACTGGCCAGTGATCTAAGTAAAAGTGTGTTTGATATTGGAAGGACATGCAAACAAGCACAGCTTGCATATTGGGTTTTTCTGTGAGCTACTGCTGAGGTGAGAATTCAAAGTTGGAGCATGGGGGGGGGGGGGGGGGGGGAATGAAGCACCTGAATTTTTGCTATGTGTTTTCCTTGCAGTTGTTTCCACTGCCAAAGAGATGAATCTCTGTATCCCACAGAGATCCGATTTTATAAAACAAAAAGGTTATCTAATTTTATAAAACAAAAGAAGTGGGAAATGGCTGGCATAATTTGGCTGTATAGGCAGTTCAGTTCTAGACAGTTCTTTAAATCCTATCAATAGGAGTAGATGTATAATATATCAGATGTCATCATTCACAATTGTCAGTGGTTTTTTATTTGTAGAAATTATAGTCCTGAAAAGGGGCTTTTGGGGTCCTTTAAAAGACCTGTTCAGGTCATTTCCAACTTACGGATCACATAAGGCAACTTTATTTTGGGCAAGATTTGTTATGAGGTTTGTCATTGGCTTTCTTTGAGGCTTGAGACCGAGATTTGCCCAAGGTCACCCAGTGGGTTTCATGGCCAAGAGGGGATTCAAACCCAAGTCTCCAGGGTTGTAGTCCAATGCTTAGGCTGATTCCTTGACTTCTGCACATGCAATGAGGGAAGTAGAGAGGGGGATAGCTTTGTCTTTTGCTGCAGGCAACAACAGCCCTGCTTCTTTACTGACAAGCCAATTGCATTGTGTTGTGTGAAACTTAATCTTTAAAGTAAGTTTTTAGCTTTATTCAAATTCTCACAGTTGTGAGTCTTATGGATTATATTATATAGTGCTCCTTACTGTATAACAGGGCTGGAATAGTTTTTATTTTCCCCAAGCAGGATAAGAGTTTAAACAAACAGAAAGCACAAAGCAAAACACCTACTGGCACATAGGTTTCATACTGTATAATCCTCACCTAATCAATGTGGGTTTTAACATATTTCCATGAGTTTAAATAGGAAAAACATCTTAAAGTGCAGCCCCTGGGAAACACAAGCCTGATTAGTCCCCCCCCCCCCCCCGCCGCTCTCTTTTTTTTTACTGCAGCCTGCAGAGTGTAAAACGCAGCACATCAGAATTGAATTTGTCATCTCCAGACCTCACAGGAATTTTAGGAACTAAATAGTTAGGAAGCCATCCTGGTCCTTCTCGTTGCTTTAATCATAGTCGAAGTTTCAATTTAAACATTCAGGAAATCTCCCTTATTTAAAGCAATCAACTCACTGCTGAGAGGGGTCTGGCTTTACTGTGTTTAATTTCTTGGCATCAGGCAGAAGTTGATTGGTTGCAGCTAGTGCATGAAAAAGTCTTCCTCTCTCCCTTGCTTCCCCCGTAACATTTTGAAATTCCAGAGCATTGCTGCATCATTTGTATTCAGCCCTACATGGACTTATATATTGGTAAATCAGCAAGATAGTAACTCAAAACCTCAACTGGAAAATAGACATAATGCTGAAAAGTCTAAGGAAAGCCTGACTGTCAAACAGCTCTTAAAAGCTGTAAGTCTTGGGGCTGTAGAAATATGGCTGGGCTCCATGTTAAACTTTTTACCCTGTGGCGCACTGGGCTCTTATAGAGGCTGAATGCTTTCATGCCAAACACTGGAACTCATTTGAGGTGAGCCATGATCAGTAACGTTGGACAATATGGTGATGACTAGAGAAATGGAAAGTGACTGGGTTCAGTTTGCATGAAATGCTTCTTCCCTTCTAACTATAAATGGTCCTCAGGAGTAGAGATGTCCTTGCTGTCGAGAAAATTCCCCCCCAGTTTAAGCGATCACCATACAGAACAAATCTAGTGTATTTTTTAGGCCATGATCTTTTCCCCCACAATATGTCCTCTCTAGCAATTGTCTATGTCCCCTTATTGTAAATTTTGGGTGAAGGTGACCATTTTAATAGGTCACACTCAGGGCCGGCCCTAGGAAATTTTCAAGTGTAAGCAAGCAGTAATTTTGGCGCCCCCCCCCCCCCCGACAAACCAATCACTGAAAAATAAAAGGTAGAAGGTAGAGGTGAATAGAACACACACACGGCACATATGGTCCCTGCATATGTGTTTGTATGTGTGTGTGTGTGTGTGTGTATGTATCTTATATATACATACACATACACACAATGTGGAAAATATGTGGCAAGGTAGATAGATAGGTAGGGAGCCACGGCAGAAGAACCCTCCCTGGAGCAAGGCCTAATAATAATAATATTAATAAATCTTCCCAACAAAGGATTCCCCCAGGCAGGAAGCAGCCAAGCAACTGAAACATTTATACCTGCCTCCAACAGACAAGAGTTCTTTATTTTTCCCATCCTGGACATTCTGCAGATATATAAACCCCACTTAATTAGTTTCCAACCTCTAAGGATGCCTGCCATAGATGCAGACGAAATGTCAGGAGAGAATGCTTCTGGAACATGGCCATACAGCCCAAAAAGCTCACAGCAACCCACTTTACTGTATTACACAAATGTAATGTGCACCTCACTTTTGGAATAGTCATTTAGGCAAAAAAGGTGTGGCTAAGATTGATGTAATATGGTAATTTTGGCCTTCTTACTCTGATAGAAGCTTCAATAGGGCTACAGTAACTAGGGTTTGGCATTTTAGAGAATATACTCAGCATGATTTTTTTTTTCGTGTCAGGAGCAACCAGAGTTGCTTCTGGAGTGAGAGAATTGGCCGTCTGCAAGGACGTTGCCCAGAGGACGCCCGGATGTTTTGATGTTTTTACCATCCTTGTGGGAGGCTTCTCTCATGTCCCCGCATGGAGCTGGAGCTGATAGAGGGAGCTCATCCACACTCTCCCCAGGTGGGATTCGAACCTGGCAGCTTTCAGGTCAGCAACCCAACCTTCAAGTCACTTAGTCCACTACGCCATCTGGGGGCTCCACTCAGCATGATAACTATGGTGCTTATCCTCTGCTGAGCATGAGAATGATGAGCAGACATTCTTTTCAACCTCTGACAACTCTGATGGCAAAGCTGGAGTGATTTACTTGAAGTGGGGACAAACTTAGTAGATGTGGGGGAAACGTCAGTATTTTAAAAACTCTAAAATCAGGACAGTAAATAAAGAACACCACTCAGAAAACAAAGGAAACAATCAGGGCCAGCTAACACCGCCCAACAAAAGATTACCCCAGGCAGAAAGCAGCCAGGCTTTGAAGCTGCAAGACTATTTAATGCTAATCAAGGTACCTCAGACAACAGTTCTTTTTCCAACCCTGAACATTCCACAGATATATAAACCCCGTTTGCCTAGTTTCCAAGAGACCTCACAACCACTGAGAGAAGAAGGAGGGAGAGAGGGAGGGAGGAAGAAGAGGGGGATCCTCAATCAGGGCAAGCTAACACCTCCCAACAAAGGATTACCCCAGGCAAAAAGCAGCCAGGCTTTGAAGCTGCAAGGCTATTTAATGCTAATAACAGTGGCCATTTGCAACATTCACATGTGCCTCAGACAAAAGTTCTTTTCCCCACCCTGAACATTCCACAGATATATAAACCCCACTTGCTTTGTTTCCAACAACCACTGAGAGTGCCTGCCATAGATGCAGGCGAAACGTCAGAAGAGAATGCTTCTGGAACATACCTATAAACTCACCAGAGAGACTGGGAAAACTGCCAATGAATGTCCATGCAGTAGAAAGGAGATGAGGAAGGAAGGAAGGAAGGAAGGAGGGAGGGAGGGAGGGAGGGAGGGAGGGAGGAGGAAAGAAAGAAGGAAGGAAAGAGTGAAGGATGGGAGGGAAAAGGAGAGGAGAGAGAAGAAGGAGGGAGGGAGGGAGGGTGAAGAGGGAAGGCGCCAGGGGATCCTCAATCAGGGCAAGCTAACACTCCCAACAAAGGATTACCCCAGGCAAAAAGCAGCCAGGCTTTGAATCTGCAAGGCTATTTAATGCTAATAACGGTGGCCATTTTCAACATTCACATGTGCCTCAGACAAGAGTTCTTTTCCCCACCCTGAACATTCCACAGATATATAAACCCCACTTGCTTTGTTTCCAAGAGACCTCACAACCACTGAGAGTGCCTGCCATAGATGCAGGCAAAACGTCAGGAGAGAATCTTTCTGGAACATTGCCAGATAGCCCATGAGCCGCCATCTTGATTGGGCCAAGCGCGGACTAAGGAGGGGGCGGGGCCAAAGGGCACTTCCAAGACACTCCTTCGGAAGCAGGGGGCGTGGTCTTCCGGGAGGGGCGTGCCCTCCATGCCCTTAGGCCCCAACCCTGCCCCCTCCGCAGCCTCAAACCCTGGCTGCAAGGCAGAAGGGGAGAGCAGGTAAAAGAGGAAGGAGGGAGGGAAAAGAGGGAGAAGAGGGAGGGCGCTGTTGGGCGATGGTGCTGTGTGTGCATGTTGGTGTGGGGTTTCTATCCCCCGTGCGGCACAGTGCACTAGAATTAGGCCTCAACAGCGCCCCCTTCCACGTGCGCCCGAAGCCACGGCTTCATCCGCGTCAACGTTGGACTGGCCCTGGTCACACTATTATCCACAATTTCCTGTTTTCACAGTAAGTTCAGTAACATATGCTCCACGAATTTTGGTTCATAAATAAATAATAAATTAATAAACTTTATTTTTATATCCTGCCCCATCTCCCCGAAGGGACTCGGGGCGGTTCACAACAGGGACAAGCCCAAAACAACAACACAACATATTTGACAAAAACTTAAAACATTCCAACAATACACAAAATAAAATAATGGACAATTCATTAAAATCCAAGCAGATAAAATCAGAGTAATTAAAAGCAAACCAGCGGGGACAGGTTTCATAAAGTGCTGTATCATGGAAATAAGTAACAGTGATAAAGTGCCATACTGTATATGTAGTATAGTTATTTTAATAAATATACAGTTTGTATTTATTCACAGAAGTTGAGCAGTGTCATCTTGGGGGACATATGTGTACTGTCTTCTTCTCTGGTAAAAAGTTATAGTTAGCCCTGATCCAGACCACCTTGAACATAGTTGATCTCATCTGATTTTGAACATTAAACAATATCAAATTTGGTTAGTACCTGGATAGGACAATATCTGGGATGTCCGATTAGGGCTTGGAAAGAATTCAGCTTGAAATTCTAGAGAGTTATTTCTATTGGTCTAATTCATATAGCTGGCTATATGAGGGCTTCCATCTATCTTTCCATCAGTTGCATTTCTATTTCATATTTCTTTCTGCAGACATGACTTTCATATTTCCCATTTATCTTTACAATAGCTCTGTGAGGCATATCAGGCTAAGTGAATGGCGTATGGTCACCCAATCAATTTAATGGTTGAGTGGAACTTGGACCTGGATTTTATAGCATTGTATCTAAACATCTGATTACTAAAGCCCATTCCACATATTACTGGGAAGCAACACTATGCTGATTCCACTTCTGACATCAAGCATATTATTATCCCTGTTTATGAATGCTTTTTCATGGTTATCTGTGCTGAAAAGCCCTATATCTGCTAGCAAGCAAGGATATGGATTGCTGGATGGATTTCACTTATGTCCTGATGCCGTGGAAGCCTAGACAAAAACAATACTTAATGTGTAGACTTATTCACCAGAGGTTACCATTTTAACACACGGACACAGATCGATTAACCTGCAGTGTGTTACCCCCAGTTTGTGTGTGATCAAGTAATCCAAATAGGAAACTCAGAATAGCTTAACTCTATTATCTGAAATGGGGTTTTCATGTTTGAGGGTGATCTTAGTTTATTTCTAAATGTAGCTAGCCCCCATCTAGATATAAACAGTGGTAACTGGTTAGTTCTATGTTAATGAGGTAATGATTTTATTCCAGGGTTTAGTCTGGACTAAGCTTTCCAAGGTGCTGAACCCTATCCCCAAAACTGATCTGGGAATTCAAGCAGCTTCTATACATTTATATGAAAAACAAGAGTGGACTCATCAGATAATTCTGAATTTATGCTGAACAACGGTTACAGTACAGGAAAGCAAATTTGTATGAGAAGAAAATGGAAGGAAAGGGTGTTTGAGTACAATCTCTAGAACATGATGTAGAGATCAAGAATGGAAACTCTGAATGTACCTTTGATACGTCTAGCCTGTGGCAAAAGAACTGTGAAATTAATTCCATATACTCAATGGAAGCTGGGAGTTGTATTAGTGATACTGCATCCCCTTGTGCAACAGAGTGTGTTGGTTTTAAGACAAAATAAGTTTAAAAACAAACAAACCCAGAAGAGTTATGATATTACTGAGGGAACTGTTCAAAGGAGAGAGCAATCTGGCTTGTCATGACTAAAGTGCCTCTTTGGATTTTGGTCTTATCAGGATCTGGTTCACAGTTTTCCTTCCTCATGTTCCTATTCTCTCTCTTTGGTTTGTATGCTTTAACTTGTTTGAGATGTTCAAATTCTTGAGTGAGGAGGTTGGCTACATTGTATGAAGATCATCTGCCAGCAGTACAATATTTTTCATCACATCTCAGTCACACCCTCCCTTCTTTTCAGTCAAAAAGGAGATAAAAATGTGACTATTAAATGGTGAAATACAGTGTATCTCAGTTGGCTGAAAGGCATTGATTCTCCTCTTAATGAAATTGTCACAGATTATAGCACTGGAGACCATGACATTGGGAATATGGCTGATAAGGTAGATAATCTTATCATGTATCCCATGTCATACCATGGCAGCAAAGAAGAGAGAAGAACGTGAAACACTAAGGTCCCATGGAAGATAATGATTTATAAAACTTGGAAAAGAATTGGTTGCCTCTCCCACAAAAGAATTAGCTACTTCGTGTTTTAGGTGGGAGATTATATTTTGAACAGTTATAAAAAGCCTTCCTATAGGTCAAAAGGTAGCAAAGCAGGAAGTGGTGCTGGCAAAACCCTAAATCTCAACCTGTGGAATTTCCAGATGTCAGAGGGTACTCCATACCAATGCTTGAATGGTCACACTATAGAGTTGATTAAAAGGAAAAAAGTATTTCCCCACAAACAGTAGGAGAGCCAGTATAGTGCACTGATTTGAGCATTGAACGACAACTCTGAGGATTCAATTCACCATTTGGCCTTGCAAATTCACTGAATGACCTTGGATCAGTTATATATTCTCAGCCCCAGAAAACCCCAAACAGATGGTCATCCACCCTTTGTTTAAAAACCTCCAGAGAAGGAGAGTTCACCATATTCCCAGGCAGCATGTTCCACTGTCAAACAGCTCTTAAAATCAAGAAAGTTTCCCTAATGTTTAGGAGGAATCTCTTTTCCTGTAGTTTTAATTAGTTTTTTCAATGGCTTAGGAAAAACAAACTTGCTCCTTTTCTCTTTCCTTGAATCTCCATCAGTTGAAGTTGATTTGGTGACAGTTAACAACGCATTTTTCTAGTCTCCCTATAGAGTTTGATCATTGGACATTGAGATTCCCCAAAGGTTTCATGATTTCTGGCCTACTTTATGCCAGGAGTCAGGCCTGTAAGCGAGGGGGTGGTTTTAGGGGTTCAACCCCTCCCCCCCCCCCCCGAAATTTTTCAGGTTATAAAAAAACCCTGGTTTACTCATTAATTTTAACTGGTTAACCAAATCCCCATGCTAAGTATATGAGACACAAAACATTAAGAGTCCCTCCAGGCACTATCTCAAGCAGATATTGACAGGTTTGTAGCGGGGAGGGGTGTGTGCAAGGGGTTAACCCCCCTCAAATTTTCAACACCCCCCCCCCCCCCCCGAATTTTTTTTCTGGCTACGGCCCTGCCAGGAGCCTAACGGAGCAAATATCAAAGCTCTTTTAGTTCCATTCCACATTTTACTTGTTGCATTTGTATGTGTCAGCAAACATTAATACGCTGGTTCAGCATGTTTGTGCCCTATAATCCTTTATGCTCACTTGGCAGACATATTCACAAGCAGTGGTCAGAGACTAGAAAAGTCTGGTTGTGGTTCATTATGTTTTCAAGACTTCATGTGTATGTGTTAGGTTTGTTATCTTTATCATTACAGAAAGTCTGAAGAAACTTCTTTTTTTCTAGCTGCTATCTCAACCACTATAGTTCTTTGCTCAATTCAGGGAATGTGGTGGAGAAGCTAATTCTGAGCAAACCAGACAATAAGAAAAAGAACATAAAACACAGTCTGTTTCACACCCGCCCCCCCATAAAACTCTCATATTGCTAGTAATTGCTTTGTTTGCTTCCTTGGCTTATATACAAAATGTATTTATTTAGCACCATCTGTTTGTATGTGGGATATAAGCGTGTATTTAGCATTCTCATTCAGGAATATTTTTTTGAGAGTGTGGGGGCATTTGTTAGAAACATCACAATGGGAAACAGGATGGTTATCCTGAGTAGTGCCTCTAAAGAAGGTTCCCAACCTTTTGCATTTCAACTCCCAGAAATCCCAGCCATATTACCAGCTGTTAGGAGTTGTGGGAGCTGAAGCCCAAAACACCCAGAGGACCAAATGTCAGAGTCTAATATCGTCTGGGGAGGCCCTGCTCTCGGTCCCATCTTCCTTGCAGGCAAGATTGGCGGGGATGAGAGAAGGGGCCTTCTCGGCTGTAGAATTCCCTCCCCAGGGATATTAGATCAGCCCCCTCCCTCCTGATCTTCCACAAGAGACGGAAAACATGGCTTTGTGACCAAGCCTTTGGAGAACTTGTGCAATAGATATATATGGAATGATGTGCAATGACTATTTGAACAGCCCGGATTACACTTGTGGATTCGTGATTAATTGTGAATGTATTGTTTTAAATGTTTTTAATTGTTTTAATGTATTTTATATATATTTTTAAATGTTCATTTTATTTGTACACTGTTTTTAAGGTATTGAATAATTGCCTATGCATAAAGCTGCCTTGAGTCCCCTCCAGGGCTGAGAAAGGCGGAGTAAAAATATCGCAAATTAATAAATAAATAAATACCACTGCTTTAAAGCTATCTGATGTGGGGGACTAGCAATTTCTCCCCCTCCCAGCCCCACCTGTCTGCCATTGTATGGTGTATTCGTGCCCATTGGTTAAAATAATTTCTTACTTGAAAGCTTGTGAGCAACCCATGGCTCCAATACCAGCCCATAGACCATCATTCTGAGTAGTAGTGATGTTGGCTTAAGTAAGCCAGCATGTAATATCTATGGCCTGCCTTTACTGTTGTGCAGCTTTTTATGCCAAGATTAGTCTCATAACAATCCTGTAAGGTAAATCTGGTTATTTCCCAATGTACTTATTCAATGACTTTGTTATCAATAGAACCTGGATCTCCCCAGCCCCAGCCCAACACTCCCAAGAATATATAAAACTAGACTGTCCTTATTTTGGGCATTTGATGTGATATGCCAAAAGGTGCCTGAGTCTTTGGATTTGATTGCTTTGATGAGCAATGCCCAGTTGTTTTTCATGGCTTCCCTTTCTTTTGCAAGCCAACAGTTGCTTATGGCATCAGATTTCTGCAACATTGCCAGTGTCAACAGCTACAAATGAAATGTCATTTTCAACACTTAAATGTTTGAAAGCTTACATAAGAAGAACAATGGGGCAAGAAAGACTGACTGGACTTTCAGACTTGAGTGTCCACTGAAGTTTATTGATGAAGCCTGATTTCTGTCAAGGTTTATTGACACAGTTTTCAAGATTTTCCAATAGGCGTTGTGGTATTCTTTTGTAACCACTAAATTACCAATTAAGAGTCATTTTCAGGGTTTTTAAAGACTTGAAACATTGTAGCTAAAATAGACATTTGATTTAATATAAAATATAAAACGAGTCATAACATTTAAATTATTTTGTGTTATGGCCATACTCTTCAATTTTTCTAGTTACAGCCTGATTTTAACTGAGAGATTAATAGTTGTCTAGAACATAAACGTGCCCTCCCCATTCCTTGGAAAAAAATGCATTAGAAAATGGAACCAAGCTGAAGGGCTATGGGGATGAAATCTATCTTGAACTGCAAGTCTTGAGACACACTTAAAATGATACACATAGTCTCTTCAGCATCAATGCCATTCACTTCTTTGGAAAAGTAAACTTTCTCTGGTTTGTTTTGGAGCACTATGCTTTTTTTCTCGCTTCACAGTTGGCTAAAATGATGTTGCTGTCCAATTTCTGACAGCTGGTTCACATACCAAAGCTAGCACAACCCAAGTGCCATTGTGTGATTTGTAAATCATACATGTTTTTAACATTTACTTTTTAATAACATTGAAGTCTATGGTCAGTGTGGATGTCTCTGAAATTAGGAAGTTAATGTGAGGAAAGGGAATCCTATCTTAGAAACAATGGTTTCTTTGATACAAGGTAGCTGCAATTGCAGAACATAAATTTTAATATAACATAATACAAATTTTGGCCAGGGGTGGGGTTGGGGAAGAAACTCAAGACTCATATAAGATTCATATAATAAATGGTGGCATCCATTTCAGTCAGGTAGTGATTCTGCTTTGTTTTATAATCTAAACGAGCATCAGAGGTGCTGAATCTAATTTGAGGATAGGATCAAACAACTTGGGCTGGAGCCACACTGCCATTTAATACAACACTGAATTGCATTTTATGGGTCTACATTGACCATGTAATGTGGTCCATCTGCATTATATGGCACCGTAGAGCCAACCTTGGACAACTAGTTCAGGTGAATGTTTAGACTAAAACTCAGATAAGATTCCCCCACTCCACTGTCATGGAAGCTGCCATTGGTGGTGGGTGGGTGGGAGAATGAGATCTTTCAGAGAGAAGACTCACAGCCAGATGAAGTATGAGGGAAGCGGATTCCCATGGCTCTCACATCATGAAGACATTTATCAGAGACTGCACCCCATTCCCAGGAACCCACATATTTGCCATTAAAGCCAGATGTTATGCTTTGTCCCAGGTACAAAGATTGCCCTCCTAGGCCTCCCTGCCATCAGATCACTTCCACCATTGCTTACAAATTAAATTGTGGGACTGAAAGCCATTTTCTAACTCAATCTATAGCTGTTCTGAATTAAAGCAATATTTGCTTCTCTTTGTCGTTGTTTCATAATTAAATTAAATGGGCCTCCTGTGGAAGAATTTGTTCTCTTCTAACATGTTATAAGCACTGGTGGTTACCAGCTCCAGCTGCCTTTGCCACATGAAGCATGCCTTTACAATAAGCAAGCAAATACAGCAACTTTCTCTAAAAACCACAAGCAAATGCTGGGTGGCTAATTTGTTTCTTTTTGCCTAGCATTTCCCCCTCTCCTGGAAACCAACAGCACTTGCATAAAACAAGAGAAGTATAATAGAAATATATGTTTGGAGGTGTATTGCTAGAACAAGGGGAAGACATTTAGATTGCTAAATTCGCAGCATTAAATCATAGAACCATAGAGTTGAAAGAGACCACAAAGGTCATCCAGTCCATCCCCATGCTATGCTGGAACACCAAAACAAAGCACTCCAACAAACAGCCATCCTTCCTCTGCTTAAAACCTCCAGAGAAGGAGACGTCACCATACTCCGAGGTGGCAGCATTTTTCACTGTCAAACTGCTCTTACCAGCAGGACGTTCTCCCTAATATTCAAGTGAGATTTCTTTTTCTACAATTTGAATCCATTGCTCCGTTCTTAGTCTCTGGAGCAGCAAAAAAACAAGCTTTCCCTCTCCTCCATATGACAGCTTTTCAAATATTTAAACATGGCTATGACATCACCTCTTAACCTACTCTTCTCCATCTCCCTAAAGCCGCCTTTCAATGGGCTTGATCTTTTTCAATTTTGCTCTCCCTTCTTGGACACATTTCAGCTTTGTCAATATCCTTTTGGAATTATGGTGTCCAGAACTGAGCACAGTAGTCTAGTTGATGTCTGAGCGAATCAGATCCCACACTGAGAAAGATGTTGATATATTTGTGCTTACTAATGTAAGTTGCTCATTATGACATGACTTTAGTATTAAGTGAACCTTTGTATGTATGCAACAACATTTGTAGATCTATTAGACACAAACGCACCCACACTTTCATGTTACCTTGTTTCCTTACAGTATTTTTCAATACAAAAACTTCACAGAAGGCTTAAACTGAAATGGTGGGGTGCTTTTCCACACACACGCGCATGCACATACATACACACAAGCTTCACTGTTCAACAGTAGACTACCATATGGATGAAAAATATTTTGAAACATGAACGTTGGGTATCAGGAAATCTGCGATGTATAATATTCTTTGCCGTTTGGGACTTATGCTATGCTATGCAAAATGTTTGAAGAGAAATCAGCATTTTCTGCATGGAAAATATTTTCTGTGCAAATTCTTGTGGTTCCAGTTCAAAAAAATGCTGTTCCTTGCACAAAAATACCATGTGCGAATTCAGCACAGAACAATTACTGAACAGTGATTCTTTTCAAAGACTTTTTCACAATAGGAAGTGAAGTGTTCTTTGGGGAAAATTGCTCAGAAATACATCCCTAATTTCCAACTTTACAATGTGATGCATAGGTTGAAATTGTGATAGATACCTTAGGAACAGGACTGAAAATCTCTCATTCTTATTTGGCTAGTTGTAATAGCATGAAGATGAATAATAAACAGATGTAGATGTTTTACCTTATTGAAATATGCATCCTCACTGATTAGTGGAAGAAGACTTCAATGTTCTGTAAAGAATGCTGCTGTTGATTTGTTGTTGCACTCTTGCATTAAGAAATGGAAGCACTATGTAGTACATAACTGAAATTTCATTTAATAGAAATAGAGTTCAACCTGAATGGAATATTTCTAGCCTGATTCCTCCACACACTCCAAATAAGAGCCTTTTTACAATGTTTGCAATTAGCGCATCCTTCACACTGCAACTAACAGACCAAAAATGTCATTTGCCCACAAGAAACCTGTATGTGAACCCTTTATATGGGCTGGCAACTGGAGGGAAACAAGGAATCAGACCCTGGCTCTGGTTACATTTCAGTCCTTGTAGAATGTTTGTAAGGCTTGTGAAAGAAAGCCTTCGAGGAACATAGTGAATCATGATCTCAGATGGCTCTTGGCACTGGTTTCCTTTGGAAAGAAAGAAAAGGAGAGAAAACTAAAGGTTTCACTACCACAGAAAGACAGAGTTAGCTGTTTTATTGCCATTCAGACTGGAAAGACACTGGAACCCACTTGAGCCAGTAACAAATGACTACCTGGGTCAAATATCCCTTTAATTTGATAACAACTCTGTTCCTAGTGGTATAAATTGACTTACCATTCACAGAAGGAGGTGCACTGTGCTGATTAGTGATGATGCTGAGATTTGTGCTGCCGTCTCTGGAATCTAGAGCCCATAATTTTTCACTTAAGTCCTGCACAATATCCTTCTCCAGCTTGGATTTTAATCAGAACTAAAATTGTGACTACAAATATATAATGCAGGCAGGCAGGTGTACAAGGCAAACAGGAAATTATTCCTACACAATTCTCTCCCTTTGAAAAGCAGAATCATGCTATGTTATATTCACTCAATGAGTGGGCCTATCTTTGTAGCTGTTGATAATAAGCTTATTGGGCACTACACCTACCACTACTTTCCCTTTATGTCTCATTTTCAGGCATCTAGTATAAGCATAGAAGAAGTCTCAAGCGAGGGGAGGGGGCATAAACCTGATTCTGCTACAAGGTAGTACTTTCCTGTCCCCTTAAAATTACTGCAGGTAAATAGAGAGAGCAAATCAGATGACAGAGTTGATTTATAATCTAGCCAGAGCTTGGGAATTTTGCATCAGGATGGGCAGATCCACCTAGAGTTGTAGAGGACCTTTTCCAGGTTGTTCAGTCTACCTGGGTATGATCTCTTTTTCTTAACTGAAAATGGTCGGTCTATGTCTATACAAATATCATTATCAACTAGTTAAGGGATGGGTATTGTATCATCCTATAGATGTTGTTGATGGACTGCAACTTCCATCAGCCCTGGCCAGTCTTGCCAGTGGTGAAGAATGAATGAAATTGCATCTTGATAACTTCTGGATGACCAAAGAAAAGTGGTACACTGTTGTTGGTCCAAGAGGCATTGACTTTTGGTGCATGGTAAGTTTTCAAGAAAGAAAGGAACAGTGATAGCCAGCCACCTGGCACACAAATATGGTATCAGTCCTTGGCACCCCACTGGTGGTGGGACTCTGCCATTGTCTCATGACATATCGCTAATGAAGCACTGGTATATGAAGCACAAAAATAGTAGCTGGAAAAAACAAAAGAATGAAATCCCAACCTTTTGTCTCTTCAAGACAAAAGAAGATACAAATTCCATGAGCTGAACTTGTCTGGTCTTAGTTTTTTCTTAGGACACACCATTCTTTATGTATCCTACTGGGAAGGCTGATGGAGTCCCCCGATGGAATTTTCTCCAGCTGTTGGTGGTCTGTTCAGGAGCTGATGGCATGACATTTTCGTCCTTGGTTTCTCTACCCTGGCCATTTCCTCAGGGTGAAAAAAACATTGTGTTTAGTGGATAGTTCTACTAACTTACATGTACCTCTCCATCTTGTTTAATGTGTTTACCTCATATCCAATTTTTTGATTTATTTCCTTTTTTGAAGCACGTTGTTCATGTTTGACAGATGAAGAATCATGGTAAATATCCCCCAAGAATTCACCACTGAAAAGCTGTCTTTGTTCGAAAGACTGGGGGCTAGGCCTGCTGTAGTCTTCCAGGTTTCTCTAAATCAGACCTCACTAGTGATTATTATACATATAGAAGTATGTGTGTAAATACACACAGACACTTGTAAGTGTAATTTATGCATCAGTTCATATTTATTCCCTCATTTCACATTATCCTGTAAAACTAAAGGCAGATTTATATTCTTCTCCAGTGAGATGTTTAATTTAACAGAAACTGACATATTCCAAAAATGAATTATTGTTCTTTGTGACAATGTCTTGGCTGCGAAGAGTGTGCTGGGGAATAGCCTGGTGTGCTTTGGTCTACAGCAGTTTGCTGGGCTCTGGAAAAGTTTGGGATTTATTTCTTTTGGGTCTTGTTGCAAGTACTCTAATTGCCTCAAGGAAATGTTTCATTATACCAGGTGGAAGCAGTCTCCAGAAAAGGCTAGATACTATATATTTCAGTCTAAGGATAGGGGGGCTCTCCTCCTGAATCTAACAGTAGCAACACCCGCCTTTAATATACTGCCCCCACAGCCCATCAATAATGGCGCCCTACCTCTGCTTCCCTGTGAAGTTGCTAAATTTGTGCTCTTTCAACCACAACACACATCCTTTTCACTTTAATATGGAGCACATATGTGTGGTTAGGTGGGCCCAATGGGAGAAAATGTGGATGAAGGATTTTAACATTACATTATAATATTAGAGAAAAAAGTTTATAAGATGATCTGCAGATAGTATTTTGACAAAAGAAATGTTGTTTAAAATGTAGAAAGCTTTCAGTAGTACTTGCTGGAAATGTAACCAGAAAGAAGGAACTTTTAATCACATGTGGTGAACATGAGATAAGGAAAGAATAGATCCAGAGAATTCATTTGATGGAGTATATTCTGAAATTGAAAATTTAATTGAAACCAGACATTTGTTTTTGTTGGGATTGATGGACAAACAGATTGGAAAAGTATCCAGTATATGACTGCAGTTGCTAGACTGATACAGTTATTCCATTTCAAGAAGATTGGCTGATGAAACTATTGAGCTCATCACATGGCTCCAAATGCATCCTAGGACTCCCTGAGCTAGCTTCATGGACAGAGCTCCATTGTAATAATCAGACACCGTCTCTAGCTCCACCCCCAACTGCCTCCAACTGGAGCAAAAGTGTCACCAGATGCTTTCCCTAGCAACAAAGGAGGCATCCTGTTTTGTGTTCCCCGAGTGGGTGACACTTTCCCCACATTATAGGAAAAGTGTCGCAAAAGGGAACTATGCGCCAGGTGACAGATTCATCTTGCTGCTCCCTCTTTCCTCCCTGGAAGCCAGGCAAAGCGCATTGCTTTGCATGGCCTTTATGATAAGGTCATATGTCTTTCCAGAGATTGACAAATTGACAATTTTGATTAAAGAAAATACTTTTAATAAAAACTGAGAACCAATAACTTTTGAGGGAATATTCAGGGAGATTAGCTGTATTAGAATTTGAAGAACAGTAGAAGTATATTTATATTATATACTTAGAGAAAGTAGGATGAGCAGACAATTGTAACCATTACCTGAGAAGTTGAAAAGCATATGCTCCCTTGCTCTGTTATTTGTATTATTGTATTCTAGGGCACTAATCTACCTTTGTAGTGTGCATTTCCTGGGTTTAGTGGCACAGAACCCTCATGAAAGTGAAAAACCGCAAATAAAGAAATTGCTAGTTTTTTCACCTGAGAGAACAACTTTCTTGGAAATTATAAGCCCTCCAAATTCCAATGTCTGGCAGACGTTGACTATAGAATTGCACTGGAGGATCGGGAGATTCCTGGAAAGGTGTTTACTATAGACTAGCACTGGATGACCTACAGATTTCTAATGAGAACATTTTAATCAAATCCATGAATGAATAAGCAAATACAAAAAATTCAAACTCGCAAATATGGAATGCCAACAGTACTTTGTAATTTGTCATTGTTGTTTGGTTATCTTACACTTTGTCTTTATGTAATTTTCTCATTATACAGTTGGCCTTTCTCATTTGCAGTTTTGACTATTGAGAAATCGATTATGACAATTTGATTAAAGTGTTATCTCTATGGCCCCATCTACACTGCCACAAAGTGCAATGTAGGAAATGCATTAGCCTGGAGCATTCAAATGACACACCCTGGCTAATGCATTTTAAACCCTGGCTTGACCCTGGGTCAAAAGAACACCACTAAAAATCCAGAACCTCTAGGAAGAGCCAAATCTTTGTGGGTGCCATGGCATTGGAGACTGCCATGGCAGCCATTGGATATTCCATGTGTGATCCCAGATGGCATTCCCCACAGCCATCCCACACTCCCTGTGCTCAGGCAATCTGGGGAGTTGGGATGGCAGAACCTCTCGAGCCTCCCTGTACCCCGATTCCCCATAAAAACACTTGAGGAATCACCCTTATTGTAATTGCAGGCTGTTCTCTTCTTGGATCTATGTCATTCAGGACACTATGGAGCTTTCAAAAGGGTTGGCTACTTCCCTCTCCAAAGCTGTGTTGCATGCTCAGTGATTCAGAGTCAGGAAGAGGTCAGTCTGTAGCGATGGTAAGGGTGATTCGCCATCGTTTTTTGTGGGGAATTGGGGTGCAGGGAGGCTCAGAAGGTGCTGCGCATTCCCAGCCATGCTGAACTGGCATCAGCATGGCTGGGCTGTGTGGCCAGTACCTTGCTCCTGAGGCAATTTTTAACAGTCACATGGGGATAACATGTGGCTCCGAACTGGCATTTGAATTCCTCTTAGAACTGAATTATGTAGCTGTGTGAAAGCACCCTGGATTCCTGGGGTACTTTCACACAGTCACATAATTCAGCTCTAAAGGGAATTAAAAATTCCAGTTCATCGCCACATGTTGCCCCCACGTGACTGTTAAAAGGTTTGTCAGATTGAATATATTCCTTTGATTTCAGTGGGACTAGTGAATATAATTCGAGTTGCCTTGTACTGCCAGGGTTATATTCAGGCAGAATCTTTGGGAAATTCATTCACCAATTTAATATCACCTGCCTGTAAGATTAACTATTACACTGTGTTTTTATTTAAATATCATCACTGAGCAGTCACTCTCTAAATTTTTTAAGGAAACACCAAAAATTGATTTAAGGTCACCAGAAGGATGTTGGTAGGTCAATATTACTAAACATTATGAAGCCTGGAAGATTTCATTTTAAGAAACTGTAATAACTCTGTTCTTTGGCATATGTAATTCAATATTTTATATTTATGAAGATAGACATTTCTGAAGAGATTTAATGAGCAGCAATGTAGTTTTCCCATTAAAATCTACAATTTTTAATAAACAGTAAGTAATTCATTGCCATATGTGTCTGTGGCTTTCCAGCCAAGGGCAAGTTCTTTTGAAAACTACCTCAACGTTTTGCACATGAGCCAAAACCACCAATGTAGTACTCCTGTACTGCAAATTTTAAGAACCAGCACACTTTAAAAGGTTTCTTTTTTAAAGTGTGATCAACTTGCATTTAAGAAAATGTTCCAAATTTATAAAATCATCAAAGCTTTAGAAGTTGAGAAAACCAGATAAATCTTCAAATATTATATATTGTAGTACAGTAGAGTCTCGCTTATCCAACGTAAACGGGCTAGCAGAATGTTGAATAAGTAAATATGTTGGATAATAAGGAGAGATTAAGGAAAAGTATTTACAAATTTAGCACCAAAATATCACGATGTATTGAAAACATTGACTACAAAAATGCATTGGATAATCCAGAACGTTGGATAAGCCAGACTCTACTGTAATTTACAAACATTTAAAGATACATTGGAATGAAATGTTACTCTGCTGGGTTTCTGCAGCTGCATCTACAGTGCAGAATTAATGCAGTTCGATACCACTTTAACTGGCATGGCTCAATGCAATATAATCCCAGGAGCTATTGTTTAGTAAGGCATCAGTACCCTTTTGAAAGAAAGCAAAAGATCATGTAAAACTACAACTCCCATGATTCCATAGCATTGAGACACAACTACGGAGTGCATCAACAGGCCAGGCTTGGGGGGCGGGGAGATGGTGTGGCAGTGGTCTATCAGAATTCCATCCCCCTGACCAGATGCCCCATTCCTCAATCGTCTGGGTTTGAGTGTGTTCACCTGAGGGTGAGGACCCAGGACAGTTTGGGGATTCTGCTTGTGTACTGTCCACCCCGCGACACAGCAGTCTCCCTGCCTGAGCTTGCAGAGGTGGTCTCTAGCTTGGTGTTGGTCTCTCAGTGACTGGTTGTCCTGGGGGACTTCAACATCCATGCGGAGGCCCCTTTATCTGGTGCGGCTCAGGATTTCATGGTTGCTATGACAACCATGCTATCCCAAGTGATATCTGGCCCCACTCATCCGGCTGGACACACCCTAGACCTAGTATTTGTGATGGATGGTGGACATGTCGGTGTGGAAGAGCCAAATATTCTTCCATTGTCATGGACCGATCATCATCTGGTCAGCATTAGACTTACTGTCGCTCCAAACCTCCGCAGGGGTGGTGGACCGATTAAGATGGTCCGTCCCAGGAGACTTATGGATCCAGATGGATTCCTGATGTCTCTTGGGGAACTTCCTGTCATGTCGTCTGACGATCCTGTTGAGACCCTAGTTGATCTCTATAACACCGAGATGGCCAGGGCTCTTGACACAATTGCTCCCGAACGTCCGCAGAGCCAGGTCAGCTCCTTGGTTCACCAAGGAGCTGGCCTTGATGAAGTGGGCGAGGTGTGGACTAGAGTGCAAGAGGTGGAAGACTTGGAGGCTCATCGACCGAACACGGGCTAGAGCCTCCATTAAGGTGACCAAGAGCTGTTTCTTGGGGGAAATTAAAAATGTCAGAAACTGCCCACTGCCTCCATATTAGCTATGATTCCAGTTATCAGAATCACAAATTTGAGAGTGGCCTATGTTCCGGCAGGAAGGTAATGGTGCTCCATGCAGTCATGCCGGCCACATGACCTTGGAGGTGTGTACGGACAACGCCGGCTCTTCTGCTTAGAAATGGAGATGAGCACCAACCCCCAGAGTCGGTCACGACTGAACTTAACGTCAGGGGAAAACCTTTACCTTTATGTTGTAGGAAACCAGACATTTGGAATGTGACAGCCCAAAAGTCAAGTCACTTGTGGGAATTGCCCTGTTGCCCTGATTTTCATTCTTCAAGCAGCTTGCCAGGTGAGAAAAATATCTCCTAACTAAATGATAAAAGAGCCAAAATATCCCTACAGTAAATGATGAAGTTTCTAAGTTTGATTTCTTTAAGATAAACCTTTCTAAACTATTGGGACAATGTAATTGTTAGAATTTGCAAAAGATTACACTGACAACAGTAGCTTTTTCCTGTGCATTTTTAGTCTAAATCCAATAATGTTGGGAAGGGAATGAGGATAGAAATGAAAGAGAAGTAAATGCAACACAGATGTTACTGCTAACTCCCCACACAGCAGAGGTGATGTGCTGAAAAGCTAGAACTTGGACAGTGGAGGCAGACAATAAAGGTACATCTGTCAAGAAACAGCCATATGGCAGGGGAAGGAGGTAGGTATGAAAAAGGAAGTGTGACACTAATAATGGAATTCTCCCAACACATACATTAAAAATTTTGCAGGAAACTGACATGTCTGAATGTTTTCCAAAGACTTGGGCAATTCTGTTTCAAATTAGGCAAAGCTATTTCAGAATATTCCAAGAAAAGTCAAGATAGAAATTAAGTTACAAAGATGATACAGGATTTTGTTTGAGTGGATATATATACAGTAGAGTCTCGCTTATCCAACCTTCACTTATCCAACATTCTGTATTATCCAACACAGTCTGCCTTTTAATAGTCAATGTTTCTGTAGTCAATTATCAGTACATTGCAATGTTTTGGTGCTAAATTTGTAAATACAGTAATTACTACATAACGCTACCATGTATTGAACTGCTTTTTCTGTCAATTTGTTGTAAAACATGATGTTTTGGTGCTTAATTTGTAAAATCATAATGTAAGTTGACATTTAACAGGATTTTCCTTAATCCCTCCTTATTATCCAACATTTTCGCTTATCCAACGTTCTGCTGGTCCATTTATGTTGGATAAGTGAGACTCTACTATATATGTGTGTGTGTGTGTATATATATATATATATATACACACACACACACTCCAGTGGAGTATTCATTTTAATTGATTTCATCCATTGAAATCAGTGAGACTAAGACACTTTATAGACATATAGAGATATTTGTAGATTAAAATATTAGTTAGCTGATCTTTTGCTAATGCCAATGCACTGACTTTCTTCCTGTGTAAGATGAGAGATATGATGATGCCACCATGCTGCTGAAGCAATCCTATATGTTATGCAAGAAATAGGAAAACTCAATATGGAGTTATGGGTTCAGGTAGCCATTCCTTATTGGAACCAGTTGGTAGCTGAGACCATAGGAGTGATTTTTCTTCTAAAATTGGCTCTAACACCAACACCAGCATCATTATACTAATCCTGTTATTTCCAGTGCCACTAAAATTACATCTCTTTCCATAAACACTACCAACTACGCATCCTATCTTTCCCATAGGATGTTATCAATTAACTGTTCCATTTCAATCTATCAAAAAGGATTTTTAAAATGATTTAACACTGGATATTTAATAACTATAGAGGTACACTGAAAGTGTCACAGACAGAACGCCAGCGAGTGAAACAAAACTCAGTTTATTGAGGTTACAGAACTAAAAATGCCCGTAGGAAACAAAGAACAGGGCAAACACTTGACTTCAGTGTGATAAGTAACAAAAAACAGCTCAGTTTGAGCTAAAACGGTTCAAAGGGATAAACCGGGTTAAACAGAAGTATAATCCGGATTAAATCAAAAGTGCTTACTTCAGCCTGGCAAACAATGCAAACAAAAGAGGATCAACAGGAGCCAGAATGTAAACAACAGACTGGTAGCAGATTCCTCTCTGCTACTCAGAAACAGCAGGAGAATAAACCAGGCTTGTTTATTCCTTCCTGCAGCGAACGAAAAGCGTGGTCGTAGTCAGAATTCAGTTTAAGGTTCAGCGGCCAACGATGTCCAGGTCCAGGCACAGCAGTCAGGGTAACAGCAGTCAGCAGGGTCCCAATCCGGTCCAGAGGTCAATAGCCAAGCGTAGTCGTCTAGAAATCCAAAGGTCTCACCGATAGCCAGCAGAAGGGATAATCCAGAATCGAAGTCAGTCAGTCCAGCGTCAATCCAGTGCGAGTAGATATTGCCCGTCAAAAAGACGACGGAGGTCCAAGCTATCGAGATTAAACACAAGTTGCACAGAGAAAAACCCCGCACAGTTCCTCCCGCCGTCGATGCCCAGTGTCCTTGGTAAACTTACGTATCCAGTAACGAATCACACCCGTCTTCAGGAAGTTCCCCAACAAAAGCCCAAGCGTCCGTCCAGATTACCTTGCCCAACGCAATTAGACATTGGTCCCAAACCCCAATTTATCCCAGTTCAAGCTCATCATCGCTGTCAGCTGCCATCCCGATTCCAGGTGCCCCAACATCATCATCCTCATCAGAGCTTAAGCACCTTTGACTACGCCCCACAGCATCCCCAGCTGTGGATCCCGCTCCATCCCTCCAGCCAGTCCATGGGTCTGATCCTGCAACCCGCCAATCACCTCCCATGCTTTCATTGCCTGTTTCCCCAACACCCAAATCCTCCCTCACACGAGTCCATTCCATGTCGTTCTCCTCCGAGCTGGCCATCTCTTCCTCCAAACCCTCAGAAAAACCCTCAAATGAGTCCTCATCTGTCGGGTCTGTAAACAAATCCCGGAGCCGTTTTCTTTCACGCTCCTCGAAAGAGTCTGACTCTCGAGGAGTCTTATGACCCCTTCTTCTATTACCGGAGCCCGAAGGCTCAACCATAACAGAAAGACCTAGAAAATTCCCCGAAAATACATACATACTGTGTGTGTGTGTGTGTGTGTGTGTGTGTGTGTGTGTGTATATATAGGATATAGATATATTAAACTGTGGAGATATATATATATATATATATATATATAGAATATAGATATATTAAACTGTGGATACAGGTCGTGTGGCTACAGAGTTGTACTGAATAATTAAATCATGAAACTCATCATTTGCAAGGAATCCTGACTACAACCCATGCACATAATCAGTTGTCAATAATATTCAAGCAAAGCTGAGCATATTTAAAGCTTTATGGTTTCAGTTAAATGGAACTGAGCATTTAATAAAGTTTCTGAATGAAACCAGAAGAATTAAATGTTATACATATATAACATTAGTCTTTCTGCCCTCCTTCCCCTAATAAAACACTCAATGGTTGTAAACGTAGAATCCATTGAGTCTTGTGCAGCAGCTAAATCTTTCCAAACCTTTTTTTTAAAAAAAGTTAGATAAACTAACTGAAAGTGTCTAAAAGCCCTAGTTTTGTTCATGTACAAAGTGATTTTATTTAAGAGACCAACATGACACTTTCTTCATCCCAAAATATTTCCTGGGAACACCTAGCTTTACCAAAGACTTTTTGTTCCTTCTTCTCAAATCAGTTTACATTAACTCAGCATTTTCTAAAGTAAGATACCTCTCTAATTGGTAATCTGTTAGTTTTATTCCAGGAGTATCTAAAGCGGCCAGTACGAATACTTGTAACTATTGTTCTCAGGACACAGATTCAACAGAAGTCAAGGAAGGGAAAGATAAATGTTTGCACCAAAATAAAATTATTCTAATTCATAACTAATGCAATATTTGACTTTTAACTCTTGAATAATAACAAAGTGGATGTTGATGAAAGTCAGTTCCTGAAATGTTGCATGAATCTATATGTATTGCATGATATGTGGGAAGGGGAGGAAGAAGAACACATAGGAGTAGGGAAACCTAAGATATTTCAGAAAATAATCTGGGTACAGACCTGGTGAAATATGCAGGTGAAATCAAAACAAAAAACACGAGAAATTTCTTAAGTCAAATCAGGGCATTGTTCCCAATCAACAGCAGTTATCATCTATCCAGAAACACAAGCATTCAGCGCCAGATTTTTCTATGCATCTTTCTTTAGTGACTGTCAACTTGCAACTGAGATCTCTCACAGCTGTCAGCCAAGCAGACAATTCAATTCAAATCTCACTTACCAGAGAGTCGGCTGAAATTATGAAATGGTGACACTTCATGACCCAATAGTTATCAGATAACACACGTGCAGCTGAAGTAGAAGAGATGATGTGTCAGGAAAGACTTAATATTCTTCAGAGGGGGATCTTGGTTACCATAATCATTTAGTGTTGTCATGGGAAAATGCAGGAGGGGCAACAGTCCAATTGGTGCTTCGCCTTGCTATGACACATTCTGCAATGATCAGATAACCACAGAAGAAAGTGTAGGCTATATTCTCATAGATCTCATATTAGAACACATAGCTGATATAACAAGCATAGCGCAGCTTCACTAAACCTAACTGAAAGTAAGAGCACTGTTTTACTGAATATGACCAAGAGACCAACTGAGTTTTATGTATAAAATCTGCATTTAATTTCAGGAATTCATTGAAAAATTAAGAAATTACATACTGATTCAACTTTTAATTGAAGACAAATTAATACAGAATATAATCACATAGCTTCCTAAATATTTGCAGCTGAGGAAAGCAATTTCCTGCAGATTCATCCTCTCTTATTTGTCCTCTAAATTTTGACCCCCCCCCCCAAATGTCCAAATGACCTTGAGTACTAGTCCTGTGGACACATGGATCATATCACATGGATCATACCATAATTAAGAGAACAGAAATTTCCAAGCTGGATGAGGAATAAAATGTGTCAGTAGGGAATGCACGGGAGCTGTTGCCTAAACTGAAGCAGGTTCAATATTGTCGTCCCACCACAAAAAGGACAATAGATAGCTATATGGGGTATTAAAATAGCTTCCCATTTATTGAACTATGAAAAGCAGCTAATGGAGAATTTTTGTCACTGAGGATGAGAAGGAGAACAAGCCAAACCTCTCTTTGGGTGTGACCTTCATTGCTCTCAATGGGTCCTTCTTATCTGTTCCCAACTATTTGGTACTCTAGCCTGAAAGACAAGAAATAGCCTCCATTTGCTTCAAGCGGGTCACCAGGGCAACATATTCTCGACCAGAGTGCCCATACCCTGCCTATTGTGACTGTGATGTCATACTTAGCTTTTCTCTCCCCTGCTCATTTCCTGGTTTGCTGCTCTTGGGTGGACTGTTCCATTTGCTCTTATTTTAGGGATGGAGCTTAAAACTCCCCTGCTGGCCTGGGTAAGATGGTTCAGCCCTGCTGTCTGAGATCTCATCTCTAGAGGCCTTTTCCCCTCCAATTTTCATTCCAGATCAAAGCTTCTTAGAGTTAGGTCATAGGATTCTGTTTCAACACAGACTCCTTAAAGTGCTAGACCAGACATTAGTAAAAATACAGTTTATTAGTTCACAACCAAAAGGAACTCAAAAACATTCTCAAAAGGCTCAGAACACTTAATCTTCAGTGTGAAACACAGAATTCCCAGAAATCAACACAAAACCCCAGACCCTGGAAAATAACCCGGATTAAACCGGAGTATAATCCGGTTTAAAAACAAACTTTGTAAAAAAACAAAGAAGGCACTCCAATTCCCAGCAGGACATCAGCAGGCAGGAATTGATGACCAGCAGGGGCCCGAAGACGTCTGTTGAAGTCACCCAAACACAATGTCAACATCCAATCCGGGTCAGAGAAGGAGAAGTCAGCAATACGAAATCCAGTCCAGGTCAGAAAAGGAGAAGTCAGCAGTACGAAATCCAGTCCAGGTCATATAAAAAGCCAAAGCGTAGAATGCAGCATGGCAACTAATGCATAAGATCAACACAAAACAGTCCAAAGAAAACCCTCACAGTTCCAACCCCCACAGCCATGGATAATCCAGATTAAACTTACGTTCACAGAAGTCTTCCCAAAGTCCGTCTTCCTAAACAGCTCACATGGACACACAAACACCCAACAACACTTTGCTGACTGCAAAGGTGATCCATTTCCCAAACCCACTTGTATTCCCAAATCATCCTCAGAACTAGAATCAGCCAACACCCTGCTAGCAGCTGCAGCCTGTTGCCTCAATTCCTCCTCAGAGCTAGAATCAGACAATGCCCCACCAGACCTCCTTTCAGCTGAAGTCCCTTGCCGATCTCTCCACCCAGTCCATCTTTTATCCAAACCCATAATTCCCCAAGACCCAGCTGGATCCCCACTGTGCCAACTCTCAAACATATCGCTACTTGTGGATTCTCTACAGATGTCCTGGATTTCCCGCACCTTAGTCCAGTCAATTACCTCATCCTCTGAACTTGTCATCCCATCCTCCTGATTCTCAACCCCATCATCCCCCTCAAAGCCCTCAAATGTGTCATCATCAGTAGGCTCCATAAGTATTTCCCGGATCTGCTTCCTTTGTTGCTTCTCATCGGAGTCTTGCTCACGAGTAGTCTTTCTTCCTCTTCTAGTGCACCTAGTAGTATCATTACTCAAAGATTCCATCACAACAAATTGTCTGGGCTCCTTTTGGCCTGGCAAACCAAACAGGCAACCTATATCACGTACTTACCTCATAGTTACCATATAGCCCAGTATTTACCATCATAGCTTTGTGTGTTTACCTCATACAGCTTTTATAGCTTTTAGTTCTGTGCATACCTTACCTCAAAATCCCTTTATCCTTAAAGATATCAGCCAATATAGATCAGAGTATTTACCTAATAGTAACCAGAGCCTAAAGTATTTTTCACAACTTTATAGTTGAATGCTTTGCCATTTATATTCTGTGCTTTATTGATTTACTAGTGACATATCTCAGGGATTTAACCTCATCTTATTTCAAAGAGTTTATTTCCAGTGTGTTTAAGCTCAATGTTCAAGCTTTGTTTCTGTTATATTATATTTTGACTTATTATTCAAGAATCCCACCTGAAGTTATCATTGCCTGTGTTCAATAAACATTTTTTTTTTGTTATCTGTAACCAGTTTCAAAAGTGTTTACTTTAAGGTTTTGAGGTACATTAAAGGGTAAACCGATCACCGTTGGTAGCCAGACACATAGCCTTCCTTTTCCCCCAGAGTGCCTTCACAGTGACACAGGTAGGAATAGAGAGGATGAGACCAAAATTGTGTTCATAGGCAATTATGGCATTACAACAAATTCTTTCTTAACTCCCAGGGTTCAAACCCTTGCACAGCCAAGGAAACCAATCTTGGGCAACTCTTATTCTCTCACCCAAGAGAAAAGGAGTGGCAACCCCCCTCTGAACAAATCTTGCTATACACTCTCATTCATACACTATCTCAGAAAGCCTCATAGAGTTACCCATAAATTGAAAACGACCTTAAGGTCACCGTTAGTCAGAAACAACTTGAAGACACACAACACCAGCACAAACAACAAGCATATATTTTGGGTAAGTAGTCAAGAAATGGTAACATTTCCTTCAAAATGCACATAGTATTCAAGTTGAGGTGTTGTCGTCCTAATATGGGATTTGAGGCAAACCCATGACTTCCACAACAGAGCATTTTTACTGCTGGCTTCCAAGTGCATTTTCCACATCAAGGCACCAGCTTTTTCTACAATAAATTGGTTGTCTTTATTGGTCAGTATTTACTTCTTTGTAGAGATGTATAATTAATTAATGTCATCAAGTGATTAAACAACAGTAGGAATAAGTTCACCGATAAAGCAAATTCCAAAGTCTAATTCTAGTGCCTTTTTGACCATATGCTCATCTGCTCTAGCTTTGCCTCCACACACAACTACGTTGCACATTCTAGCCATGCTGAGACTCTGAGGAATCAGGGAAGCTGGAGTCAGCTTGGCATACACAATCATTCTTCTACTGCTATAGTATGTGACATGAAGGATCGTCCCAACATCTTGGCATTGCCTTCAAGACTTTGTTTAACAGGTGCAACAGATGAACTTCTCACACGGCCTGCTTGTATATATGAGACCAAGCTGTCGCCAGTTCTGGATGCCAAACTCTTTAGCTTCCCCTGCATAGCTGGGTCATTGGACAGTCACATAGAGAAATCTAGTTGCAGTATAAGGGACATAATTCAATGGAGATACCACATGTGGTTCTACCCAGCCAGTCTCATAACTATAGGTGTATAACCAATACATTAAAAATGCAGGCAAAATGAAGTTTTGAAAAAAGTAATGCTGAATTTCTTTTAAAGGTAAATTCATTGTATGTCTTCACATCATTACCAACTTATGGGCAGCTCTTTGAGGTCTTCTGAGACTGATAGTGTATGACTTCCTCAAGGTTATCCAGTGAGTTTTCATGTCTTAGCAGGAAACCTGGATTTCCAGGTACATGTATAAGCATTTGATGGGACTTTGTCTCCTCCCACTACGTACATTGCCCTTCTTTCTTCACATCCCTTTAAATTCTTTTCTCGGGAAGAACTGTGCAACTCCATGAGTTTGAAATCTCACTATACTGAGGTTTTACAATTAATTACTTCCACAAGTAGTAGTAGTAGTAGTTGTTGTTGTTGCTTTTATTATGTTTATACCTCCATTTTTCATCTCCACAAGGAGACTCACAAGCACTGTTCCTTTAAACCAGTCCTGCACAATTGGTGGTCCTTCAGATGTTTTGGACTTTAGGTCCCAGAATTCCTGACCATTGGACAAGCTGACTAAGGCTTCTGGGAGTTGGAGGCCCAAACACCTGGAGGGCCACAGGTTGTGCAGGACTGCTTTAAACACTTCAAATATTAATAACAAAAAATAAAAAGGAAATTTTACCATGTCAAGCCTTTCTCTATTTTGTGTATTGCGGGTTGTTCTTTTGATTTCAAACCTTGCTTAGGCTGGGGGCTTGCAGGAGCTGGCAGCAGAGCCGTCTCTAGGAAATTTTAAGAAGTAGGCAGAGATTTTTTGTGCGCCCCCCGGAATACACGTTGTCCGGCTCCGCCCACCACGTTGCACGGCTCTGCCGACCATGTCGCGTGACGTGGTGGGTGGAGCCGTGCAACTTGGTGGGCGGGGCCACGTGGCATGGTGGGTGGGGCCAAGCCGTGCAGGCTGGATGGCGGCCACGGCCTGGCCCAGATAGCAGCGAGAAGGGCCAGGCTGCAGCGGGAAGGATCTTCTCGCTGTGGCCTGGCCCTTATCGCTGCGAACTGGGCCCATGGCCGCCATCCGGCACGCATGGCTTGGCCCCACCCACCAGGCCACGCGGCTCCGCCCACCATGTTGTGCGACGTGGTGGGCGGGGCCGCGGGGCCTAGTGGGCGGGGCCAAGCCGTGCGGGCCGGATGGCAGCCGTGGCATGGCCCAGATAGCAGAGAGAAGGGCCAGGCCACAGCGGGAAGGATCTTCTCACTGCGGCCTGGCCCTTCTCGCTGCGATCTGGGTCCACAGCCGCCATCCAGCCCACATGGCTTGGCCCTGTCCATCATTCCGCGCGGCTCCGCCCACCACATCGCATGATGTGGTGGGCGGGGTCACGGGGCTAGTGGGCGGAGCCTCGCGGCCTGGTGGGCGGGGCCAAGCGGTGCGGGCCAGATTGCGGCCGCAGCATGGCCCAGATCGCAGCGAGAACGGCCAGGCCACAGCAGGAAGATCCTTCTTAAATACTGTTTGCTAGCTTTCCTTTGTTCTTTTGCAAGCATTCCAGCAGTTTGCAGCCCAGCTGGTACACATATCTTTCAGCCTATGCAGGTTTCGTATTGAAAAGTAAACACCCTACTTGCACAAAATAGGGGAAAGCTTGCAATTGCAAATTCTTCTTTCCTGTTTTATTAATTGATATGACATCATCCACTTTGCTAAACAGCCAGGCAGAGGCAGTCCACCCGCCAGGCAAGGGAGGCATTTGCCTGTGGTGCCATCGTCCCGGGGGCGCCCTTGAGCACCCCGGGCTGATGGCGCCACCCCCCGCCTCCTTCAGCTTGGGTCCAGTCATTCCCGCCGCGGCCTGGTCCTTCCTGGGGCCACGCAGGCCGCATGGCGGCAAGACCCAGGCTGCGGCAGGAAGGACAATGCTGCGCGACTCCGCCCACCACATCGCGCGACGTGGTGGGCAGAGCCGTGCGGCATGGTGGGCAGAGCCAAGCCGTGTGGGTCGGATGGCGGCCGCAGCATGGCCCAGATCACAGCGAGAAGGGCCAGGCCGCAGCAGGAAGATCCTTCCCACTGGTCCTTCTTGCTGCGAACTGGGCCTGCGGGAATGACCAGCCCCAAGCCGAAGGAGACAGGGGGTGGCGCCATCATCCCGGGGTGCTCAATGGCGCCCCCGGGACGATGGCCAGAGGTTTTGTCTCAGTCCTCTAGCTTTTTTAAAAGCTAACATTCCCACTAAGTTATATGGAGTCCAGTTAAGCCCAATGCAGGCCAATTACACTCAAAAGCACAGAATATTTTGAGTTTTAGTGGTTCAGCATAATCTATATTTTGCTAACAACCAGTATTATTGTTCTAGTCTTTTTTTTTTGTTTCTGTGTCTATGTATAGGCTGTTGGCATCTATTCCAACAGGGCTTTAAAATTTCTTTTTCTAGGTTATCCATTAAACAAAACAATGCCTTGCTATTTAGGCAGAGAGGGACATTCCTAAAAAGCTCCTTCTTAGCTTTAGTTCCTACATCTGAGATGAAAATGAACAGCTGGCAAAGTTAAATCACCCAAGAGACACATGGGAAATTCCGCTCACTAGTATAATTTGTTTACATTGTAATAGTTAGATGATGATTGACATTTTCGCTTTCCTTTATCTCCAGAATTTATTTTGGTCTTCCATTGCCTACCTAGCCTCTGAAAATTCACTGAAAGTAAAGCAAGACTGTGAGCTGACAAGAAAGCCAGAGTTGATTGTCAAGAATTATTTCAAAAGTGAATATTGTGCAGTGTATAGAAAGAAATGGATGGCTTAGCAAACACTTGATTAGCCATAATTCGTTATTGTCTTTAGAAGAAAAGGCATTACAGAGACAAAAGGAGGGAGAGGCTAGTCCTGGACTATGCCAAAATCTCAGCACAAATGATACTGCCATCTGGTGACTAAGCCATATAACAATATCCACAGATATTTCCCCTTTTCTTTTAGTTGTTGTTGTTGTTGTTGTTATTTCTTGCCTACTTCTTATGTACTTACCCTGAAAGTGGTGTGAAAGATACTCAAACCACTTTGAGAGGCCCCCTGTCCCCCAGGGGAAAACATTTTTTTTTCTAAACCTTTTCCCCAGAACTTTTTTTTTAATCAAACTTCTCCAAAATGTCCACTAGGGGCTATGGGTGGATTTACACATCATTTTGTGCATCCTCCAGGCCAAGGTAGTCCAGTGGCCATACCTTTTTTGAAATCCAAAACATGGTGAAATTGATGTTTGTTTGCTTGCTTGTTTCTTTGTTTGCAAGAGCAGGTACAGCTCTCTAAGGTTTCTTAAGAGGCCAATGCAAAATTTCATCAACTTTCAGTTTATTTAAGACAATGGCTGATGCTCTATTTATGACCATTAATATCAGTTTTCTCATCAGCCTCTGGCATTAGCTTTATCGGATGTATACATAGTTTTCTTCTTAGATTCACTGTGGTACGGTCATCCCATTATTGGATTACTAGTCCATAGAACATGGTTTAAATCCCTACTCAGTCATGAAAACCTAATGGATGATCTTGGGCAAATCACACTTTCATAACCTCAGAGAAAAGCAATGGCAAACCCCTTCCAAACAAATCTTGCCAAGAAATACCATCCTATGTCATAAATAATGTGAAGGTATACTATAACAGCAATCTTCTTTGTGTAGTAATGGAAATTTATGTCATGGTATACTATCTATCCTCAATTAAATATGAGCAAAGTAGCTGATTGGAAGGCCACATTGTCTCCTAAAATTTAGTTAAACCTTGGTATTGTAATGCTGATATTTCTGGTAGTCCAAACTTTCTCCCCACTATTGCTTATAGGGTAACAGAGATATCTTCTTTTCTCACTTACTCTGTTCAGCTCAGACATTCATGTTCTTTTACACATTATTTTTTAGCACAAGTTAAGCATCCTTTATCCAAAATGCTTGGCATTTAGGGTTTTGGATTTTTACAGATTTTGAAATATGTGCATTGGTAGATATGTACATAAGTATAAAACTTGGAGATGGGGGCCCATTATAAATACAAAATGCATTCATATACACATTATACACATAGCCTGAAGGTAATTTTATACAATATTTTAATATTGTGCATTTTAAATATTAAGAACATCAAAATTTGTGTACATTGAACTATCAGAAAACAAAGGTGTCACTTTCTCAGTCACCCATGTAGACAATATTGGGTTTTGAGTTTTTTGGATTTTGGTATTCTAGGTAAGGGATGGTCAAAAATACTTATGTTTACAAGTACACGTAAGCATTTTTGTAGCTCTGGAACATTCTGCATAGCACTTCAGATCAGATCCAATATACTTGTTGAAAGAATGATATACAAACTTGGATTGGTTCAGAAAATAAACTGAATATTTCCATTAAAAAAACACAAAGTAAATGTTTAGGCAAAGGAATATGTACCTCTGCCATATAGCTCCTGACCACTTCAATTATACATTTCATTTAATAGAACAAAGTCAACTGGTAAGTTAATATTGACTTCTTAGTGATATTTTGTACAGAATATTTCCCTCAGTGACTGAATGAAAATACAATGTTCTCTCACTTATCGTGGGGGTTACGTTCCAGGACCACTCACAATAAGTGAAAATCTGTGAAGTAGGGACACTATATTAATTTTGATATTTATACCTTATTTAGTAGTTAGGTGGCATTTCTCTCCTTCGCAAGCCCATTTTGCACTGTACTTGTTTTAGTTTGGTGAGGCGGGCAAAAATTTGGCAGAGAAGGCTGTAAACCTGCAACTCTTAGGATTCCTGGGGAGCCTGTGAAGCCTTCCCAGAAGAGGGGGCAGGGCAAGACCGCATGTGCAAAAGGCAGGCACTATCGCGGCCTAGTCCTGCGTGAGTTGCTTTGTGTTGTTTAATTGGTTAGTTTGATAGATAGATACCACTTTTGATTGGATAGCATTAAAGTCCAAGGCATTCTGAGAGTGCCTTGGACCACAACACCCCCCCCCCACCGAAACAGTGAGGGAGCGAAAAGTGAACCACAAAGTAGGAAGGGAATGCTGTATTTTCATTTTATTATTTGTAAGGTACTTGAAAATGGCAGATCATATGTGTGTCAGAATGATTTCATGTGGCCAAAAGCAGATGAGAAACTCTTTCCATTTCCTTAAATAAAAATTCTGAAGCCGTACTGTCATAGTAGCACAAAACACAAAACTGCTTATACTAACCATTTCAAGTTTGTAGGTATCTATTTTATGTATGTACTAGCTGTGCCCGGCCACGTGTTGCTGTGGCGAAGTATGGTGGTATGGGAAATAAAGTATTGAGCAACTGGTGGTAGTTAAGGTAAAGGGTAAAGGTTTTCCCCTGGCATTAAGTTCAGTTGTGTCTGACTTTGGGGGTTGGTGCTCATCTCCATTTCTAAGCCGAAGAGCTGGCGTTGTCCGTAGATTCCTCCAAGGTCATGTGGCATGACTGCATGGAGCGCCGTTACCTTCCCGCCTGAGCAATACCTATTCATCTACTCTCATCTGCATGTTTTTGAAGTTTAGGGTTGGCGGAAGCTGGGGCTAACAGTGGGGGCTCTCTCCGCTCCTCCAATTCAAACCTGCGGCCTTTCGGTCCAGAAGTTTAGCAGCTCAGTGCTTTAACATGCTGCGCCATCAGGGGATATTATTTCCTAAAGCTTGTGAATATACAATATTTTTGAATTATTTTTGTCTGTTGGAGGCAAGTATGAATGCTGTAATTAGGGGAAATGATTAGCATGTAATGGCCTTGCAGCTTTAAAGCCTGGCTGTTTCCTCCCTGAGTGAATTTTTTGTTGGGAGGTGTTAGCTGGCCCTGATTGTTTCCTGTCTGGAATTCCCTTGTTTTCAGAGTGGTGTTGTTTGCGATATTTTATGTGCTTCTACTGTCTGTAGCCCTCAGAAAACAGAGGATTTGCCAGACTTTGGTGATGGGAATAATTTGTTGGGAGGTGTTAGCTGGCCCTGAATGTTTCCTTTGTGGAATTCCCAATTTCCCTGCTTTCAGAGTGTTGCTCTTTATTTACTGTTCTGGTTTTAGAGATTATATTGTTCTGTATTATTCTTGTCAAGACACAGACTCCTCTTAAAGTGCCACACGCACAAATAGTGTTAACAAAAGTTTATTAAATGAGAGGTTGAACTCAAAAAACACTTAACTTCAGTGTTATAAACAAAAAGAAGTAGTTTCAGCAACGAAAAGGCACTAAAATAGGAGTAGAGAAATAATCCGGATTATGTAGCCAGATAATCCAGTTTAAACACAGTCAAAATGTTCCGGAAAACAAACGCCACACAACGCTGTGGCACAGAGAGTCAAAAAGAGCTAACTGCTCTTAAAACAAAGCCAGAAACCGCTGGGGATGTCCAAAGCTGTTGTCTAGAAGAAAACTGGAGTCAAGAGCCAAAAACGCCAAACGGAACGCCAAAGCAGGGAGCGCGGGAGCGAGCGATGTCGTCACCAGGAAACAAACCGGAGTCAAAGAGCCAGAAGAGCCAAACAGAACACCAAACGGGGTGCCAAAGCAAAGAACACTGTAGCGGGAGCAAGCGAAGTCATCACCAGGAAACAGACCGGAGTCGTAGAGCCAGGAACACCAAACGGATTGCCAGAGCAGGAAATGCTGAAGCGGGAGCAAGCGAAGTTGTCGCCAAGGAACAGACCGGAGTCGAAGAGCCAGGAACGCCAATCTAGGAAGTAGGCCAGACACAGGAACACACGAAGCTGTACAGCCAGGACCCAAGGAGACAGGCAGCGAGAAGCAACGTCCCAAAATACACCTTGCCTTCTGCAAGGCAACCATTCTCCAAACTCCACTTTTAACTTACTCATTGGAGTTTGATCCTGATGAGACCTCCGCCCTCTCCTTATTCCTTGCAGCTGATCTTGATCTTGTTAGAGGGCCTCGCCCCTCATCTCTCCAGTCCCTCCATCTCCGTCAAGACTTAGATCTCCCCATGTCCCAGAAGTATGAGAGGCTTGCCAATCCCCTGATGCAGCTCCATGAGCTGGCTCATCATCCACACTTACTTGAGCCCAATCAGCATTCTCCATCTCACTCCCAGACCCATCATCCCCGGAAAAACCCTCAAATCTTCCGTGGGAGCCATAAGTATTTCCTGGATCTTCTTTCTTTCCCTCTCCTCATCAGACTCTTGCTCCCAAGTTGACCTTTTAATTCCTCTACTTTCTGTCAACTCATCATCCTCTAGCATCCCCTCTTCCCCACTGGAGAATCCTTCAAACGTTTCATCCTCAGAGGGAGCCATAAGTATTTCACGAATACTTTTCACTTGCTGTTCTTCATCAGACACCTGTTCCCTGTTATCCCTTTTTCTCCTACTAGCAGTAGTACCAGAGCAGCCCCTTGACCCAACTACAACAAGTCTACTACAGTAATTATTTCATATTACAGTAGAATCTCACTTATCCAACATTTGCTTATCCAATGTTCTGGATTATCCAATGCAGTCTGCCTTTTAGTAGTCAATGTTTTTGTAGTCAATGTTTTAAATTCATTGTGATATTTTGGTGCTAAATTTATAAATATAGTAGTGACTACATAGCATTACTGCACATGGAACTACCTTTTCTGTCAAATTTGTTGTATAACATGATGTTTTGGTGCTTAATTTGTATAATGATGACCTAATTTGATGTTTAATCGGCTTTTCCTGAATCCCTTCTTATTATCCAACATATTCACTTATCCAACTTTCTGCCGGCCTGTTTATGTTGGGTAAGTGAGACTCTACTGTATATTTATGATCTTATATTATCTGTTTAGAACGGGATTATATGAGGCCCCTTCTACACAGCTGTATAAAATGCACACTGAAGTGGATCATATGGCAGTGTGGAGTCAAGATAATGCAGTTCAAAGCAGATAATATAAGATTATAAATGGGTTATATAGCTGTGTGGAAGGGCCTTGAGTCTACACTGCCATATAATCCAGTTAAAATCTGATAATCTGTATTTTATAGGCAGTGTGGAAGAGGCCTAAGTGAGGTCTAAGTCTGCCTGTCCCCTGGGCTGAGTGGGTTGCTAGGAGACCAAGTGGGTGGAGCTTAGCCTTCTAACTGGCAGTAATTGGATAAAAACAATTATTCCTCTACCTCTAATTAGGACTTTATTTTTCTTTTCTTTTTGTTGTATCAACCTAGAGGTGTGGATGAGGGATTGTGCTGTCAATTTTCTAGGTTGTGGGGTGTTTAATTTTGTTGTTTTGTTGGTCACCGGATTCCATCACTCTTTTATATATAGATGTATGTATGAAATATCTGTGACATCTGCTCCTAAATCTATTTTGAAATTAACAGTTGCTCCACAATTTGTTGGGCTTATCCTGCCTGAGTGTTCAGTGTCATGGCCCCATGAGTTGTAAACAATGAAATCTTAAAGAAATTGATTTTCCTCTTCAGGGATCCATTTGTACACCATCTGTGTAAAAAATACAGAGCAAAGTACTACATTTTAACACTTGGTACATTGGGCTTCTCTTCATTGCAAATATCTCTGTAACTTTAGCTTTGTCTTTACATATAGAATCAACATGGAATATTGGGGGGATATAAGCTTCTTCAGCTGAATCTAGAATTCATGCAGTTTGACACTACTTTTAATACAATGCCTCAATGCTAGTATCACTGTGCATATATATTGACTTTTAATAAGAGTTTCATTATTTTGCTGAATTACTTTGCTGCCTATTATTGCCACGTGTTACAACCAATGACAGAGATCTGTTGATATAGTCTGATATAGCAAGATATAGTCTTCCTTCCTTATTATTAGGTTCATCATACCTCTGCTTGTTTCAAAAGAATGCATGATGCATGCTATATTTCAGGATGTTACCTTTGTTGAATAGAAATGTTATTTTTCCTGTTTAATGATAACCCTGGGTCAAACTCAAGGACAGAAGTAAAATTACTCTTAGTGTAACCCCACATCATGTCTTTCTGTCCAATTATATTTTGGGTCTTCCTTTCGAATCTGCATTATATGCTAAGAAATAAGGTCTATTTGGGAAGTCTGACAACAACAACAACAACAACAACAACAACGATTTTATTTTTGTACCCTGCCTCCATCTCCCCGAAGGGACTTGGGGCGGCCTACATATGGCACAAGGTGCCTAAAACAACACATAAAATAAATAAACAAGTATATTTTGAACTCAGAACAGTGCCCAATAACGGAAAGTGTCATCTGTCATAATAACATGGCCAACTGTAAACAAGAAGAAAGGAAAAGGATAGTGCAAGTTGTAGCTAAGGAACAAAGGATGAAAGTGCTGTGCTGTATAATAATTGCAGACTACGGGGCAAGACATTCTCAAAGGCTTGTCTAAACAACCAAGTCTTCAATTCCCTCTGGAAGGAGGATAGGGTGTAATACTAAATGTATAGGTGGGCACTGTAAAATATTTTATAATCAGTCATAAACATTGATAAGCATTTATGTCTTTTGTGGGTTTGGGGGAATTAGATCTATTTAATTTATTATATGCTTTTCTTTAAAAACCTGAGAGATCCTTTTCTTCTACAAGACAAGAAAATAAGACATCACCGTAAAAAAGAGGGGGGGAATAAAAGAAAGAAAAGGGATTTTGTGAGCTCATTGCCATATCCCCTGAGGAGATCTTAGCTTCAACTGGAAAGTTTCACAAGCTGCCCATGAAGATCAGAGAGCTGGGCCTCACTCAGGTTGCGGCTTTAGTGAGTCAATCTGCTCACACTTCATCAAGGTAGTCTTGGGATTCTGACAAAATGATAATGATGTTGTGGGCAAGAAAGAAATGCACATAAATAAGCTACCTAAGTCAATTTCAGGACAGTGTCCCCCCTTTCTTTCCATCTGTTCCAGTTATTGGACACCAGTCCTGTCTTCTTAATCAAAGAGATGGGATTAGTTCTGAAAGTGATTTTTATATATTTGGTATATTTTCAGATATATGGAATACAATAAGCTGCTGTACACATCCCTTACTCCCTATGACAATTTCTTTGTGCTGAGATTGATTTCTGGAAACAACATTTTGGGAGATGGATTTTGAAAACATAAAGGTAAGAATACTTAGGAATGACACACTTTTACACAAACACATAGGGAAAGACTTGCTGGTTATCAGCTGTCCCAGTCATATGGCACTGATAGTACTGAAAATATGTTGGCATTGATATAGGTGTTTAATTGCACCAGTTTTGAGTTTCACTGACAATTATCCTGGGTTAATAAAAGAAGGAGTTCAACATCAACGCTTTCTTATTGGCTGCATAATATTTTAATAATTATTTTAAATTAGTGTTACTGTTGTTTATATAATTTATGTCTAACGTTAGCTATATTACATTGTTTTTTGGAGACGTTGTTTTTTAATGTTTCTTGGATCTGACATTGAATGCTTGCCATCTTTTGTTGTGAATCTGTCCCCTCAGGGAGAGAGGCAGACTATAAATACAGTATTATTATTATTATTATTATTATTATTATTATTATTATTGCTACTACTACCAAGTAGTGAATTACTTTTTTGGATGGTATCCACTTTAGAGAAACTACAGTCATCCCTTCACACTGGCGGGTTATGCATTCCTGGATTTGATTATGAGCAGATTACCATATTGGCCACTGCCTCTGCTGCTACCATAAAAGAAACTGGAAAAAAAATATTTCCTTTAGGCATTTCTAGGCTTTCCAGTGTAATTCTATGCCAGGAGTTGAACATAGAATCATGCTAGGGAATCTAGAATGATTTAAAGAAGTGTTTTCTCACATAAAAATAATGTTCCCAATTTTTATTTATATTTGTGAATTTTCCACTTGCATGGGGATCCATTCAAATGTGGATGGTGTCAAGAGTCAGATGCCAGTTAACAAACAAAACAGTTTATTCTGAAGATAAGCCAAAAATGACACAAAAACAAGCCATGCTATTTTCCCATGCTGGCATTCAATAAAAACTAAGGATGCTTCAATTCAGCTTAGAAGAAACAAATAGAGTTGACTGCAAGATAACATGCAAAATAAACGAAGGCTTGCAACCTTCCAAAAGCTGCAGAGTATAACAGAAAGTGCAAAAGCTTCTTTTAGCTCCAAACCGTTTCTGAAAACAGACAGCCGGCTCTGCGGAGTTAAAGGGACAGTTCCCAAAAGAAAAACAGCAAACTGGCTTAAAAACAAACAAACTAGAAGAGCAGTAAACTGCTTTCACGGTGCAGATAAAGCCGAAGCTTCAAAGGGATGATGAATAGCCATCGTCAGGAGAATCCAAGGTCAGGTCGAGAGGCAGCAGCAAATTCCAGAAGTCAGAAGCCGGGAGTAGTCGTCAGTCAGGGAGCGTAGACAGAAGCCAGGTCAGATTCAATCCAAAGTCCAAAGAGGGTGCAGTCATCCAAACCAGGTCCACGATAAGACACAGCGAGAGCCAAGCCAGATGGTATCAGCAGCTAGAAATAGTAATCAGAATGCAGTCCAGGGAAACCCACACAGTTCCATCCCTCTGCTGTAAAGCAGTCCCAGATAACTTACATCCGAATCACAGTCCAAGTCCAGTCTTCACGGAAACACAGAGATCCCAATGGCGCCTCAGCAACACCTTGCCACACGCAAAGTGCATTGGCCAAACATTCCCATTTTATTCCCCTTCCTCCTGGGTGACCAAACACTCACACCCAAACACCAGGTGTCCCAAATCTACTCAGAGTCCGAACTCCACACAGCTAGAGCTCATGGATCTGGAGTACCTAGCAATTCATCGGAGTCCCAATCAACCTGCCCACACTTAGCCCCATGAACACTTAAAGAACCATCCTCCCTTCTCCAAGCATCCCAAGTGGGATCAGCTCCTGCAGAAACCCCAGGTTCAGTAGTATCCATAGGCCCCAAATCCCCAGACATCTCTGGTGGCTGTGCCCATTCAGTGCCCACTTCCCCAGCCACCACCTGTTCCTCAGCATCCATTTCCCCAAACTCCCCATCTGAATCTTCCTCAGAAGATCCCCCATATAGCTCTCTAAGTCGCTTCCTGCACAACTCCTCCAGTGAACCCTCATCACGAGGGTTTTTTCTTCCTCTTCGGATCCCATCACCATCAACCATAATCCCCGAAGGCGCAGTCACAACAGAGGGACTACAGTTTGTGACTCCTTTCTTTGCTGATGCATTCTAATGGATATTACTGATCTTGTGATTATATATAGTCCCCCTCTCTCTCCCTCTCCCTCTCTCTCTATATATCTATATCTATATCTATCTATCTATCTATCTATCTATCTATCTATCTATATATATAATACAATATAGATAGATAGATAGCCCTTTCTTGCTGTCAACTAGAAGGGTGACATTTGCTGTAAAAATTGATAAACAATTATTGTGATTTTACTGAGTGAGATCAGCATCATTTTTCTTGGAATCAAGCCTAGTTGATGGAGTAAAATATGGTGGGAAATGTCCAAAAGCATAGCAATTTGAAAGTCTATCATAAAACCTGACCTAGGATACAAAGGTGAATTTGTCACTCATGCACTCTTCCTCTCCCTCTTCCCCAATTTCTTTCACCTTAGGTTTTTGCATAAAGATGAGGCACACGTTTTATAAAGTGACACAAGACACAATATTTTTCCTTCCAAAACCAAGGCTTTAGCCATATTTACACATATTAGCTTTGGCAAAATAGGGCCACAGGGAGTTGTTTCTTCTCAGACTGGCTAAATCTGATGAGTTTCCCCTATTATGCATGCCACAAACCTATTGAAATCCATTAAAGTGCTTCTGTCTGGCTATTGCAAGGAGATCTACATGTACATTCCCTTTAATGTTAAATTCAACATCGCAGTTGAATACATGAAACCTCAAAAATGTGAAATACTACACAATATGGATGTGACTTAACAAAGAGAAATAGAGCTCTAAACAAGCAGAGCTTGGAAGTAACTCTCTCTCTCAAACTACATTTCCCAGAGTCCTCCAAACTTCACAGCCACAGCCTGTGCTGCTTAGGAGATTTTTGGAAGTTGCACTCAAAAAATTGTTTCCTAGCTCTACAAATGAATGCCACGTGCAGGAGATTCATTACCTTCCTCCAAGTGCTCCTGCTGCACTTTGTATATTTATTCTCTGCAGGACTGAGCAAAATTTAGCTCTGATGTATCCCTAGCATGCAAGCCAAGGTTTCAAATTACTGATGAGGTCTCCTTCTTTAAATGTGGTATTAAGAGTACCTTGGAGTTCTGAGCAATATCATCCATCCCATTTTAGATCTGTCTGTTCATCACAATATTGTGCCAGAGTTTGTTAGGTAAACATGATTGACAGATACCCATCTTTATCCTTTGCTCTGCTGGAGGTCAGCACTGGGGAAAGGTAATACTTTTTTAATTAGCTGTCGAAAGGATTGAATTTCCTTTGTGTGAAATGCATGTGGCTTCCCCGGGAGGCTCTGTCTGAAGAAGCCAACAACCAGTTTTCACACATGACACAAAAAATCCCTCTTCTCTTGCACCCTCTCAGCCACTTGTGAAACTTATCAGCGTTGGTTTAAATGCAGAAGAAGCCTCTTTGAGTCTCCTTATGGAGAGAAAATGTGGGATATAAATAAACACAACAACAACAAGAAGGTGATAAACTAAACACACCCTTTTAACAAAGCGAATTTTAGTTTATTTTAGTTAACTTATTTTTTCTTATGGCAAAAATAAAATTCACTGTTTTATTTTCTCATGTATAAGATTAGAAATTTTAGTCAACAAATTGACTAAAAAACCTGAGTCGCCTTATCTATGGGTCACAGCACTACTGTACCATAACTCTTATTAAAAAACAAACTGTCTCTAAGTAAAGTTGCAAAAGGTGAGAGCTTACTCCCCCCCCCCCCCCCCAAACTGCCCTTGATTTATACATGAGGTCAACTTATGCGGAAGTATATACAGTCCTTTAATTTTTAGAGATAAGAAAAATACTCAAAGAATGCAGATTTTTCCAAAGCCAGATGAAAACAATTTTGACTTCACTGTAATAAAAAAATTACATTTAACTTTCAAATATACTTAAAAGCTCTTTGTAATTCTAGTTTCTGCTTCTTAAAATCCAAAATTTACCTCAAAAAAGTTAGGCAGTCTTCCTTAGCATGTGATTGTTTGGAGAAGTGATTTTGAATCTACATCAAACATTCAGAAATATTATCCTAGGAAACTTCCATTAAATGGAAAACAATTCATTCCCCTCTAAAGCTACATTGTCTGAATACCTGATCACTGCCTCCTAAAGCACTTACTTTTCTCTCAACTCAATAATAATAATCATAACAATAAATTTTATTTCTTACCTGCTTCTTCTCACAGCTCGAGGCTGGTTACAACATTGTAAAAAAAACACATTCACCTAAAAACATTCTTTAAAATAAACATATTAAAACATATTTTCAGAAAATACATATTAAAATACACAAAACGGAGATTAAACATAAAATACAAGAACTGAACCTTAAAAATTGTTGTATAGGCATCGAGAACTAGAAAAACCTGGCCCTTGAGTATTCAGATGTTTTGGACTTCAGCTCCCAGAAATCCCAGCCAGTTTACCAGATGTTAGGAATTGTAGGAGCTGAAGTCCAAAACATGTGGAGAAGCACAGTCTGAGAAACTCTGATGTAGAAAGACAGCATGGTGTACTGATATGAGCGTTGGACTACAACTCTGAAGATCAGGATTCAAATCCCTACTCAACCATGGAAACCCACTCGGTGACCTTGAGCAAGTCATACTCTTTCAGCCTTAAGAGGAAACCAAAACCAAACTCTCTCTGAACAAACCTTGCCAAGGAAAAAACATGATGGATTCACCTTGTCATTTTGTGTCTTCAATTCTTAGGGTCACCACAAACTGGATATAATTTGAAGGCACACAATAACAACAAAACATTGTATAGCAATTAGAACATCAGACTAGGCTTATGGTTATTTGTTTTCTATGTATTGGAGATTCCTTTTATTCTTTCAGTTTTAAAAGAAATGTACATCTTCTTTATTTTACCCTCCTTTTGAGAATGAATTCCACAACCAAGAAGACCCTCTACCTAATTAAACAAGCTTATGAAAGTGATGGGGTTGAGATAAATAATTTCCTGAAAATCTTAAAACTCAGATGGACCTCTGACTGTAAGATGCCCAGGAACTTCAGTACTGTGGGTTTTTTTCAGTTTAAACTGATATCAGACCTGAGTGCCTGTGCAACCAGCAAGAAGGAAAGGGAAAGAGCAGCATAGTGGATGTATTCTGGGCTCTCTAGAGCACTGCTTCTCAACCCAAATACGAGCCCATTCATTCAATGTTAGGATCCTGAAAAAATTGACAGCAGTGCAAATTTTGTGAACATTATGAAGTAGCTGTTTTAAACATTTACACAAATCTGTTGTGCAGTGTTTACAATTGACCCTGCAGAAGATGCTCCAGCTATTCTTCATAAAAAGGGAAACCAGTCTGTTTAGCAAGCCTTGCAAATGATGATTTATTATTGGTAATGTTTGGTTGAGTTGCTTCTGGTTATGAGAGAATCTGCCATCTACAAAGACGTTGCCCAGGGGATGCCCAGATGTGTCGTGATCCTGCAGAGAGGCTTCTCTCATGTACCCCATCCAACAGGCCCATCCCCTGTTCAGATATTGGCCAACACGCCAATGCCTTAAATCAAAAAATAGTTTTCTAAGATCTACAGAGATACTCACAGGAACACCTCAATAAGCGAGAGTCCAAGAGTGACAGGCTAAAACCCAGAACCTCAAGCCATGGCTGATACCGAATGAGGGACTCCCTCCTGGGCACACAGAAGACTGGCCAATTTGGAAGGTGCTGAACAAACTACGCTCTGGCACCATGACATGCAGAGCCAACCTTTAGAAATGGGGCCACAAAGTGGAGTCCATGACATGCAAGTGTGGAGAAGGGCAAACTACAGACCACCTATTACAATGCAGTCTAAGCCCTGCCACAGGCATAATGGAGGACCTTCTTATAGCAACACCAGAGGCACTCCAAGTAGCTAGCTACTGGTCAAAGGACATTTAGTAAAATGCCAGGTTTTTAACTTTCTTTGTGTTTTTAAATACATTACAACTGTACCCTTGGTTCGCTTCTGACATGATAAATAAATAATAATAATCAGTAAATGTTTGATTCCTATACCTATTTCATATACCTATATACAGTCACGTAAACATTTCTCCTGTCAAAAGGGATCCTGGGTGGAAAAGGTTAAGAAACTCTGGTCTAGACAACATCTGGAGATCCACAAGTTGTGAAGCACTGGTTTCATCTAGGAAGACCTGAAACTGGATGACTACCACATGACCCAATATGTCACCATTGATTGGTATAGTGGAGACTGACTAGGAATTATACATTGTGGTGGGATTCAAGACAGTAAAGGACAGTCTCCAAACTTTTTGAAAAGTTAGGGTTAAATTGAATGTTTAAGACAGACAAGATTGCTAGCTTGTTCATTTTTACCTCCTCCTCACATAGAGAGCAACAGACGGAAGTTTGAAGAAGTGAGCCTTTTTTACATGTACAAAATTGTCATGCACTGCAGAAGCCTAGTGGCTCTCAAGGATACAGGAAATAAACCACTAAAATTCGGTCTGAAAATTAGCAAGATTTTTAAAAAGTCTATAAAAATATTTTAAAATATTTTGGATCTAGGGGCTTTTGGGAATGACTTTAGGGTTCACATTTTGGAATTCCAAAGGCCCTATGCTACCTTCCCACATGTATAACAAATGGCTGTAGCCACTGTGAGGTGGAGGGAGAATGCCGAAAAGTGGCGAATTGGTAGTGATCCTGTACCTCCCTAATTATCACTACCATAATATTTGCTTGGAATGTGTGAAAATGAAAATCTGAATGAGTATTTCAATATTTCAATATTCAAATTGAATATGGTTTAGTTGCATCAATCTTATAACACTTACACTTGGAAAAAGAAAGAAGAAAGGAAAGGAAAAGAAAGGAAAGGAAAGGAAACGAAACGAAACGAAACGAAAGGAAAGGAAAGGAAAGGAAAGGAAAGGAAAGGAAAGGAAAGGAAAGGAAAGGAAAGGAAAGGAAAGGAGGGAAAGAAAATTTTGTACAGCTAAGTGATGGGTAAGCCCAAACTATAGTCTTTTGCTTTTATATGATAAAATCTTCATTAGATTCAGTTATCACACTTGTGTGTAAGCCACCAGAAACAGACGATTTCCTGTTTTCTCTGGACCTCTCTTCAGCTGTATTCACTCTTACAATTACTATTCCAGCACACAAGGAGAGGCAGCCAGAGAAGGGAAAATATTATTGTCTCTAGCTTTCCAGCCCACTTAATTGGTCTGAGGAAAAGACGAGGGGGGTGGGTTCGAGTAAGATTTATAAACAAATAGTCCATTATGCTTCTCATTAGTTGGAAGAATACCTGTATAAGTGGAAGCTGTCAGTTACAATAAGCACCCCCTCTCTTTTTGCTTATATAATAATCCCGGCATTCAAAAGACTAATCACTACACACTGATCTACAAAGCATCTTATTTCCTCATCAAATTTCCGTACTCGGCTTAGCCATGCTTGTCAGCTTCCCAGCTCCCCTTTTCAATAACCGGTTTATTCTTAGCATCCAGCCAAGAAACATTCCTAGGAGTAAACCATGGGAGAATGAAGACCTAATTTCTTTATCTCACTCCTGGAGAGATTTCTGCTCACGCTCATGGGAAAGGTCACACAGGTAATTTGGGCTGTTGGTTCATATTAGAAGAGGGAGGTATGTATAGTTCATTGAGGCTCTTTGTCTAACTAGTTGGACAGCCATTAAGGAAGAAGGAAAAACATTTCTGGGCACCAAATGAATGTTTTTTCTTTATGCTTAAAAAAAGATTCAAGCATTCAGCACTTCCAAATTGTTAAAAAAAATAACAGCTGTTTGGGGTGGGGAGTGCTTCTGAGAAGATTCTGGTTAATTATATTTGACTCAATCCAGAGAATATTAGACCTAACTGAAACTGAAATATATTAACGTTAATGGGAATTACATACAGGATGGAGGCTGCAATTTTAAACACACTTATCTGGGAGAAAGCCTCATTGAATGTGGTGAAGCTAATTGTTGGCAATTGGCATGCATAAGATACATTCAAGGAGGTTTATCTTCTCTTTGAGATCTCTGGTATCCTTAGATCTTTGTACTAGTTTCTGCTTTGCTGCTGGTCTTAGTTTGATTGTATCCTTTCCTTTTTCATTGTTATGCTTTGCTTAGGGTTTTTATGTGTGAGTGTATTTTTAATCTGTTTGTACACTGCTCAGAGAACTCAAGGCACTAAAAATAGTGGCTGGCAACTTCCACTTTAGGTCTTTCCCCAAACTTTGAAGGAAATGTCAAAGTTACTGAACTATATTCCCAAAATAGGTTCAGAACCTTGGATAGCTTCATCAAAGTTCAGATTAAATCCTGGAGTAGATTTGTCAGCACCTGATACTGAAGCCACCAACTGTTACAGTAGGGGTGTAAACCCTCAATTATTTTGTCCTTGCATTCAAGGACAAATAATTATAGTTGTTTTCTCTGTGCTGTAGGAGAAAATGAATATTTGCACAATTTTCATCTCATATTTGACTATTCTAAAGTGTTCTGGAATTTTTTTTCTGTGCAGAAAAACATGGATTTTTCCAAAGCTTCTTTGCAAAAAGGCTACTCTATCCCCTGTGCATAAAAGTCCTTCAGAACATTTTCAAATGTTGAATTCTGGGAGAAATCTATGTGAAGGTGTCTCTATTCCATTATTCTTTCCAATGTATTTTCTGACTGATCAGAAATTCATGTTTTGACTAGGAAATGAATGCTAAAGAATATTATTATCATCCCACCCTTACATTATGGTTTAAAGTAGAAATAATGTATGCTATCATACCACGGGGTGTGAGGCAGGTATACTCTAACACATTAACCCAGGTGGGCATCCAAGTGACGCCTGATATTCTCCTCTCATTGTGACAAATGGCAAATCAAGATAGAAGCTAGTACAGTTCTCTGGAGGACCACTGCCACACACCCATGTTTCTTTACTCTGAGGATCTCAGGGGATGGGTAGTTGCTTCATAGAGTCCTTTGGATCTGATGGTCTAATTTTGAGGAACGCTCGGAATTGGATAATGTGGTTCTCTCAAGACCTCTCTGCAGTGTGCAGGACATGTGTGTGAATTTTGAAGGCTACATTGTTTGCACATGCTCAGTTAATTATGTTGGACCACAGTGTGGCTTAACAGAAAGCTACAAAAATATGCATCATCCGTTTTTGAAAGGGAGAATTTTGAGGAGAAAAACATTGGATAACATTCATTTTAGCTACACCGCTATCCTACTAGTAAGATGATGGCCATCCATTAGGAACACAGAGAAAGAGGATGAAATACTGGCTAAATCAGAAGATTAGCACTCCTTAGACTGCATTTCTTATGTAGTTCAATTTATGAGGGACAGCTGTCTTTATCAACAACAAAAATCTTCTTCTTCTCCTCCTCCTCCTCCCCCTCCTCCTCCTCCTCCTCCTCCTCCTTCTTCTTCTTCTTCTTCTTCGTTTCATTTCATTTTACAGAAAACATTCAGACCAGTATTTGGAATGGAGTATATTAGTTTCACAATTAGATAAGTTAATAATGACTTTTGCTAGGCAACACTTGAGTAAGTAATACTATACTTCAAATGTGAACATTCCAGGCAGGACAGTAAGGGAGTTTCAATGCAGCCTGAATGATATTCTGTTCAAAACAAGGGCTTGGCAGAAGATTAACACTTTAAGCAAAGACTCCTGCTTGCAGGGATTCTCTTACATATAATAGGAGCACAAACAGTGGTGGCAGAAACCACATAGTAGGTGGGTCCTGGTTGCCATGTTTCATCAAGCTGATTTGACTTTTCACAAAAAGGGCTGCTTGTTGATGTCAGTTGTCCTTGAAAGGTATTCTGCATGTACTCACTTCCACTCTTATTATGCTTCTTTTAGTACAGTGAGTTCTCAATTGAAGCTTAGCTCTAACAGTGAGTGCACTTTTCAACAGTGTTCAGTCAGCCAACTCACCTACCATGATCCTAAACTTGATGTAGGTTGTGGTGATGTTAGCATTGTTTAAAATGTAAGGGAGGACACATTCAGGAAAACCATTATGTTGTGCAGTGGGGTGGGACAAACAAGGTACATAAGATCTCATTACTGGAGGTTTAATAATATGGCCATTCTCCTTTTTCAACCCCCCCCCCCCCCAATTCAGAAGAACTGTGTAAAGTACAGATCTGATTCCTACAAAATGGGAATGGGGAGGTATATTAAACTATCACACTGGTGGGCCACCATTGCAGTAGTCCACCACTTTTGGTTTTTGTTGTTGTTGCTGCTGCTGTTGTGGAGATTACTGTTGTATTTCTCCCTCCACAATGACTCACTGTTGTGCTGGACTATCCCTCCATACACAGAGAGAAAAACCATTATTTTCAGGTAGAGAGTGGAGGGGATTGTAGAAGCACCTGACTATGTTTGCATAGCCAAATGCAGACCAATGGCAAGACCTTTGGAGGATTAATGGATCTCAGTGGAAGCTGTCCTTTGTCTGCATCTGGTTATAAGTGCATAACCAGAAATTCTTTGACCCTCTTCATCAGCCACATAAAGAGCTATTCAGCACAGTAGTCTGTCTTGGAGATGGTGACAGAGAAGCAATAGCAGAGTTTCATTTGTGGATCTTTGGCACCGTGCTCAACCATGGAGGATCTCAGTCATAGTTATTCTCCTCCTGGTTTAGAGGAAAAAGCAAAGCAGAGACCCAACACTGGATGTACTGCTTATGAGAATTCTTGCTTCTTTTTTTTACTCTTATCTCTTTCCCATAACACACGTTCATCCCCAATATGCTACTGTAGTGAATGCTGAAGCCTGGTGAGCTAATACTTGGCTCAACCAGAGGCCATCATTTTTGAGTAATTAGTTTGGGCATTCAACAACTGACTTCTAAGTTTTGTGCCAATGGGTATGGGTTACCTGTTTACTTGTTTTTTGTTCAGAATGCTGCATTGCATAATTCAGATAAAGCCCATTGCTATGTTTGAGGAGAGATTGTTCATCAAAATTAACAGGCCTTGCTTGTGATAGCAATGTTTTTGGACTCCAACTCCTAGAATTCCATAGCTTGCATAATCAGTTGGCATGCTGCCTGAGGAATTCTGGGTGTCATAGTGCAAAGAAGTCACTTTACCAAGCTCTGTAAATAGATTTGCCCAGAAAGCCATGCCCTGCTGTTATGGGTGACAATTTTGGACCATTGTTATTTCCCAGCACCCTATGTTATGCTTTACTAACAGATATATGCTCTAAAAGTAGTCATCCAAGTGACATCACTTTAAGCAAGGAGCAGAATTAATCAGCAACAACAAAAGGACAAAGAGATTCATAGTATGTTAAAGACTATTATGACACATTTTATGGAATAATTCTGCTTTTTCCAGGCTTTCCTGTTGTTTTCGGCTACAATGACTATCAACCATAGTTACAGTAAATGATATTGAGGGACTCAGGTAAGATAAGGCTGAATTTTATTTTGTACATCTGATGAATAATAAAGGAGTGAAATTTTGTTTACATTTCAATTATAACCATACAACCAATTTGTGCTTCACAAGCTGACCTGTGGACCAGAAAGCAATTGCTCTTTGAGTTTTGCACTAACAAAAATGTATATAAAATTAAGGGAAATTGATCGCAAACTACTTATACATGGTGAAGGTTTTTGTAAAAACATATCTATTAAGGAAAATGAAATAAAATGGGTATGGAAGTTGATGTTTTAATGCTTAATTTAATGCTTTATAAAATCATTTGCTAACAGATGTGAAAACAGAACAAAATGAATTTCTGCTTGGCAAAAGTATTTTAGAGAAAGCAAAACAGGTGGATTTGCTCATTTCTTCTTATGAATAGCTCCAGTCCTGTGTTTGACATATGTGTGCTTCCCAAATGTTGAAACTTCTAGTCATCCCTCACTCACAATCATCGCCACTGCCCAAGGTTGATGGGAATTATTGTCCAACATCTGGAACACCATATGCCCTCCATTCTAGCAATAACATATGCAGGATTATGCCACACTAAATCTGTTAATCTTTAAGGTACAAGAACAAGAAGCCTGTGTCTGATTTTTTCCAAGAGAGAACCATGCAGTGGTGTAACTGTTATGTCTGATACCTGACACAGATCATTTGTAACAGTTCCACTGTAACAAAATTATTTTCAGTAATTATGAAGTGACATTAATAATAATAATGGCCGCCAGAAAAGAAATGTAAACAGTGAAAATTCTTTTATTGAACATTGTATATATCATCATGCCATAAATATAAATAAATGAATTGGAAATGAAGTAAATATTACGGTACAATAAAGAAAAAGCTAAAAAGATTTATGTTTAAAGTTTATTAGTGTAGTTTTGAAAAAAATGAGAAAAGTTATTCAATCTGTAGTTGCATTACATTTGTCATGGTGATAAATTTTGTGTTCTTTTAAAGCTTTATTCCAGTTTTGAATATTAACAATTCATGGTCCATACCAGAATTTGCCATTGATCTTGTTTTTACCGAGATAATAGAGATTCTTTATCTACTGTTTCCAATTGTGTTATCAATTTGTAATTTTTGCAGCTTTGCACTGTTTATCTTATTAGTTTAAATTAAACATAATATGTGTATTTTGCCAAAGATGGGAGAGATGTAACAAATCATACTTACCAGTTCACCAGTACATACAACTTTACCTGTCTGTGATATTAAAGAAAGCTACAAAAATTCCATGAGAAGCATCTCCTTGTGCCATCTGAACAAGGTTGCTTATAATAGAGATACCTGGGCCTGATTCCTGACCTTTTATTTGGATTGTTACATTACTTCCATTTATTTTTCTGCAACTGGTAACTTTAGTAAAGGTTCTGAAATGTAGACTATTTCCCATAACATAGGTATTTTGCTTGGAATGGGTAGTAGAAGGTGATTTCTGAGCAAATTCTATAATTTGTGGTATAATTCCCATCTAGTCTTGTGCACTGACTTTGGTATTTCAGGCTTCTAAAAAATTGGCATCCCTGGTCATTTCATGGATGTTTGTTGCTTGAGGTATCTCTCCCACCTAATCCTGTGTGGTGAATAGGGGCTTAGTACCTGTACTACCAACTTTTTTCTGCTTCCAGATGGGATAGAGACTTTAAAAAATCAAGTCAAGTTAATGGTCTGAACAGTTACGGCATACAATGCATACAATCTGGATTTAATCTGGCCAGCCTGATCATATGGGGACTGTACATTATGAGCACTTCCAAATTCCCATTGGACTCACCATTCTGCAGAGAATGGCACTGAAGAAGAAAAAATATAACTCACTGTCGAATGAAAAGAAAAAGGGAGGGGAAGAAAGGATAAAGAACCTACAACTGGTTTACATTTTAGCTTGAGCTTTTGCGAACATCAATTCAGTTTCTCAGATATAATGACTCAGGAGGTGGACTGATACTCACAAAAACTCATCTATATCTATATATCTATATCTACAGGGTTTGATGGATCTGGACTAAACTTGGCATACATAGCCTTCATGGTACAACTTATATACCACACTGGCTTCTTGCTTTTAAGGACTCAATCCCCCTATAATGTAGTAGTAGTAGTAATAATAATAATAATAATACTTTATTTTTCTATCCCGAAGGGACTTGGGGTGGCTAACATGGGGCCAAGCCCAAAACAGAAAGAAAATGTGACAAGTTAAAACCAATATAAATAACTAAAAACAGTATCATCATAATATTCAGATAAAAACAAATTAAAATACAAAATACAATATAACGCCATAGTGACCAAGTAAGGGGAAAGGTAATAAAAATGAACATCACCATCCATGGATGAAATGGGGGCAGACAAGTCAAAAAGTGCATAGTTTCCAGACTATTAATAAAGTGCCTGGGCAAGTGTCGAAGCATTACCTGAGATAGTTTGGGGAAGGATAGATAGGAGGGAAAATAAAGTGTGAGGAGACAGTATGTCAATGAGAGGGGTCCATCATGTTATTGGTTATTCAAATGCACACTTGAAAAACCATGTTTTAAGCTGTAAAGCTTTGTGAAAAAAATAGCGAACATTTCTTACCTAGATCTTCCTTTATTCTGAGTATAACTGAACAATTAGAAGTAATTAGATCCAAAAAGTACCAACAGTGAATACTCGTAGGAAGAACCAGGGACCAAAACAAATCCCATCTTCTGTTCAAGCCAGCTGGTGAACACATGGCAGACCAATATCAACACATTATATCCTTCCATACAGTATCAGATTCGTCCATTTTTCTGTGACTCACCCCCAGCTTTTAAATCACTTGATACAAGATGGATTCATTCAGCCGCACATCCCTCAGAAAGTGTTCAGTTCTTTTGGTCCATGAAGCAAACATCTTGACAGCTATTCCAGGTCTGACTTGCAGTTCAGTACTTCTCTTTCATTTGTACTCTACATGTTGGTGATTTTAGGAAATAAGCTGATCAGTCAAACCAAAGAGAAACAGTGGTTCAATCCACTGCCCTGTTTAATGTAAGTTGCACACATTCAGGAAGTTCACTGGCACAAACAACCATTAAAACACATGCATACATCAAACCCTTTCCTCCTAGATTTTGTCTGTAGATTTCATGCACTGTAGAATGAAAATGACAGAGTTGGAGGATGTGGGGCTAGTTTTGGCTTTTGAGATATACTGTTGTAAATCTGAACCAGAGGAATGTTAGACTTCAAAAGGTGGTATTCTGTTACATTTACTCTAAAAGGTAAAAGGGGATTTTTTATATTTACATTAACTCTAAGTTGATGTTGAATGTTATGTAACATTGCTATATTAAGAGCTGTACCACTGGGGGAAGGCAAAAAAGCCTATCCATGATTTTAACCCTGTTTTGAGCTTAGGAGAGAAGAAAACAACTACATGGGTTTTTTTTATAAACCCCACATTTCACATTCACGCCTCCACTAAAAGAGAAAAAGTGAGATTCCAAATAAACACACACACATGACACAGAAAGAAACAAAATGCTTCTGGGATGATACAAGGTACAATAAATAAGACAAAATACAAAGGAGTTAATTAAACACAGTTATTTATAATAATTGTTCTTTAGAATTATTATAAATAATAAACACAAGAGTTAAGAGCAAGAGAGCACAGTTAATACAGAAAGTAGACTAAGGGTGTATCTACACTGTAGAATTAATGCAATTTGACACTACTTTAACTGCCATGGTTCAATGCTATGGGATAATGAGAATTGTAAATTTGCAAGTTTCTTAAAATTTTCTGCCAAAGAATGTTGGTCCCTCACCAAACTATGGTCCCCTTAGGCATTGAGTTATAGCAGTTAAAGTGATGTCAAACTACGTCAATTCTACAGTACAGATGCAGCCTAAGAGCCCTAACACATTATACAGTTATAGCAGACTAGCTGTGCCCTGCCACACGTTGCTGTGGCTAATTGGAATTGCAGTGAATAGCCTCGCTGCTTCAAAGCCTGGCCGTTTTCTACATAGGGTATCCTTGCTAGGCCAGGTTGAATGAGATGGAGTAGCCTCGTGGTTTCCAAAGCCTGGCTTTGAAGCTGCAAGGCTGTTCGGTGTTAATCAAGGTTGGCCACAAAGGGGTTGATATATGTGTGGAATAACATGCAGTGTGGTAGAAAGAACTGTTGTCTGGTTGAGGCAGGTGTTGCCATGGATCTCCTTGATTAGCATTGAATAGGCCTGCAGCTTCAAGATCTGCCTGGTTAGTACTTGGAAGAATCCTTTACTGGGACGTGTTAGCTGGGTGTGATTATTTAAGTTGTTTAGCATTGAATGGTCTTGTAGCTTCCAAGCCTGGCTGCTTCCTGCATGAGGGAATCCTTTGTTGGGAGGTGTTAGCTGGGCCTGGTTGTTTCCTGTGTGGAATTCCCCTGTGTTCTGAGTGTTGTTGTTTATTTAGTGTCGTGATTTTAGAGATTATATTGTTGTGTATTGTTATTAGAGCACAGTAATTATTATACATTATATTGATAAGGTTATATGATTTGCCTGGAACAGGATTATATGAGGCCCCTTCTACACAATGGTTTAAAATTCACACTGAAGTGGTATTTTTTTTGTTTTGTTTTTTGCTGTGGCCTAGGAGGCAGCCTGGCTTTGAAGCTGCAAGGCTGTTTAGTGTCAATCAAGGTGGGTCACAAAGGGGTGCATTCCGGTTTTTGGGATTTTTTTGGCCCCATGGAGGTTAAGGATGTGTAGTTTGTTTGTAAGAACGTAGAGACGTGGATGAGGGGTTGTGTTGTCAATTTTCTAGGTTGGGGGGCCTTTAGTTTTGTTGTTTTGCCTGGTGGAGCGATGCCATTCTCCTTTTATATATATAGATTGATTCTGTTTTAACTGACATGTCTTCAATTCCAGGATTTCTAGGTGGGTGAGGCGTACTGGGAATTCAGATGTCCTTCCTTAAACATTCCATAAAATGAAATCATGAAAGTTAAAGTAGGATCATATTAGAATAATTGCCCTCTTATCCCACTCCAATACTCAAACAAGCAATGGAAATGTCAAGCCAAAGTGTCAATAACCCTAAAAGAGATTCCTACAACACTTGAAGAGCAATAACCTTATCACAAAGATTTAGTTATCTTCCTCACTATCCATACAATACTTGCAAAAATCCAAAAGAGAAGTCTAATAGGTAAGTAAGTAACCAAGTAGTCAGACAAAGGCAACAAAATTTTGCATGATGAATGGGGGAAAGATAGGAGACCTAACCTACAGTTCAGACCTCTGCACTGTGTCTAAACGGAAGCAGAAAACCACTGAAAATACAAAAGAATGTGAGCAAAAGGGTAGAAAAATACAAACATTTAATTGGCAAATGGGATATGAAAGACCAAAATCAGAGTCCACTGCACCAAAAGATTATGCTCTGAAGGAAGCTCAGCAGCAACTAAAGGCTGGTCAACAAAAAATTGATCAAAAATGAAATTGTTGATAATCAGGAATAGGAGTTACTGGTGGGGGAGCTGAAAACCATGCTCAGGCAATGGACTGTGGGCGTCCTCTTCCTGCGGCTCCTGTCTCTTGTCCTTGTTACACTCCATCATACTTTGCATGCCTTGCAACTGCCACCTGCTATGGAAGGAAACATTTTGGTGATGATGGCAAAAGCAGCAGCAAAGAAGATTCTAGAGTGAAGTAGGAGTAAAAAACAAAATATTGTTCCCTTGAGATGCTACAAAATTACACTAAAATAATGTTGGGGCAAATGGCACTTTAACCTTTGGACTAAAGACTTTAAAAATAACAGTGCATCTTTAGCTATAAATAAATTTGTTCTGATGTCTGTTATGAACGAGCAAATTCCCACCCTCTAAAAACAATGTACTGTACCTCTGAAAAAATTAGAATCTAATTTTTAGACCTGCTGATATGGCACCATTTTGGTTGCATAAGCAATTGTATTCATAACCTTGAAAATAGAAAAAAATGATGGAAAATGCATATATACATTAAATGCCATGAAGTCAATTCATCATTTTGTAACAGCTCTAAAGTATTAGTTCCAACATTTTTTTTAAAAAATTCTATGATCTATAATTTTAGGCATATGAATTTATCATTATTTCAACTGTTGCCATGTTTACCCAGAGATACACTAGATAGGTCATGGGATTTTACTTTGGACTTCTTTTTAATTAATTTTATTAACCAAGGAACCACTGTTGTTGAAACAGATGTTGTGGTCCATTAATAGCTCTCAGCTGCCTGTGGCAAGATGCAGAGCCATGCCTGCAGAACTCATAACTGGGAAGAGAAACAAGTGGTCTGTACAGTTTGGAAGCAGCATAACATAAGTAGGAGTCAGTGGCTTTTATTGTACAATTTGTCCATTTTTCATTTGGCTCTTTTTGTTTGTTTATTTGTTTTAGTTATTTTGAACTTCCCCCACCTCCCTCTATATATATGGCTCGCTTTCATTCATTCTGTCTTTTTAATCATTTCTGGAATTCTCCTGAAATTGCTGGATTTGTTTTATAAATTCATATGCAATTTGATTTTTTCCCCCTGAAAGTGGAAGGATTGTGTACATGAAGTTAGTTTCAGAAATTTTGCAGAGGCAAACTCTTCAAATATTTTAATGCATATAATGGGAGTATTATAATATTTTTCTTTCCATTGTATAGTAATTACTGGCTTAGTTTTCAACAGAGGAGGTCCAATGGCGAGGCAAATTAAGCGTTCGCCTGTGGCGCACACCAACAGAGGTCGCACTCAAGGTGCCCCCGTGTAAGCATGGTGCCGCCGCCATTGTTGGCCGCCGTTGTTGGCCGCCGCCATTGCCCATGTTTTCTGCCTCAAGGCAATGGAAGTCCAGCGTGTGCGCACATGAGTCCCATCGCCCAAAATAGCCGATGGGACTTCCGTGCGCATGCGCTGAGCTTCGATCGCTTGCATGGACATTCCATGCTTCCCGGTTGGCTGCGACATGTCTGGCGGTAGCGAAAGAGAAGGAGCCAGGCCCCACATGGAGCTGGCACGGGTCCCATTGATCCTTTTGCCTCCCCGCAAAGCAAGGAGTGGGATTGGGGGGAAAGGGAGAAGGGGGAAAGGAGGGAGGGAAAGCGGGGAGAAGCCAAGCCCCTGTGACCCACCTTCCCATTTTGGTAAGTATTTTCCTATTTCTGAGTCCATTTAAGGAGCTTGGGAGGGGGTGCCTTTGCTAATGGGGTTTATTGTTGTTGGGTTGTTGTATGTCTTTCGGGCTGTGTGGCCATGTTCCAGAAGCATTCTCTCCTGACGTCAGGAGAGAATGCTTCTGGAACATGGCCACACAGCCCGAAAGACATACAACAACCCTGTGATCCCGGCCATGAAAGCCTTCGACAACACCTTTATTGTTGTTGTTGCTGAGAGAGGGACCAGGCCTTAGGGACTTGGATCCTTTTTCCTTTAGGCCCTCTCTCTGTTCTCTTTCCTCCCAGCCATTCCTACTACCTTCTGCTCTTTCTCTTTTCCCATTGCAACATAAATGAGGGGGGTCCTTTGGTTTGCAATATATATATGTATATATATACATATACACACATATATACATAATATTGGGGTTTTCTATAGGAAGAGAGATGGAGATTCCCCCTATTATGAATATGAACCATCCCAAAAAGCCACCAAAGGCTTTGTATTAGGTCCTGAAAGCATCCTAGATTGGGAAAGGGGGAACCCCAAAGGACATTTAGTCCAACCCCATGAAGAAAAACACAAAATCCAGCCCTGGTTAAAGATATTAATATACATATTAATGTAATAAACACAATACTGTGCATATTTATATAGATATTAATGTAATAAACACAATACTGTGCATATTAATATATATATATATATATATATATATATATATATATATATATATATATTAATGTAATAAACACTATAATGGGAGTTTATTACATATTGATATACATATTAATATAATAAACACAATAATGAGAGTTTATTTTTCTTTTCTTTTTGTTGGATGAACGTAGAGGCTTAGATGAGGGGTTGTGCTGTCAATTTTTGAGGTTGTGGGGTGTTTAGTTTTGTTGTTTTGTCTGCTGCCGTGATTCCATCACTCTTTTATATATATAATATAATATAATAAATATAAGAAGATAAATAGATTCTGCCAACCTCGCAGTTCGAAAACCTGCAAAATGTGAGTAGATCAATAGGTACTGCTCCAGCCAACCAGGAAGCCGCCCTGAGTTCCCTTCAAGGTTGAGATAGAGCGGGGTAAAAATGCAGTAATTAAATAAATATATATATAACCATTGTACTATACCATACAATGTATTATATTGTTAGCGTAGCACAATATTAGCATTATATATTACTATTTTGTACTATACCACTAATATTATTAGTAATATTACATTAATAATATTTACATTTCTACATACAATGTATTAGCATGCCACAATTTTAGCATTATATATTACTATATTGTACTATATCGCTAATATTATTAGTAAAATTACATGTAATATATAATCTATATTTAATATTATTATATTGTATTATTATTAGTAGTAGTATTATATGGTATTACATTGTAATTTTGTATTATAATAGTACATTAAATTTCAGCTTGATATTTTAATGCAAATGTTTGGGCCCTTCCACACAGCTGTATAACCTGGACACCAATGGCCCTCCCTCCAATGACACTGCAGGTTATAGCATGTTGCAGAAGCATTCTCTCCTGACGTTTTGCCCACATCTATGTCTGGCATCCTCAGACATAATGGAGTATGTTGGAAGCTAGGTAAGTGGGGTTTATATATCTGTGGAAAGTCCAGGGTGGGAGAAAGAGCTCTTGTCTGTTTGAGGCTAGTGTGAATGTTGCATTTGGCCAGCTTGATTAGCATTTAATGGCCCTTCAGATTCAAAGCCTGGCTGTTTCCTCCCTGAGGGCATCCTTGGTTGGGAGGTGTTTGCTGGCCCTGATTGTTTCCTGTCTGGATTTCCCCTGTTTTCAGAGTGTTGTTCTTTATTTAGGCTTTTCCTTAATCCCTCCATATTATCCAACATTTTTGCTTATCCAATGCTTTTATTTTTCAGTGATTGGTTTGGGGGGGGGGCAAAATTCTGTTCCCCTACACTTGAAAATTACCTTGGGCCGGCCCTGGTTTTCAAACTGGAACTTTCTAAATTCATAACTATTATGTTATCATGCTCATGAGTGCCATCAGTGTACATGACATTTTACAACGGAAAACCACAATAATAACAAAAAGGCCAGCCTTACGATAGGAATATAATCAAAAATACATAATTTGTTTGTTTCTTATGTGCCTAAAGTACACAAGGCTAAATCTTAATCCTACCTAGAGCTTATCAATGGAATGTAGGTGAAACTGGCAAGTCCCGTTCAATGCAAATAGGGAATAGAAATAATATTGGATTTAGCTTGTTTTGACAACCATGGGATAACAGAAACTATTGCATAGGAAATGTTTTATTAAATCATGGACCACTCTTTTGCATGTATGAACCCCTATTTGAGTCTATTTAGGGACTGGGAGAGGGGGACAAGAGGGTGGCTTGAGTCTCTTCATCTGGGTTTCTGGACACTTGAGAAGCCCTGCATTCTCCCTATTCCTGCAGTCTTGTTGAGCAAGCCCAAGAATGTCAATTGCATGGATAGAATCCTATAGGTTAGTCTCAAGTACAGCAGACAATTAACTGCTGAATCTTATTTGTTAGTCTCAAGTACAGCAGACAATTAACTGCAATTTATCCATAGGTAAATTGATTCAATTGTTCCACTCTAATCAGGATGGGCCAGGCTTTAGCACAGCAGGTTAACCACCAGCTGCAGTAAATCTTGCCAACCGAAAGGTTGACAGTTTGAAGCCTGGGTCGGGGTGAGTTCCTGGCCTTTAGCCCAGCTTCTGCCTACCTAGCACTTCAAAAGCAAAATGTGAGCAGATAAATAGGTACCACTTAAAAGCGAGGAGGTATTAAGGCACCCATAGGAAAATGCCAGAAAATTCCGGGTGATTCAATCAAGGGGAAAGTTTACAAACAAAACTCTTTGGCAGGGAGATGGAGTGACAGCGTTTCCCCCCCCCCTCCCCGTGGCTGGAACCAAGCACAAGCCTCCAAGATATCGAAGATGGGGAAAAGCCTAGATATACCTCTATCTATGTACAATTGTCTGTTTTGACAATGTTCACACAGCATTGAATGTTGGCCATACATGTGTGTTCTGTGATCCGCCCTGAATCCCCTTCAGAGTGAGAAGGGCAAAATATAAATATTGTAAATAAATAAATAAACAATCCATATTCCCACATGAAATGGTTACACTTATAGGAATACACCTATGGCACCATGAATGGAATATGTCTCTTGGCAAGGGCCAAAAAATTGCAACTGCATATGTAAGAAAATGTACAAAACTACAAATACCATAACGATTCAAGTCTATGGTGCTGAGTTCTTTAATCAACCTTTTCAGACAATAAAGAAATCATTCATTTTGTTAAATAGCAAACTGGTTTTTATTTTTATGGTTAATTCTCTGACCTATTGTTCTGTTTTATTGTTTGTTTTAACTATGGTATTATATTGACATTTTTACTGTTTTTGTTGTATATTGCCTTTATTGTTTTACTCTAGGGAAGCCAGACATTTCTTTTTAGATAAAGAAACATAAACATTAAAAACATCTATGAAATTCTGTGAAAGAAGATAGTTACTGAATTTTGATTAAAAAATCTTGCTTACGATTATGACAGGATGTTATTAAATGCTACTACTTACCTCATATTTGAAATATTTGAATAATATTGATCCATATGTATCAAGTTATATACATAAAAATTGATGACTTGTTTTTTTCATTAAAAGTTTCAGGTTCTTTTTCTTCTTCTTTTTTTTTTTTTAAAAAAAACTGGTTTAAAGCATATTGTGTGGTCCAGATACATTGCCATACTGCTCTTTTCCATATTTTCTTTTCTTATTTCCCAAACCTCCAAAATTTACATGTACACGCCTTTGCACATGCAATAACTAAAAATCCCTCTCTTGAAACCTACCTAGCAAGGGGTCCCTGTTATTGCCTTTTGTAGTGTGCCCATCATAAAGAATAGGGCTCTTTGCCATGGTTTATAAGACTGAAAACTAAACAAAGAAAAAGAAGACACAAAAGCACAATTTTATAGCATACACCCATTCTTACCCCACCCATTACTACTTTCGATTTTTGTTTGTTTTGGTATTTTGTTATTAGGCATTAATAAGGAAAGTTTTATGACCTCAGTTATTTGACCCAAAACAACTTTTTCAGTGCTCTGATTTGGCCTTCTAGGAAACTAGACACACCAGGTCCCCTGAACTCACAGTTTTAGCAGAGCTGAAATCACTCAACATCCATTGGGTAAATGGAGTGTTTGCTCTTAGTGACTGATAGGCTAACACAATATGCCTTTCTTGTGAAATCACCACTGATCCAGACTGTGTATTGAACTCAATGTGCAATCTGGTTAATCTCTCAAAATGAAAGAATGAAAAATAATTATCACTGGTAAGCCTTTTGTTCCTCTAGCAAGATGGTTGGGCCAAGGACATTCAAGTCTGACTGAAGGCTTGGAGTAAGTGTAACTTGTAAAGTAGAGTTCGGGTAAGCCATGGGTTGCTCTTGATTACCATAACATTTTAGTAGTGGCATTATGTTAAACTGCTAAAAATTTCTAAATAAGAGATTCTGTAAATATTTTTCTTTCACATGTTTAAGTCCCCAAGGACTGCTTCACACATTAGGTGACATCCACAGTTATTTGTAACTGTGCCATGAAATGAGCCAGGGTGAGAATAAATTCTTGCTCCATCACAGAGGCCACCCCCACTGGAAACACAGCAAAATGCTACATTTTCTACATATATCATTTATATATGTCCATGTAAATAATTTTAAGTGTATATTTTACCACCAAAGATGAAGTCTTGCAATTCACAGCAATTATGAATCACTGCACTTGAGATTGCAACCTAACAATTACCTGCAGAAAATGAGAAGATTTTATATTTGCTGCCATTTTTTGAAAGTTCTTTGAACTGTTCCAGATTCATGTGACAAATACAAGCTGGAATCCTGAAACAGTAGCTCCACAGAGGAAATAGAAGAGATAAAAACAGAAGATGTACTGGCATTTGGCTGGCTTTGCTTGAGACCATGCAAAACTAGTCCTTAAGCATACAGTTTAATGAAATGATTGTTCAACACATCGCTAGATAGATGATAGATAGATTATTGATACTTAAATTTTATGTTGTAGAAAATCTGTTGTAGGACACTACAGAATTATGTTTGCTACATTTTGCTTGAACTATACATGCATCTAGGCAAAGAGTGTCTATCAATATGACTCTGAAGACATATTCGATTTTTCCTCCTATTAAAAAAAGAATGAAGAATCAGTGGGGAAACAAGGGAAGTTTTCAAACGGAAGTGTTGTGTGTATCCTATGTAGGGATCCAGGAATTATGGTATTGTTAAAAAGACTCTCCTGTAAGCACACTGGAGCACTTCTGGTTGTCTGCTGCAGATCAGGCTTCCTCTTCTTCTTTCTTTTTTTTTTTTTTTTACTGTACTATAACTGCAAAGTCTAGGGTTGCTTTCTGTTTTAAAAGAAATATGCATTTTTGAAAACAGTCTGGGGGCTGTTCTAGTTCCAGTTGCTGGAATCATTAAAACTGTGAATTGGATGTGACACAATGCCCAAGAGTGTTTTCAAGGACACTTGGTTGTCTTCCGTGGATTTAACTTTCACAGTTATAAAAAACATTTCATTGCTCTTCTAATATTTCAGTGCCTTAATCATATAACGGAAAAACTTATAGATTAAGAAATGATTTCACTCTAGAAGTAGAAGGAAGTTTGTTTGCCTTTTGTTATGTTAATTCCTACACTTTACATGGCAACATGGCAGTTTTAGACCTTGGCTTGGCTGAATTATTTATTTTATTTATTTATTTACAGTATTTATATTCTGCCCTTCTCACCCTGAAGGGGACTCAAGACGGATCACATTGCACACATATAAGGCAAACCGTTGGATAGAGCTGCTTGAGAACCTGGACATGTCCAAGAGTAGCCGAAAAGCCTGGCAATTGCTGAGATGCCTGGATAGCGACCCTCTGGTCAACCCTGGACACGCGAACGTGACACCAGACCAGATAGCTCATCAGCTAATTCAGAATGGGAAAACCAACTGCAGCAGAATAAAGATGAAAATCAACAGGGTGCCAGAACTTGAAACCCACCAGTTGTCTTCTCCTCTAAACCTGAAAGAACCCAGAGAAGCCATCAAGCGATGTAAGACTGGTAAAGCACCTGGCCTAGACGATGGAGCAAATCAAACACTTGGGGGCCAAAGCTGAAAACTGGCTTTTGAAATTCTACAATCAATGCCTGGCACACAAACAGATCCCCAGAGCATGGAGGAAAACTAAGATAATTGCCATCTTAAAACCTGGTAGAGATGCCTCCAATGCCAGGAACTATCGACCAATCTCCCTCTTATGTCATCTATATAAAGTCTATGAGAGGATGCTATTAAATCAACTAGGACCTGTTATCGAACCCAAGCTTATTGCACAACAAGCAGGTTTCAGACCAGGGAAAAACTGTACAGGTCAAATTCTTCATCTGACTGAACATATCGAGGAAGGCTATGAGAAAGGCTGCATTACGGGAACAGTCTTTGTGGACCTTACAGCAGCCTATGACACGGTGCAACATAGAAAAATGCTGCATAAAGTCTACCATATCACCCGGGACTTTGACTTTACAAAAACTGTCCAGACCCTCTTAGAAAACCGCAGCTTCTATGTGGAGTTTCAGGGCCAGAAAAGCAGATGGAGGAGGCAAAAGAATGGTTTACCCCAAGGCAGCGTTCTTGCACCAACCTTATTTAATATCTTCACGAACAATCAGCCACAACCACCACTCACAAAGAGCTTTATATATGCTGATGACCTTGGCCTTACAACACAAGCAAAAGATTTTGAAACAGTTGAAAAGCAACTCACCAATGCCTTGAAAGATCTCTCCAGCTACTACAAAGAGAACCACCTGAAGCCTAACCCTGCCAAGACACAAGTGTGTGCTTTCCACCTACGTAATCACGAAGCCAACAGGAAACTGAAAGTTACTTGTGAAGGCCAAGAGCTCGAACACTGTTTCCATCCTAAATACCTTGGTGTCACCTTAGACCGAACACTAACATATAGGAAACACTGCATGAACACCAAGCACAAAGTAGCTGCACGCAATAACATCCTGCGGAAACTGACTGGAAGCGCATGGGGTGCAGACCCACAAGTAATAAGAACATCAGCCCTGGCCTTGTCTTTCTCAACTGCAGAGTATGCCTGTCCTGTTTGGCACAAGTCTGCCCATGCAAAGCAGGTGGACATAGCACTGAATGAAACATGCAGAATCATCACGGGATGCCTTAAACCTACACTGTTGATAAACTCTACAAGTTAGCTGGCATTGCCCCTCCTGACGTGCGACGGGAAGTTGCTGCTAACGGTGAGAGAAAAAAGGTTGAACATTGTGAAAGCCACCCACTGCATGGCTATCACCCTCCTCCCACCAGACTCAAATCAAGGAAGGGCTTCATGAGAACCACCACTCCTCTTGATGTTCCTCCAGCAGCAGCAAGGGTGTCTCTCTGGGCAGCTAAACCTGGCAATTCTAACTGGATGGCCCCCCAAGAGGGTCTTCCTCCAGGGGCAAACCAGGAATGGGCAACTTGGAAGTCCCTGAACAGACTCAGAAGTGGAGTGGGCAGATCAAAAGACAACTTGGCAAAGTGGCACTTCCTGGAGGAATCCTCCACCTTGTGTGACTGTGGAGCTGAACAAACAACTCAGCACATGTATGCTTGCCCACAATGCCCTGCCTCATGTACGGAGGAGGAGTTGTTTAAAGCTACAGACAATGCGGTTGCTGTTGCCCGCTTTTGGTCCAAAACTATTTAGTTGCTTGTGATTTCTTTTTTTACTTTTTTATTTCCATTATTTGAAATGTATTTGTTGTACAATGCTTTTGACACGAAATAAATAAAGGCAAACATTCAATGCCATAACATAGAACAGAGACAGAGACAGACGCAGGCATGGGCTGGCCTCGAACTCATGATCTCTTGGTCAGAGTGATTTGTTGGAGCTGGCTGCTATCAAGCAGCAGGATTTTTTCATAAATTTTAAAAGAGAAGCAAGTGAAATATAGTCAGCATATTACATACAGTTCCCACATGTCTAGATCTGCCAAAAACATTTAAAGGAATGGATTTGATACACTTAGAAGCAAAACAAATACAAATAAACAGTCGTCACAACAACAACAACAACAACAACAACAAACTTTTGTGCTTTTTGTCATTAATCCAACACCACTGTGGTTTCTCCAAATGAAACTTTACTTAAGTCTCAAAATAAAATAATAAAAAATGACTAAATAGCCATATTAACATATAAGCACCTTTTGAGATACCTTGTCTTATAGAGTTACAGATCCTTTGTGGAATCAGGTAGCAGCTTTATAAGATTACCATACCTTGATCACTTTCAATAAGTGGACAGGAAAATTCACTTTATTATTCTGGGCCGGCTTCTTGTTCCTTTTCTATTTTTAGTATGACTATTCTAGCTGACATTCAGCAGACACTGTATTGACAAATAATATTGTGGCATAAATACAGTTGCTAGTCTTAATGATAGTAGAACCATTGGAACTTAAAATATGTTGACTTAAAAATTCATGTGGATCCAAATGTACTATAATTCAGAGTAGCAATGGAAACCAGTCCTAGGTTTCATAATGACTGTGGATTAGTCTCCTGAATAAATTATTTACCAACACTATCAGAGTATGAAGCTATTTCTCTGCAATGGTGTTTATAAGGGCCAAACTAAACATGATGTTAAAGATGTCAGTTGTAGTAATACCGCTACTTTGATGTTGAGAGAGCAGCTATTCTTTTGAACAGCAAAATGCAGAAGGAGATGGCAATTTCTATTTGGCATAAACTTGAACCTGAGATACTTGAAACCACTCTCGTACCCATTTCATATGACATTCTTAAAGCAAAAGTTTATCCTAGCAAATATAGATCTACAGTGGTCTAAAGGACACAAAAGGAAATTAACCATGTAGTTTTGACCCAGGATTGTGTATAACAATGTGATCCAGTGTGGAGTGGTGGTTTGAGTGTTGGACTATGACTCTGGAGATTGGGGTTCAAATCTCCACTTGACTATGAAACCCACTGAGTGACCGTGGGAAAGCCACATACTTGGAATCCCTAAAAATCCTGTGATAGGTTCATCTTAAGGCCACCATACATTGGAAACAACTTGAAGGCACACAACAGCACAATGCAATTGAATAACACAAGACCTTTGGATTCCTATATTTAGTTTTTCCAATTCAATACCAATGCATGTCAATAGCAAATTGAGAATCATGGGCAAACTTGAGTATTCTTAGAAAAAAAATCTAGAAATATCTTTTTTGTTTTTGAGACAATAACTCAAATGATTTACATGTTTCTATGTAATACTAAGTCACTAAATAAAACATATCTCCATATCACCTATTGGCTTTCCCCCCCCCTAATTTTCATGGATTTTTGAATATACAATATACACACACTTACCTGGATGTTTGCAAAGATGTGTAATCTATCACCATCTAACTTAAAAAAAAATCTAGCTAACTGATGGGATCAAAATAAATATTTGTTAGTTGCATTTGATGCATAACATAGTCTTACGGTAGCAGAATGGCTAGTACAACTTTTTTCTGTCACAGAATCATCCTCATCAAGACTAAGTATCATGTTGCATAAGAACGAAGTACCATGTGGAGGACAATGACATGAATCAATAATGCCATCTGGGAAATGGCTTAGAATAAAAGATTACAGAAGAGAACAAACATCACCCAGGAGGAGGTTTCAGTGCTGATTAAATATGGCTGCCTCAGCACTCCTCAGCTCAATGACAGCCAAGGAGTGTTGTGAACCTTGGTTTTTGCTGCAGATTCTGTGCTCAAGTTGCAGCAAAAATGTATGCCAGCTTAACTAGGTAGGCAAATATTATTGAACTGCCTTGGGGTGCCCTCTGAAGGCAAACGTTGTGTACACTGTAAAGAACAAAACTTCCAAACATTAGCTGACCTCCAGATAATTAATTTGAAGTGGGCTTCCAGATCTCATTTACTTGTTGTTGTTGTTGTTGTTGTTGTTATTTTCTGGCAAACCACACAAAACATTGCATATGAATTTCAAAAGTGAAAAGGGGAAAATATAAAACTTTATTTGCAGAGGTTAGCAAAGCAGTTGAATTACTCAGGAATTGCAGGATGGGTCCTAGAAGATAATGAAAAAATGAAAAAAAAATGTAACGAACGAAAGAGTCCTCTATATGAAAATCATCGTAGGAGGTGAGACCATGAAGGAATACTTTAAAACATATGTTTCTGCAGACTATAGCAATAAGCTAAGCTAGGCTATCCTTATTTCTTCCATATGTAACTTTGCTTGGCATTCAAAACATATGGTGCCATTTGGAAAAAGAAATATAACCTGCTTTATCCCACTGCCATGGAAATACAACTGAGCCAAAGAACCTATATTGCAGAAGCCAGGTTGTTCACCATTTGGGTTGTCAGTTCTAAATGAACCATACATTTTCATTTTTGAATCCTTGCCTAGTCAATAAATTACCTAGTGAAATTACTAGGAGAAATAAACCCAGTTCTATCCAGCAAAGACTGTCACGGAACCTGAACTCTCACCCATTTGTATTTCAGTCAATGATCAAGAAATCTGTAGGGTTAAGATCAGAATTAAGGCTCTCTCAGGTTGGTTTTCATGCCAGAAAACCAAGAAATTGGAAGCTACAACTTAGGCATGATGTTGTGTAGTGATACAGAATATGCCTGCTTACAATTTGACTTTCATATCTCCATCACACTTTCCTTTAGTAGTTCAGATGGGGAGGAACCAATGGACCAGCATAAAAGCCCCATCTTGTCCTGGTCCTCCATTACCTTAACAAGCCTCTGATAAATTTAGACTTCAATCATGCAAAGGCATATAATAAGAAAGCTCCCCTTCTCGCCCTACCACATGCCTGAAATTAAGTAAAGGCACAAAGTACATGCATAACTACATGCTAGCTACTTGAAGAATGTCTGCTTTGACCCTCAGATTTAATTCCAGGAAGGGAGGGAGGAAAGGAAGGAGGGAAGAAGAGTGCTAAAACTAAGTGACCAGATTACTTGCCTGTTTGTGGTGGGCTCTGATCAGGATTCTAAGCTAAGTACCAAACTTGCCAACCCTGCCTGTGTCAGTGGAGCAGTAGCAGAATTAATATATCATAGTTTGGGAATTCAAGCACACAGCTTGGAAATTTAATCAACAGCAGAGTACTGGTCCCCAGTCAGCAGTTCGAGCACACCATGGGTAGTCCTGCATAATGGAAATGGTGAAGGCAGCCATTGTGGTTTCATTCAATTTGTACCCTGTTGCAACCCTGTTGCTATCCAAGGTGCCATGCTCTTTCCTCAATACAGATTCTGTGTTGGCACACTTTGAAATGTGCAATAAAATCCATAGTAGATTCATCACATATCTTATATGGAACCCACCATGAGCCCTGCTGATCAGAACATTTTGCTGTTTAGGATGGAGTATCAAAAGGCATTCTCCTCAAGCTAACACTATCAAAGCCAAGTTACTAGAGGCTGAAAATGTACAATCTTCTCACCTCAGCTGTAGAAAAACAGTGGTTGGAATTATTGGAAAGGGACCCTCTGAAGCATTTACAAATTCAAACAGCAGTCTCCAAAATTTTTGGAGAGATTCATAAAGATTTGTTGTTTCAGAGGCCAGCATTGCTGGCATTGGCTCCCACTTACTGAGGGGAGTAAAGGGTCTTGCTATCGCTGCCTCCTCCTCTGTTGGTGGTTTCTCCAGGAGCCGAGGCTGAGGCTCCCCTCTGAGGTAAAAATAGGTGTAACTGAAGCAATGAGTGCAAATTGATAGAGCAGTGAGGGAAAATGAGGTTTGGTGGGAGGAGGGAGGGAGGCCTAGTAGCCCCCTCCTCACTGTCAGCTCCCCCCTCAGTGTCTGTGTGTCTTGCCCAAAACTTGTATTTTCCAAATTCCCACTCTCTCCAAACTTTAGCCCTTACCTTCCCCTCAGTTTTCTTAAAACTGTAGCCCCATTCTGGTGCAAGCAGAATTCTGAGAAATGTAGTTTGGGAAGGCTAGGATCTCTGTAGCAAAATATTCAAAAGGCTCCACCCTAAACCACATTTCCCAGAATTCTGATTGTGCCAGAAAAATGGGGCTGACTGTGTTAAAGTCCCAGTGTAGGTTAATCACACGTGCTTAAATTGAAAAAAATCATCAATATTGGTGGATACACTGATGGTTCTGAAACTTGGCAGGTTTGCTGCCCTGCTCATGTTGTCTCACTGTGCCACAATTTGAGTGGATATCTCTTATAGTTTAAAAATATTTTTTAATTGAAAAAATATTTTAAATTTCTAGAAATCAGTAAATGAATGAATCTTTCTGAAACTTTGCAAGATTAATTCCTTGTTTATGTTGTCTCATCATGCAGAAATTCAAGGGGATCCTTTTGTAGTTTTTTTAAAAAGTTTTTTTTTTAAACTTTTTTAAAATCCTAAAAATCAGTGGATGGCCTAAACATTCTGAAACTTAAAATCATAAATGTTGGTGAAAAGTGTGCCAAGTTTTGTCCCAATAGTCATATAAATGACAGAGAAATTAGCCTCACAATTTTCCCCATTGCCACTAATGGAACAAATCTTAACAAAGCAATTACGAAGCTGCAGACATTCTGATTACAAATCAGAACAGGACCCCTCTGACTCTACGAATTGAAGTGAGGACCATCAGAATCTCCAAAATCAATTATTAACTGGATTTCAGCCATTTTGTATACCTCTAGTTGGAATCCTGTTGATTAATCCCAACTAGAGTGGATTTATTAAGTAAACTGTGGAATGATGAGGCCAATTGGTTCAGTGGTTCAATACTTTTAACTCATTGAATCAACTAATTACATAATGTAAGCCAGCAACATAAGTATACACCATTGCTGTGGTTCTAAAGAGTCCCAGATCTGTTGCCTAATAGTTGATAGTCAGTCTGGTGGTAAGACATACTCATGCACTAATTTGAAGAGTTTCATATCTTTTGGTTTGTGTATTGTAACACACCTCTTAGTAGTCTGCCATAAGATGTCATCTGGTTGCTCAGAAAATATACCCATCTCTTCCCTGGAATTAAGGAATGTATGTAATGATGGAACTCTGCGGACTGTACCTATTGAAATGGCCCATGGAATCCTCTCTCAGAGAAAACATCTATAAGAGAAAATCTCTGCACTGCTGGTCACTGTAATGTGACTAAAAAGATCATATTATTTAACAAGGGGAGAGGGATTGGAAGAAGGGGGTAGGGGCATATTACCACACTGTCACTGATATTCTATTGTGTCATAATTTGCTTCCTTCCTCAAACCTAAAACAAATTTGTGTGTGCACTAAAATCTAGATAAAAGACAGGTTACACTTTAAAGCAGTTGAATTAAATGGTAGGTAGTATTTCCTCCAATGGACACAGGAGCAGATTGTGAGTCATATAATGACTGGGCCAAGATACATGGAATGCACTGAAGGAGGAGGGATGATGCCAAATCAGTGTACACCTCCCTCCCCCCGTCTCATTTGGAAGCACCAGAAAAAAGGACAATGAAACTTTTAGAGGAATTTTTGTGTGAGCAGCAGTATTCCACATCTATGACAACAGTAACATATTCAACAATCTATTTTGCTTACTTATCTGTCCCCACCTTTAAAAAAGATTTTTAAAAGATAAAGATGCAATAGAATCATGACATCACATGCTCTTACTTTAGTAATATCCAAAGAAAATTACAGCACTATTAGCTATGCACTTGCTATCATATGCACTTTGAGCTATCACGCTGGCAAGTCCAGGATCCTTTCAATGATAAAGAGACCGTATAATCACTGTGGCCCCCAAATCTTTGGAGACGTTTCCTCTATCCAGGGTAAATATGGGTAGCATATGTCCTATATAATATATAGGTCAGCCATTTTTCCCAGGCATTTCCTGCTGGGGGCAAATAACAGGGTGCAACTGGAGAGGGGGTAGGGGAAAGGGGGTAAACTGCCCTTTTTGCCTACCACCTGGCTATCCACTGTAACTTCTGCTTAGCAGGGGAGAGGCATAGATAACATTTACAGATAAGTATTGTTGATGGCTATCAAATGCTTCTGGCTAATGATCTATTTGCACAACCCTTTTGAAGGGGGATAGATATTTTATCCAATATCTCAAAACATCAGCTCATTAAACATGTGACACGAGATATTTGAATGAGTAAGATAAATTAGATGTCAAGACTCGAATATGATGTTAGCATGACTTCCAACTAGACTGGGTTTCTTAACATGTGGAAATTATCTGTAGCTTTCCTGTCCTATACAACTTGCTTCCTGAACTCACCCCCTTAAAGATTTCCCTCAAATTAAGTAGGCATTGGCTATGCAGTATCAGCAGCATTATTTAAAGCCAGAATGGTAGCCAAAACAGTGCTGTTCCATCTGGCATTGAGAGCTTGCAAATGCTGTTTTAACTAGGTTCTAGAATAGTTTTAAGACTCCTTTCCAGGAGTTTTGCAGAGTATTTTAATATTTTTTAAAATTTTCATCTTGGTATGGTTTTAATTTTTTTTATTTGGGTATCACTTCAGGAGCCCTTGTGAGTTGGTGGTGATATAGAAATACTTTAAATAAATACAATTGTTGGATAAGAAGGATAAAACATCCTCACAAATAGTTGAATGCCGATCATGCTGATGCTGTTTATGTGAAGTCTTGGCTCTGCCTTTCCTCTCCTTTAGTTCCCCCTGTTTAGTTCCCCCTGTTTAGGTTTTCCCAATAGTGTAGATACCTCCATTTGTATTAGTTTTTGATTGGAGCATAAAATCTCCCTAGCGGCCAGCCTTAGTTAGTCTGTTCCATTTGCCTGCGCAGAGCTTTCTTGATAGACTCCTTTTTCTTTCTGTAACAAAGCTACAGTGATTAGAGGCCTGGTCATTGTTTAGTAATCCTAGACCCAGCAATCCAAAACAGGCATCCTTAGCACTAAACTCTGCATTCAACAGTATTCATATACCATCAGTCCCAGTGACAACAGAAGCTTGTGGTCAGCCCAAGTTTCACAAAGTAGAAGATCAAGACAGCTTATAAGCACCAGCTCATAATCAATCATATTTCATCAGAGGCAAGACTTTCAGGGATTCCAAAGAGATGACTACAACCAGAAAAATCTCCTTTTGTATGTATTGTTTTAAGCTATTTTATAATAGTTCCGGGTGGAGTTAACCCTTTATTCATCTTGTTTTCAGTAAACTCATTTTGTTATCTTTTCACCTTGCCTAAAGTGCCTCTGTATGTTAAGGGTCTTGATTTTAACAGAAGGTATACAGATAGCCACACTATTGTTTCCCCAAAGGCTTGGGCATGCCCTCACAGTTTACTGCAGGTGTGCATGAAGCCAAAAATCTGCTTCGTTTGTATTTATGAAATTTATGCGAACCCTGTTTTCATTCTAAGGTGTTTTGAAAAATTCGTAAGGGGTCCAGGTCATATCTAATACAAAGTGATGAGAAATTCATTTTTTTCCTTTTGTTATTAAAAAAGCCTACAGGATCTAAGCTATATCTGGTGGAAGAGGAGGCCCTGCAGGGCTTGGGCTGCTCTTTTTCTTCCATTGCCCAGCCGTATGTAAGCAAGCCCTGTCCTGCACCAGGACGAGCTGCGTGCCCAGCAAAAAAGGAGTCCCTGCTGAGAACTGCAAGGAGGCCCTACCCTGTGCTGGGCCTGGGGTGAGCTGAGCACCTGACAGGGGAGGAGGCCCCAACAAAGCAGGGCCTACAGCCCTTGGTGGGGCTTCTTCTTCCACCATGCTCTGGGCAGGGCCTGCTTGTTGCATCTGCCACCCAGCCTTATGTGAGCAGGCCCTGTCCTGCACTGGGGCTAGGGCGAGCTGCATACCCAGCGGAAGAGGAGGCCCTGACAAAGGCTGCAGGCCCTGCTTGAGATGTCAGGTACTCTCGCATCAGCACTACCTCTCGCAAGGCTTTAGGCTCTCTTGCAAAAGGTAGCACTAGCACAGGAGGCCCCAGGTACAGGGCAGGGCCTGCATGCACCCCTTACTGGGGCCTCCTCCTCTGCTAGTCACATGACTTGCCATGAGGGAGAGGTTGATGGCAAGTGGGAGAGAGGGACAGAGAGCAGCCCTGACGCCTCCACAAGGGCACTAAGAGTGAGAGGGAGGTGGACGGAGAAGGGGGGAGAGAGAGTACATACGAAACAAATGAATTTCTTTATGAAAACTCAGAGGTGGGTGTTTCTGATTCATTTGTATTCGAAGGGGTGGCTGTGGGGGACGTAAGTCAGGTTGCAAGTATGGATTTAACAAAACACCCATCCTCTTACAATGTTCTGCCCTATTGTTCACCACTGATTTTCTGTAGCAAATCACACTCAACATTTCAGTGGTGGGCACTTGAGTCCTTGGAGGGTTTGGAAACTGCACAAGAAAACAGCAGGTAGGATACATGTTCACATGGACATGAACTTAGAAAATTTCCCATTTTAGCCATGGAAGAGGCTATGTTGATTGGGAACATACCAGGTCCTGTAGATGAAAAAAGTAACTTTCCAAGTGCTGATATTTGAGTTGCTTCCCCAGAGCAGGGCTTTTGCTAAACTACAGTAGACTCACTTATCCAAGACTCATTTATCCAAGGTTCTGGATTATCCAAGGCATTTTTGTAGTCAATGTTTTCAATATACCATGATATTTTGGTGCTAAATTCGTAAATACAGTAATTACTACATAACATTACTGCGTATTGAACTACTTTTTCTGTCAAATATATAGTATAACATGATGTTTTGGTGCTTAATTCGTAAAATCATAACCTAATTTGATGTTTAATAGGCTTTTCCTTAATCCCTCCTTATTATCTAAGATATTAGCTTATCCAAGGTTCTGCCAGCCCGTTTAGCTTGAATAAGTGAGACTCTATTGTATATACTGTAGTCTCAGTCAGTGAGTGTTCTGTATAAAATTGTGTCATAAATATGTTGCTGTTGATATTGCTGTGGCTGAGTGTGTGTGATTCGTCCAAGATTAGCTAGTGGGTTTTTATGGCTGAGCGGGGAATCAAACTTTAGTCTTCAGAGTCATAGTCCAATGCTCAAACCTACATGGCACACTGGATCCCATTTTAAATGTCAACACTTTTTAAAATCAAGAGTAACAGCACAAACTCATAGAACAGCAAAATTGTGCAGTCTGCAAAAAGGAAGACCACTGAACTTTCCAAGAGCTATTTGTTGTTCAATTTTCTTCTAGCTGACAATATTTTCAAGAATGAGCTTAATGGAAAATATTTCTAATATTATCATTTCCAACTTGTTTTTTTAACCATCAAGTCATTTTCTGCCCTCTCTCTTCTTTCTTTCTTTCTTTCTTTCTTTCTTTCTTTCTTTCTTTCTTTCTTTCTTTCTTTCTTTCTTTCTTTCTTTCCCTCTCTTTTTCACTTTTTGCTTTCTCTCCTTCCCTCTCTTAAAATAAATAAATAAATAAAACTACAATTTTCTTTTAAGTCCTCTACAGTTACAGTGTTTCGGTCATCAAAGTCCCCTCCCAGCCATTTCCATTTACCTTGTGACTCTGACCCTTTGTGAGGCTGAACATTTTCAAAGTAAACTGATCCCGAAGGTCCCCAAGGATGTTATTCTCATTTATTCACTCAGCCTTTGAATGGAACGGCCTGCATTTGGCAGGGGTTCAGCAGAGCCAGATTCAAAGAACACACTATCCTCCAATCTCTCTCTCTCTCTCTCTCTCTCTCTCTCTCTCTCTCTCTCTCTCTCTCCCTCCCTCCCTCCCTCCCTCCCTCCCCCCCTTCCCCTTCTCTTATTTTCTTCCCTAAAAAATGCAGGAGCCTTTCAAATGTAGGGCTGAAGGATTGTGGAGGAGTGCTAATAGATGCCAGTTATTTAGCATGTTACATTTCATTCATAGCTGCCAGCAGACATGAAAAGTTGAGGAGAAAGGGAGAGACAGACATAGGGGGTAAGAGAAAGAGAAATTTTGGTGCCGTTCATAATGCATCTTTTTACCAAGCACTTTTTTTAGCATTCCCTAACTTGCTTCAGGGGTGTTAGCCGCCTTCATTATGCTTATCCCACCCTGGCAAAGAACTTGAAGGACTTGCATTCTTAGAAGGTTGCTTCCACCAAATCAGCAAACACATATCCTTTGATAACTTGGAAAGTATTTTCCCTGGCAGTGTACGGTTTGCTCTCTGTATCCACAGATCTGCATCCATGGATTCAAGTAAGTCTGGCTTGAAAACATATTTTTTAAAAAGTAAACAAATAGTGACCCTTGATTTTCCCATTTTATATGAGTGACATTTTACTACAACATTGTATATAATGGAATATGAACATCCACAGATGTTGGCATCCACAAAGAGAACCTAACCCCAGTGAATACCAATGGTTTACGACCTCACCAGAGAGGGCTGTTTTCAGTGGCATATGCCGGTCCAGCCCTTGTTGACCCATGGAGCCTGCTGGCTCCCGTTTCATGAACCATGCGTACTTCCATCGGGGCTCTGTGGGTCATCTAGAGCAGAGCTGGCATATGCCACCATGGCACAATGCAAGAGGCATCCTATGCTGTGCAGAAAGAAATGGGGGGAAGCTGCGTGATCAATGCTTCCCCTATGGGATCACATTTCTGCCAAACCACCTAATGCGGGACATGGGTCCTCCAGGCAGTTGTAGGATTTGCCATGATACGTTGCAATTCCAGTGGCCTGTGTGACGAGGTCATTAGTCTTCCCTGACAATCTAAACACAATATATACTCCTTATTGTATTTTTGTGATGAGTTTGTAATGTGGACAGTTTTGCAACATTATTGATCTATACTAGTGAGGATGATTTCTGCAATTGCACAATGGGGCAGTGAAACTGCAGACAGCCTTCCTTCAGAACCTTGAAAGGGTGGATGGAGAATTCTACAGTCTGAATTACACTTATGTGTCAGAGATTACCCACCCCAGTTCAGAGTACTTCAAGGGTTCCCTCCATGTTCTCCTGTTGCAAACACTTAAATGACTAAACAAGCTTTAATAAAAGTCATACAAATAAAAATGAGTTCATACTTTTGTGGAGCACTGTGATGCTCCAGACATTATCTGAGAGGGGAACAGTAGCTGGAATCCTATTCATTAATTATGATGTCCAAATTTATGATGTTTTACAGCAGTGATTCCCAGAGTGGGCGCTACCGCCCCCGGTGGGCGCTGGAGAGATCCAGGGGGGTGGTGATGGCACCTATTAGGACACGAGTCGAGACCAGAGGTGGGGCGGGGCCTCTTCCCAAGTGCTGGAGACAGGGCTGAGCACCTGAAGTGCCTGTTAGGACACACAGGGGGCAGAGCTAGAGGAGTGGGCTTGACTTGTTCCCAAGAGCCTGAGACAGGGCTGAGAATCTTCTATATCTCTCCTGAGGCTCTTGTTGGGACACAGAGGGCAGAGCTAAGGAAGGGGCGGGGCCTCCTTCCAAGAGCCCGAGACAGGGCTGAGCCTCTATACCTCTCCTGAGAGGCCTCTTAGGACTAAAGGGTAGGGCTAGGGGTGGGAGCGGGGCCTCTTCCCAAGAGTGCAAGACAGGGCTGAGCCTCTGTATGCCTCCCCTGAGGCTCTTGTTAGAAAACGGGGGTGGGGTATAGAGGTTCAGCCCCGCCCCCTCCTCCAGCCCTGTCCCGTGCCTCAGAGCTAGTAACTTCGCTCATCCCAGTCCTGGCCGCCCATTTGTGGCACCGCCCACCTCTCCTCGCAGCCCTGCATCTTGGACTAGGGGCCTCTTGAGCAGGAGCCGCGCCCACCCCTCTAAGCCACGCCGCCTTTCCAGGAGGTGCTGAGTCATATTTTTTTCTGGAAAGGGGGCGGCAGGCCAAATAAGTTTGGGAACCACTTTTTTATAGTTTTACAGGGGCCCCTGGTGGCACAATGTGTTAAAGCGCTAAGCTGCTGAACTTGCGGACCAAAAGGTCCCAGGTTCAAATCCCAGGAGCAAAATGAGCACCTGCTATTAGCCCCAACTCCTGCCAACCTAGCAGTTCAAAAACATGCAAATGTGAGTAGATCAACAGGCACTGCTCTGGCAGGAAGGTAATGGCGCTCCACATGACCAGCCACATGACCTTGGAGGTGTCTATGGACAACGCCGGCTCTTCTGCTTAGAAACGGAGATGAGCACCAACCCCCAGAGTTGGTCACGACTGGACTTAAAGTCAGGGGAAACCTTTACCTTTACCTATAGTTTTACAATCATTATTATTATTATTTTAATTTATATACCGCTCTTCTCCCCCAGGGGGACTCAGAGCGGTCTCTGTACCACTGCAATGACGAAAACTGTTTTACTGCAGAAAGAAAAAATAGGGTGGCATTTATAATGAGGAGATGTAGCAAAAGCAGTGAAAGGATGCAATTTAAAGTCTGAGAGAATAATATCAATAATACTTCAGGGAAAACCCATTAATATAGCCATAATGCAAGTTTATGCTTCAACCATATAGGCGATACAAAAAGAAATATGAAGATTCTACATTTATTTATTTATTTTACTTATTTATTTCCAGCATTTATATCTCGTCCTTCTCACCCAAAGGGACTCAGGACGGCTTACAACAATGGCAACAATTCGATGCCTACACAAACTCGATATCAAATAATACATAAAATCAATTAAGACTATTAAATACAATATAAAATTACAATGTATAAATTTAAAACATATGATCAGATCCGTTCGTCCAATGAGAGTACAAGAGGAAATAGATCACACATCAAACAGGGCTTCTTGTTAATCATAGCTGACTGGAATGCAAAAATAGGAAACGTGCAGAATCAACAATTGTAGAAAAAAATAGCCTAGGACCAAGAAATGAGACCGGAGTCCACTGATTGAATTTTGTGAGGCAAATAGTTTGTACAGGGCAAATACTTTCTTCAAACAATTGAAGAAGTGACAACATATGGATATCACTGAAAGGTGAATATAAAAACCAATAGATGATATAATTGGAATCAGAAGATGGAGCAGTTTCATTCTTTCCACAAAAATAAGACAAAGAATGGATTGTCACATAGACCATGAACTACCGTATTTTCCAGCATATAAAACTACTTTTTAACCCAGGAAAATCTTCTCAAAAGTCAGGGGTCATCTTATTTGCTGAGTATGGACTGAGAGTCAGGGAAGAGACTCCCTTCCCTCCTTCTCTCCCTCCTTCCTCCCCACAGTTGGCAACGGGCACAAAATGGTATCAAGATCTCCCTGGAGCAAAGCTTCCTTCTATTATTTGGCTTATAAAAAAAGGAAAAATGGATTGAAGGCAGCCCCTGACTTTGGCGGGCAAAAAGCAATGGGGCAAGGTTCAGCGCCTCCTCCCCTCTCTCTTAGGTCCCTTAACTTTATTTTTTCATTATTATTTAAGAAGGAGAAGGTCAGTGAGACCTTTCTGGGGCTTGAAACTGAGGCAAAAGGAAAACTAGGAAGCGTCATTTGGCAGAAAAAGGGCACCTTTTGCCCTGGGAAGAGGGGTAGTCTTATTCAGCGAGTATATCCCAAACTCTATTTTAACTGGAAAAGTTGGGGATCGTCTTATACGCTCAGACATCTTATACGGCAGAAAATACAGTAGTAACAGTAAAATTGAAGAACAGAGTTGCAGTACTGAGCCTAATTTAACATGAATTAGAACTCTGGTCTGAAGGCAGGGTCAAGAAAGGAATACAGAAAAATATTATTTACAGCAAAAAAAGAGAAGCCCCAATACATGATATATGAAACTCATTAAGGAGTCAAGAACAGAAAAAGCAAAGTGAATTGTGACAGAATAGAGTCAGAATCCTGAATGTAGCTGTTCAACAATTTTTGTGAAGGGATTAAGAGAACTACTATAATAACCAACACCTCTATGTTGGTCATTATAGTAGTTCTCTTAATCCGTGCACAAAATTTGTAAATGCATTTCTCTAAATAGAAGGTTACCAAAAAAGAGATCTTTCCCACAAGGTTTTGAGAAATCCAAGAAAAACCAAGAGCAGGGATGCCCTATGTGTTGCAGATTGTTGATGATAAATGGAAGCTCTTACGTGTGCCTGCAATCCAGAGTCACCCACAGAACAATAACATGCCACTCAGGTTTGCAGAACAAAAATATAGGAACTTTACTGATCCCAAGAGATCAAAAACGGTAGTATTTACAATGCTCCCTCTGCTTTAGAGAAGAATACAGTCCTGGTTCTTCTCCCTCTTTTCTCAGCACCAAACAGGCCTCAAAATAGCAAGGCCTCTCTAAGTACACAGCTCCCTTCACCAACAGTACTCAGTAAGCATTGAAAAACTTGTCCAAACTGGTTCTGCAGCAGCAGAACAGAAACAGTAACAAATCAGGGTTGTTGTATGTCTTTCGGGCTGTGTGGCCATGTTCCAGAAGCATTCTCTACTGACGTTTCGCCCACATCTATGGCAGGCATCCTCAGAGGTTGTGAGGTATGGAGAAAACTAAGCAAAGAGGTTAATATATATCTGTGGAAAGTCTAGGGTGAGAGAGGTCAGTGTGAATGTTGTGTAGTTAATCACTTTAATTAGCATTGAAAAGCTTATCTGCTGTCTTCTTCCTGCCTCTGGGGCATCCTTTGTTTAGAGTCGTTAACTGCCCTTGGTTGATTCATGTCTGGAAATCCTCTGTTTTCAGAGTATTGCTTTTTATTTACTGTTCTGATTTTTGAGTTTTTTAATACTGGTAGCCAGATTTTGTTCATTTTCATGGTTTCTTCCTTTCTGTTGAAGTTGTCCACATGTTTGTGGATTTCAATGGCTTCTCTGTGTAGTCTGACATGATAGTTGTTAGAATGGTCCAGCATTTTTGTGTTCTCAAATAGTATTCTGTGTCCAGGCTGGTTCATCAAATGCTCTGCTATGGCTGATTTCTCTGGTTGAATTAGTCTGCAGTGCCTTTCATGTTCTTTGACTCTTGTTTGGGCGCTGCGTTTGGTGGTCCCTATGTAGACTTGTCCACAGCTGCATGGTATCCGGTAGACTCCTGCAGAAGAGAGAGGATCCCTCTTGTCCTTCGCTGACCGTAGCATTTGTTGGATTTTCTTCGTGGGTCTGTAGATAGTTTGTAGGTTGTGCTTCTTCATCAGCTTCCCTATGCGGTCAGTAGTTCCCTTGATGTATGGTAAGAACACCTTTCCTCTGGGTGGATCTTTGTATTGACTCTCATGGCTTGTTCTTGGCCTTGCAGCTCTTCTGATGTCTGTGGTGGAGTATCCATTGGCCTGTAGAGCCCAGTTTAGGTGGTTGAGTTCACCTTGGAGGAGGTGAGGTTCGCAGATTCTTTGTGCACAGTCTGTCAGGGCTTTGATTGTGCTCCTTTTTTGACTTGGGTGATGGTTGGAGTTTTTATGAAGGTATCTATCTGTGTGTGTAGGTTTTCTGTAAACTGTGTGGCCCAATTGTTGATTGGGTTTGCGGATGACCAGAACATCTAGAAATGGCAGTTTTCCTTCCTTTTCTTTTTCCATGGTGAATTGGATGTTTGGGTGGATGCTGTTAAGATGGTCCAGGAACTTGCTGAGTTCTTCCTCTCCATGGCTCCAAATTGTGAAGCTTTTCAATGCTAATTAAAGTGATTAACTACACAACATTCACACTGACCTCTCTCACCCTAGACTTTCCACAGATATATATTAACCTCTTTGCTTAGTTTTCTCCATACCTCACAACCTCTGAGGATGCCTGCCATAGATGTGGGCGAAACGTCAGGAGAGAATGCTTCTGGAACATGGCCACACAGCCCGAAAGACATACAACAACCCTGTGATCCCAGCCATGAAAGCCTTCGACAACACATAGTAACAAATCAATCTTCAGGTCTTTGCAGGCTCAGCCAATCAGCTTCATGCACTTCATTTTCCAGTTAACACACACAGCACAATGCCTTTGCAAACCATGACACTATGGACCTCATCACATTCACACAGAGAACTCTGTATGAATCCTGTTATTTATAAGAACTGGATGCATATTCTATATACACGGGATGCATACAAACCCCATCACACCTGGTTTCTATCTTTTGAAAATAGTGTGCCTTAATGCATCACACCACAGGTGGGTTGCTCCTCCCAATCCAATATCTCCTGATATCAGTTTTTGACCTTTTAAAAAATGTAAATATTGTGCAGATACATAGGTTGGAAGTCTCTCGGTAGTGTTATCATGAAATTTTGGAAGGTCTCGCATCTGCGCATTACTAGAGATCCCCAAAATTTCACAGATCCAGTATTTAAAAATGTAAAATAAATAAAAGTAAAATTTCAATTACTAAACAACCTTTCTCGCGGTCTTTCCCCAGCACTCACTGAAACAGAAATGGTGTCTGCTTCCATCATGAAGAATCCACCCCCAAACATGTCCCCAAGGACATGTCACAGCACAGCTGATGGGAAGCATACACGATGTAGAATCACACAGAAAAAGCTGCGCTTTTGAATTGCTCCAAGGTAAGAACACAATTTTAATTGCATATTCAATTATTCAATTTCTAAGACCTTTTGCAGATGGTTTCCAACTGGTTGCTGATGAAAGGGGACAAACGTCATGTCATGGGACCCTATGGCAATTGTATCCAAAAGGGGCTCAGAAACAAAATATAAAGCAATGTGATGAGGTCCTATGACAGGCAAAAGAACACATTACATGACGAAGTAGAAATGAAAACAATGGGAACAAAATACAAAAGAATAATATAAAAGTGATTAAAGGATGACAGATTCATTTGAAGATGACCCACAAGAAGACAAACCTTCAATTTCAGAAAGTTAAGTGAAAGCTGCACTCAGAGCACTTGGGATAAGTAAATCAGGAACAGATGGCCTACCAACGGTACTGCTTCAATCTACAGAGAGAGAACATAGTTTGAATAAAAATCTATCAACAGATATGAAAAACAAAAAAATAAGGTATTTGTTTTCAGCAAAGAGAACAGAGATGGGGCCAACTGATCCTCCTATAGGATTATCATTGGCTACAAACAACTACCAAGAAGATTCTCTATGTCATTCTTAAGAAGCGAGCCTGTGAGAGTGGAGGGATGTAGAGAAAGATTCGAAGACTTGGGCAGGGTCTTATGGGAAGAAATGAGCTTTCAGACAGTCTAGACCTAACCAATATACAGTACAGGCAAACCCCTAGTTACAAACATCCTACTTACAAATGACTTATAGTTAAAAATGGGGGGGGGGGAGAGAGAGAGAGAGAGCAGGGAAATCTATCCCTAGGAAGGAAAATTATTCCTGAGTTATCATGAGGAAAAAATGTCTCAAAGGAAGCTTTATCCCAAATCCACAACAAGCCAAATTTTTCAAAATCCAATTATCACAAGGATAGAAAATGAAGTGAAATCTTCTGAATATGGGCACAGACAGCAAAACTAACACAACAGGGATGTTAACTTTTACCTCTGCTATGTAAAGCGTGTGTGTGTGTGTATACCATATATAAAAAGGTAAAGGTTTTCCCCTGACCTTAAGTCTAGTCGAGTCTGACTCTGGGGGTTAGTGTTCATCTCCATTTCTAAGCTGAAGAGCCAGCGTTGTCAATAGACACCTCCAAGATCAAGTGGATGGCATGACTGCATGAACCACCATTACCTTCCCACCGGAGCGGTACTTATTGATGTACTCACATTTGCATGTTTTCGAACTGTTAGGTTGGCAGAAGTTGGGGCTAATAGTGGAAGCTCACCCTGCTCCCCGGATTCGCACCACTGATCTTTTGGTCAGCAAGTTCAGCAGCTCAGTGGTTTAATCCGCTGTGCCACCGAGGGCTTCACACACACACACACACACACACACATATACATACACATTTAAAAGTGTAACTTCATATATATATATATATATATCAGGAAGGCATTTTTCCAGCGAGCCTCAAATTGGCTGGGATCAAACCACTGTTGAAGAAGCCATCACTGGACCCCACTCAATTGGAGAACTTTCAGCCTATTTCCAATCTCCCCTTTTTGGGCAAGGTCATGGAACGTGTGGTGGCCGCACAACTCCAGGCATTCTTGGTTGACACTGATTTTCTGGATCCGGCACAGTCTGGCTTCAGGCCGGGGCATGGTACCGAGACAGCCTTGGTCACCTTAGTCGATGATTTATGCCGGGAACTGGACAGGGGGAGTGTGTCCCTGCTGGTTCTGCTGGACCTCTCAGCGGCCTTCGATACCGTCGATCACGGTATCCTTCTGGGGCGCCTTGCTGGGATGGGGCTCGGAGGTACTGTTCTGCAGTGGCTCTGGTCCTTCCTGGAGGGTTGGTCCCAGATGGTGTCCTTGGGGGACACCTGCTCGGCCCCACAACCATTGATTTGTGGGGTCCCGCAGGGGTCAGTACTGTCCCCCATGTTGTTCAACATATACATGAAGCCGCTGGGAGAGATCATCCGGAGTTTCGGGGTGCAGTGTCATCTGTACGCAGATGATGTCCAGCTCTGTCACTCCTTCCCACCTGTCACTAAGGAGGCTGTTCAGGTCCTGAACCGGTGTCTGGCCGCTGTGTCGGACTGGATGAGGGCTAACAAATTGAAATTGAATCCAGACAAGACAGAGGTCCTCCTGGTCAGTCGCAAGGCTGAACAGGGAATAGGGTTACAGCCTGTGTTGGATGGGGTCGCACTCCCCCTGAAGACACAGGTTCGCAGTCTGGGGGTCCTCCTGGACTCATCGCTGAGCCTAGAGTCCCAGGTCTTGGCAGTGGCCAGGGGAGCCTATGCACAACTCAGACTTGTGCGCCAGCTGCGCCCGTTCCTTGGGAGGTCTGACTTGGCCACGGTGGTCCACGCTCTGGTTACAGCTTGTTTGGACTACTGCAATGCGCTCTACGCGGGGCTGCCTTTGAAGACGGCCCGGAAGCTTCAATTAGTACAACGAGCGGCAGCCAGGCTTATAACTGGAGCGGCGTACAGGGAGCACACCACTCCTCTGTTGCGTCAGCTCCACTGGCTGCCAATATGCTACCGAGCCCAATTCAAAGTGCTGGTTTTGGCCTACAAAGCCTTAAACAGTTCCGGTTCAAATTACCTATCCAAACGTATCTCCTCCTATGAGCCCATGAGAACTTTAAGATCGTCTGGGGAGGCCCTGCTCTCAGTCCCACCTGCCTCACAAGTGCAGCTGGTGGGAACGAGGGACAGGGCCTTCTCAGTGGTGGCTCCTCGGCTGTGGATCTCCCTCCCCAGTGACATCCGGCAGGCTCCATCCCTTCTGAGTTTCAGAAAAAAGGTGAAGACCTGGCTTTGCGAACAAGCGTTTAATGAATGAATTATTATGGCTTTAACTGGGTCCGGACTAAGGTTTACGTGCAAGGTTTATGTGGACGAATGGATTAAGTATTTTACTATACTGTTTTAAATGTATTTATTGGATTGTTTTAAATTGATTGTTTTAATTGCTATGTTTATTTTTGTACTGTATACCGGCATCGAATTTGCCAGATTATGAGCCGCCCTGAGTCCCTTCAGGTGAGAAGGGTGGCATATAAATGATGGAAATAAATAAATAAATAAATAAATAAATATGTATATATATGTGTGTGTGTGTATATGAAGTTACACTTTAAAATGTACTTGTTCCAACTTATAAACAAATTCAACTGAAGAAGTAACCTACCGTAAACCTACAGAACTTATCTTGTTCATAACTTGAGGACTGCTTGTATATGGCTTTTTAGATCATAACCAGTACTTTGAATTGTGTTCAGAACAGGCCAGTAGCCACTGAAGCTATTGTAGGCTTCTTATATCGTAATACAGTAAATATAATACTTCTCTGCTAGAAGAGTGATAGTGGATATTTCCTGTGATTACTTTTGAACTCAGCTTCTTGGGACAACACAGTTAGGTGTCAAGGCAATTGTTGAAAGGGCAATTTCTCCTCTCCAGATACAGGATAGGTAGTCTGAGTATTTGTAGTAGACCCATCTGCATGTCTACAGGCAGTCATTACCCCTGATAGCTTGTCTTTTTTTCCAGGACTTCAAAAATGTCTGGGAAATATCCCTGGAGACTGATGAGACAGAGGAGCTCTTTAAGTATATAAAAAGGGGAAGGGAAATGGAGAGAAACTCTCATACTTATGTACCACTGTACCTGCCAACTGGTGTGTCACAAAAGAGCTAAGATTACCAACTGGTCAATTATCTGATTAAAGAGATTCTTTCATTTGAGAGCTCTCTTGCTCTCTCTCTCCCTCTCTCTCTCTCTCTCTCTCTCTCTCTCTCTCTCTCTCTTTGAAAAAAAAATCTTCACTGAAAGCAAAATCTGTAGTAAGTTACTACTTACTTCTTCTTTGGCACCAATCAACAGTAGGTTTTAAGGGGAAATAAAAGAGTAGGCATGGAGGGAATCGGTTTTTGAGTTGGCTCTGAGCCATGTATTTTTCTTCACTTTCTTTTTCTTTCTTCTTAGCACTGGATTTAATCTCACTTATCCTATTTTCTCTAAAAGGAGCAAGGAAATATGCCTGCTCCTGTTTTTTTAATTTGTTTTTAAATGTTCAACTTGTTCAGTTAAATGAGACCCATTCCTTTCCACTCAAAAAACAAAAAACACCAACCTCAAATCAGATTTTATTAATTTACAACTGCCTTGAAAACCCTTTGAATTACAGAGTTCATAAATTATCATTCTGTCAGCTAACATCAGAAATATGTCTTTATGGCCTCTGGACTTCGCCACAGATGCCAAAGGATAAACGTGTGGCAGGCTGGTGTTTCACCAGTCACTTAATGAGTACAGTCGTACAGAGTACAGTAGGATAAGTTCTCACTTATCCAACATAAACGGGCTGGCAGAATGTTGGATAAGCGAAAATGTTGGATAATAAGGAGGAATTAAGGGAAAGCCTATTAAATGTCAAATTACATTATGATTTTACAAATTAAGCACCAAAACATCATGTTTTACAACAAATTGACAGAAAAAGCAGTCCAAAACACAGTAATGTTATGTAGTAATTACTGTATTTATGAATTTAGCACCAAAACATCGCAATATATTGAAAACATTGACTAAAAAAATTAGCTACTAACAAATTGACTACAAATAAAGATAGAATTGCATAAAATGAACTTACAGTAGCAACATTGTTGGAAATTAAAATCATACAAAGTTCAATCCTTGCTACCTAGAGAAACAGCTGTGGATCGGGGCGGGAGGCAAACTGTGTTGGATAATCCAGAACGTTGGATAAGTGAATGTTGGATAAGTGAGACTCTACTGTACTTATAAGACCCACAGATTTAAAGCAATTTCTTTAAGTGAGCATAAGACTCACAACTCTGTAAGATTTCTTTTTTAATTAAATTAAGACTCTGATCAAGTATATTTCTGGGACAATATATGGTGCGGGAGCAGTAAAAATAAATAAAAATAGCAATGGTTTTCAGGTGTAAAAGTACAATGGACCCTTGATATCCACTGGGAGTTTGTTCCAGGACTGCCCAAATATCAAAGTTCATGAATGCTCATGTTCCACAATATACAATAGCATAGTAAAATGATATCTTTTGTATAAAATGGCAAAATCAAGGTTTGCTTTAAAAAAATATTTACAAGCCATGGATGATTGAATCCATGGCTACAGAATCTGTGGGTATGGAGGGCTAACAGTATAATACTCATGAAGGATATATCTAATAATTCAGTTCTATGCATACACATACAGTATACATATGATTGGACTCACTCGCAAGGAAGAATGTACAGTAGAGTCTCACTTATCCAACATAAATGGGCCGGCAGAATGTTGGATAAGCGAATATGTTGGATAAGAAGGAGAGATTAAGAAAAAGCCTATTAAACATCAAAATAGGTTATGATTTTACAAATTAAGCACCAAAACATCAGGTTATACAACAAATTTGACAGAAAAAGTAGTTCATTACACATTAATGCTATGTAGTAATTACTATATTTATGAATTTAGCACCAACATTTCACAATGCATTGAAAACATTGACTACAAAAATGTGTTGGATAATCCAGAATGTTGGATAAGTGAGACTCTACTGTATTATGATTGTATCCCAAAACATCTAAGAATTAGGTAATTAGTTCATCAATTTGTATCATGCCATAGTGCTAGAGCAGGAAACATGAAGAGGGATGTGTGACACTGTAGATATTGTTGGAATGCAACTTCCATAAAGCTTGCCAACACAGCAAATAACAACAGCAACAATAACAGCAACAACAACAACAACAACAACAACAACACTTTATTTTTTATCCACCCTATCTTCCCAGGGGGACTCAGAGCGGTTTCCAGACAAAAACTGGCAAACAGTCAATGCCGTAATAAGTGAACCAACCAAATACGTAATAAAACAATACCTAAAATAAACATCAATGTGATCATATAATAATTAATACACTAAAACAAATAAGCCTCATTATCAAATGGTGAAGGACTAGCAGTCGAAGAACATCGAGAGGGAAATGCATTTCCCATCCTTGCGTTTATGAAGGAGATCCTTCCATACATCTCAAATACAGTAGAGTCTCACTTATCCAAGCTAAACGGGCTGGCAGAAGCTTGGATAAGCGAATATCTTCGATAATAAGGAGGCATTAAGGAAAAGCCTACTAAACATCTAATTAGATTATGATTTTACAAATTAAGCACCAAAACATCATGTATAGAACAAATTTGACAGAAAAAGTAGTTCAATATGCAGTAATGTTATGTTGTAATTACTGTATTTATGAATTTAGCACCAAAATATCATGATATATTGAAAACATTGACTACAAAAATGGCTTGGATAATCCAGAAGCTTGGATAAGCGAGGCTTGGATAAGTGAGACTCTACTGTATGATGTTTCTTCTGTGATGTTGCACAGAAAAGTATCTTTCAATCTAAACCTACCTCATGAGATTATAGAGAGAATAATATGAGAGGGAGGAATCATGTATCACATGCTGAATGCCTTGAAGAAAGTCCGGGATTAAAACTGTTTCTATACCATGGTGCAGTGGTCTGAATGTTGGACTAGAACAGGATTTGGATCCCCGCTCAGTCATGGAAATCCACTGGGTGACCTTAGACCATTCAAACCTTCTCAGAATAAATATTGCAAAGAAACAACTATGATATGGTCACCATAAGCCAGAGTTGATTGGAAGGCACATCACCACCACCACCATTATCACCACCACCACAATAACGACAACAACAAGATCAGTTTTTGGGTCTGTGGTTTGTGTAGCTTTAAAGCACTTTTATAGGTTGCCTTGCAGAATCTCCTTAGATTATAAGTAGCTAAGAAAACAGATCTCCCCCTCCCTCAATGTTGAACACTGCTGTTCGGCAGGGGCTAATCAATTGGGTTACTAACACTTTCTGCTAGGACTTTAAAAGAAAAAGGATTCTGAGAATCTGGCAAGCCATTAAACAATTCCACCAGCAGTCTCCTTCCAGACCTTAGAAAACTGACTTAAGGGGACTATATTTTTCAGGCACACACTGCCATAGCCATGCTAGTTGATAGATCCTATAAGATGTAGTTCAGCAATGTAATTGGTCCAAGCTATGCATTTTTCTTGGTGCATTAGAAGTTGTACAGGCCTGAGGAATGGCAGGAAGCCCAGTAAACAGAAATAAAAAGAATGGGTAGAAACAGTGCTATTTTTCTCCAGCTTCACGTTACAATTGCCTTCAGAAAGGAAAGAAGGTACATTGTTTTTCTTCTCCCATCATTAGCAGAACCAGGCCAAAGCATGTTGCAGCCAGAAGTAGCAAATGGTGTCTGGACTTATCCGGGTCGAGGTACATAGTACTCAAGCTCAGCCTCATTTTGGCATGAGACAAAAATCCCCTAAATATCTCCCTTTCCCTGATCGTAAAGTACAATAATGAATTGGCTGTGTTCTCATGATATCATCTACAGCTCAAGGCAGCTTCCTCACTCTGTCTGATGGTAGGACTGTCTCTTCCCACAATGGAAGAAGTTGGAAACCCAGAGAGCCAGGTTATTAATGGTTCAGATGGAGTCATTTCTCCAGGCAGGGGCCCAGTGCTGAAGGGAAAAAGTGTTGCTTGCTACCTCTTCCCAAGTATCCTGCCATTTCTATTATCATCAGAATTTTGTGCTAAGTAAAAAATGAATCATACTAAGTTGTTAGTCTCGCTGAAATCGTAGTTTCACATTAATTCACACAAGAAGGTTCCTGTATTGCTGGTTATGGCACTTTATTCATTCATCCATTTAATCAGCTTCTATTCCATCTCACCTAGAACAGCTCACAGATGTCTATAATGGGGCCCCTGTTTTTGGACTTGTTCCAGGGCCTCAGTCATCTAAACCTGGTGTTCATTTCCACCGTTAAAGCTAGCACACCAGCTGCACCCATCCCTTGAGACCTCTGACTTGGTTACAGTGCCACATGCTTTGGTTACCTCCCATTTGGATTACTATAACGTGCTCTACATGGGGCAGCCTTTGAAGAGTGCTTGGAAACTTCAGCTGGTCCAAAGAACTGAAGCCACATTGTTAAATGGGGATGACTATAAGGATCACAAAACTCCCTAGTTGCAACAATTCCACTGGCTGCTCTCCTGTTCCTGTACACACTGCTTGTGAGGATCTTCAAAACTCTGTGTGACTCAGGTCAAGGTTATGTGAAGGACCATATTCCTTATATGAATCTCTCTGCATTTTTGGTTCCTCTAGGGAGGTGCTTTTTCATGTCACATCATCCTTATGTGCATATATTATGGGAACAGGAGAGATGGTCTCTTTGGCGGTTGCTGTCAGATTCTATAACTCTCTTCTTAGATAAGTTATTTTTTAGGCAGCTGAAGACCTTTCTGTTTTGGCAAGACTTTGGGCGTTTACTGCTGAGAGTCAAATGGCCTTTCATGTTCTATGGTGTTTATATTTATCCTTTTGTAATGGTTTGTTTTTAGATCCGATCAGTTTTATTGGTGGTGCAATTACCTTTTAGTTCGTATGATGTAAAGTTTTAGTTCTGTTTTAATCTTTGTAAGCTGGTTTAAGTCCCTGTGAAGGAGAAAATGTAGGAAATCATCACCACCACCATCAGGCCTCGGGGACCTGGTTTCTGGGGGTTTCTGAGTTTGGTGCTCTCAAAGGAAACATCACATTTCTTACTGTTTTGAACTGAAAACAGAGATTGGACAACATAAAACCCACTGATCCCATATGGCCCCAGAACCATTCGCTTTCCTTCTGAAACAAAGTTGCTTCTAATAGTCTTCAGAGGCGGTAGTTTTGCATGGGAAAGTAGCAGGATGCTCAAGGCCTTCTCAAACTTTCAAAATCAAAACCAGAAGTGGATATCCGATGACTTATTTTATTCACTTTTGAAAAATATGTGATTAGGGGACATTTGGGGGCTTGATGTGGCCCACAACCGATGCTGAGGGTGAAAATGGATCCCAAGTCCACCAATGTTATCATTCACAGGGTGGCCAGATGGAGAAGAGAACAGAATTCCTGCTCCTTTATAGCTGTGTGTCAGAAGACATTTCCTACATGGCAAGCTGTATAGTAGCTAGTGAAATTTCCTGTTCTCCCCAGTTGTTCGAGACCTGCACCTTTTTGTATTTTATGGCCATGATGTAAATAGACCATGATTTGACTAGCATCAAAAGGTAACCAAATAGGTGAAAAAGGTTCAGAAAAGATGAAAAGGCAAGAAGAGTTTCTGAAAAGAAAAGGAACAAAGAAAATGCAATGAAAAGGAACAAACTGTTAGCCGCCCCGCCTTCCTGACATGTTATTTTAAAGCATAAAATCAGCAAAGCCACAAGCTTTAATGCTCTGCATTACTTTTGTTATATTTTATTAACCTTTCCACAGCTGGCACACTTGAAAACTCTCTTTCATCACATGCTTAGCAAAAGTTCAAGTGAAGCTGAGAGCTCAGCCAAATTTCTGTCTGCTGGACTCACACTCAATGAACAGTGTTTTGTTGCTAACTTCTTTACTTCCTGATGCAGATGCAGGATTAAGGTTACAAAGATTATTTGTAAAGTATTGTCAAAAACGTGTTTTTCGAGAATCAAGAAATGTTGACAAGAAGAATCCTGGACTGATGAGAATCTTTGCAGTTCAGGATGTATTCCATGAAAAAAATATGCACATGTTGTTGTTGTTGTTTTTGTGGGGGGGGGGGAGTAGAGGAATCTGCACAGAAAACAATCTGTGAAAATTAGTGACAAATTACAACACCAAATGGACATTTGCAAATCAACCTAGAATGAAGCTCTAAAACACACATGTCAAACACAAAGCCTGTGGGCCAAATCCGGCCCGTGAGAGTTTTAATGCCAGGTTACATTTATACAGTTTTACAATTACAAATGGCCCTTTGAAGACAACCATAAGGCTGAAGCAGCCCTCAGTGAAAATGAGAGTGACACCTCGATCTACACTAACACAACTGTTGTGGCATAGAAAGTTAGTGTGATAAGTTGGATCTTACTTTGAAATAATAATGGAAAATACACGTTCCAACAAGTTGACACCCCTCCTTTAAAGGGTAAATTTTTGATTATGCCCTTTTGGGATTGGCTTTGCTCTTAAATACTGAATTTTATGCCATAGGAACATAGGAAGTATCCTCATTATATCTTGGTCCATCTAATCCAATAATGTCAATGCTGACAGATTCTCCAGATGTTCAACCAGGATTATTTTCTAGCCCCACATAGAGATCCATGGTCTTCCTTACTGATGGTTTCTCATCCAAGTATTATCAGGGTCTTGCCCAATTTAGCTTTAAATGAAATCAGATTACTGGGATGGCACTAAGTTTCACAATTTCTCAGGAATTATGATTTCTCATGGCAATACAGTGACTAGAATGTTGAACCTTTCTGTTACGTCACAGTTCTCTCCCTCAATCTCTTCTCAACACTTTCTTCCTCAGACTAGTTTTATGTTGCAGGCAGAGCCGGCCCTAGGTATTTTTCAAGTGTAGGAGAACAGAATTTTGGCGTCCCCCCCCCCCCAAAAAAAACCAATCACTGAAAAATAAAAGCATTGGATAAGCGAAAATGTTGGATAATAAGGAGGGATTGAGGAAAAGCCTATTAAACATCAAATTACATTAAGATTTTACAAATTAAGCACCAAAACATCATGTTTTACAAGAAATCAACAGAAAAAGCAGTCTCGACTGCACCCCCGTATGTTTTGCGCCCGAAGCGACCGCTTAATTCGCCTCATTGTTGGACTGGCTCTGGTTGCAGGAATTGTTTACTGCATGGAACACTCTTTTTGCCTCATGAATGCAGGATTCATTGAAACAAAGAAACTCTTTCTTTTCATTGCCATATTTTGCAATGACTTCCATAATTACATAAATTTGACCATCAGTCTTCATGTGCAGTACTTATATGTTCAGTCAATATTTGGGTAAGACACTTTCTGTCATTTTCTACAATGAACTGTTTAGTTGTACAGAATAATACATAATCCTTGGTAGATCTCATTGGATTTAGCCCTTTAGCATCTTGTGCTGTTGGGGAAAAGGACTGCTAAGAGGTTCTAGTTGTTAGAGCTACAGATAAAAGGCTCATTGCTTGCCAACCCCTGCTGAAGGGCTCACCGACGCCACAAACCCCTAGTTGCATATTCTTCAACTGTCATGATATGGCAGGGACAGTCCCAATTAATACTTTGTATTTTGCAGTCATGTCAGAGGAGGAAGAGGACAGAAGGGGACAGAATCTCACTCCTTCCAATAGGCTTAGGGAAAAACAAGCTGTTGCAGCCCCTCACAGAGTGGTTGTTTGTCATTAATAACTTTTGTCATTATGACTACACTCTGATGCTGTTTGGCTAGATGTGTCCTATTTTTCCTCTCTGAAATGGTGGAGGATATGTCATTGGCAGTACAGTTGGTTTCATGCTTCCACATACAAAGACACAGAAAAATTGTAAAATCATTAACACAGTACTTGATGAGATTTAGCTCTGACCTCAAGAGAAAGAAACACAGGCAAACATTGCATGAAATTGTGTTTCATGTAACTTCACTGAACCCTTATAAAACAGAATTTATAATATAGGGATGTTCTCTTAGGACCCTTCCACTCAGCCATATAGGCCAGAATATCAAGGCAGATAATCCACCATATCTGCTTTGAATGGAATTATCTGAGTCCACACTGACATATAATCCAGTTCAATGTGGATTTTATACAACTGTGTAGAAGGGGCCTTAAGAGTCAAACAGTCTATAATTGGCAACCTGATTTAAACATGTGGGAAATAATATTTGTATAAAATGAGCATAGGCTATTTCTTATTGAGAAATATGCAGCTCCTGGTGCCTCATCAGTTTTTAGCACCAAGGTGGCTCATCCTGAGCAAGACAGAGAGATAACAGTGTGAGGTTGACAATTTTTTGAGAAATTTTTCCAAGCTGGACCAAACTATGCCTCATTGCATGCATGCTCAGCATTAAGAGGGAAAATAAATGTACTGTTTTCAAATTTTTGCTTCAGGGTCAGCCAATATCAGTCTACCATGTAACAGCTGTGGGTGGAGGGGCTCCGCTTAATGATAGAGCTGCCAGAGTAAACAGGGCCTCAAACCAGGGAAATCTAAAGCACATGCGTTATTGTCAGGTTTGGCTTAGCTAGGTTTGCTAATCAAAACAGCAGCTCTGCTTTTAAAAGCTATGTCTGTTAAGCCTGCTAGAAGTTGATCAAGGCTGTAATGGGCAGGAATGTATAGTGGAGTTTTTGCTTCCATGAACTGTGAAGAAAACACAGGTCATATTTAATTTTTCAAGATATGCACAGCCCATTCTAGCATATAGCTTTCAGTTTTGAAAAACCATGTATTTTGCATGTCCTTTTATTTTGGAGCTGTCCAATGCAATAATTTACAGCAGCAAATACAGAATACAATTAAAGGTTATGATGATTGGGAATATAAAGAAGGAAAGTAATATTAGGATATTATTATTCAATAGGAAGGGAATTAAAAATAAAAAGAATGAAATAGAGATGGGAAAATGTATATTTGAAGGATGCAGGAGTGGGTAGACTGAAAAAGACATTGTTATTTAAATAAGTTTCACCAAGAACAGAAAACGGATGCTTCCAGGTTTTGTTCCTCTAGTAGTTGATTTTGTTTTGTAGATCCATGCACCTCATGCAAAGGATTGTTACCTTGATGCGGTACTGGGGCTTGAGCGCCTCAATGATGCCATGAGCTATACCATGCAGGGCCACCCAAGATGAGAAGGTCATGGCAGAGAGGTCAGACTAAATACGATCCCTGGGGAAAGTAATGGCAACCCACCCCAGTATTTTTGCCATGAAAACTACATGCATCAGTACAACCAGAGAAATGTCAGTATACCATCGGAAGTTAGGACTCCCAGGTCGTAAGATGGTCAAAATGCTACTGGGGAGGAGCAGAGGACTAGTCCAACTAGCCCCAGATGTGATGACGCAGTTAGCTCAAAGCTGAAAGGAAGGCTAACGGCTGACGGTGCTGGAGGTGAACAACGAATCCGATGCTCTAAAGATCAACACAATATAGGAACCTGGAATGTAAGATCTATGAGCCAGGGCAAACTGGTCATGGTTATTCGGCAGAAAAAATTGAAATCAAAGATACAGAATGGGGAACGCCTGGCTTGACAGCAGTGTGTGCGAAAAAGACCTTGGAGTCCTCGTGGACAACAAGTTAAACATGAGCCTACAATGTGATGCGGCAGCTAAAAAAGCCAATGGGATTTTGGCCTGCATCAATAGGGGAATAGCGTCTAGATCCAGGGAAGTCATGCTCCCCCTCTATTCTGCCTTGGTCAGACCACACCTGGAATACTGTGTCCAATTTTGGGCACCGCAGATGAAGGGAGATGTTGACAAGCTGGAAAGCGTCCAGAGGAGGGTGACTAAAATGATTAAGGGTCTGGAGAACAAGCCCTATGAAGAGAGGCTTAAAGAGCTGGGCATGTTTAGCCTGCAGAAGAGAAGGCTGAGAGGAGACATGATAGCCATGTACAAATACGTGAGGGGAAGTCATAGGGAGGAGGGAGCAAGCTTATTTTCTGCTGCCCTGCAGACTAGGACACGGAACAATGGCTTCAAACTACAGGAAAGGAGATTCCACTTGAACATCAGGAAGAACTTCCTCACTGTGAGGGCTGTTCGGCAGTGGAACTCTCTCCCTCGGACTGTGGTGGAGGCTCCTTCTTTGGAAGCTTTTAAGCAGAGGCTGGATGGCCATCTGTCGGGGGTGCTTTGAATGCGATTTCCTGCTTCTTAGCGGGGGGTTGGACTAGATGGCCCATGAGGTCTCTTCCAACTCTACTATTCTATGATTCTATGTTTCTATGATTGGTGAGATATTGTCAAAGACAGAACGCTCCAAGTAGAATACAACACAGTTTATTGAGGTTACAGAACTAAAAATTGCCCGTAGGAAACAAAAGACTAGGCAAACACTTGTCTTCAGTGTGAAAAGTAACAAAAATAACTTCGTTTGAGTCTAGATAGTTCAAAAGAATAAACCGGATTAAACAGAAGTTTAATCCGGATTAAAACAAAGGTGCTTACTTCAGCCTGGCAATTAAACAAACAAAAACTGATTAACAAAGGGTCAAAATGAACACAAAACCCCGCAGCAGATTCCCCTCTGCTACTCAAGAGCTACTGAAGTAACTCGGGCTGTTGCTCCTCCGTGCAACGGGCGAAAACCAGGTCCAGGCACTTCAATCAGGATAACGATGGTCAGCGAGGTCCCAATCCGGTCCGAGGTCGAAAAGCCAAATGCAGACGTCTAGGTTCCACAAGTTCCACCGATAGCCACAGAAGGGTTAGTCCAGAGTCGTAGTCAGTCAGTCAGTCCAGCGTCAATCCAGAGTTGGCAATAATGTCCATCAAAAAGACGACGGAGGTCCAAGCTATTAAGATTAAACACAAGTTGCACAGGAAAAGCCCACACAGTTCCTCCCGCCGTCTATGCCCAGTGTCCTTGGTAACTTACGTATACAGCAAACGAATCACACCCGTCTTCAGGAAGTCCCCAACAAGAGCCCAAGCGTTCGTCCAGATTACCTTGCCCAACGCAATTAGCCATTGGTTCTAAACCCCATTTTATGCCAGTTCATAACTCCTCATCGCTGTCAGCTGCTAACCTAATTCCAGGTGCCTCCTCATCATCATCCTCATCAGAACTAACACACCTTTGACTACGCCCCACAGCATCCCCAGCTGTGGACCCCGTTCCATCCCTCCAACCCGTCCACGGGTCCGATCCTGCAACCCGCCAGTCGCCTCCCATGCTATCATTACCAGGAACACCCAAATCCTCCCTCACACGAGTCCATTCCATGTCATCCTCCTCTGAGCTAACCATCTCTTCCTCCATTCCCTCGGTAAAACCCTCAAAGGAGTCTTTGTCAGTTGGTTCTGCAAATAAGTCCCAGAGCCGCTTCCTTTCTCGCTCCTCAAAAGAGTCTGACTCTCAAGGAGTCTTACGACCTCGTCTCCTAGTATCGGAGCCAGAAGGCTCAACCATAACAGATGTCAAGATTAAAGATAGACATTCTGGGATTCAGTGAACTGAAATGGACTGGAATGGGCCACTTCACAAAAGATAACCACCAAATCTACTTCTGTGGACAAGAGGAACACCAAAGAAATTGAGTAGCCTTCATAGTTAATAATAAAGTTGCGAAAGTAGTGATTGGATACAACCCAAAAAATGATAGAATGATCTCAGTTCAAGGCAAGCCGTTTAACATCACAGTGATCCAAATATGTGACCCAACCACAGCTGCTGAAGAAGCAGAATTAGATAAGTTCTATGAGGATCTGCAGCACCTACTGGATAACACACCAAAAAGAGACATTATTCTCATTACAGGAGATTGGAATGCTAAGGTGGGCAAGCATGGTCTGGGACAACCAAATGAAGCAGGATGTGGGCTGATAGAATTTTGCCAGGAAAACTCACTGTGCATAACAAACACTCTCTTCCAACAACCTAAAAGACGGCTTTATACATGGACTTCACCAGATGGTCAACACCGAAATCAGATTGACTACATCCTTTGCAAACAAAGGTGGTGGACATCCATCCAGTCGGTGAAAACAAGACCTGGAGCTGACTGTAGTTCAGATCACGAACTTTTTATCGCAAAATTTAGAATCAGACTAAAGAGAATGGGGAAAATACACAGACCAATTAGATATGATCTCACAAATATTCCCAGTGAATATGCAGTGGAGGTGAAGAATAGATTTCACGGACTAGATTTAACAAATAGAGTCCCAGAAGAACTATGGACAGAAGTCCACAACATTGTTCAGGAGGCAGCAACAAGGTACGTCCCAAAAAAAAAGAAAACCAAGAAGGCAAGATGGTTGTCTGCTGAGACACTGGAAGTAGCCCAAGAAAGAAGGAAGGAGAAAGGAAACAGTGATAGAGGCCCAGATCACTGCCGTAAGTAAGCAGGCCTTTTTTCATCTTCGCCAGGCAAGGAAATTGGCATCCTACCTTTCAACAGAAGCATTGGCAACGGTAATCCATGCAACAGTCACCACTAGGTTGGATTATTGTAACGCCTTATATGCCGGCCTTCCAAAGACAAAAACCCAGAAGATCCGAATGGTCCAAAATGTGGCGGCCAGGCTGCTAGCGGGATCATCTATAAGATCCCATATTACACCGATTCTGAAACAACTGCATTGGCTACCAATAGAACATCGGATCTCTTACAAGATACTGATCCTGACATTTAAAGCTCAAAATGGCCAAGGACCATTATATCTTAGGGACCGCCTCATTCCTTTTATTCATCAGTGGTCACCTCGATCCTCCCAGGAAAATCTTGTATACGTACTGGGCCCTAGGGAGGTACACCTGGAAGCTACAAGGCGTAGAGCCTTTTCAACCTATGCTCCAATTCTGTGGAACTCATTGCCTCCATATGTTAGAACAATGTTGGAGTTGCGACCTTTTGTAAAAGCACTTGGCTGTTTGGTTGTGCATTTAAGAAAATCAGATCTAATTTGCCAAATAGTCACTGTTGAATGTTTTTATATTGTGGAATGATATTTTAAATTGTAAGTCGCTCGGAGCACCCTGGTGGAGAGCGACTAATTAAGAAATGAAGTGAAGTGAAGTGAAGTGAAGTGAAGTGAAGTGATAGGGGGAGATATGCCGAACTAAACACACAATTCCAGAGGTTAGCCAGAAGAGACAAAGAACTATTTTTAAACAAGCAATGCATGGAAGTGGAAGAAGACAATAGAATAGGAAGGATGAGATACCTCTTCCAGAAAATCAGAAACATCGGAGGCAAATTTCAGGCAAAAAATGGGCATGATCAAAAACAAAGACAGCAGGGACCTAACAGAAGCTGAAAAGATCAAGAAAAGATGGCGTGAATATACAGAAGATCTGTACAGGAAGGATAATAATATAGAGGATAGCTTTGACGGTGTGGTGAGTGAATTAGAACCAGACATCCTGAGGAGCGAGGTTGAATGGGCCTTAAGAAGCATTGCTAACAACAAGGCAGCAGGAGACGATGGGATCCCAGCTGAGCTGTTTAAAATCTTGGAAGGTGATGCTGTCAAGGTGATGCATGCCATATGCCAGCAAATATGGAAAACACAAGATTGGCCATCAGATTGGAAAATATCAATTTATATTCCCATACCAAAGAAGGGAAACACTAAAGAATGCTCAAACTTCCGTACAGTGGCACTTATTTCCCATGCCAGTAAGATCCTGCAAGGCAGACTCCAGCAATACATGGAGCGAGAGTTGCCAGATGTCCAAGCTGGGTTCAGAAAAGGCAGAGGAACGAGAGACCAAATTGGCAACATCAGCTGGATAACGGAGGAAGCCAGGGAGTTCCAGAAAATCATCTACTTCTGCTTTATTGACTATTCTAAAGCCTTTGACTGTGTGGATGATAATAAACTATGGCTTGTTCTTAGTGATATGGGGATACCAAGTCACCTTGTCTGTCTACTGAGAAATCTGTATAAAGACCAAGTAGCCACAGTAAGAACAGATCACGGAACAACGGACTGGTTCAAGATTGGGAAAGGGGCTGCATACTTTCAACCTACCTATTCAACTTGTACGCAGAATACATCATGCGAAGTGCGGGGCTTAACAATTCCAAGGCTGGAGTTAAAATTGCTGGAAGAAACATTAACAACCTTAGGTATGCAGATGATACCACTCTGATGGCCGAAAGTGAGGAAGAGCTGAGAAGCCTTATCACCAAAGTGAAAAAAGAAAGTGCAAAAGCTGGGTTGCAGTTAATCATCAAGAAAACCAAGATCATGGCAACTACACCTATTGATAACTGGCAAATAGAAGGAGAAAATGTGGAGGCAGTGACAGACTTTATATTTTTAGGTGCGAAGATCACTGCAGATGCAGACTGCAGCCAGGAAATCAGAAGATGTTTACTTCTTGGGAGGAGAGCAATGGCCAACCTTGACAAAATAGTGAAGAGCAGAGACATCACACTGGCAACGAAGGTCCACATAGTGAAAGCAATGGTATTCCCCATAGTAACCTATGGTTGTGAGAGCTGGAACATAAGGAAGGCTGAATGAAGGAAGATAGACGCCTTTGAACTCGTGCTGGAGGAAAATCCTGAGAGTGCCTTGGAGTGCAAGAAAAACCAATCAATCCACCATCCAGGAAATAATACCCGGCTGCTCACTGGAGGGAAGGATATTAGAGGCAAAGTTGAAGTATTTTTGTCACATCATGAGAAGACAGGAAAGCTTGGAAAAGATCATGATGCTGGGGAAAATGGAAGGAAAAAGGAAGAGAGGCTGACTAAGGGCGAGATGGATGTACGGTATCCTTTAAGTGACTGACTTGACCTTGAAAGAACTGGGAGTGGCGACAGCCGACAGGGAGCTCTGGCATGGACTGGTCCATGAGGTCACAAAGAGTCGGAAATGACTATGCGACTGAGAGAGAGAGATCCATGCAATATTTACCATGGCACTACCTTTCTGTAGTGGTAGGATTGTATACTCCTCTCAGGCAAGAAGCTATGTTGACAATATTAGTAATACTTCCTAAAAGGTCTGTGTGTGTGTGTGTGTGCAAGAGAGAGATTGAGAGAGAGAGGGAGAGAGAGAAGGAGAGAGAGGGGGGAGAGGGAGATGAAGGGAGGGAGGGAGGGAGAGAGGGACTTGAAGGGGATCTCTCAGAGACAACAACAATGGCATAGAAGGAAGCAGGGTAAACCCTTTTTGAATGTCCTTTAACATGAAAATTCTATGATTATATAAAATGAAGGAAGACATAGTGCCAGAAGATGACAGTCTCAGTTTGGAAAGCACTCAAGAAGCTATTGTAGTAGAGCAGAAGACAATGGCAAGTATCGCTGTAGCTAATGATGTAACTGTGATGACTCATGGGCCATGTAGTCCCGTTCCTAGTACTATTGTGGCAGATGAAGAGGAAAACTTGGGTTTCCCACCGTTTCAGCCAGAATTGGAGCCCTTGCACCTGCAAGATGTTTGCCCACAAGAAGTCAGCCAAACAAGCCTTGAGCAGAAATCTCCCCCATTTTCTCGCCGGGATAATTATAATCGAGATAGAGGCGCTAGGGAGGCGAATCGCAGAAGCGCCAGGATTGCTGCCAGACAATTAGCTGATTAAGCCTGTTTCCCTTGGGAAATCTTAAGGAGTCATGCATCTGGACACAGTATGGGTTTCGTTTCTTGTTCCCCAGGGAAAGTGTTCCTTGGCGGGAAAACAAGATCCTATATAGGTGTTTACCCGCAAAGAAATCCTTGCGGAGTCAATTCGTCAGCTTCGGGAGTGAGATCGTGTGTGGACTACTCTACTCCAGTTCCCTGTTCCCCGGACCTTGCCACGGACCTTGTTCTAGTTCCAAGCCTGCCTTGTCCCCGGATCTTGCCACGGACCTCGTTCTTGCTTCTTGCCTCTTGTTGCCACGTATCAAGCCTTGTTTGCCAAGAATCTAGTTTGCTTCCAGCCTTGTTGTCAAGCTCCATTGGACTAAAGGACCCTGTCATTTCCCCACACTTTGCTTGGCAAAGTGTGTGTTTCGGTTATTGGATTATAACTTTGGACTCTAATATCACATATTGGACATTGTTTTCCTGGACTATATTTGACCTTTCCTGAAAGGTCTACTTCTGAACTATATTCTTCACTTGTTTTTATTGACTTTATATATTCCTTTAATAAAGATATTAGATAGATTCTGGCCTCTGCGCATGGTTATTGGTGCTCTGCAGCCTGGGTCTTGACAGTAACTGTTCAACTACTGAAATACTCAGAGGAGAAAATAAAGCTATAAGCTGATCAACAAATATTATAGGAACGTGGAATATGAGAAGCATGAATCAGAAGAAGGTAGACATAGTAAAACAAAAATAGAATCTATAAACATTATGATACTTGGTGTGTTACAGCTAAAGTGGAAAGAAATGAAATGTTTTGAGTCAGATAATTATACAGTGTTTTGCTTAGGAAATTAAAAACTACAAAGAAACTCTGTGGCATTAATAGTGAGGAAATATGTAGCAAAGGCAGTCAAGGGATGTAATAGATTGTCTGGCCAAATAATATCAATAAGACTTCCGGGGATAAATATAATTATAATCCATTTTATGTTCCAACTACCAAGGCAGAAGATTCTATGCAAGAGGAAATTAATCACACACCATAAGAGAATTCCTTGTTAATTATTGGTGATTAGAATGCAAAAGTGGGAAGCAAAGCAAGACTGTAGGAAAAATAGCCTAGGATCAGAAAGTGAAACAGGAGAAGGGATTGAACCTATCTGTCCCAATTCCTTGGCAAGAGCAACTTTCATTGTTGCTGCTGCTGTTGTTGTGTGCCTTCAAGACATTTCCAACCTATGGCAACCTGAAGGCAAACCTATCATTGGGTTTTTTTGGCAAGATTTTTTTCAGAAGAGGTTTGCCATTGCCATCCTCTGAGGCTGAGAGAGTGTGAGTTCTTGAGGTCACCCACTGGATTTCATGGCTGAGTGGGAATTTCAATGCTGGTCTCTAAAGTTGTAGTCCAATGCCCAAACCATGAAACTACAGCCTAACAAATGAATCAATTGCAATTAGGATTAGCAAAATAATGTGAAAAGCTGTTTTTCAGTCCAAAACAACTAAAACGTCCTAAAGCACATGTGTGCATGTATGCATGCAGCATTGGGCATATTTAAAACAGCTCTCTGGCTGATAGCTATTTTGCTTTATAGTGAAATCTGGTTTCCAAATATTACATTTACAGGAAATGTAATACTTTATAATCTTTGTTCTTTTTTTCTTACAAAATAAAATGCCATTCTTTTATTATTGGAAGAGGTCTTGGCAGTCTAATAAATAAATACATCTCAGTATCTTATCCAAAATCCCAGTGGAAAGATTCCTTTGGTTAACTTTTAAAAGGATCTGGATTTGCGTTACTATATACTGCATATATACTAACTTAATCCTTAAAAGGTAAGTATTTTGTATTCGTGTCTTGAGAGCTATTTGGAAGAATAATAAAAGAAAGAGATGAAAGGTTGTACTGTATTTATTGAAGTGGCTGTTTAAAAATGCCACAAGAAAATCTTTGGGGTTGTTGTTGTTGTTATGCCCTTAAAGTAAAATAGCCAGGGAGTTAAGGTCCGGGGTTCCTGTAACTTTTCCTGCCAAATTCCTCCCTTCTACACAACTAGTATAGATACAAGATCTACAAAGGAGGACTTTCTTTTGGTCCCACTACAATTGATAAAGACACAAAAGTCTTTTCAATGGCTGTAGGCATGGTGAATCCATTCTGAACTTTAGTCTGAATTTCAGAGTAGCTCTAGAGAACTCCTTTAAAGGTCAAATTAAAGACAGTAGGGAATGCACTGCTTCATTTTTATGGAAGATATATTACCTACCCCACAGCATAATACATGAGGAGAGAGGAGAGAGATAGCATATCAAGATCCACCTCCCAGTAATATGTAGCAGATTGCAATAGCAGCACACAGTCAAACTTCCCTCCTGAATCAGGAATGTGGGCAAAGGAATAAATGGGGTTGTTGTACATGGTCACACAGCCCGAAAGACATGGTCACACAGTCTGAAAGACATACAACAACCCTGTGATCCCGGCCATGAAAGCCTTCGACAACACAAAGGAATAAATATTTGTGTGTGTTGCCATATGTTTGTTGTAGAACTGACAACTTGTTTCATCCCTGATCATGCAAGTATCTTTGCTGATATCAACATACGGCACCTCCATAATTGAGATGGGGGCCTGATCTGGCACCAGCAGCTCATGTGTACAGCAGACTGGTTTGCATCATATCCACACTCTGCCTAAAGTGCAGAGCTACTCTGGAGTTCCGTTGAAACTCTGAAACATTCCCCAGTTTCACTTAGTTCCCTTCTACACTAAACAAAGACCTGAGAGAAAAAGGTTTAAAACAACCCGCTTCCTCTTGGGTTCTAGTCCCCACCCCAAGCCCAAACCCTGGGCTTTCCTGAGAGGAGTGGCTAAATGGTCAGGCAAATGTTGACCGGAGATGCCTTCTAATCCCCCTCCAGCACCACATTCTCTCTCCCCCAAACTTATGGGAGGGGCCTACAAGCTGTGCAGAATCGTCTGTAATGGATTCCCAATGCAAGAAAATGACATCAGGAGGAGGGGGTGAGGAAGAAAATCCCTCCCTGCCCCATCTCCTGATGCACCATTTTCTTGCATCAGGGGTCCTGTACAGAGGAGCCTGCACTGCCAACAGACTTCTCTGGTAAGTTTTTTGGGGGGGGGGGCTGGGAGGAAGGTGCCATCTCACTCTTCCAGACCTTGTGGAGCCTGAAGAAGCGGGATGGCAGTCCTGGGAGTCAGTCCTCATAGGGCCCTCACCTCTAAAGATCCAGACCTTAGCTTAAAGTCCAGATTTTATTTATTTATTTCCAATATTTCTACCCCGCCCTTCTCCCCGAGGGGACTCAGGGCAGCTTACACAACTGGTAGGATCACTACCACTACATCATAATACAATAAAATAAGAATAAAACAGTTAAAATAATTAAATAACATAGTAAAATACAATATATAAAAATTTAAGACAGATCTTTAGCAGTGTTTAATTAAACTGGTTTAACATGAGCGACACATACATGCATGCAAAGCATGTTATACAACTTAAATATTCATTATAGAACATATAAACACTAAAAGGTGACCATAATTAAAACTTAACACTAGGGACACACTAAGGCTATTTTTGCACTGATGTGAGTTTACCAAGTTATAGGTGAAATATTTCTCTTCTTCTGAGCTCTATTTATCAGGATCTGCCCTAGTGTTTCATTTGCTTTAGAATACCATCTTCACATAAATGTGGTGCATCACAGATAGGCAGAAAAACCAGAGAGAGAGCTGAAATCATTACATACAGTAGAGTCTCACTTATCCAACATAAACGGGCCGGCAGAACGTTGAATAAGCGAATATGTTGGATAATAAGGAGGGATTAAGGAAAAGCCTACTAAACATCAAATTAGGTTATGATTTTACAAATTAAGCACCAAAACATCATGTAATACAACAAATTTGACAGAAAAAGTAGTTCAATACGTAGTAATGCTATGTAGTAATTACTGTATTTACGAAGTTGGCACCAAAATATCACGATGTATTGAAAACATTGACTACAAAAATGCGTTGGATAATCCAGAATGCTGGATAAGCTAGTGTTGGATAAGTGAGACTCTACTGTATATATTTGCAGAACCCAATTATTGACTAAAATTTTCATATAGAACGTGTATCCTTTATAGACGGTGCCTCTACAAGTCTCAGCAATTGCCTACAAAATATGGGTAATAAAAATTGAGACCTCCAGCATTGAGGCAAAAGACCTGGTGGTTCATACAGTTAGACCCTCTTCATAAAAATTATGTTCATATACTTAGAATTGGTTCCTGAGTATAAAATGTAAACATGTGATGCAATCTCAAAGGCTTTACTGCAGTCTTAAAAATGCTACATTCATTTTAAAAATATAAAAATCTGGAAAGCTTTACACACACACACACACACACACACACACACACTGAAAGTAGTTAGCATGATACTTTCTTTTTTGAGACTTTTTGTCTGAGCTGTGATTGAATCACATTAGAAATTGTGAGCAGCCATGTCACTTAACAGTCTTCCTTCACAAAACATTTGTGTAAAAATAAATGCAACATTTTACATTGTGATGATCTCATTGTGGAAGTCCAATTCTTTATTAGCATTTAGGGAGTTAAATTTGTCCAACAAGTATTCTAATGCTAAAAGCAAAAGTTATTTGTTACTATAGCTCTGAAGCCATCTCCACTGCATTTAACCCAGGGTGTCCAAACAACACACCAGGTTCTCACCTGGAATATTGTGCCCAGTTTTGGCACAATTCAAGCTAGAACTTGTCCAGGGTATGGCGACCAAACTGGTAGAAGGTCTGGAAGCCAAACCCTACGAAGAGTGGCTTAGGCAGCCGGATATGTTTAGCTTGGAGAAAAGAAGATGGAAAATGATGGCTATGTTTCAGTATTTGAAAATGATAGCGGAAACCCCCGCTTTTAAATTCATCTGACCTGCAGCGGGGAGTTCCGCAAATCCGGATCACCTGCAAAGTGGGAGAACATTCAGACCGCAACAATTTATTATTAAATTTTCTTTTTGTTGCTTTCCCCAGTCCTGACACTGTAACAAATCCTTGAATAAAAAAGGTATCCTTTCCTGTAACCTGAAATCCTCTCCAGTGGTTATTTTGTTTCCTTTCTCGACTCCCTCACATGAAATCCTCCCCCTTTCTCCATTAACCTCACCGCGTTCTCCTTGCCTTATAACAACATGGCGAACGGAACAAATTGAACCATAACTTTATCAAAAAACATTCCCAGCATGCCTATCTTTTATATTTAACACTGTTTGAGGTTCCTTGTTCCAATACAACCAACAGCGCCGGAACTGGTCCATTTTAAAGCTTCAAAACAGCTGACTGTCAAAAAAAAAAGAGAAAAAGCCAGCTCTGATGGCTCTCTTCCAGCCGCAGCCGCTCCCGCGGCTGGCAGATTTCCTTTGCAGGGACACAAGCTTCCCCCAGGGCTGCTGGAGGCGGACTGCCATTCCCTGGGAGAGAAATGTAGTTTCCTCAAGGACCAGCCACGATCCTCCTCCGTTCATCCATTCATCTTCATTTTTATGAATGACCGGACTTCTCATTCATATGTTCGCCTTCAGTTCTATGGATCGCCGGGCTACCAAGAACCGGAATCAACAGGAATCCCTTCGCATTATTATTGCCTGAGCTGCTTATGAACTTTTCATGAATTGTATGCTTATATGTTTATGAAATATTGGAATCAATTCTTTATTAACTACTTAGCCGAAGGTAACTTGGTCTATAGGTTCCCTGGAAGACCCCCAAACTCATATATTTCCCCTTTATATATATGATATTACAGAAAAACCTGGGTTTCTTTCTTCGCTTTAAACCCGGAGGGAATCTGAATCTCCTCCCAGTCCTCAGGCAACCCGCGATATCGCCAAATTGTTTACCCACCCACCCCCCTCAGCCTATACTTCCACTCAGAACTCACTCAATTTGGCACCAAGAATCACCCCATTTCATATTTATGTCTAAAATCGCCTAATCTTTAAAATACAACCAACAGAGATCATTTTTGACCATTCCTTCTCCGATTATCAGCTGATTGTCAAACTGCGTTCCTTGCCTAAATCGCCTCCCGCCGTGCGCTATTAGTGCAGAGGGAAAATAAGCTATAAATGCTAATCTTTAGTATATTCTTCGGCAATTTTGGGTGGAAATTGATAAGATATGATTTTCTATATTCCCTAGTATATTTTAATCAATGAAGGCACAGTCTGAACTCTAGCTGACCCCGGAAATTCCTGCCTTCCCTCACCCTAAAATTCTGGGCTTCACACATATAAGAAGGTAAACTGTCACCATAAAGATTTAATCTATTTTGCATCTGCATGGCCCATAGCCAGAGATTGACCCCCTAGATCGGAGCAGTCCCCGGGGTGACAAAGTCTCATATGGTAATGTTGATCACAATCCCATCCTGAACCCCTGGGGAGCGCAAGGAAGACTTCCCGCTGGTCCTGTCACCGTAATCCCATAGTGTCAATATAAACTGACATCTCCGCCACCCCTTAAGGAGTTCATGAACTGTGTATGTGCGTAAAGGACCCCGGACATCCCAAAGGACTCTATTCAAAAACAGCAATAATCTTAAGATTATCTTGGAAGGCGCTAGCCTCGGGTGATCGCTTTGCATAAGATAACTCCAATGATTCATTCACCAGAACCTATTGTCTAGCTGATTCCCGCCTTCCCCAACCTGATTGGCCCTGGCAGAGGTGAAGGTTGTCCCTCATTGGCCAAGGCGCAGAGCGGGAAGCCTAGCTCCCGCCTAGTGTGACGCCCTCGACCTATCAGCAGCCAGATGAGCAGAGGGACGGGGCGGGAAGTTCAAATAGACTTCAAACTTGAAAATGTATAAAATGGCTTTATTTCCAATGTATCGTTACATCTTGCATGTCGATCTATCGCTGCTCGATGTCCGTTCAGCTGAATCGCTTTAATAAACACTTTGACGGTTTTTCCTTCAACTTGGTAGAGCTTTTCCTTTCGGTCTCATTTCCTACTTTTCGGTCGGCTCGCCAAGGTTCGTTCCCTCTTTTGGGAGACGGATTGGATCTCCCTCACAGGGCAGATCCCTACTAAATTGCGGTCTCGATAACAATTGGATGTCATACTGAAGATGGCAACAGCTTGTTTTCTGCTGCTGTAGAGACTAGAACATGGAGTAATGGATTAAACTACATTGAGGGGGGAGAGAGAGAGAGAGTCCATTTAAACATTAGGAAGAACTCCCTGATGGTTAAAGCCATTCAACAGTGAAATGTGCTGCCTCGGAGCATGGTAGAGTCTCCTTCTCTGGGGTTTTTAAAGCAAAGTTCTTTGACTGTGTTTTCCTTTATGGCAGAGGGTTGGACTGCATGGCCCCTGTGATCTCTTCCAACTCTATAATGCTATGAGAATTCCTTACTGAGTGAAAAACCTTTGAAACATATTCATCGGGACTCTCAAACCAGGGAGGAGGGGAGGGGGGGTTCAGTTTGCACTGCCATCATTTCAGTTCCTGTTGTCCCCTGTTCTGTTATGAAATCCCTAGTATTCTGCAAAGATTTCTGGGTATAGCACAGTTGTGCAGAAACAAGCCTGGGCTAGAACATACCAGCTTGAAGTGCTGTAATCAAATTAAATGCTTAATAAAGCAGCTGCACTTTAAATATTTTGCCTCCAAGGCCTTCATCATTATCACCTCAGGCAACAGAAACAGGAATGATAAGCACATGGTCCAGTGAGGAATCTCTAGGATGACAGAGCAGGCCAAACTAAAGTGTACTTGAGGACAAACCCTGCTTGCCATCAGCTGCTAAACAACGCCAAGTCATAATTGTGCTGTATCCAAGGTCCTGGAGTGCCATTAAATGCTATTAGTCCATTGCATTATGGGGTTGCCATTTGGTTAGGAAAAATAAACACGCAGCTCAGCTTCCTTCTGTCTGTTTCAACAGAGGCATGATATCCAGACTTTTGTCATGCCATAGAGCTAAATACAACCACCTACTAACTCCTGATCAATCCCATACAGACAAGTAAATGAACGAAGGCCAACTTGCCACCTCCAGCAAATTGGAGGGTGCTCTTCCATTTTAAAGCACCACAGTTCCCAAACTTAGGAAACTGATCTTTTTGAGGGATTTAATTTGATCTAAGCTTCTCTACCTGCTCTCAGCCTTTGCATGCCTCTTTTCTTTTCTCTGCAATATAAATTACTTTGCAAGCCAGAATTGTGTCACATCTGATAACATTAAGCCCTCACAGAAGTTCAGTAAAAGTACCAAGTGTGGAGTGCAGAATTCAGTTTCCAAAGAAGCTCAGTTTTCTTTTTGATTCAAGAGAGAGAAAGAGAAAAAAAAATCTAGCACCAGTCTAATGGTTATGGTTTGTCCAGGGCTGATTTGAAACCAGTTGGGCACTTGCTTGGTGAAATCTGAATCAGAGGAGTTCTTGGATAAGATCTTTATTCAGAGTAGTTCCTTACTCTTCTTCATGACAAGCAGATTATTTTGGTGCAGGGTTTTGTTTTGTTTTATTTTGCACCACAGAGTATGCTTAGGGTTGTATCTAGACTAAATCTACCTGCCAAAATTACCAAGGACCAATGCACCCACACCAGACTAACTGAATCGTTACTAAATCTAAACCCCTCTCAGCCTAAGGATGCTAGAAATGACTAAGGACTACTCTGGCCTAAACTCCTTGTGACACAATGCCTGTGTCCCTGGCTGGGAGAGATTTGGATCTAGCATAATTGGGCTCCTCCCCTGTTCCCCTTCTTTACTGCCCCTTTTCTGTGTGTGTGTTTTGCCAGCAGTTCTTTTCCAGAAGAGTGATTCTGGTGGCAGATCATTCCATTATTGTATTTACAAGAGAAGAACACTTTCGTTAAGAGAAAGGGCTCAGATGCCATCCTATGCAATGCCAATGAACTTTTAAGCAGCTTGAAAATACAATAGAAGTTCCAGTATTATTACTGTATGCAACTAAAATTTACATTGTATTATTATTTTACAACCTTTACACGTGGCCGCTGGAACTACCCCATGTTGTCGGGGAGAGTGGGGAACCCGACGCCCCATGCCCTGCATCGCCCATCTCCAGAATTTGGCAATCCAATGGGGGGGGGGGGGGGAGTGTCAATTGCGTGGCTTCTCCCCATTGCTTCTTATGGCAACATGGGAAGCATCGGCTGTTAATACAAATAATAACAACGTAATTTTTAGGATACTTTATATTTAAGAATATAATAAATTTGTCTATGGGTTGTTGTGAGTTTTTTTGGCTGATGGCCATGTTCCAACAGCATTCTGTTTTCAGGCCATACAGCCCAAAAAACTCATAGCAACCCAGTGATTCCTACCATGAAAGTCTTCGACAAAATTTGTCTATATTAAGTCTCAACTGATATGAATATATTTACTCAAAGTATAGGTAACCATATTTTTTTGCTTTTGAAAGTAGCAACAAATTGGCTTCAGTTAACAGTGCTGCAGAAGCACATCCGTGCTGACTTGATACATAAACCATGCCACAGCTTTGCTTGTAGAGCAGATCACAGGATTGGGCCAGAAAAAAACCCAGTTCCCATGAGAGCAAGCAAAGTTTGCCTTGGGAGGCATTTTGAAGAGCAGAAAGCCTGGGGCTTATATTTTTCAAATACCAAGCACCACAAAATGTTCAACCACAAAACAGAGCACACAACAGGTGCAAGTGTTTAGGTTTTCAGCAGCCATCAAACTGCAGCTGTTAATTTGTGTCTGGAATACAACTGTATATTTGGGAGGGTGCGAACTGTCTCCTCAGAAAGCGATGGCACCCTTTTAAAAAAGTGACTGTTCATAATCAAATGGAGCCTATATATAAAATTGGTATTTGGAGTAGCCACCTAGAAATCTAACAGGAACAGATGCACCCAGGGGATTATTTTCATACCCTTCTGTCACTTCCTGGCACAAAGATCCTGCTTGACACGTACTCCATATGCAGGCAAGTCCTCCTGTTGAGTATAAGAGATGCACAAATGTTTGTTTTCCTGGATCCAGGTTCATCTGCAGAAGCCAAAATGAAAGCCTCTATTCTCATTAGGCAAAGCTGAGCATGTTTGTTTTGCTTTGGCTCCAGCATTCTTAACAATTTTGTTTCACGTACAGAAATGAGCAAACGGTTTTTATTTATCCAGATAGGATTTTCTCATCGCTGGGGCAGAAATGTCATCCATTAGGGAATCCCTGCTACCACTATAGTTGCTTGATTAATGGTTGCCATTTCTACTTAAAGGAAAATTAGGCACTCTCCTCTGAACATATTTATTTATTTATTTATTTATTTATTACAATATTTATATCCCGCCCTGTGAGGCTGACGGGACCGCCAGCAGGGCCTCAGCTGACACTCTTAAACTTCGAGGTGGGTCATAGCATAGATCAGGGGTCCTCAAACTTTTAAAGCAAAGTGCCGGTCCACAATCCTTCAGACTGTTGAGGGGCCGAATTATCATTTGAAAAAAAAAAAACGAACAAATTCCTATGCACACTGCACATGTCTTATTTGTAGTGCAAAACAACAACAATAACAATGAAAGAACAATACAGTATTTAAAAATGAAAATAATTTTAACCAACATAAACCTATCAGGATTTCAATAGGAAGTGTGGGCCTTCTTCTGGACAATGAGATAGTCAGGTTAATTGGGATTGTTGTTGTTGTGTGTCTTCAAGTCATTTCAGACTTTGGGCGAGCCTAAGTCCAAAATTATTTATTTATTAATTTACTACATTTATTTACTACATTTATATCCCACACTTCTCACCCCGAAGGGGACTCAGAGCAGCTGTATGTATATACAATATATTATATTATTAGCATAGCACAATATTAGCATTATATATTACTATATTGAACTACTAGCTGTGCCCGGCCACGCGTTGCTGTGGCAAAGTGGTGGTGGTATTGGTTAAAAATCGTTGTGTAATTTTTATTTGACGTTATTTGCAATTTTTATTAATTTTATTGTAAGTTATATTTTTATTTATTATATTTTATTATTTTCTTGTATTATTTTTAGTTATTTTCTGTTATTATAGTATTTTATTGTATTAATTTTTAGTGTTTTTTATTATTTTTTATTGGGTTGCTAGGAGACCAAGTTGGAGGAGCTTAGCCTTCTAACTGGCAGCAATTGGATAAACGCAATTATTCCTCTCTCTCTAATTAGGACTTTATTTTTCTTTTCTTTTTGTTGTATCAACTTAGAGGCGTGGATGATGGGTTGTGTTGTCAAATTTCGAGGTTGGGGGGCCTGTAGTTTTGTTGTTTTGTGGGTCGCTGTGATGCCATCACTCTTTTATATATATAGATACTACTATACTGTAATATTATATGTAATATATAACATATAATTAATATTATTATATGGTATTATTATTAATATTATATTGTATAAAATGATAATAATATTATCAGGTTTTCCCCTGACGTTAAGTCCAGTCATATCTGACTCTGGGGGCTGGTGCTCATCTCCATTTTAAGCCGAAGAGTCGGTGTTGTCCATAGACACCTACAAGGTCATATGGCCAGCATGACTGCATGGAGCACCGTTACCTTCCCGCCAGAGCGGTACCTATTGATCTACTCACATTTGCATGTTTTCGAACTGCTAGGTTGGCAGGAGCTGGGGCTAACAGCGATCGCTCATTCCGCTCCCGAGATTTGAACCCAGGACCTTTTGGTCCGCAAGTTCAGCAGCTCAGTGCTTTAACACACTTCGCCACTGGGGCTCCCCATACAATATATTATATTATTAAAACTGATATAAAAATATTATATTATAAATGAGTTCGGGGGCCAGGTAAATGACCTTGGAGGGCCGCATCCGGCCCCCGGGCCTTAGTTTGGGGACCCCTGGCGTAGATGCATATGCATAAAAATAATCTTAACATTTTAATTGGCATCTAAAACTATTCTAATTGTTCCAGTAGAAAAAAAATAAACAGAACCATATAAAATATTTGTATCTAAGGCCCCTTCTACGTTGTCCTTATATCCCATGATCTGATCCCAGGTTATCTGCTTTGAACTGGATTATATGAGTCTCCACTGCCAGATAATTTGGGATAAAAAGATTATCTGGGATGAGATCCTGGGATATAAGGCAGTGTAGAAGGGGTCTAATGGGACTTTGGTGGTGCAGCAGGTTAAGCCACTGAGCTGCTGGGCTTGCTGACTGGAAGATCGGTGGTTCGAATCTGCGGGACAGGATAAGCTCTCGTTGATAGCCCCAGCATCTGCCAACCTAGCAATTCAAAAACATGCAAATATGAGTAGATAAATAGGTACCACTCCAGTAGGAAGGTAATGGCACTCCATGCAGTCATGTCAGCCACATGATCTAGGAGGTGTATACGGACAACGCCAGCTCTTCAGCTTAGAAATGGAGATGAGCACCAACCCCCAGAATCAGATTCAACTAGACTTAATGTCAAGGGGAAACCTTTACCTTTAGAAGGGGCCTAAATGTAAGGTAAAGGATCTAGGTTGTATCCACATGTGCCTACTTGTAGAACTGACAGCACTGGTGGAAAGCCACAGCCTTTGTGATCAGCCCCCCATTTGTGAGAAAGTACAATTTAATTAAGCTTTGTATTGCAGAAATTTATTTTCATGACTTCACTGGAATGAGGCCACATCAACATAATTATGTCACTTTGGTGTATCTACCATGTTTCCCCGAAAATAAGACAGTGTCTTATATTAATTTTTGCTCCCAAAGATGTGCTAGGTCTTATTTTCAGGGGATGACTTATTTTTCCATGAAGAAGAATTCACATTTATTGTTGAACAAAAAAAAAAGAACATTTATTATATACTGTACAGTAGTTGTCGTCACAGACAAGCATGACCAGACAAACTGTGAGTCCTATCAAGAATTTCTTGTTACTACCATTATTTCCATGTACAACACTCTATGGTACGTATATTTACCGATCCTGCATACTCTGGTGTTCTGTTCGGCGGGCATGCTTCCAAACAACAACTTTGTTAGGTCTTACTTTTGGGGGAGGCCTTATATTTAGTAATTCGGCAAAACATCGACTGGGTCTTATTTTCTGGGGATGTCTTATTTTAGGGGAAACAGGGTAACAGAACTGGAAGGAACAGCTGCATCAGGTAAAGGGGCTGCATTATAATCACACATTGACTACAGTTTCACAACCCAAGTGGTCCCTACTGTTATTCTATTTTTGGAACCAAACTTTGATGTTTCTTCTTCAGAGCTCCTCAGAAAATTAAGTTCTAGTTTCTATTGATATAAAATTTGTTTCTACAGTTAGAGATTGTTCCTTCCAACACAAACCCAGTTTGACTTCTGCTGACATGCTTTGCCTGTTCCAATATTTAAATTTATCTCAGACATGTCAGTATGGAGTCTTCCTAAGAGCCTCATTCCATTTTTCCTATAAAGGGGCTTCTTGGCCTCACAGTGAATAAAGGCAAACACAGTTCTTAGAATGGGGTTCTTTTAATGTCAAATGGAGAAGCAAAACTTTATTTACTTTATCAGTAAAAAGAATACTGTTTTTGTTCTTGGTGGCTCATAATGATTTCACAGTGCATGTATCTTAACTACTTCATAAATAAACCTTTCATCCACAACCACTAAAGTGTAGACTCCAACAAATATTTCTCATCTTCGTGAGTACAACAAACATAATGGTTCCACATTAAATGTCATATGATGTTTAAGCAACTACAGTGAATCATAAACCAGCAGAAGCTACTGCATTTCTAAAAGGGACTGTTTTTATTTATTTATTTATACATAGCTTCTGTGGATATAAATCCACTTCTTCAGATGCAGTATTAGGGTCATTGTGGCCTCAGGCATAACATACCATTGTGGGAGTGGGACAGAATATTTTACGTTATATATTGCATTATATCTGAAGAGGTGAGGTTATATTCATGAAATTCATCTTCTTCATCTTGGAAGAAAGTCACGAGTGGAGTGCCGGAGGGTTCTGTCCTGGACCCGGTTCTGTTCAACATCTTTATTAACGACTTAGACGAAGGGTTAGAAGGCACAATCATCAAGTTTGCAGATGACACCAAACTGGGAGGGATAGCCAACACTCCAGAAGACAGGAGCAGAATTCAAAACGATCTTGACAGATTAGAGAGATGGGCTGAAACTAACAAAATGAAGTTCAACAGGGACAAATGCAAGATACTTCACTTAGGCAAAAAAAAAAAAATGAAATGCAAAGATACAGAATGGGGGACGATGCCTGGCTCGATAGCAGTATGTGTGAAAAAGACCTTGGAGTCCTTGTGGACAACAAGTTAAACATGAGTCTACAATGTGATGCGGTGGCGAAAAAAAGCCAACGGGATTTTGGCTTGCATCAATAGGGGTATATCGTCTAGATCTAGGGAAGTCATGCTACCCCTCTATTCTGCCTTGGTCAGACCACACCTGGAATACTGTGTCCAATTCTGGGCACCGCAATTGAAGGGAGATGTTGACAAGCTGGAAAGCGTCCAGAGGAGGGCGACTAAAATGATCAAGGGTCTGGAGAACAAGCTCTGTGAGGAGCGGCTTAAAGAACTGGGTATGTTTAGCCTGCAGAAGAGAAAGCTGAGAGGAGACATGATAGCCATATACAAATATGTGAGGGGAAGTCATAGGGAGGAGGGAGCAAGCTTGTTTTCTGCTGCCCTGGAGACTAGGATGTGGAACAATGGCTACAAACTACAGGAAAGGAGATTCCACCTGAACATCAGGATGAACTTCCTGACTGTGAGAGCTGTTTGTCAGTTGAACTCTCTCCGCCGGACAGTGGTGGAGCCTCCTTCTTTGGAGGCTTTTAAGCAGCAGCTGGATGGCCATCTGTTGGGGGTGCTTTGAATGTGATTTTCCTGTTTCTTGGCAGGGGGTTGGACTGGATGGTCTCTTCCAACTCTATGATTCTATGATTCTATTATTCTAAATTCATGCGAAAATTAAAATGAGTATTAAATATGCTACAAGGGACCAGTCTATCCTCAATACTTTTTAACATTTACACGAAAACGCTGGGAGAGATCACACAGTTAACTACTGATAAAGTCTCTGCAGTGTTTTGTTTGTCTCAAGGCAAGTCAATTAAACCAAACCAATCAGTCTCATGGGCAGCACCGAGAACCCAAGTTAGGAGAAACTATACATCATGTACCTTCCTACTCAACAGGATTGTTGTTTTTAATTCGATAGTTTGCAGGTCTCTCCAAATGTCAGCCCTGTTAGATGCAATGGTCAGGAATGATTACTATCAATCAGCATTGGCTGATGCCTCCAGGTGCACCCTTTCTTAGAACTGGAAGATTTAAAGATGGTAGTACACATGCTGGTAACCTCAACGCACTGTACATTGGGCAACCTCTGTACCAGATTCAGGAATGAGCATATCACAGCCATACTACAGTCACTCCACTGGTTGCAAATTAGTTTCCGGGCAAAGTAAAAAGTGTTGGTTTTGATCTTTAAAGCCCTACATGATTTGGGTCCAGGTTACCTACAGGATCATCTTCTTCTGTATAACCTGCACGTCAGGACACTGAGGTCCTCTGGGGAACACTTACTCCAACCAGCCAAAACCCAACTGGCAACCGTCACTTAGCGGATCATTTCATTAGCTACTCCAAGATTGTGGAATGACCTGCCAGAAGAGATCAAACAGCTAAACAAGCAGTCAGAATCTGAGACACCACAGAAGACCCATTTCTTCCAGCAGGCCTACCAGGTCAACTATGGGTTTTGGATTTGCATTCTGTTGCCACTATATTTTGATCTTTGTTTTTGTGTATGTATTTTATCGTGGTGTGTTTTGATATACATATTTTGTTGTATGTATTTCATGTTGATGTGTTTTGACTGTGTTGTGATCTGCCTTGAGACATTAAGAGAGACAGACAACAAATAAAATGTATTATTGTTATTATTGTTTGAAAACTATGCTTCTAAAAGAACACATACAGGGCTGCAGTAAGGACGAAGCATACCCTAGCCTCCCAAGTTTATTAGAATCTGGATTTATTCCACTGGTAGATTTTAGTGAATAGTATTTCATGTTTACAAATATATTCCAGTACTGAGGTCTGAAACTATGTTTCTCAAGGAATAAAAAAAACTGTCATATTTTCTAAAACAGATTTTTTTTTATCTAAAAAAGATCTGTGTACTAGATAAATGTACGTTTGCACAAATCTCACATTTTCTTGTACAATCCAAAGCATGTCTGCTCAGAAGGCACTCCATTGAATTTCATGGGACTTACATGCAAGTAAGGGCCATGGCCTTAAGTTTCCTATGAATGGCTTTGTTGAACAGGAATGGCATTCACCATTTAGAGGCTTACAGAACTTACATTGTACAACTGTGTGTGATGTTTGGTTACTGTAAAGCAGGCCCCAGGTTATCAAACCTGCAGTTTTGTCATTCATTTTTTAGCTTGCTTCTTGCCTGTATATTTTTGCGGTCAAATCCATTAGTAAGCTTTAGCGATAAACACCTGGACTCTATCAAAAACAAAGAGAGTCTTATTCGGTATGCACAGCTAGCCTAGTGAACAAACCAAAGGAAAAAATAATGGCATAAAATGGAACTTGAACAGGGATAGGTTTTTTATGATGTGCCAGCATAAGGGAGATCAAAGACTAAAGCCAAATAAATAGCAACTGGGTACCAGCAAAGGAAATATGGTTAAATCAGAAACAAAGACCCAAGGCCGCTAAGCCATTCTGTGTGTTTTTGCCTTGTTCACTAATAGGTTAAATATTAGCAAGAATGGTTAAAAGTGAATTTTAATAACTTGCAAACAGCTTTAATAACTTGCACATCTTTTTAGACATTAGGACACCCTAAAACAAAGATCATCACTTCATTTTAACACCCTTGCAACTCGGCGTTGCTTTAGGCTTAGACCACATGTGGCTCTTCATGGACATTTTTTCTTAGAGTACCTGGTGGAATTTGTGAGCTTAGGTTTAACCATTTATTTGGCCTGACTCCTTCTTATCTGAAACATCTCCCAAGAAACTGGAACAATCTGTCTGGCATCTGTTGATTGGCAGAGCAAATTTTTCCAGGTGGCAGAGCCAGATGCCCAGAGTTACATGCCAACCCTATTTTGTCAGGAAATGTGATCAAAGGAGGAAAGCTCATATGACTAATGTTCAATGTCATGTTTAGTACCTGCAATGTATCTACATAAACAGTTTTCAATGACTACTAGTAGTGAAAAATGTTGAGAAAGATACAAGTGAGAGAACTGAGCTGACAGGCAGAGGCCTCAGGGCAAAAAAAGAGGGTCCATCTGCACTTGATTTGTCAAGGGTTTACAACAGTGAAATTTTAACTCTGCAGATGAGATGTAAGATTATGCTCACATGAGCCAGTTTATGCAAATAATGCTCAGGCTACATAAAGCACACAGGCCCAGACAATGCAGATTTGGTATGCTTGAATCGAGCGGGGAGTTCATAAACTAATTTTACACAATTAGAACATCTGGCAAAGTAGTACAGTGGTTTATTGAAACATAAATTCCATTAATTGTGAATGTAAAGCATTCCAGACATGCAGTACAAATTCACAAAGACAGTAGTACCTCTCCTATAATCAAGCGTAGAAATCCATGCTCTCTCTAAAAAAAAATTTTTTTTAAAGGCCCAGTAGCCTCAATCCAGCTGCTCCTTTGGGGAGGGGCTGATAAAGGACCACCATTCAGAAGCACAATTCATTTCACTGAACAAGAAGGTGCTGATATGGACTAATCTAAGGAAGGAATCATGGATGTGCAACTTCCAACATAGCTCTATCATGCTCAGGCTGATGGGAGTTACAATTTGGCAACCTTTGTGGGCCTGCATGACTCCCACCCTGAACTTGGAACTGTAGACCTACCTCCTTGAATAAAGTGAAGTCCAAAGGGAAATGTACAATCAACATCACCTTCTCTGCGGTTGAAGTAAACATGGACACATGCTATCCTTTATATGCATTGTGTACTTGCAGTGTTCCATGTATTGCCTTTGCCATGTGCCGTACACTGATTTATGGCAACTGTATCATAGGGTGTACTTGGCAAGATTTACTCAGATAATGTTTGCTGTTGAATTCCTCTGAGGGCTAAGAGAGTGTGACTTGCACAAGGTGACCCAATGGGTAGCCATGATTCGTGAGGATTCAAAACCTTGGGATGTTTCACATGGTGCAATGATAATGTTATGATTCCTCTTTAGGTGCCATGGCAGCAACCTATGGAATCCTGGGCTTTCCAGTTCAGGAAGAGATATGTAGGGCCTCCGTAGACTACAAACCCAATGACTCCACAAATACGGCCATGGGAATTAACGTGGAACCATAGTGCTATAACTGAGTAGAGTGAAAAGGACTATGTTTCCCTGAAGTCCAGCACTCAGACCATTAGACCATGGTGACTCTGTCCAATGCATAGTACTGTTTCGCAAATGAGAGACACTACTGCTCAAGGTAGTCTGCTAAACATTTTTAACCATCCAAAATACACATAAAGACCCTAGGGAATGAATCAGTGGACAGAAATATGTTGTCCATCTTCAGAAAAACACCAAAACCTACATTAACTTTGCTTGAACCGGTTGAGCCAAATGCTTTGAAAACATTACAAGGCTGCCATGGTAAACCCCAACTGAAATGAAACCTTACATACCTGTAAGAGGTGGGTTTTTAAAGGCTATAAATGTCACTTTAAATCAGCCAGGAGAACAAATATTCCTTTTGTAAAAACAGAATTATGATTTTCTGTTAAAGTAACTAATGGCTATTAGTGGATTCGTGAGTCTAATTTGCAGCTGTTTCTAATTGGCTTTAAAAAACAGACAGAGAGGATTCCATAACGTTTTCTTGCAAGCAATATGCATTTGCAAGCTAATATCTTGGAGAGTTAGCCGAATTGAATATAATTACAAATTACACAAGGGCAGAGACTGACATTTGTCAAACATGACTGAAAGACTGTAATATTATCGTTCTGGTAGTTTGCAATACCTTAAGTACCTCATGATTAATTTATAACTTGATAAACCATTCTAATTCACCTCCATTAATTTATGAAAGACTGCTAGCCGAAAGAAATTCCTAGTGTAGGCCAACAATTAAGTGAGGGAAGTTTTCACCCAAATGATTTGCTGTCCAGTGGTGAACATTATTTGACTCTGAAAATTTATTTAAACAATAGAGGAATGGTTGCATCAAAATTAAAAATCACTGGGAACAATGGGGTATAATTTTTGTCCCTTTACTGTTCCTTGATAAACAACTACAGGTTTTATATTATGTATTTGTTTCAAAGTGTGCCTTCAATCTATATTCACATAGCTGTCATGATTAATGCAAAATATTCAACTACCAAATCATATGGAGAACACAGAACAAATACTGTTTGTCACTTAAAGTGCAGTAGAAAGCTGAGTGTTTGTCTCTTGATGTTTAAAGGCTGGGTACTTGTTTATGAAGTGGTGAGTGTGTTGTTAAGGCTTTGGGGTTGTTCTGATGCCTAAGGAACTGATTCCTCTGCTTGAAGCCTTTTGCTTGTGGCTGTGTGTCTGAGACCATGTACTTAAGGGGGGAGGGGTGGAGCTTTGGCTCTGTGCTTGAGAGGAGGAGCTTCATGAGGTCAAGGGGTGGAGCTTCAACTAGGTCATCTGTCTTTTCTGGGGGCAGAAGTTGAGCTCCAGGGCGCGCACAACTTGTCCAACATTAATCTTGGGAAAACATAGTGAACAGGAGAACTGAGGGATTTTGAGAAGGAGGACCACAGTTCAGTAAAAGCTCTTGTTCGGTAACCTGAGTAACCTGGATACAGAGTGGGACAAGCTGTTCCAGTCGCATGCAGCGGCTGTGGGATGTTCATCTTCTTGACAGAACATCTACTGAGCTACATCTGCAGCAGCTCACTTTAATGAAAGAGAAGATCCAGCAACTCGAGGCCCGTACTGAGACACTTAAGGACAATAAGGAACTCGGTTATTTCTTAGAAACAACCCAGAAGACTATTCTAGTTACGCAATCCACATCAGATGAACATTCAGGGCAAGGCTATGGGGAGGTCACTTTCAAGGTGGAGAATGCTGATGTTTCGAAAAAATGTGACATTTAGAAAGAGAAAGAGGACCAGGCATTGTTCTGTTAATCCTTCTATTAATCTTGGAGTTACACAATTGATTTCAAGTTTTCTCACCAATAACGGATAATGAGGACATACAACATGCCTGGGAGGATGAGAGGTTCTTAGAAACTACTGAGTGGACCATCCTTGATCAATATATGGGGGATGTCCCTGGGGAGGAGGACAGTTCACAAACATGGAATTTGCAGTCACAGAATGAAGCAAAAGCTGTTTCCCCAATCATAGATGAGGCAGAACAAGAACACACTAGGCAGAACGAGGGGGTCTTGGACACTTCTGACTTGATTGTCTTTGATGAATGCAGGGGAAATGTCTCTGAGGAGGAGGCCAGTTTAGAACTACACAATCCAGTTCAGCACCAGGGTCAGTTTTTAGGATATCTACAGAACACCTTACAGGAAAGGGACCCTGTCCATCCTCAAAGGAGACGGGTGTTGGTCGTAGATGGCTCCCTCCTGAGAGGAACAGAAGCTGTGATTTGCAAACCTGATAGGATGTCTAGAGCAATATGCTACCTCCCTGCATCAAACATTCACCACATAACTCATCAAGCCCACTGACCCTCCCCCTTTCATGCTGGTTCATGTAGGAACCTTACCAAACTATCATTCACGTGATTCCATAGGACTGAACTGTGGAAGTTAAAGTGCCAATAAACAACATTAATTCTACAGTGTAGATGCACCCAGAGTTATGAACTCTTGGTTTGGTTGGAGGAGTTGCACAATTCCTGCCTTCCTTTTGTTATCCTTTTCAGGGTGAGGATGGAACCTTCATGCTTCTCTTTTTTTAGTCCTTCACAAACATGGAGTTCTTGGGGACTGTTGATCCTATTTCACTCACAGCTAGCTGGAGCACTACATCCTATGTTTCATCAAATGACAGTTGGGCCAAGTGATGATCAGATCCTTCCCCTGTGTTTCTGCAGCTAATCAATACAGGTATGGCCAGGCCATTTTTTATCTCCCATAGGCTGTCTTGTGTTATGTTTGTCCCATGGACTCTGCTGCCTTCTTCTTTACTAGGGTGACAAGTAAATGTAAAATCCCCTGTGTAAAACACTTTTTTTTACTGAGGGCCACATCAACCTTATGGTTGTATTTTGTAATTTGTACAAAAGGGGCTGATTGTAATTGTAAAACTAAATAAATATAATTATGTTGCCCCAGCATTGAAAGCATTGCAGGCCAGATAAAATGATGTGGTGGACTGGAGTTTGACAGGTGTGCATCATCTAAAGCCTTTAATTTGTGGAGGGGTAATTTTTATCAACATGCCATACCAAAAGAACTTAAAATGCAAAATATGTCTGTCCACCCAACACAAAATATCTCTATTTTTGATTGTGTATGGGCATGACATCTGGTCACTGATGTGGCCAGGCCTGTAGCGAGGCCTACACCCCCCCCCCCCGAAATTTCAACACCCCCCCCCCCGAAATTTTTCAAGTTATAAAAAAAAATCTCTTTTACTCATGAATTTTAACTGGTTAACCAAATCCCCATGCTAAGTCTATGAGATGCAAAACATTAAGAGACCCTCCAGGCACTATCTCAAGCAGATATTGACAGGTTTTTAGCAGGGAGGGGTATGTGCTAGGGGTTCAACCCCCCCCCCTGAAATTTTCAAAACCCCTCCCGAAATTTTTTTCTGGCTACGGCCCTGGATGTGGCCAATACAGAACTGGAGAAAAAGAGGCTTTATCACAAGTGAACAAACAGGTACAGCCTACAGGGATTTGAAGTAACTATAAATACAAGATTTTAGGAAATGATGGGAGACCTTTGGCTGAAATCCAATTGGTTGCTGCTGCTCAGTCGTTTAGTCGTCTCTGACTCTTCGTGACCTCATGGACCAGTCCACGCCAGAACTCCCTGTCGGCCATCACCACCCCCAGTTCCTTCAAGGTCAAGCCAGTCACTTCAAGGATACCGTCCATCCATCTTGCCCTTGGTCGGCCTCTCTTGCTTTTTCCTTCCATTTTCCCCAGCATCGTGATCTTTTCCAAGTTTTCCTGTCTCCTCATGATGTGGCCAAAATACTTCAACTTTGCCTCTAATATCCTTCCCTCCAGTGAGCAGCCGGGCATTATTTCCTGGATGGTGGATTGATTGGTTTTTCTTGCACTCCAAGGCACTCTCAGGATTTTCCTCCAGCACGAGTTCAAAGGCGTCTATCTTCCTTCATTCAGCCTTCCTTATGTTCCAGCTCTCACAACCATAGGTTACTATGGGGAATACCGTTGCTTTCACTATGCGGACCTTCGTTGCCAGTGTGATGTCTCTGCTCTTCACTATTTTGTCAAGGTTGGCCATTGCTCTCCTCCCAAGAAGCTTTGACTAGCTTTTGCACTTTCTTCTTTCACTTTGGTGATAAGGCTCCTCAGCTCTTCCTCACTTTCGGCCATCAGAGTGGTATCATCTAAGGTTGTTAATGTTTCTTCCAGAAATTTTAACTCCGGCCTTGGATTCCTCAAGCCCCACACTTCGCATGATGTGTTCTGTGTACAAGTTGAATAGGGAGGGTGAAAGTATGCAATTGGTATCCCAACATAAACCAATAGGATTTGCTTAAGTGTTGATTTACCAATTTAGCATTTAGCAATTGATTCAATATTTCTAAAATAGTTGGGATTAGAGAGTGGATTTAAGATTTTTTCTTATCATATTATCCAGAAATTTCCCCCCAATTCTGCAGTGCTTTCTGTTCTTTTGGTGCTTTCAAGCCATCACCCCTGCTGCAAAGATTCTGTTTCTGGAAAGTTGGAGACTGGGAGACATTGCAGCATTTTGTTGTCCCAAAATTTTAAATGTATCCTACTTTTTTATGAATGTAACCAGGAAACAGCAAACAACCTAGGCGATTGGGACTGGCAGACATCTAATCTCAGTTCACCAGCTCCACCTTGTTCCATTCACTCAGAAGTACTGCTGAAACTGATCTAACCATTAAAACACTTCTACTATCTCCTGCTATGGCGATGGGCTGCAGAAATAGACAAAAACCTTTCAGTTGCCTGAAAGCATCAGGATCTGTAAGTGCAACAAGGCAATAGGGGATGATAGTTTCTTTCAATTTGTACTGGAACTCACTAATTGCAAAATATGTGTTAAATTAGTACTAAATAATGACATCTCCTACAAACATCATTTAAAAACCTGTGTCTGGTTTTAAACAATGCCAGAGTAAAGCTTGTTTTCCCTACTGAATAGAAAGCAGTAAGCTAAAATATACCATGAGAAAAGCTGGCAGAGATACTATTCTGGGAAGACAAATGGTGTCATCTATCACTGCTACATCAGTCCAGGGTAAAATGACAGACATTTTGAAAACACAAAATTTTGCCTGCAGCAAAACTGCTAATAGATAACTTGATACTAAATGCCAATGGAGTTGTACTATTTATTTGGACTCAAGGGTTCCCCCAGTTATCTCTAACAGACGAAAACAATGGCAATCTTCAACCCTTGCTATATTAGCTATTTAAAACATTTAGCTCTATTCAAACTGTGAGTCTCTATAGAAAGGAAGGAAGAGAATGACTTTAGAGTGCTATGAACCAGTTCTAATGTTTATTTTTAACCTGGAGAACTTGCACAGGGCAATTCGTCTTTACCCTAGTGTCATGGTCTAAAAATACACTACCGGTTTCCAAGCTGGTGCTTCATGGAGGGACAAACTGAAGAATGCATTGTAGATGGGAGATATTTTCTGCTCCAAAGTTCAGTATGGCTCCATCTGAGAAAGCTTATTGGTACTTTCTGACTCTCTAAATTTAAGTATTTCTAGGTAATGCCTGAGTCTTTTGCTGTGTTCAATCTTGACCTTGTCTTTTTTGTTCTTATGTAATTTGATTCTTGTAATTTTAAAGCTGAATTTTAGAAGTGGATCAGCTGAGGCTATTTACCTTGCTTCAGCTTTCACATTAAAAATAAAAAATAAAAACCTACCTCTACCTAGACATAAGGATACTTCTTGTGTTCCTAAAATAATCTTTCAGTGCCTTATAGTGGTGCTATAATGATATACTATCAGTAATTATTCCAAAGGATGCGTGAAACTTTAATGTAACTATTGTGGTGACCTAATGGCATTTATCTCTGGCTGGAAACCCTTAAACTGTTTATTTTTAAAAGATGAAAGGATTGGTACACAACCACATATGTACTCATGTAACTCTTTTAAAATAGGAACTACCAACTTACTCCTAGGAAATTTGCTAGGTGGATTGATCACATGCTAGAATTAATTTCACCTCTCTGCTGACCTATCAAAGTGGCTACCATTAGGAAAAAGAGGAAAAAATAGCATGGTTTCTTCTTGCATTGTAGTATCATATTATAAAGCTACTGGTACTAGATCAGAGTATTTTGTAATGGCAGAATAAATTAGTATCCTTATATGAAACTAAAATCAGTTAATACACACATCTTACAATATTCCTAGCAACAATGCTATGAATGAGGAATTAACAAGTACTATATCAACATAATGTTATAATATTGCATAACCTATTGGAATATAACTGCACCCTGTCTATGGGCACATATCCCTTTGGCAAATGTGAATCTCCATAAATACGTGGAGACCACCTTTTGAAAACCACTAGTCAAGAAAAGTATTAATATAATGGCACACAGGTAGGTCAGCTGTTAAACTGAAAAACCATGTCTTTAAACTGCCAAGGATAAAGCAATGCCACTACAAAAATATATTTGGTTAGCAGAGGATAGTTGTTTCTTTGCAGTTGTAATTGCCCTTGAAACATCTTTGTTTAAAATATGCACTGAGAGATTTTTAAAAGTCTTATTTATTTATTTATTTATTTACTAGCTTGGGGACCCGGCGGTGCCCGGGTTATTAGTAGACAGCATTGAGTTGTTTGGGGATGTGAGGAAATATCACTTAAGTTTGGTCCAGATCCGTCATCAGCTGGGTTCAGTGCTGTCTGTATAAGGGTGAACTACAACTCCCAGAGCCAAAGGAGAATCACCCCGAAACCCTGCCTGTATGCTCAGTTGGGCATGAGGCAGTGTGCCAAGTTTGGTCCAGATCTGAAGTTGGCTGGGTTCAGTGCTAACTATATAAGGGTGAACTACAACTCCCAGAGCCAAAGGAGAATCACTCCGAAACCCTGCCTGTATGCTCAGTTGGACATGATGAGGCAGTGTGCCAAGTTTGGTCCAGATCCGAAGTTGGCTGGGTTCGGTGCTAACTATATAAGGGTGAACTACAACTCCCAGAGCCAAAGGAGAATCACTCCGAAACCCTGCCTGTATGCTCAGTTGGACATGATGAGGCAGTGTGCCAACTTTGGTCCAGATCCGAAGTTGGCTGGGTTCAGTGCTGTCTATATAAGGGTGAACTACAACTCCCAGAGCCAAAGGAGAATCACCCTGAAACCTTGCCTGTATGCTCAGTTGGACATGATGAGGCAGTGTGCCAAGTTTGGTCCAGATCCGAAGTTGGCTGGGTTCAGTGCTAACTATATAAGGGTGAACTACAACTCCCAGAGCCAAAGGAGAATCACTCCGAAACCCTGCCTGTATGCTCAGTTGGACATGATGAGGCAGTGTGCCAACTTTGGTCCAGATCCGAAGTTGGCTGGGTTTAGTGCTGTCTATATAAGGGTGAACTACAACTCACAGAGCCAAAGGACCTAGCAACCCGAAAGATAGTTGCATCTATCAAGTAGGAAATAAGGTACCACTTATAAAGTGGGGAGGCAAATTTAACTAATTTATGACGTTGGAATGAGGAAGTGCCGTCACAGTGGATCAACCTATTTACGTACTGCCGCCTGACCTTATTGAAGGAGAGTGCTGTATCCAAAAGACACAGGCAAAAGCTGCTCTGTTTGGAACAGGGAAAATGGCCGCCTCTTTTGCGGCCTAGCACAATGGAGCCAGGCTGCAAGGCCTGAAACGTGTTAGCAAAATGATCAAAGGCGGCTTGGATTGGGGCTTTGGGGGCTAGAAGTGTTCATAAGCATATCATTAAAAAGATAATAACAATGTTCTCTACTGCCTTTTGAGGAAAGTAGGGCCTTACAAAGAAGTTGAAAGCTGAGGCAAGATGGCGTCTTCCTTTTGGGCCTAGCGGCGTGGGGCCAGCCTGGAAGGCCTTAAACATGTCAGCAGAGGGGCCAAAGGGGGCCATCTGTTGTCAGTGGGTTCATGGATCGTAGGGGTGATGTGTGTCAAGTTTGGTCCAGGTCCAGCCTTTCTGGTGGTGGCAGTGGTGTTTTTTATTACCAAAGTGTAGGCTGAAAGCTGTTAACTCTCCCAAAGCTAGCATCGTTCTGAGGAGATAAGTAGGCCGAACGAAGCCAGTTGGTAGTAGTTTTTCCCTCAGCAATCCCAGTGGCCTGTGAAAGTGGCGGCCAATCAGAGCTGGCCCATATTCCGGCCGGCCAATCAGAAAGCTGATCCATATTCCGCCAGGCCAATCAAAACGCGAGCACATATTCCGCCAGGCCAATCAAAACGCTGATACATACTCCGATTTCACTTTTATTATATATATAGATTTTATAGCATTTATATTCCGCCCTTCTCACCCCGAAGGGGACTCAGGGTGGATCACATTGCACACATAAAGGCAAACATTCAATGCCATAACATATAACAGAAACAGAGGCACGGGCTGGCCTCGAACTCATGACCTCTTGGTCAGAGTGATTTGTTGCAGCTGGCTTGCTTTCCAGCCTGCTCCACAGCCCGGCCCTTTGTTATTCTTTGAAAAATAATATCTTGTTCACTCATAAACATATTGTATTAATTCACCATACAGGCACATTTCTAATTGAAGTTCAGTTATAGATAGGATATAGCTTCTTTCCATGTTGGGTACACAAGGTATCACGTATGATGACCGTGGCGCCAGCTTTCAAATTGATTTGAACCCGCAGCGGAGAGTTCCGCAGATCCATCACCAAAGGAACAGAGCGGGACCGCAGCAGACTATTGTTAAAAGATCTTTTTTTCTTCACTTTCCCCTTCCCTGAACTATGTAACAAATCCCCCCAATAAAAGTAGCATTCATTTTTAACAGTAACACTCTCTACCTGGTTATTTTGTGTCTTTCCCTGACTCCTTCTTTTGCACGCAATCCCTCTCTCTCTCTCTCTCTCTCTAACCCGTCCGTCCTTTTAACTCAGGCTGAGGCTCCTCCGCCATAAATTAATACGGCGGGCGATACAAATTGGCTCATATCTTTATCAAAATTACCCCTAGCACACTCCTCTTTTAGTCCTAACCCTTCCTAAGGCTCCTGACTCAAGGACCACCAGCGGAACCAAAATCAGTCCAGTTCTCGGCACCTCATCAGCTGACTGTCAAACGGAACCGACTGCTCTTTTCAAGCCAGACTGCTCTCTTCCAGCCTTATCCCGGACTTTCCTCTCCCCGCGACCCGCGGGATGGTTTTTAAGAGATCACTGGTCCCTTTCTGCGAACTGTGGATGGGGGATCGCTCTCCCGCTGGGGAGACATAGTTCTCCAAGGACCTTCACCCTCTCTACAGCTGCCAGGAGGGTGCCTGGACGGGCACCCTCCACGTTTCATTCACACCTTCATAATTTTATGAATGAGAAGAAAACTCTTCCCAGACCTCCCCCTGAACTTATGAAATCCTATATTTCCAAAGACTGCAACCCACATGTACCTCTTCCCCATGCTATTTCTATGAATTCCTTCCACCACAGATGAACTCTTTTCCCAATGTATCCGTGAATTTTCATATTCTATGTACCTGGACACCCTCATGAATCACTGTTGTATGAATTTCTAATCGTTGGGCTAACTTCATGAATTGTAAAATCATGCTGCTAAAACTCCACTTTTATGAATTTCCATATTGGGTTCCCCAGATGTTGTGAACTTCGTTCTTATCAAATGTTTTCAATTGTTTATATCATTCATGATTCCCCTTTATGCAATGTAACCCACCTTTATGGATTCTCCCTTATTTCCTTGAAATCTATCTATCTGCCTATATGTATTTGTACTCTTTGGGATCCCCGGAAAATATGTATTTTTCCCAGCAGGGTTTATATTCCAACTTTATTTTATTTTTCATTTTATTTCATATAATTGTCAAGTCATGAAATCAAATAGGAAATATTTTGAACTCAACCTGAACCCCAGAACCCATCCCAGTTCCTATGACCCAGGCTTCCCTTCCCAAAAACAAAAGGATAATCCGCCACCGCTTAACCCAATCAAATTCAGATTGCATGGACAATATAGGGCTTGAGTCGCCGAATTCGGAGTATTGACCTAAAGGTGATTCGCCCCCAAGGCAAACATTGTCATATCTCCTCCAAAGGGAAATCCAGGACACCTCAGGAAGGCGCCCTGCAGAGCCTGTCAATTGTGGCCCATCACCACCCATCTCTACTTCCACCCCTGACACCCCAAGGCATATCTAAAATCTGTATACGTGACAGAAACTCGGACATCCTTGATTGCTGTCATTAATCCCTTTAGAAATCAGCCTGGCAGGAATTAATCCGATCTTTCCAGCTCAGTAACTTCATTGTTTCAATAACTCCCGCCTTCTCCTTCCTGATTGGCTCGAGTGGGGACAAAAAGCAGCTCCCTATTGGGCCAACAGAGCAAGGCGGGAAACGAAAGCCCGCCCCGTTCAACCTTCTAGCCTACCAGCGATCAGATGGGCGGGGGAGTGGGGCGGGAAATTCAAAGGGCTGTCAGACTGAAACTTTGTATAAATATGGCTTTATTTTGATTATGTGGTACCCTAGTAGACTGAATGATCACTACTAGAGTCCTTTTCAGCTGAATCGCTCAATAAAGACTCCTTGGCGGAATTTTCCTTCAACTTTGGCGGACCTTCTTCATTTCGGCTTCAGGTTGTATTGCGGCTTATATTCTCCATTTGGCTTCGCCAAGGTCCGTACTCTCAGGACCGGGTCGGGTCTCTCTTTAAGGGCCCGACCCCCCGAAACGCGGTCGACAACACTCCTAATCAATAATCCATAGACTTTAGTATAGTTGTACTCATTGTAGTACAAAATCATACTGTATTCATTGAAGTCTCCAGTGAAGTCCAAACACACTGATACAAAATGGAGTCCTGAGTCTGCACATGCTTAGTACAATCACATGTCTATAGCCCCTCCCACACCAAAGAGGTACAAACTGGCAAATCAACATACACATAGAATACAGATGAGCAAATATATACATTAACAAATAAATAGTGAGAGGCTTGGGAGGTTGCTATTTCCAACATATAAAATCAGGACAGTTGTCGCAAAAGTAGAGTATTAAAATCTGTAAAGCAAATCTTTATGGCCAAGGCTTTAAAAAGATTTAGTGTGTATTTCAGGCAATATTCATAGCATAGTCAGTCATGGGCAACACCACTAAATGGGGCTTAAAACCATGTGACAAAATGGATCTGGGATGTAATCACAAGGAAAGCATTATGAAGACACTTTGTTTCCATAAAAGTCCATGCAATAGCTTTTTCCAGCATTTAAAGTATATTCTGGCTGAAGCAATAGCAAGGGACCATGTATTCCTTCTCATGTTGGGGAGGTAGGCATTTGCCTTAGAGCAATTCCAGAATTGGTAATTAAACAGAACTAAAAAGCTTAAAACAGATGAAGTTGCAAAACGAAATTTAAAAAGAGAGAAAATCCTATTAGTAATGCAGGGAGGTCTTGGAAGGTTGATTGTACAATGATTGCTCAATTCCCATAAGAAAATGATGTGATTGATTCGGAAGCCAGATCAGAGAAGTAATTCTTAAATTTATATATTTCCCCTGAAAAAGGCGGGAGTACTAGAATATCAGAAATAAAGAGTTAAGCAATTCCCTATTAGTAATATCATATATAGAGGCAAGGCAGATAAAGGTTGAGTGCAGAGTAGAACAGTTTCTGCATCAGTTCTGAAGAAATGAATACAAGGGCAATTCAAGGACCCTTCCACCCTACAGAATTATAGAAGGGTGATTGGGAATGAAAGTGAATGAACAGACTTAAGTCTCCTGGGGCTTTTTCAAATTCACTATGATTCTATTTTAAGCCATGGTTTCATTCTGGGATTTGCAGTATTGTTGCTGTTAACTGTCATTAACTTGATATTAACTCATGGCAACTCTATGAATAAAAGACTTCCAAATCACCTTGTCATCAACAGATTTTGATGACTTTCTGAATTGAGTCTATCCACTTGTAATAGGGTGTTCATCTTTTCCTACTGCCTTCTACTTTGCCAAGCAAGTCATCTTTAGCGAGTCATGTCTTCTTGTGATATGCCCATCATGTGACAAACTGTTTCGTCATCTTGGCTTCTACAAAGAGTTCAGGCTGGATTTGATCTAGGACCCATTTACTTGTCTTTTTGGCTATTTGCGGTATCTGCACAGCTTTCCTCCAGCATCACATTTTTAATGAGTTGATTCTCCCTCTTGTCAGTCTTCACTGTGCAGCTTTCACAACTATACATAGGAATTGGAACTATAAGGTCACAAACAGTTGTGATTTCGATATTCAGTGATAAATCTTTACATTTGAGGATCGTGTATAGTGTCTTCATAGTTGACTTTCCAATCTAGGGAGGCATCACAGTTCCTTGAGACTTCAGCTAGCACCCTAACATCTGACATCCTTAACAAGGCAAAAACCTGTTATTTGCCTCAGACAACGTATCTTTGGTTCAGATTTACATAATAGTTGTCAAGGACAGAACGCCACAGGATCAAAGATAACAAAGTTTATTGGATTTACAGAACTCAAAATGCCCGTAAAAGACAAGGGCTAGGCAACGCTGGCCTTAAAAAGCAAAAAGGGGCAAGAAAAACATTCAAAAGATAAACCGGATTAAACCGGAGTTTAATCCGGGCAAAATCAAAACAGCTTGCTTCAGCCTGAGAATAAACAAAACAGAAACTGGTGAACAAAGAGTTCAAAAGAATGTAACTAATTGGCAGCAGATGCTTCTCTGCTGCCAGCACTATGTTTTGAGTAACTTAACAGTTACTCCTCCACACAGCAGGCAAGGTTCCAATACAAACACAACAGCCGAGGATTGAAGCAGTAGCGTAGTCCCAGTTCTTTCCGAAGGTCGTGAGGCAGAAGCAGACGTTTGTAGTTCACCAAGTCCAGGTAGGAGAATCCGAGCCCGTAGTCAGTTCAGTCCGTAAATCCAGAGTAGCAGATGGCGTCCGTCAAGACGACGACGGAAGGTCAAAGCTATTGAGATTAAGCAGAGGTTGCACAAACAAAAGCCCACACAATTCCTCCCGCCGTCTGAACCCAAATTCCAAAACAACTTACGTAGTCAGCACACGAAACACACCCGTCTTCAGGAAAACGTCCCACACAGATCCCAAGCGTTCGTCCAGATTACCTTGCCCAACGCAATTTGCAATTGCTCCCAAACCCCATTTTATGCCAGTTACAAGTCCTCATCACTATCAGCTGCCCTCCTTAACCCGGGCGTTTCCTCATCACTTTCCTCATCAGAGCTGGAACACCTCTGACTACGCCCCACAGCATCCCCAGCTGTGGATCCCGTCCCATCCCTCCAGCTTGTCCATGGGGCTAGTCCTGAAGGTCCCCAATCATCTTCCATCCCATCATTGCCAGTGGCACCCAATTCCTCCCTTACCCGAGTCCAATCCATCTCATCCTCTTCCGAGCTCACCACCTCTTCCTCCATTCTCTCTGTAAACCCCTCAAAAGAATCCTCGTCAGATGGTTCTGCAAAGATATCTCGCAGCCTCTTTCTTTCTCGCTCCTCGAGAGTATCTGACTCTCGAGGAGTCTTACGCCCACGTCTCCCAGTAGCAGAGCCATGAGGCTCAATCATAACAATAGTTCTCTGCTTCTTTATGTTGTCAGCTCTTTTCTGCTTGGTGATCCATTTGAATGCAACAGAAAAAAATAAAAATGTGATATGTTTAAACTTGTATACATTTATTATTTACCAAGCCTCAACCTTATTATGCAGGCTGGCACACCAGCCAATTAAGTGATGTGGGTCTAGTTAACTTCTATCCCATCCAGCATCCATGGCCAGTCAAAGATTACTGCAATAGCAATTTGTTTCAGATTTATTCTGTCAGATCAGCTGTTGAGAGCTTCAGAGACCACCCTAATCTGTCAGAGAAAATGAAGCTGTCTGGTGACAGAAGAGCTGTATTTTTTTCCATTGCTTGCTTGAGGAAAAAAATTAGGCATGGTTGATAAGATCCTATTCTAGCCCTTTATAATTCTAAAGTACACTATACAAACTCCAGAAGTCTCATGCTAAAAGTATTTCAGTCCAACTAAGTAAGATAAAAAGGCAATAATAAGTACTAATTGAATTTACTATGCCTGTAACAAAAGGCAATATTTGGTTTCTCTTGACTAAGCTCCAAGAAACAGACTTAGCTATAGAACATATACTATGTAATGAAAAACAAATTACTTTTTTTTTACCAAATAGCTTGAGCTTTGATTTCATTGTCATGGTGTTAATTCTCCCTTTCTCTAGAGCAGTGTTTCTCAAACTGTGCTCTTCCAGGTGTTTTGGACTTCAGATCCCAAAAATCCTAGGCAGTTTACCAGCTGTTAGGAATTATGGGAGCTGAAGTCCAAAACATCTGGAGGAGCACAGCTTGAGAAACACTGCTCTAGGGAGAGAGGACTTGAGAAGAAGCAGCTCAAAGAAGGTAAGCAGGAGGAGTGTGCTTTGCAATTTGGGTAAACTTTGTGCCGTTTTCAGTGTCCTGATTTTGGTGTGTCCCCCCCTCCCCATTCTGTTTTTTGGGAGATTCTTGAAAAAATATATATCTTTTTATATTGGAGGGGGGAGATAGGCTCAGGTTTCTTGTGTGAGAGGAGGAGTGTGAGCACACACAGAAGCCACAAGCCCTCATACCCAGATCGAAGGCATCAGACTTAAGAAACCACCTTTTCTGGGATCTTTTCCCCTAATATCTTTCAGTTAGACCTGAGTTAAGGCATCAGACTTAAGAAACCACACATGGCTGCCTCTCCGCGCTCCACATGAGTCAAAAGAAATGGAAAGCAACAATTTTCAGCAGCCATATGTTTTGCTGTGGCCAAAAAAAACCCATGGCCACTCCACCTATGCCATTGTGGGTAGATCCGGCAGCTGAAAAGGCTGAATCATTTTGAAAAATGGATCTGTGCACGGCCCTAGTAAGCAATAATAACAGGCTATCTTACTACTGTAGAATTCCTTTAAAATCCAGAATGTATAAATGCCATGTAAGTAAAATACTTTATGCAGACAGAAGAAACAGGGGAAGGGGGGTGCTACATGACAGTGTGAATTGGGTACTTGTGCCACAATGTCTAGAGTGCATTGGTAGGTGCTATCTCTATATTGGCAAACAGCACCAACATGACATTGTTGTGGGTGCCATGACAAGAAAGGGGAAGGGAGGTTCAAATGAAGCTTCATCCCAACAGGTTATAAAAACAACATGTGTACATTCCCGTAGATTAGCAATACAGTCATTCATGTCCAGTACTCTCATGCTTCCCTGATCTCCCAGAGTCTTTAAAAGTGTCTGTAAAAGACAATAATGCCTTAACAAATAGAAGTAATAGACTGAGAAAGTAGTCAGCAAGTTTATTAGCATGTACAGTAGGAGGCTAATCCAGAAACCAGGTTAAAAATCAAGCCATGGGAGTGGGGCAAATGCTGAAATGATCATTACAAACTATGGCTTACCTCCATCAAAGAATGTGATGGTGAAACTGCTTCCAGCGATATACTTGGAAATGAGCAAACCTCCCTCCCTAGTGTAGCCCTTCTTCAATGCATCCCAAAATCAGTTTCCAAGCAGCACCAAAGGTAGTAGAGAGAAAGTAGAAAATAGTTATATCCAATCAGTGCTGCACCAGAAACATGGTTTAGGCCACAATCTAAATAGGAGCCACTATGATAATCACAGTTCTACAAATTTAATTCTACAGAGAAAAGGTTTGCCGTCCGCAATAATAGCAGAGGTTCACATGTAATTCATATAATAATAATAATCATCATCATCATCATCATCATCATCATCATCTTTATTTATATATCACATCTCCTCAGGGGACTCAGGGCGGGTTCCAATATGATAAAAAATACAATACAATACAATACAATACAATACAATACAATACAATACAATACGCATAATAAACAGAACCATACAATTTTAAATAGTACAAATGGTAAACATGAATACACAACATACGGTCCAAAGAATAAAAAGTAAAACTAGTAACAAAACTCTTTTTTAGGCCAGTTATGGTGCCCCAGAGTTCAACGTTGGAATGGCCAACTATAAAGTGCTATTAAAGTTTTTGCAACAAGAGGGCTTGGGGCCAGGAAGTGGATAAAGTGCTAAGCTGGGGTCAAAAGGGAGGGCCAGGGACTAATCCTGCTCAAAGATCTGCAGGAACCACCAAGTTTTCAATTCCTTGCGGAAGGAAGACAGTGAGGAAACTTGTCAGATCTCTCTGGGAAGGGCGTTCCAGAGCCAGGGAGCCACCACCGAGAAGGCCCTCTCCCTTGTGCCCACCAACCATGCTTGTGGTGGGAGCGAGAGGAGGGCCTCTCCGGCAGATCTTAATGCCCATGCTGGTTCGTAGAGAGAGATACGATCACGGAGATAGGCAGGGCCTGAGCTGTGTAGGGCTTTATAGTTCATCACGTGCACCTTGAATTGGAACCCGCAGCTTATTGGCAGTCAGTGGAGCTGCTTTAATAGAGGTGTTGTATGCTCCCTGTAATTAGCCTCAGTTAGGAGCCTGGCTGCCGATCTTTAAACCATCTGAAGTTTCTGGGTTGTCTTCAAGGGTAGCCCCCCATAGAGAGCACTGCAGTAATCCAGTCAGAATGTGACTAAGGCATGGACCACCGTGGCCATGTCCGGCTTCTCGAGGTATCATCGCAGCTGGCACATGGATTTTAACTGCCGCCAACACCTGAGCATCAAGTGACAGCGCTAAATCCAAGAGGACCCCCCAGGTGTGGACCTGTGTCTTCAGGGGGAGTGCAACCCTGCTGAGCTCAGGTTGCCACCCAATACCCTGATCAGTCCCACAACTGACCTGGAGGACCTCTGTCTTGTCTGGATTAAGCTTCAACTTGTTAGCCCTTGGGTCTTGAAAACTCAGGGCCATGATTTTGCAGATTGAATCAATCCACTGGTGGTAAGAATTCTGTTTGATGAGAAAGAAGCATTAAAAATATTAGCAATATAATCAATATTGGGTGCACCTGCACTGTAGAATTAATACAGTTTGATACCACTTGAAGTACCATGGCTCAATGATAAAGAATCATGGGAGTAGTTGTACATTTCTTTAGCTTTCTCTGCCAAAGAGTGATGGTACCTCACCAAACGACATCTCCCAGGATTCATTAGCATTAGCCATGGAAATTAAAGTGGTGTCAAACTGCACTAATTCTATAGTGTAGATGCACCCCATTAGTGTAATCATAAGGAAAACAACGGAAACCCCATCATGTACAGGTTTTATTATAGCTGGGGTTTTTAGTCATACACATAATTATGCCAGACAGTACATAGTTTGCATATTATTAAGAAGACAATGGCTAACTTTAAAGCCAAATATAAAAAAATAAAATAAAATAAATTGTATTTGTTGCACTTGGTTTGAAAGCCAAATTTTGGATTAAGCTTCCATTTATTGGTGATTCTGGGAAAAGGTTTCAGTATAATCCCCAGTTAATGAAACCTTTGCTAGTGAATTTCCTTTGTCAACACTACATGTAATGTGAAAAGTACTTATACCTGCTAGATCATCAAAACCTGCAAAGTTAATAGACTCAACTGGAATGTAAAAAAACAGGGAGGATTTTCATAAAACTTTAATAAAAGCTTTTGGCCTTGAATGCTACGGGCGATTCCTTTCAAAAACAGTTCTGTTCTTGCCATTCTCCAATTTCCAAATTCTTTCCTTGCCTTGAAAAACTGACAGACAGCTATGCTGAAAACATATATATGAAAAAGTGTTTTTTTTTTAAATGTGGCTCATTTTTAAAAACAATGAAGAAAAAGGAAAAAATGGTAAAATCCTCAAAAACCTATCAAAGCCAGCTCTGAGCTCTAGGCCCTTTTAGCATTTTTCAGTAGTTTGTGCCAGATCTGGAATCCAGTCAATGTTTTGCAAAAAGCAGGATGAAGAGAAGAGGTAGGCGATTTCAGTGAGTGCTAGCAAAAAGTTAAATTGTGAAGATGACTTTCAATGCAATCCTAGATTTGTTGATCTGAATTGAATTCAATCAGGGGATCTTTTTCCCAAGTAACAATGTTTAGGATTGCAGGAGTCTTACACTGATTTATATAAAGAAATTGATGAAAGCATGGGGAGGGGGAGGTTGAAAGTATCATAAGTTATCCCACAAAAATGGGCACATGTGCAAACATCTTCCAACAAAGCAACATCCAATTGCATCTTGACTCCTGAGAGAAGGGAAAAACATTTCAGAGCATTGCCCTCATTTCTCCTGCTCCACGTTGAGACCAGCTGCTTCTTGATTCTTGAACAGCTATCAGGTGATGGGAAATGTGGAACTGTGCATGCAGAGCTATACACAGATATAAGACCCTGGCCTTTGTTTGCTTGCCGAAAGTGAATTATAGATTGGGAAGGGACATGCTTCCACAATTTGCAGACAAATTAGCTCTGCTTTCTTTGGCATTTGCATTTCTCACAAATGTAAAGAACTAAATCAAATCACTACCCAACTAATAACTACCCAACTGCAGTAGATCTATCGAGTCAGTGGAATTAACGTAATTTACCATTCAGCAGTTTATTTAATGAGTTGAATTTAGTTGAATTCAATTTAGAATGTTAATTCATTTGCATACATAACAATTGAGAGTAGATTGGTCCCAGGAGAAGGAAGTGAGAGGAAAGTTTTAAAAAGTGGAAGAGGGATAAGCTAAATAAATTAACTTCTGTTGAATAACTAATTAACCAAGCATATGGCTGTCCTTTTGGTTGCTTGGTCAGAGAAATTTGATTCACATGCTGATTTAGAGATGAGAATACAACCTCAACTGGTGAGACTGGTACTTACTAGACATTATAGTAGATGGTAAATATCATGAAGGTAAAGGTTCTCTCCGACATTAAGTCCAGTTGTGTCTGACTCTGGGGGTTGGTGCTCATCTCCATTTCTAAGCTGAAGAGCCAGTGTTGTCCGCAGACACCTACAAGGTCATGTGGCCAGCATGACTGCAAAGAATACAGTTACTTTCCTGTTGGAGCAGTACCTATTGATCTATTCACATTTGCCTGCTTTCGAACTGCCAGGTTGGCAGAAGCTGGGGCTAACAGCGGGAGCCCACCACGCTCCCCGGATTCGAAACTCCAACCTTTCGCTCAGCAAGTTCAGGAGCTCAATGGTTTAACCAGCTGCACCACCGGGGGCTCCATGCTAAATATCATACATGAGGACTATTCAAAAGAATGTCAGCTTGATAGAAGTTTATGATAGAGAATGTCAGTTTGATAGAGCCTTCTTTCTTAAAGAAGGTTTTTAAGAGTAAGCCAGGAGGTGCTGTATGGTATTTTGATTATTTTAACAGTTTTTAAGTGTTTTAAGTAATAAATAACAATAACAACAACAACAACAACAACAACAACAACAAGTGCAGTGACTAGCCATTCTGGTTAAAGAGTAAAGACAAAAACTAATGCTTTCTTGAGCGAATTCTATTAAAAACAGAACAGCTACCTGAGAGTGCTAAACTGAACACATTTAACTATTTGACTTGAAGGAATGGTGGAGGGAGGGATACAAGTGAAAAAAACGTACAATGAGGTTGTGTCCATTGACCTGGCAAACCTTACTCATCACGAACTCGCCACTGGATGTCCAGAATTTGCTTAAACCCTTGGAATATCCCAGGACTTTGAGGCAGTCCAATTCAGCCCTGTTCAGATGGACCCCAGTGCCATTCTGGCACTGATCCCCCCCCTTTACCAAATGTAACCATAATAGCCAGATGCTCAGACAGAGCTCTGTAGCCAGCTAGTAGCAGCAGCAACATTGAGGATGTGATGGCCTAGCAGGGCCAGTGTGAGCCCAGCCTTTCTAGAAATACATGTTGGATCCAGGGTTGTTCCAGATCAGAATTACACTGGAATAGCCTGCCTGGTGTAATGAGTCCTAAAACAACCTGAGAGCTTTTCACAGTACACAATTGTAGCACTATTTTTTCCATTAATTTCCATGGCAATGTCCCATGGAGTGCTAGGATTTGCAGTTTAGTGGGTGGCATTTAGCATTCTCAGCCAGGGAGCATGGTAGTTAAAAGTGAGATCATAATGTTGTAGTTGTGTGGTGTGAAAGGCTCCAAGATCACGATGTAGAAGAGATCTGTGCCAGCTACTCACATGTCAGGGTCCCAGATAAGTCTGTTCCAGGTTACAGTCCTTTAATTAAAGTCATGTGGGAAAAAAATCCCAGTCTGCTTATGATGCACTTCACAGGCCAAATATTAGAGTAAAATGCACAACTATGCACCTTCTTTTGCCTATGGACTCAGCCCAAGGCATCAAGGTGTCAAGAACCTCCTTCAAATGTTTAAATTCCCTTGGGTCAATTGCTGTTCTTGCTCATGCTTTGGTCTTTAAACATGGCCAGGTTTTGGAGAAATAAGTGGCTCTGTGTATGTGTGTTCTCTTAAATCAATCATTTTGCAACTTTTAAAGGACAAATGTCAGTGATAAATATAACTCGTTGCAGTCCGTGTGAGGGATTGATCTCATGTGCAATACTCAAGAAGGTTAGATGTGTTCACTAATAAGTGCTGAGGGAATAAACTTTTTAAAAGGGAACCTAATTTGTCAAAGTGCGAAACTAAACCAACTTCCTTTCAATGAAGGGGTGGGATGGGCGGGGGGGGGGGGGACGAACTGCTGAACCCATTTCTTCCAATATGTAACGAGTCTGTCATCACCTTACTTAAACCTTAGAAGTCAGAATGGTCTGGTACGTGTGTGGAGATTTTATGTAGAAAGACTTTTTTTACACACACACACATGCAACATGCCCTACACCTTTGCACAGTTATTTGACATGCTGCAACAAAGAATGATACTTTAAACAAAACACCCCCTCTAATTCAAAGCTTTGTATTTTGAAGGCTTCTAATTTTAATTAGAACCAACTGGGGGTGTTAACTGAATTTTGTTCTGTCTGCACTTTTTGAGAAAACTATCATTTACACTTCTTGGACTAACATACCTGATAGAATCAGAACTTGAAAAAATTACTTGTTTGGATTACAACTCTTAAAATCCACTGTTTCATGTAGCCATGTGGGTTGAGCGATTCCAAAAACCACAATCCACCCTCCAAAAAAATCATCTGCCACACTTTTCTAGACTTTGATCAGAATGCACTCATCTTTTCGATGGTGCACTTTTGCTGAATTTTGAAATGCAGTCAATTCCTAAATGTATGCAAAGATGTAGCATTTGAAAATAATAACTGACATACCTATTTACAGTTAATTGCTTTATGCATTATCTTACATGCAACTACATTACAGTTGTAACTGATAATGGGATAAAAGTCACTCTTCATGAGATGTAGCAGTAATGTTTTCAAAACTTTTGCAGACACAGGTTATTGTATCACTAAATGTCATATGAAGTTCTGGTGCTGGTTCACGTTTTCTGTCATACTGCCACATGCTGCTGCTTTATTATCTATTATGGAGTGCAGAGAGGGCAGATGACAACATGGCACATGTTGCAATGGCTGTGAAGGCGGAAGAAGGCTGCAACAGATGAGAAGCTGTCATGTTAACCATGCCACTGGATGGGACCCTTATTCTGTGAAGATTGTGTGTTGATTGGCTGTGCACTGACCTCCACACATTAAAAAAAAAACTCTCACACAGGCATCTTCAAAGAAAAATAAAACTAAGTCAATAAAACCCCATGGCAATCAGTGAGTGGTGACGGGGCAGGACTGTGAAATCTGGAAGCCCCTAGTCACAGACTGGAACATGGGCAGTGGATATGGATTCAGTAGCTCTACCTCAAGGTCCAAGGCAGTTAAGTAGTTTGGCAGCTGTAACTGTGTATCCATGACTGAACAGCCCTTTTTAGGGTCCACTCTGCTCACCCCACATGGGGAAGAGGCTAGCAAAGGTGCCTTAAACATATCTGCCTCTCTTATCCCTGACTGGACTGCCACATCCAGAGAGATCACTACCTTTTGGCCAAAAAAAAATGAAGTTTGGAACATGGAATGTACAGACATTGTTGGACAACATAGACAGTGGAAGCCCTGAACGCAGGACACTATTATTGCAAAGGAGCTGGGATGTTTTAACATAGACATAGCATCACTTCAGGAGACCCAGAGAGCAGGAGAGGGACAGCTGAAGGAAGAAAACGGAGGCTATACCTTCTTCTGGAAGGACTGCCTGAAGAAGAACAAAGAATACATGGAGTTGGCTTTGCTATCAGAAACTACCTGGTGAAGCACTTGTCTGAAGCACCCATCAGCATTAAGAAATGACTCTGAATCTGTTGTTGAAGGCTTTCATGGCCGGGATCACAGGGTTGCTGTGTGTTTTGGGGGCTGTGTGGCCATGTTCTGGAACATGGCCATACAGCCCGGAAAACACATAACAACCCTGACTCTCAATCCTCCGAATTAACCTTGCCAAAAACCAACAGGTAACCACAATATGCACCAAAACTAGATGCTGATGAAGACATCAAGGAAAGTTTTTACTATCAATGGGACACCATCCTGTCGGAGATATCTAAGAAATACAAAAGCATCCTTCTGGGTGACTTTAATTGGACAAGACTTCGACCTGTGTCCAGGGACCAAAGGAAAAGATGGGGTTGGAAACAGCAACCCAAATGGCATCCTCACCAAATGTGTGGAACACAACCTTGTCATCACAAACACACACTTCTGCTAGAAAAACAAGCTAAGGACATCGTGGAAGCACTCCTGGTCAAAGCATAGGCACCTCTTAGACAATGTAATTACACGTGCCAGAGACCGTCGTATTATCCACACAAGAGCCATGACAGATGCTGATGACTGATGAACAGACCACCCTGTTACACGCATTTAAGGTGGAATTAGGTGTCAAACAGGGATGTTATTTCCCCAACCTTATTCCCCATATTTATCGCTATTATACTGCACCTTGTTCATGGGAAGCTACCCACTGGCATGAAAATTATCTATCATACATATGGCAAGCTGATCGCCATAGGACTTCTTTGGTTTGTTTTTATTTTTCTTGGAAGACGCCTGTGCGTGATTTTTTAATGTGTGGAGGTCGGCGCACCGCTGGTCAACACACAGTCTTCACAGAGTGAGGTTCCAGCAGTGGTGTGGTTAACACAACGAAGAGTGACTTCTCAGTCTGTTGCAGCCTTCTTCTGCCTTCACAGCCGTTGTAACATGTATCATGTTATCCTCCGCCTGCTCCGCTGTTGAGGTCTTTGGGTCTTCGGATTGTGCTTGGTCTGGAACCTCCCCTGCGGCCACACCTGGGAATGCATGACTCCAGTGGTTGTGCCCACAGGTTCATCGGAACACGCAAGCCCCCTCACCATGACAAGGTGACAATCCATCGAGGGGGTGAAAGCCAAAACCAAGGTAACAATAACATCTGTTATAGACCTGCAATATGCTGATGATAATGTAGTCTGTGCTCATTCAGGAGAAGACATACAAGCCACTCTAAACACCTTTGCAGAAGCATACAAAAAGCTTGGCCTTTCACTGAACATCGAGAAAACCAATATTGAAAACTTTCAATAGGCACCAGACAATCCCTCTGCAATGCCAGAAATACAGCTTAATGATGTAACATAAGAACACATTGAACCTTTCCGCTACCTTGGCAGCCACCTCTTCACAAAACTCAACATTGACACTGAAATACAACACTGTCTGAGCTTTGCAAGTGGAGCATTTATTCGAATGAAGCAGAGAGTGTTTGAGGATTGGGAAATTCTTAGGGATATCAAGATGCTTGTCTATAAAGCTATGCTCCTCCCAACCCTGTTATATGTTTGCGAAACATTAATAGTCTACAGATGTCACACTCAAATTCCAACAGCGTTGCCTCAAAAAATCCTGCAAATCTCTTGGGAAGACAGGTGGACAAATGTCAGCGTTCTGGGAGAAGCAAAGACCACCAGCATAGAAGTGATGATCCTCCACTAGACTGGCCACATTGTCCGAATGCCCACTCCCCATCTCCCAAAACAGTTACTCTACTCCCAGCTCAAGAATGGAAAACAGAATGTTGGTGAGCAGGAAAAGAGATTTAAAGGTGGACTTAAAGACAATCTTAAAAACTGTGACATAGATACTGATTTGAAGATGGACGAATAGAGGGCGAAATGGAGAAATGTGCCAAGAGGAAGGCACAGCAAGCCAACACTGACCGGGACCACTTTCTTTCTGGAAACCAATGTCCTCACTGCAGAAGAGCATGCAGGTCAAGAATAAGTCTCCAAGGTGATCTACGGACCCACTGCCAAGACCCTACACTTGGAAGGCTGTCCTACTCAGACACAACTGATTGCCGATGATGACATTGAGGGATTATGCATATCTTGGTAGATGTAGGTATGAATTCAGATTAACGTTCCAGTATTTCAATTGCAGTCAATTTCTTAACAGCTCACCTTTAGGAAAAGAGAACAGCAGCATACACAAACGCACTTTTGGACTATTTTGTGTGTGCAGCCTGGGAAATTTACTTTTTGGACTATACACCACATTTGCTAGAGGTTGTATGAGTCGTGTTTCAAAGGAATAACTTTTCTAAATTCTGGAACAATAGTTGGAATAATAAAAAGGGACCAATAAATATAAAACTATTATGAACTCCTCGTTCAGAAGGACTGTTGTGTGCATTATTGACCCATTAGCAATTTATGTCAAAGAAGTCAACAAAAATAGGAAAATTTTATCATTCCTTATAGCTTAGAAATGTGTCACACAAAAATGAAATGCAAAGTAAAATAAATCTAAGCCAGTTAGTAGACCTCTATAAAATACCACCTCATGAATCCATGGTTTGGCTGTGCTTATTTCACACTGTGAGTCTGCCAAAGTCACAAGAATTGTGAAGCTTGACATATCACAGAATTCCATGCCCAGTTGGCAGCCATTTGCCAGAGGAAGGCCCACATATGAAATAATCAAAACAATGGCTGGAAAAGATTTATTGGGTTATTTTGCTCCCCTCCATGCCAGTATATGATTGCTTCCCACTATGCGCTATTCTCCATGACTGATGGGTTCCTTTTAAATGGTTCTGCAAGCCCAAACTAGGCTGATGGAAACCTAAAAGGGTGTCTGTGGAGAAACTGGCATTTGAAGTGCGTGCGATCAGATTGGTGCCACATCACAGCGCTTCTTTATGTCTACTCAGCAGTAAATCCCATTGCAGTTAGTGGTGTTTCCTACCTGATAAGTAGGATTGTATTCTGAAATAGAACATTTGCCTCATCAAACATACATTCAGTCTCAAAAAAAAGGTCTATACTCCGAAGTGAGGGCAGACGGCTCTGGAACGTCAAAGGCAAAACTCGTGCAGCAGCAGCAGAATACAGAATGACTCCTATATATGCTGGACCAATACCTGCAACTTCATATATCCACTTCTAGGGAAAAAAATCTTATCTCTAGGCATTTTTAGGTCCTCTGGCAAAATTCTCTGGTAGGCTTCTTCTGGAAATTGACTTAGAAATGCCAGAGAAGTATTTTCTATAGATTTGTTCAAGACACACACACACACACACACACACACACACACACACACACACACACCTGCCCCCACATGATTCTGTGGTATGTTTCTACCAAAAGGCATTCATTTCGATAAGGTTTATTATTATCCAGTTTCACATTTCCACAGAAAGTCCAGGAACGTATCCCCTGTGGGATACTGTGAAATTCTGGGATTTGTAGTGTTGTGAGGTATTTACCCTTCTCTGCCAGAGAACCCTGATGCTACAGCAAACTACAAATCCTAGGATTGTATATGATGGAGCCATAGCACATAAATAAGTGCCAAACTGCTATAATTATACAATATGGCTGTTCTCTACACTACTCTTGGTTCCTTCCATACATTGTCCTTATGGCATAATGATTCCACGGTCACTGCTATAGCAGTATTCTGTGGAATCCTTGGATTTGCAGTTCAGGAAGGGGTGTTAAGAATTCTCAGCTAGAAATCATCTCCTTTGCCTCACCAAGCTATAAGCTATAAGATGCAGCCATGACAGTTGATATGGTGTCAAACTGCATTCATTCCACAGTGTAGATGGACCCCGTGACTGTCTTTGGCTGCAAAGAAAAGCAAAACATATGTCTTCCAAGCATGGCAGCAAGCAAGCCAGTCGGACTTGCTGAAATCCAAAGTCAGAGGGAAAGCACACAATGTGGCATCAGGTGGGAATGATCAGGAAGAGAGCCAAACCAGTGTTGAAGGAAAGTGTGTACAGGCAAAGAACCAAAGAAGAGAAAATTGTGACTGCCTGTCTTCTTTCCCTACATCGGCAGTGTCCCTGCATATATATAATCCGTTCTCTCGCTTGCCACTGCAGTAGAGAACGCCAAGTACAGCAGCAATCATGCTGGGGAACGTGACAGCAATGTCCTTGACAAAATTTCTGCTGAAGCTAAGAGAAATCTAAAATACCCTCAAATAGACAGACTATTCTGGGCTTGTGGCTGTTCATTTATCAAGGTGCTGGAGGAAAGAACAAGAAGCTTCCATTGGATACCAAATTTCTGCCAAACCCCTGAGATTGCTTTAGTGCCATGTTTCCCTTATTCGTACAATGACCTGATAGAGGTCTTTTCACATCTACTAATCGACTGGAGGGAGGAAAACTGACAGCAAATTATAGCTGGAGTCTAATAATGCACACAGGAGCGTTGACTCTGGAGCTCAATGAAGATGGCAGTGGCAATGTGAGAGCTAAAGTAAATCGTCAAAGAAGCAAAACTACTGCTGTAAACAGAAGGCTCTTAGCACTAGCATTAAAACCTGTTCAAAGCTTTTGGTTTGGAGTTTGATTTATTAAATCAGATCTCATCCCAATTTATCTCAGATTGATTCAGTTCCAAGCCAACCCAGGATTTGAATTGAGATTTGATTACCTTGACTTGTATTGGGCTACCAAAATGGCCATGGATGCTCAAGTTCCATTATGTGGAATGGGAAAACGGCTGCTACCATACTATTTTGTTTTCCTTTTCTTAATTGATATTTTCTGGTAAAATGAAACGGTGCTGGAAACTTTGGGGCAATGTCTATGGAGGCGTGTCATTCAAAGCTGATCTTATATAACAACAACAGCTATCAATACAGTAGAGTCTCACTAATCCAAACCTCACTTATCCAAGCCTCTGGATAATCCAAGCCATTTTTGTAGTCAATATTTTCAATATATCGTGATATTTTGGTGTTAAATTTGTAAATACAGTAATTACAACATAACATTACTGCGTATTGAACTACTTTTTCTGTCAAATTTGTTGTATAACATGATGTTTTGGTGCTTAATTTGTAAAATCCTAACCTAATTTGATGTTTAATAGGCTTTTCCTTAATCCCTCCTTATTATCCAAGATATTCGCTTATCCAAGCTGCTGCCGGCCCGTTTAGCTTGGATAAGTGAGACTCTACTGTATATAGTAATAAAATATCATCCCAAGAAGTTTTCATGGGGAAGTTGGTGAACCAGTTGCCCCATAAAAGGAAAGGAACACTTTAGCATGTATTTGCTTCTCCCTGTATCTTTCTGATGTTGGCACTGATCCTTCTCTTTGGATCATCTGTTCCAGTGTAACAAGAGCAGCAAAATATTGGTTGATCTCTTAGCAGTCAGTATCAATTCAGACTGATTTTCATTTGTTTATTAAGGAGTTTCTTACTAGTATTTTAGTTTACATTTCTCTAAAGGTCCTGTGTGGCAGTTGAAAAACAGCAAAGAAATGAGGATCTGCATTGAATCTCATTCCATGTTTACAGCCATAGAAAACCTGAGTTACCCACACATTATTATTTTAGTATAAATGAACAGGAAGGCTTGACCAAAATTGATGACCCAAAGTAGGTGTCACCCCCTCTAACTGTATACTATACAGTGCTGTATTCCAAACTCCAATTTATTAGCTTGTCAGAGACTTCAGTTACATTCATCAAGTGGAGCTTTACATTAAGCATTCCTCCCCCTAATTGGAACCATGCAGACACATTTTGGTCTGCTTCCATATTCGTGCTCAAGTAAAAGGAGGACTTTGTTACTGATTCAGCATACCTTATGGTTATTTTATGTTTTGCTAGCAATTACAATTAAATATTAAATTCACAGTTAACAGCAAGCCTTGTAATTAGGTGGAAATAGTTGTACTTCTGAGAGCAACCTGCAGTGTGAACTAACAACTTTGCATTAATAATGAAACAAACCATCCAGAAGATGTCCAGTCCCAGAATTATAAGGGACAGGAGTCAGAAGACAAAGTTTGGGGTGCTTCTTAATCCTTCTCACCTGCAGCTCTGACCACCCTTGGGACTCACACATTGAAGTATCAGGAAAAATAAATGTAAACTGAGCTTCAAAATGTGGCATAAATGATGAAGGCATGCATTGAGTTGTGTCCTTTGAAAATAATATGGCAAATCTGAAATAAAATTTGAAACGCAAGATTGCAGAGCTAAACTGAAGTTTTAAAACTAAATTTGGAATACTGCAGTATAAGAGTCATCCCATTTAGGTTTTTGCCCTGATCCAGAAAAAGCATACAGAAAGTGCATGCTTGACACAGAATAAGGCTGGACATACTGCACAGTGCTCAAAACTATTGGCACATCTAACTACTTCATCAGATGGGCCACTTTCTCTGTCATACGCTGCTTGCTCTTCCTGTTCAGGACAGAGTCTATTACACAACACACATATACAGTGTTCCCTCACTACTTCTCGGTTCACTTTTCGTGGATTTGCTGTTTTGCGGTTTTTCAATAAACAGTAAAAGAATATTATAAACCATAAACATTATGATTTTTCCTTCCTTCCTAAGGAGAAGCCGAAGGAAGGAAGGAAGGAAGGAAGGAAGGAAGGAAGGAAGGAAGGAAGGAAGGAAGGAAGGAAGGAAGGAAGCCAAAGGGAGAGAAAAGGAGGCTAAAGCAGCTTCTTGAGATTATAATCAACACAGTTGGACAGCATCAGTGAGATTGTAAGCAACCCAAATATAATGTCCCTACTTCATGGATTTTCACTTTTTGCAGGTGGTCCTGGAACATAACCCCCGCGATAAGTGAGGGAACACTATACTTCCGGCCCAGCTCCATCAGGAAAAGGGAGAGCAAGCAGTGTAATGCTGCCACTGTGGCAACACAAGAGGCTTCCTGTGTTGCCTTCAGGACAATGGAGGAAAGCCGGGTGGTGACGCTTCTCCCCATGGGATGGGCGTTGGGGTAAATCATGTGATGAAGGGCGTGAAACGACAGGTTCTCCACGCCCTCTGCCAGGACCCCATGGATTCACCCAATTTGACAGCAGATATTCAGGGTGGGTGAAACAAGGGAGACTGAATAGAGGCTCTGAGAACTCTTGGTCATCTCATCTTCCTTAAAGTATAGTTGTGGGAAAAGTATAGTCTTGGAATGCTATGCTGCCACCAAGGCTGTTTCTACAGTCTTCAAACTCTCAAGGCTTCCTTGACCACACTTTTTCTGGCCAATGAAATTTGTGATTTGTCTTTTCTATAATCTTCTTGAAGCTTAAAATTATCCATCCGTCATAGAATCATAGAATCATAGAATCATAGAGTTGGAAGTCCAACCCCATTCTGCCAAGAAGCAGGAAATCGCATTCAAAGCATCCCCGACAGATGGCCATCCAGCCTCTGCTTAAAAGCCTCCAAAGATGGAGCCTCCACCATAGTCCGGGGGAGAGAGTTCCATTGCCGAACAGCTTTCACAATGAGGAGGTTCTTCCTGATTTTCAGGTGAAATCTCCTTTCCTGTAGTTTAAAGCCATTGTTCTGCATCCTAGTCTCCAGGGTAGCAGAAAACAAACTTGCTCCCTCCTCCCTATGACTTCCCCTCACATGACTATCATGTCTCCTCTCAGCCTTCTCTTCTGTAGGCTGAACATGCCCAGCTCTTTCAGCCGGTCCTCATAGAGCTTGTTCTTCAGATCCTTGATCATTTTGGTCGCCCTCCTCTGAACACATTCCAGCTTGTCAACATCTCCCTTCAATTGCAGTGCCCTGAATTGGACACAGTATGATTCCAGGTGTGGCCTGACCAAGACGGAATAGAGGGGTAGCATGACTTCCCTGGATCTAGACACTATACTCCTATTTATACAGACCAAAATCCCATTAGCCTCAAACCCAGAAGTGGACATGTTTTGTTTTACCTTTTTGGCAATTCTTTTGGGCATGAACCAGAAGACATTTCACACTACACAAATAGAGCACTATAATTCCACTTTAACTGATATGACTACAAATTATGTAATCCTGGCATTTGTCGTTTAGTGCATTGCTAGAGAAACCCTCTGGTTGAGAATTCCAAATGCTCTTCACTAAACTGACAATTCCTCTGTAGGATGAAGATCAGGCAGATACAGTGAAATCGTATGATTGTGTAAAGGGAGAATCCTCTGTCATAATTGGCCTATCTGTACTTGTCTTGCACTAGCTGTCAGTAATTTAATTTTAAGTTTTTATCCAATCTTTGTGGGTTTTGTTATACTTCTGCTCTTGTTGGATTGTCATGCACAAAAATATTCAAAGACTAGTTGTAAAACATAATTATTATTTAGGAGGTTCATAATATCACAATAAAACACAGCTCTTCAAACAAATGTGCTTGTTTTCCATCAGTCTGGTTAAAACTATTCTAAATTCATGAAATGTGCAAGATTTTGAATGCCGTCAATTTTTTTTCATCTGCATTAAAAAAAATACAAGAAAAATAAATCCTATGAGAGGTCAAATGGTTAATGGATGATCTGACAAGCGTCACCCACCTTGCTGGCAAAAACAGGGAAGATGGGAGTTTTTCCTTTCTAAGAAGAAATATTTTTGGTCATGATGTTTGATTTGAACTCCATAGGATCAATCCAGAAATGGGGTGGGGTGTGTGTGATTTTAACTTAAAGTGACTACAACAATTTTCTAGATATAGGTACAGGTTTCTCTGACTTGTTTCTATTTTTCTTCCAGTGACACTGGATTTCTCATTTTGATTCATCCTCCTCTATTTCTTAAGGCTAAACTAAACATTATGTTAAATCCATGCACACATTTAACATGTCTTGTTTTAACCTTTAATAAGAATAGGAAAAATACCCAACCAGTGACTTCATCGCATGCAATAAAATCAGTGTTTCTACACATTTAAGAATGGGCAACCCACAGAGCTTATCACATGACACAAGCCTCAGCTGTGAGTTCCAGGTATTTCACTGTTTTGAAAGTGTGGGTTTTTCCCACAATTCCTATGTCGATTGGCAATAGACTTATTTTTCAATTCTCCACATAGTAAAGGTAAAGGTTTCCCCTGACGTTAAGTCCAGTCGTGTCTGACTCTCGGGGTTGGTGCTCATCTCCATTTCTAAGCCGAAGAGCCGGCGTTGTCCGTAGACATCTCCAAGGTCATGTGGCTGGCATGACTGCATAGAATGCCATTACCTTCCCGCCAGAGCGGTATCTATTGATCTACTCACATTTGCATGTTTTCGAACTGCTAGGTTGGCAGAAGCTGGAGCTAAGAGCGGGCATTCACTCCACTCTCAGGATTTGAACCTGGGACCTTTTCGGTCTGCAAGTTCAGCAGCTCAGCGCTTTAACACTGAGAGAAGTGTAAAAATGCCCAATTTAACATGTGATGGGAATCCTCCTTTGCCTGTTTGTAATTAAAATGATGACATCGTCTTGGGAGTAGACAATATATGGGCAGTATAGAATCCTCTCTTCCGCCATAATCTTTAGAACTGAGGAGGTAATTTATATCTTTTTTTAAAAACAAAGGTGGTGTGTTTTCCTCTGAAATTAGTGTTTTAAACAGGTGCCTTAACTCTGCTTCATTGGAAGGGTGTTGAGGGCAAACAATTCCAGAAAAAGTGGTTTCGTAAGACTGATGCCTAAACTCTGGTCTAACTGAAGGGTATGAGGGCAAACAATTCCAGAAAAAATGGTTTCTTAAGACTGATGCCCAAACTCTGGTCTAGCTAAAGGGTATGGAGGCAAATGACCCCAGAAAAAGTGGTTTCTTAAGATTGATGCCTTAACTCTGCTACAGCTGAAGGGTATGAGGGCAAACAACAGGGGAGAAGACAGTGGAAGGAGACATATGTCTCCCGTGTGTTGGCGGCCACACTGGCCCAGCACCATTTCGTTCCGGCGGCTCCACTTTTCCTCCCACTGCCACCGCCATTGCGGACCTGGGCTGTGCTCCTGACCCGCCTAGGCCACTCCATGCGACCGTGGAGACGGAAGGCCTGCCAGGGCGATTGGAAGCCCTGTGCACGTGCACAGGCCCATCGGCCATGCTTTTTTCCTTTTTTCCTACAGGAAAAAAACATGGGCAATGGGCCTGTATGCGCGTGCGGAGAGGGGTGGATGGGGACCTTGGCAGGCCTTCCGTCTCCGCGCAGGCGATTGGAAGCCCTGCACGCACCCACAGGCCCATCGCCCATGCTTTTTTTCCTGTAGGAAAAAAGCATGGGCGATGGGCCTGTAAGCACGTGCAGGGCTTCCAAACGCCCGTGCGGAGAGGGGCGGGTGGGGACCCTGGCAAGCCTTCCATCTCCACAGTGCCACACGGAGTGGCCTAGGCGGGTCGGGAGCACGACCCAGGTCCGCAATGGTGGCGGCAGCAGGAGGAAGAGTGGAGCCGCCGGAACGAAACGGTGCTAGGCCAGTGTGGCCACCTCCGCACAGGCAATCGGAAGCCCTGCACACGCACACAGGCGATGGGCCTGTGTGCGTGCGCAGGGCTTCCAATCGCCCGCACAGAGAGGGCAGGTGGGGACCCTGGGGGGCCTTCCATCTCCACGGCGCTGCACAGAGCGGCCTAGGTGGGCCGGGAGCACGGCCCGGGTCAGCAATGGCAGCGGCAGCGGGAGGAAGAGTGTAGCCGCCATTCAGCCGGGCCCAGGCCGAAGGCGAGCGGGCGGTGGGCCCAGGCTGAGAAGGCCCAAAGGAGGGGGGTGCGCACGTGGGGGCGCCTCAACTGCACCCCCGGGATTATGGCACCACAGGCAAGTACCTATATGGCCTTGCGGTTGAACCACCCCTGCAGTCTCCTGTGCTAATGTTCTTTTTTTCCCTTTTTTTATGTGACGTGCTTAATGTCACTGTAATTTGGCTTTCAGGCAAGCAAGAATGTAAAGATTGAATGCAACAAATATTTTATTGCAAGTATTTCAAGATTCATTGACAAGGGCGCTAAAATGAGGGACAATGTGAAATGTGTGATTTGTGTAACCTTAGTTAGATCAGCTAACATGGCAGTCCCTCCTTATACAAAACAAATTGAATTCAAAAAGGATTATCTGCCATCTTCTATTACTCCAAAATCCTGTAATATACAAGGGTTCCCAATTAAGTAAGGTTTTTCATTGTCATGAATGGCTTCAGTAAGCTGCAAATGTATTTTAAGCTAGCAAAGAGTTCATTGTTAAACAGAAAAACATGGTTTTCTTTCCAGCACCTGTATCCAGTCAACCTTCCTCTGTAAAGCTGAACTTACATTTTACAACTCATTGTCAAATCCAATCTGCTTTTTAAACAATTCTGGCTAACAAATGTTTTCTTCTGTATATTTTTAATAGAACATTATCTTTGTTGTATATTACAGCAAATAAGGTATAACCAAACAGTACATTAAAAAGGTAACTCCATCTGAGGTTTGTTGACATTGATAACCCACTCATGGGCTCTTTTTCAGTTCAAGGCATCATTAGAGTAATGCAGTAGAATTCTAGAATTTAGGATGGATTGGGATGAATTTAAGCATGGTAATTCATGTGGTCATCGGCACTGAGGTGAGTATGTGGTGATTTAGAAATCCCAGCCAAAGTTCTGGAAGCTTAAAATATGGCTTGCTTTTTTTCCACTACATATGCAATTTTAATAGGCTTTCTTAGCTGGGACAATTAAATATACAAGTCATATTATTTTCATAAGGCATGATCCAGCCAAAGTTAAACACTTTGAAGTCCTATATGTTTAAAGCAGGAGCAAGTTAAACTCTTTTAAGTATCTCATTGAAACTAACAGGCTGCTACCTCAAAGCACTTCAGTTTGGCCACTGCTAAGAAATCTCTCTCAACATTTAAACAACATAAGTCTGAAATGACTTGAAGGCATACAACAACAACAACAATCCTAATTAATTTGACTATCTCATTGGCCAGAAGCAGGCCCACACTTCCCATTGAAATCCTGATAGGTTTATGTTGGTTACAATTGTTTTCATTTTTAAATATTGTATTTTTCTTTCATTGTTGTTGTTTTGCACTACAAATAAGACATGTGCAGTGTGCATAGGAATTTGTTCATTTTTTTTCAAATGATAATTCGACCCCTCCACAGTCTGAAGGATTGTGGACCGGCCCTCTGCTTTAAAAGTTTGAGGACCCCTACGTAACAGCTGGCAGGGTTGGCCAAGCTAAGTTTGGTAGCGGATGGTTTTTCCATCAGATGGTATGCCCATGGATACATCTACTTCAAGATATAAGATGTTGAAACTCATTCTCAAAATAGGTTCAGCCACTTGGATTGCTCCAAATGAAAACGAAGTGGATTTGACAACTGCCACTGGACTGGAGCATCCATAGGAGGCATGCCAGATGTCACCCTTGTCTTTTTGGCTCCACACTACACACTTAGTTCAGCCAATGGCCTGCCCAGTGATAGGAATGAATTTTAGATATAGCAGTTTGGGTTCAAATTACAAACACATGAGAGCAAAAATGAATGCTAGAAATTTAAGGAAACCTATTGAATAGTCATTTTTACAATGTGGAAGACTTGTGCTTAAAAAAAAACCTTTTCCTATAATAAAGCTAGTAGCAGTAGTAGTTGGCAACTTTTGTGTGGGCCAGGAGTCAGGGGTACTGAAGACTAAGTATTCTTTGGAGAACTTTGGAGAACTGAGTAAAAAGTACAAGACTCATTGTAAACTTACAAGTCTTCTTCTCAGGTCCTTGCACTCTGAAAAATATTAGAGGAAAATTATACTGGCAGAGACATTGAAACATCAGTCATACATTCATCTGGCCACTTACTTGTATGTTCTAGTGGTTCCCAACCTTTGGTCCTCCCAGTGTTTGGGACTTAACTTCCCAGAAGCCCCAACCAGCTTAGCCAATGGTCAGGAATTCTAGGAACAGAAGTCTAAAACAGCTGGAGGACCAAAGGTTGGGAACCACTGCACTCACTTTCCTTTTTCAGTAACTCTTTTTCCTCTTAAAAATGTCTTTATATGACGCTCAATGCATATATTGCCAAAATCTCTAACATTTTTATATGTTAATACCTAATATATTTACATGTATGATGCTTCAGTCATTCCTACAAAATAATGATTATGAAGGTTCTAAAAGAGAGATTCTCACAGATTCATCACAAACCTGGGGAAAAGACTGCTCTATAACTGAAGGAATGGAATCGCACAACAGAGCATTTTGACAACTTCCCCCATCCCACACTATATCCTACAACATCTTCAATGGTTTCCAACCCCCAGAAGAAGAAAAAACTGGTGGAATGGGGGTGATGAAGCAGCCAAGGAAACAAAGTGGGAAAACTCTGTTCCGTCGTCACAAAGGCTATTTTGTTCTTGGAACAAAGAACAGTTGGAACTAAGTCAAGAAAAATAAAGTGAACTGCTATACTAATTTAAACTAGGTATCAAGATCACATTGTGCCTTTGAAAGAACATTGAAAGCAGTATTTGATGCATTGTCTTAAGTACATAGGTACCATGCATTGAAATGTATCTGCAATACTGAAAACGATTAATTTCCAGGTTCCATTCTTTAAAAGCTGGCAAAGAAACTGCTAACCCAAGTATTTAGACCACACATGTGAAACAGCTTAGACAAAGCGCCTTAGCTGCACTGTATTTATCTCAACTCATCCCAACAATTTTACTTTGTTATCATTTGTTTAATACTAGAATCCTATCATGGTTTTCAAATGTTGCACAGCTGTTCATACCCATTATTTACATCCATTAACGCAGACTAAGTATCTACTTAAAAATATAAACTGACTTCTCAGTTAAGCTATTGTTTTAAGGTTTGGATTCTTCACAGGGTATGATTAAACTATCCACCTGATGTATCTGTTTATTTTGCTCGAATTGAATTACAGCATAACGTAATGGGGGCACAGTACTTAAATTTTCTTATTCCAGTAGTTAAATATATTGGACTTGGATGTATTATATACACACAGTTAAATTCTGCTTGGAAAGCTCCATGTGCAGCTACATAAAGGAGAATGTACATTTTGAAACTATTGTCTTCCTCTAAGGTTTTTCCAAGTGCAGAAACTGTCACTGAAAATTAGATCTGTACTAGCACATATTTTTTATGCCAGGAAACTAAGTACCTGTAGTATGTGAAAGAACAGAATCCAAACAACAAGCAACTAGTTAGGAACATGGAAAACTGCCTTGCATTGAGTCAGGCTATTGACAAGAATGTAAGACCATGAAGCAGATGGCCATCTGTACTCTCCATCTTGCCATCTCAAGCAAAACGTTTCTCTAATACTGTAAGTGACAGAAAGAGGAAAAAATGTGAAGAAAAGTGGGGAAATAATGCAGTTCCAAGCAGAATGCCAACCTAACTTTCTGCTTGGTTAGGTTGCAAGAGGAAGTGTAAACACAAATGATTGACTCATAATAACCCCAACTATAGAGTGTTACACTAGTATCCTGTGAGGCTGAGTGTGACTTCCCAAAGGGCACCCAATGGGTATCATGACCAAGATAAGAAAAATGTTCATATATACCAATTAACTTTGCTTACATAAGTGAAAGTTACTAAAAGATCTGTCTCTGATTGGACAGCTGGATATAAATTCAGCTCTGAAAAGACATAATCCAGAGTTCAGAGTGACCAGGCATGTCTTTTTCATACCAAGATAGCTATTCTTAACAGCTTCATTGTTTCTAGCAGATGAGACTCAGACGGTGGAAGGAAAAAAAGCTATGATAAGAATATGTATCCCATTGTATCCCAGATCTACTACTGCGGACATGAGGAACACCGAAGAAATGGAGTAGCCTTCATAATTACTGTAATAACAAAGTTGCTAAAGCAGTGCTTGGATACAACCCAAAAAATGATAGAATGATCTCAATTCGAGTTCAAGGCAAGCCGTTTAACATCACAGTGATCCAAATATCCAACCCAACCACAGCTGCCGAAGAAGCAGAATTAGATCAGTTCTATGAGGATCTGCAGCACCTACTGGATAATACACCTAAAAGAGACATTATTTTCATTATAGGAGATTGGAATGCCAAGGTGAGCAGTCAAATGATAACCAGGATCACAGGCAAGCATGGTCTGGGACAACAAAATGAAGCAGGGCGTAGGCTGATAGAATTTTGCCAGGAAAACTTACTGTGCATAACAAACACCCTTTTCCAACAACCTAAAAGACGGCTTTACACATGGACTTCACCAGATGGTCAACACCGAAATCAGATTGACTACATCCTTTGCAGCCAAAGGTGGCGGACATCCATCCAGTCAGTGAAAACAAGACCTGGAGCTGACTGTAGTTTAGATCACGAACTTCTTATTGCACAATTTAGAATCAAACTAAAGAGAATGGGGAAAATACACAGACCAATTAGATATGATCTCACAAATATTCCTAGTGAATATGCAGTGGAGGTGAAGAATAGATTTCAGGAACTAGATTTAATAAATAGAGTCCCAGAAGAACAATGGACAGAAGTTCACAACATTGTTCAGGAGGCAGCAACAAAGTACATCCCAAAGAAAAAGAAAACCAAGAAGGCAAGATGGTTGTCTGCTGAGACACTGGAAGTAGCCCAAGAAAGAAGGAAGGTGAAAGGAAACAGCGATAGGGGGAGATATGCCCAACTAAATGCACAATTCCATAGGTTAGCCAGAAGAAACAAGGAACTATTTTTAAACAAGCAATGCATGGAAGTGGAAGAAGACAATATAATAAGAAGGACAAGAGACCTCTTCCAGAAAATCAGAAGCATCGGAGGTAAATTTCTGGCAAAAATGGGCATGATCAAAAACAAAGATGTTTTTAACAGAAGCTGAAGAGATCAAGACAAGGTGGCGAGAATATACAGAAGATCTGTATAGGAAGGATAATAATATAGAGGATAGCTTTGACGGTGTGATGGGTGAACTAGAACTAGACATCCTGAGGAGCGAGGTTGAATGGGCCTTAAGAAGCATTGCTAACAACAAGGCAGCAGGAGACGAGGGGATCCCAGCTGAGCTGTTTAAAATCTTGGAAGATGATGCTGTCAAGGTGATGCATGCCATATGCCAGCAAATATGGAAAACTCAAGAATAGCCATCAGATTGGAAAAAATCAAATTATATCTCCATACCAAAAAAGGGAAACGCTAAAGAATACTCAAACTTCCATACAGTGGCACTTATTTCCCATGCCAGTAAGGTAATGCTCAAGATCCTGCAAGGACGACTCCAGCAATACATGGAGTGAGAGTTGCCAGATGTCCAAGCTGGGTTCAGAAATGGCAGAGGAACGAGAGACCAAATTGCCAATATCCGCTGGATAATGGAGGAAGCCAGGGAGTTCCAGAAAAACATCTATTTCTGCTTTATTGACTACTCTAAAGCCTTCGACTGTGTGGACCATAATAAACTGTGGCATGTTCTTGGTATGGGGATACCAAGTCACCTTGTCTGTCTCCTGAGAAATCTTTATAAAGACCAAGTAGCCACAGTAAGAACAGACCACGGAACAACAGACTGGTTCAAGATTGGGAAAGGAGTACGGCAGGGCTGTATACTTTCCCCCTATCTATTCAACTTGTACGCAGAACACATCATGCAAGGCCGGAGTTAAAATTACTGGAAGAAACATTAACAACCTTAGGTATGCAAATGATACCACTCTGATGGCTGAAAGTGAGGAGGAGCTGAGGAGCCTTATCACCAAGGTGAAAGAAGAAAGTGCAAAAGCCGGGCTGCAGTTCAACATCAAGAAAACCAAGATCATGGCAACCACACCTATTGATAACTGCAGAGGCGGTCCAACCATAAGGCGAACTAGGCATTTGCCTGTGGAGCCATCGACCCGGGGGCACCATCGTCCTGGGAGGAGGGCGCCACTCTCCGTCTCCTTCTCCTTCAGGTCTCCTGGCGGCCGCGCTGGGCCTCCCACTGCCCGCGCTGGGCCTTCCGGCCAGCGCAGGCCTGCCTTCACACCACGTGAGCCCACCTTTGGGACCTTCAGAGATTGTGAGGTCTGTGGGAACTTGGAAGCTAGGTATGTGGGGTTTATATATCTGTAGAAAGTCCAGGGTGGGAGAAAGAAGTCTTCTTTGAAGCAGGTGTGAATGTTGTAATTAATCACCTTGATTAGCATTTAATGGCCCTGTGGCTTCAAGGCCTGGCTTCTTCTTGCCTGGAAGAATCTTTTTTTGGGAGGTGTTAGCTGTCTTTGATTGTTTACTGTCTGGATTTCTTCTGTTTTCAGAGTGTTGTTGTTTATTTATTGTCCTGATTTTAGAGATTTTTTTAAATACTGAGGGCTATCTGGGTTATCTAAGTCCACACTGCTCTATATCCCTGTTCAATGTTTAGTGCTAAATTCGCAAATATAGTCATTCCTACATAACATTACCATGTATTGAACTGCTTTTTCTATTGATTTGTTGTAAAACATGATGTTTTGGTGCTTAATTTGTAAAATCATAATGTAATTTGATGTTTAATAGGCTTTTCCTTAATCCTTCCTTATTATCCAACATTTTCACTTATCCAACGCTTTTATTTTTCAGTGATTGGTTTGGGGGGGGCGCCAAAATTCTGTTTGCCTACACTTGAAAAATACCTAGGGCCGGCTCTGGATAACTGGCAAATTGAGGGAGAAAACGTGGAGGCGCGAAGATCACTGCAGATGCAGACTACAGCCAGGAAATCAGAAGACGTTTACTTCTTGGGAGGAGAGCAATGCCCAACCTTGATAAAATAGTGAAGAGCAGAGACATCACACTGGCAACGAAGGTCCACATAGTGAAAGCAATGGTATTCCCCACAGTAACCTATGGATGCGAGAGTTGGACCATAAGGAAGGCTGAGTGAAGGAAGATAGATGCTTTTGAACTTTGGTGCTGGAGGAAAATCCTTGGGCCGCAAGAAGATCCAACTAGTCCATCCTCCAGGAAATAATGCCCAACTGCTCACTGGAAAGAAGGATACTAAATGCAAAGATGAAGTATTTTGGCCACATCATGAGAAGACAGGAAAGCTTGGAAAAGATCATGATGCTGGGGAAAATGGAAGGAAAAAGGAAGAGAGGCCGACCAGGGACAAGATGGATGGACGGTATCCTTGAAGTGAACTTGTAGGAACTGGGGGCGGTGACGGCCAACAGGGAGCTCTGGCGTGGACTGCTCCATGAGGCCACAAAGAGTCGGAAATGACTATGTGAATGAAGAAGAAGCAGCAACTGGATTCAAATCATGTTACAAATGTTATTCTTTAGTAAAGTGCACATATGCTTATTTAGCTGTATAATGGGCTCCCATGGGACAGACATCCTAAAAATTATACCTGTAGATGTGCATGTGGGGCACATTTTCCGACATTGAATTAATATCTGTATGAGATGTTACTACATGTGAAAACAAGACAACTACAACAAATGCCATCTGTATCCTTACCAGTTTAAATGCATAAGGCTTTGATTGTTTCCAGGCACAGTATGCATTTCCACTTTACTGATTGCAATAGATTTGTCTGTCTTTTAGTAGCCTTTTTCATAGAATCATAGAATCATAGAATAGTAGAGTTGGAAGAGACCTCAAGGGCCATCTAGTCCAACCCCCCGCTAAGAAGCAGGAAATCGCATTCAAAGCACCCCCGACAGATGGCCATCCAGCCTCTGCTTAAAAGCCTCCAAAGAAGGAGCCTCCACCACGGCCCGGGGGAGAGAGTTCCACTGCCGAACAGCCCTCACAGTGAGGAAGTTCTTCCTGATGTTCAGGTGGAATCTCCTTTCCTGTAGTTTGAAGCCATTGTTCCGTGTCCTAGTCTGCAGGGCAGCAGAAAATAAGCTTGCTCCCTCCTCCCTATGACTTCCCCTCACATATTTGTACATGGCTATCATGTCTCCTCTCAGCCTTCTCTTCTGCAGGCTAAACATGCCCAGCTCTTTAAGCCTCTCCTCATAGGGCTTGTTCTCCAGACCCTTAATCATTTTAGTTGCCCTCCTCTGGACGCTTTCCAGCTTGTCAGCATCTCCCTTCATCTGCGGTGCCCAGATGAGACAATACACATGATGGATTTTATTTTGTTTGGTCCATCATTAATAAATTGGCCAGCTAAGTGCTGTTGAATGAAAGTAATTTGCTTTGAAATGGAAACACACAGCATTAGAAGATTCCTTTTTTATACCACTGGTAGTATTTCAACTGATAAGAAAGCTCAATTTAAAATGAGACCTTGGGTTGCTAGCAGAGAATTAAGATTCTCATAATGCCGTTTAAAAGTTGTTTCTGAGTATATATACCTTAATGAAAATTGCACCATACCCATATAGAAATTGGGGAAAATTATGTGATTAACACTTTATTTGACCACCTTAAAAAAACTTTTCATAAAGTGATTCCAGATTATATTTTTATGATAGCATCACTCTATTTCGTTTATTAAATTTTACAAGGGCTTTACATAATGTTACCATCTAATTGTAGCCCTCTTTTTCACACTGCCGTTTTTGCCTTTTTTCCCTTAGTGTGAAAAATTCTTCAAGGAGAAAAGATGGAATAGTACAATGCCTCCTATTTTGTAGGGTGCATCTACACTGTAGAATTAAAGCAGTCTGAGATCATTTTAACTGCTATGGAATTATTAATGTCAGTTTTCCAAGGTCTTTAGTCTTTTCTGCCAAAGTCTGGTGCATCGCTAAACTACTCTCAGGATTCCATAGCACTGAGCCACAGTAATGAAAATTGTGTCAAACTGCATGAAGTCTACCATGTAAATGCATCGCTAGAATATATACTTTCTTCTGGTAGTAGGGAAGTGCGCCATCCTATAAAAAACATGATCTTAGTACAATGGAGCCTGTAACAATATGGTAAATTTCAAGTTCCAATGGAAGCACCTTTGTTTAAATTGTAATTTCATTTCATACCAAGTTCTAAACTACATTAATTTTCTACATTTTTATTGAGGGAATATTTAGATTCAGGGCACATGTTACAGCAGAAATATAAAGTGTGGTACTATTACTTGAAAAAAAAGAGGAATGGCTGTTACAAAGTTTTGTTTTAAATTTCTATACCTTAAAACGATCCATCCTCCTTTCCTTTCATTTGTTTCAGCCTCATTCTGTGCTGGCCGCTAGCTTGGACAGAACTGTGAATATCGTTATATGGTTTCTCAGTAATGAAAAGCAAGAAGGGTTTTAAAATTTGCAAACTCCTTGCATTCTCCCCCTCCTCCACATGCCACTAGAAGCATGTCGAGAGAACTATTTATGAGCTCTTGTGCAAATTCTTCAACTGATAAATTTAATTTCACATTCCCTGGCTTAAGCAAAAAAATAAAGTATTGCATGCCCCATACACATGTGGAGATTATATTACATACAGTGAAAAATCCGGCAAGCTGTACATTATGAGTTTAACCACAAGCTTTTAGGACAGGAATGTCAAATCATTGTGCCGCAAAAGTATATTGCTGTATTGTAGAACTGACATAATGTATTCAGGCAGTGAGAAAAGAACCTTTAAAAGTTAGCCTTATCTCAAAACACAAGTAACATCATCTATTTTAGAAGATCTCCAAATGCTTAAGCTTTAGTTTTGGCAATTCATACCTTACTGTATATTTCTGGATATAACATAAAATTAAACAATTAATATCAAAGCAGAGAATTAAGGAAACCAAGCGGAAAATGCACCTCTTTTTTGTTTTAATACACATATTAACACACATATTTTAATTGTGTCATTTCATTCTGTTATGTGACACATTTATCACATTTGCTGTTGATCTCTTCTCTTTCCTGTAAAGTGTTTCCCCTGATGAATTAATATATATATGTAAGTGTAATCAATATGGTTTACTGGTTTGAGCATTGGACTATGACTCTGAAGACACGGTTCTGAATCCCTGGTTGACCATGAAATCTCACTGGGTGACCTTGGGTAAGTCACACTCTTTCAGCCTCAAAGGAAGGCAAGGGCACCCCCCTTTGAACAAATCTTGCTGACAAAATCTCCATGATAGGGTCACCTTAGGGTTGCCTTCAGATGCAAATGACTTGAAAGCAAACAACAACAACAAAACAACAACAACAACAACAGGACAAGATATAGACAAAACCTGCCATCCTATATGCAACTCATTTTAGTGCAGGGTGGGAATAATATAGTTTTCCTGATGTTATTGAACTATAACTCCAGGTACAGTAGAGTCTCACTTATCCAACACTCGCTTATCCAACATTCTGGATTATCCAACGCATTTTTGTAGTCAATGTTTTAATACATCGTGATATTTTGGTGCTAAATTTGTAAATACAGTAATTACTACATAGCATTACTGTGTATTGAACTACTTTTTCTGTCAGATTTGTTGTATAACATGATGTTTTGGTGCTGAATTTGTAAAATCATAACCTAATTTGATGTTTAATAGACTTTTCCTTAATCTCTCCTTATTATCCAATATATTCGCTTATCAAACATTCTGGCGGCCCGTTTACGTTAGATAAGCGAGACTCTACTGTAGTACACTTAGCCAAGTAATAGTAAATTTTGATAACATCTGGAAGGTCCCCATCCCTGTTGTGGAGGACTTAGGGCCTTTCCACACAGCCATATAACCCAGAATATCAAGGCAGAAAATCCCACAATATTTGCTTTGAACTGGGCTATCTGAGACCAGACTGCCATATATTCCAATTTAAAGCAGTTGTGTGGAAGGGGCCTTACTGATGAATAAAGAAGCATAAGATTTAATGGAAGTGGCACTTCTGCCTAAAACAGTTGCAACAATATTTAAAACTGAATCTCTAGCCTCAACCTGAAATAATAAATAAACCAAGAGCATAGCAATTGATTCAGAATAGCCAACACCCTCTAATCCTGTAGTCAAACATAATTTAAAATCTCAGTTCCACACACCAACACAAATTAACAATGTAGTGCTACTGAAGGGAGCACAAGTACTTGTTTCCGAATTTTACATTAAGCTCTTTTCCTGGGAAGGAAGCCAGTCACATTTCTTCCTTTACTACATTTCTTCCTTTAGTTATGGCAAAATCTCCACAACTGCTTTGGACTGGAGCGAAGCAGTCCACAAAACTAGGGCCCCTTCCACACAGCTGAATAAAACCCCACATTATCTGCTTTGAACTGGAAAATACGGCAGTGTGGACTCAGATATCCCAATTCAAAGCAGATATTGTGGGATTTTCTGCCTTGATATTCTGGATTATATGGCTGTATGGAAGGGCCCTAGGGTTAAGAATGTCAGTTACAGTGAGCTTATTCTCTAATATGGCAGGTCCAGGCCTGTTATGAGGCAGAATGGGTCAACTGTTCAAGATGGAAGATTCTGGGTGACATGAAAGTGAAACAATTTGGTATTTGGGGTTGTTGTATGTCTTTCGGGCTGTGTGGCCATGTTCCAGAAGCATTCTCTCCTGACGTTTCGCCCACATCTATGGCAGGCATCCTCAGAGGTTGTGAGGTATGGAGAAAACTAAGCAAAGAGGTTAATATATATCTGTGGAAAGTCTAGGGTGAGAGAGGTCAGTATGAATGTTGTGTAGTTAATCACTTAAATTAGCATTGAAAAGCTTATCTGCTGTCTTCTTCCTGCCTCTGGGGCATCCTTTGTTTAGAGTCGTTAACTGCCCTTGGTTGATTCATGTCTGGAAACCCTCTGTTTTCAGAGTATTGCTTTTTATTTACTGTTCTGATTTTTGAGTTTTGTAATACTGGTAGCCAGATTTTGTTCATTTTCATGGTTTCTTCCTTTCTGTTGAAGTTGTCCACATGCTTGTGGATTTCAATGGCTTCTCTGTGTAGTCTGACATGATAGTTGTTAGAATGGTCCAGCATTTTTGTGTTCTCAAATAGTATTCTGTGTCCAGGCTGGTTCATCAAATGCTCTGCTATGGCTGATTTCTCTGGTTGAATTAGTCTGCAGTGCCTTTCATGTTCTTTGACTCTTGTTTGGGCGCTGCGTTTGGTGGTCCCTATGTAGACTTGTCCACAGCTGCATGGTATCCGGTAGACTCCTGCAGAAGAGAGAGGATCCCTCTTGTCCTTGAACTCAACCACCTTGAACTCAACCACCTAAACTGGGCTCTACAGGCCAATGGATACTCCACCACAGACATCAGAAGAGCTGCAAGGCCAAGAACAAGCCAGGAGAGTCAAGACAAAGATCCACCCAGAGGAAAGGTGTTCTTACCATACATCAAGGGAACTACTGACCGCATAGGGAAGCTGATGAAGAAGCACAACCTACAAACTATCTACAGACCCACGAAGAAAATCCAACAAATGCTACGGTCAGCGAAGGACAAGAGGGATCCTCTCTCTTCTGCAGGAGTCTACCGGATACCATGCAGCTGTGGACAAGTCTACATAGGGACCACCAAACGCAGCGCCCAAACAAGAGTCAAAGAACATGAAAGGCACTGCAGACTAATTCAACCAGAGAAATCAGCCATAGCAGAGCATTTGATGAACCAGCCTGGACACAGAATACTATTTGAGAACACAAAAATGCTGGACCATTCTAACAACTATCATGTCAGACTACACAGAGAAGCCATTGAAATCCACAAGCATGTGGACAACTTCAACAGAAAGGAAGAAACCATGAAAATGAACAAAATCTGGCTACCAGTATTACAAAACTCAAAAATCAGAACAGTAAATAAAAAGCAATACTCTGAAAACAGAGGGTTTCCAGACATGAATCAACCAAGGGCAGTTAACGACTCTAAACAAAGGATGCCCCAGAGGCAGGAAGAAGACAGCAGATAAGCTTTTCAATGCTAATTTAAGTGATTAACTACACAACATTCATACTGACCTCTCTCACCCTAGACTTTCCACAGATATATATTAACCTCTTTGCTTAGTTTTCTCCATACCTCACAACCTCTGAGGATGCCTGCCATAGATGTGGGCGAAACGTCAGGAGAGAATGCTTCTGGAACATGGCCACACAGCCCGAAAGACATACAACAACCCTGTGATCCCGGCCATGAAAGCCTTCGACAACACAATTTGGTATTTGTTTCACTTTTATATATTGTGACTGCTGTGCATAGAAAGAAGTGCTTGTGGATTTTTTTGCCCAAGTTAACAAAAGAAGCTGGTTTTAATTTAGACATGATTAACTTTAACTTAAACTCGTAGGTGGTTTGCTGCTCCAATGAGCCTTTCATGAGCTCATATACATACACATGATGCCATCTACACTAACTCTTGTAACAGACCTGCAAGCTGGATCAGTAATATTATCTCCATTTTGCTCATGTGTAACGACAGTATCCAAGGGAGTGGCTTGCCTAACATCATCTTAACATCATTTTAATAGTTTTTAATTGACAGTATGTATTGTTCTTGATTTATATTAATGTTTTAGGCATTAAATGTTGCCAACTGTTGTAAGCTGCCCTGAGTCCCCCTGAGTGAGAAGGGTGGGGTATAAATGCTGGAAATAAAAAAATAAAAAAATCTTGCCACAGGTTAGATTTCAACCAGGCACTTTATTTTCCATAGCTGTATCTCCTCTTCTACAGCAACATTTGTCATCTGTCATCTACAGCATCATCTGTCATGATGATCTGGCAATACCAGAGCCACTACACTGGCTATCCACAAATATAGTGGCATGATTCTACTACATCCTATGGAATCTTGGCTTTTGTAGTTTGGTCAGAGGCTCTGGAAAAACTCTGGCTGAGAATAATTCTAGATGCCCCTCCATACAGGGAACATCAGGATTCCATAGGAAGTTGTCATCACAGTTAAAGTGGAATCATAGTGCTGTATATGTGTTGTGTGAAAGGTGCCCAGGAGATGGTTGATCATTTCACATTTTCTTTTACCATTCTGAACAACAGAAACACTTCTCAACAAACGAAGGACTTATCCCTAAATTAGAGTGGAAGCCCAATGTTTGATGGAGTGAAAGCTTCTTAACACCAGAAGGAGTAGCTGACATGCAGTCTTTCTTTGGTGTAAAAACTTTTCTCTTTCAGTTAGCAATTCATCACTGTAACCCTGTTGACAGTGTCAAGAGAAATATAAAGGATATAAATTGGGACATGGTTTTAAAAAGTCAAAATGTTAAAAATCAATCAAAATGCATTTAAATCTTCTTGTAGGGAAAGGGCTACAAAATTAGAAAAAGGCCATGCAAAGTGCAGGGTGTTCAGTGGTGCTAAGGAGAAGCCTTGCACATGTATTTCCTCTGCCTGGAGCCTGAAGGGAGCACAGCAACACCTGCTGCCAGAACTCCACTCTGTCAGCACTCTCTCTTTCCCCATAGCAATGTGTGCACTTTTTCCTCCTTTTTCTAAAAACACTTCTTCCTTTTTGTCTATAGCAACACTGCCACCTTCTGTTTAAGCTATTTCCCTTTTACCCACCAGTACAGACACATTTGAACTGTGGTGTTGGAGGAAAATTCTGAGAGTGCCCTGGACCACAAGAAGATCAAACCAGTCCATACTCCAGAAAATAATGCCCAACTGCTCACTGGAGGGAAGGATGATAGAGGCAAAGATGAAGTACTTTGGCCACATAATGAGAAGACAGGAAAGCTTGGAGAAGGTAATGATGCTGGGGAAAATGGAAGGAAAAAGGAAGAGGGGCTGACCAAGGGCAAGATGGATGGATATTATCCTTGAAGTGACTGGCTTGACCTTGAAGGAGCTGGGGGTGGTGACGGCAGACAGGGAGCTCTGGCGTGGGCTGGTCCATGAGGTCATGAAGAATCGGAAGTGACTGAACGAATAAACAACAACTTCTGAAATATACAGTCTGAATACCATTTATCCAAAAAGTTTGGGACCAGAAGTGCTTTGGATTTCAGATATTTTTACCCATGATATGTTAGAAGATACGAACATTACAGGAACATATCAATTATATAAATATGTGTTTAAAGACTACACAAGTATAGCTTATTCCATTTAACTCCCATGGCAACATCCTATGGAATCCTGGGATTTGCAATTTAGGGATGGACATTTAGAATTCTCCTTCAAATAGCTCTAGTGACTTGCCTAACCACAAGTCTCGAGATTCCACAGTTAAAGGTGGAATCATAGTGAGAAAGGGCCCAGAGGCAGTGACATAAACCACCTAACTTCTTCTCAGTCTGCCTCATAAAACTATTTCTGTCCCTATGATTTGAGTGGACAGGATCCAACTGTGGTCTTTCAGTAGTGGAATCAGAGAGGGTCCTGATCCTGCCCTTCCCACTGTATTTCATCTCCCCAGTGACAGTCTTCAGGTAATACAAAAGGCTGTAAAGAAAAGGGAGAAGAAAGTCAGGTAGCTACACCAGCAAAATGCTCTTTCAGCCCTATAGTGACAGTCAACATGGCACTCTTCCTTACTCTCATGAAAGCTCACTTTGCAGCATGTGCTTTGCAAAGCATGTGACTCTCTTCTGCCATTCCACAGATCAGCTAATTAAAGAGACCACCGCCACTAGCACAATGCAATAATTCAAACATCTGAATGGCAGTATGTTATATAAAAACTATGTTAATATATCTTAACTGCTTAACTTTACTCCAATGTTTTTAGAGTTAGATCCTGAACTGAATGCATTCATTTAAATAGATCTTAAAATTATTGTCTCTCACCACTCAATAACTTTCCAACCCATTTTTAAATGCAGAAAACTGCGTAACTCTGCTGTCCATATTTTTCACCAAGTCAAAACTGTTGCCACTGTAATACCATTCATTTTGAGTGGAGTAACAGAATGAATTAATTGTTTAGAATTCTCACCAGCAGATAACACTTTCAGACCTAGCAAACCCATATATTCATACATAATTTTTATAAAGACACACCACACACCAGAACCATAACAAGGTTGTAATTTTTCACCAATGTGGATGTTAACATGTACTTTTCCTATTATGGAGTACAGTATTTATTATTTTATATCTCCTCTTTACAGGTAATAACCTCATATGCCAGCAGCATGAAATATCATAAAACTTTTAAAGGAATGTTTTTATAATAAGCTAACCAGGTATAAATAAGATTTTTATAACAGTTTATAAATTTTAAAGCTTGCACTGAGGTTAAGTAAAAGGGGAACTAGTTATATGGAAAGGGGGGTGAATTATACAATTCCTCACTGTGTGTGTCTCATTACAAAAATATTTAAATACTTACACTTTAAGTCTGTAAGAATAATGCCCTGATTTAAGTAAGCTTTTGTTGATCTCAAGGGTCCGAAATCAATTTTAAAATTATTTTCTTACATATTTAAAAATGTAGGATTTTATGTTTGTAGTGTAACTCTTTAAAGGTGGAAGAAAGCTCTTTACAACAGACTTTTTTTTTTTTTTGGAGAACTAAGGGTCCAACCTCCAGTACATAAACCAGTGGTAGTCCACCCCTCTTTATCTCAACCCATACACTAGAGTAGTTCTATTTCTGTCCTAATCAACAAGATAGAAAGTTGTAATACAGGAATGCATGCTTGTCCAAAAACTGGAAATGTTTCTTTTGAGCATGAAATTCTATGCTGTGCTTAGGCCTGCAAGTTCATTAGCATCTGTCCACATATGCAACAAACTTGGAGCTTGGGATGTTACTTCTTTTCCAGAATGGCCAGAATCCTCCAGTCAACATTTCCACTGGCCATCAAGACCAGAGGATTCTGGGAATAGCAATATAGACAATAAACTTTCCAAGCTCTGCACAGACTTATGATTATATTGTCACAGACTGGCCACCTATGATTTCAACAAGTTCAATGAGAACTTCTCCTTACTACCTGAGCCATGAGGCTGCTCGTACTACCTTTATTACATTTGTGCTTGTTCTAGAAGATAATATGTCAAACTTCTGAACAGTCGGGACAAATGATATGACAATGTGCTCTTCCACAACATCTAACCACAAGGCTTCAGCAGGGAAGATAGATATCCATTAAGTTCACCCTACCTCCTAGATCTTCCTTCACTTCAGGGTTAAATATCATTTTTAGGGGCCCCACTTTGATCTTACCACATTCTGGCACACTCAGAAGTTTGGAATACCAACTGCATTAGCCCCGGCCAGAATAATGCATGCTTATGAATTCAGAAGTTGCCATCCAAATCAGAAGTTGTAGTGCAAAGCTTCTGGATACCACCAGGTTGAAGAAGCCTGTTTTAAACTGTATATTGAAATCTAATACATTCTCATGAATCATGAAATAGCAGTTTCAGTTTCAATTTTGAAAACGGAATCGGAGTTGAAAGGGCTCCTACAGACCATCTTCTACTGGATGCTGGATCTCTAGCAATAGCATCCCCAGCAGGTATCTGTCCATCATCTTTTTCAAGACATCCGGAGAAGACCCGATCACATCTCTAGGAAATTGATTCCCCTGTTGAACCGCTGTCAAGACCTTCCTTCTAATGTTCAATTGAAACTTATCTTTCTGTAACTTAAAATAAAAATACCTGGACCTGTCTTTTGGAGCAGTAGAAAATCAGCTTGCACCCTCCTCTTTGAGGTACAGTAGAGTCTGACTTATCCAAGCTTCACTTATCCAAAGTTCTGTATTATCCAAGGCAGTCTGCTTTTTAGTAGTCATTTTGTAGTAAATGTTGCAATGTTTTGATGCTAAATTCGTAAATACAGTAATTACTACATAACATTACTGTGTATTGAACTGCTTTTTCAGTCAATTTCTTGTAAAACATGATGTTTTGGTGCTTAATTTGTAAAATCATAATGTAATTTTATGTTTAATATGCTTTTTTCTTAATCCCTCATTATCCAAGATTTTCGCTTATCCAATGTTCTGCCGGCCCATTTATCTTGGATAAGTGAAACTCTACTGTATTTAAAGACTGCAATAATTCTTTATAAAACTGGATTATAGCCCACACTGGCACCTGCAGTCATCTTCAAACGCTCGCCCCTTTTTGTCATTTTTGTTTATCGATGTCACATAAAGCTTGTGTGCACGTTCAGGTCATTTCAGACCATTGGGGGGGGGGGTTATGGGCTGATGTCATGAGTACTTTTCAAACATTAAAAATGTTCTCTCATTCCGTTTTCAGTAAGACAGAGTATATCAGGCACTTTACAGAGAAAGAAGGTAGAAATACACAGACTATATGGCTACATTGATATACAAAGGGGATATTACATTTTACTCAGCATTCAGACACACATACACATTCACTCTACATGCATACATTACTATCCCTTCTTTCTGCTCCTGGAGAAGAGACCTGCACTTGGGCCAGATCGTGTTCCCCACAAATCTGCCATTCTGCTGATACACCACCTTTCTCCGCCCCTTGGAAAAAGAGGCGTTCCTGCAGTCTGCCACACTTTTGGAAAGTAGGGTCTCTTATATAGCATGTCTGCTGTTTAATATATATATATATATATATATATATATATATATATATATATATTAAAATAAATTATACAAATTGTGCACAACTAACATTAATACAATAAATCAATTGTAGAAGTTGTAAATTGATTAACTTGTTATCCAGCTAAAACATGCTGATGCTTCATAAGTTCCGGGCAGATGCTGGTTTTTCTTCTTAACAAATGTTGGTTTTCTTCCTTAAGGAAGATTGTTTGACTTCCTTAACTGAAAAAGTTGTTGCCTTTGACTATGTAAACATGCTGTTTTCAACCTCAGTTTAATGTAGACTCATTGGAAGTTGGAAGAGACCACAAGAGCCAACCGGTCCAACCCCCTGCCATGCAGGAACACAGAAACAAAGCACTTTCAACAGAGAGTCATCTGGTCTCTACTTAAAAACCTCCAGAGAAAGAGACTCCACCATACTCCAAGGCAGCATATTCCACTATTGGACAGCTCTTTCTTACCATCAAGAAATTCTTCTTAATGTTTAGGTGGAATTCCCTGCATATGAATTGACAGCATTTATTTATAGTGATTCAAAGTGTGTTGCAATGAATCATACAGAGATCCTTTTGAAGTTCTTTGTAGCATGTTTGGCTTTCTGCCATCCAGAATACTTTTGGCCTAAAAAAATTGTTACTCTCGCTTAGCATATACCATGTAATCAACGGAATTCATACCACTATTGGTTTACCCAATTCCATTGACACAGTGGATCTTAGCAGCAACTAGAATTAAGTCTTTGCATTATCTTTTGACTTGGCCACTTCACTGTTACATATGATTTCAATCCCCTATCAAATATATGTTCATTTGAAAAAAGCCCCAACAAAAATGGTTTGATAACTACCACATTCACGAGCAACCAACAGGTGAACCACAGATAAATAATTTACTAATCAACAGGAAAAGACAAACTATGATGTAAGAGTGCATCTACACTGTAGAATGAATGCAGTTTGACACTACATTAACTGCCATGGCTCAATATTATGGAATATTTGGCAGTGAAGGGATAAAGATCTTGTGAAACTGCATCTCACATTACTCCTAAACATTATTATTATTATTAGTAGTAGTAATAGTAGTAGCTATGTCACCTTTTTTCTCTCTTAAAAGAAACTCAAAGCAACCAAGATCCTATTTGCCCCAAGTATTTTGATATTTACTACCAGATAGTCTATTCCTTCATTGGCAAGGATTTAGCATAGCTAATATTTTTAAAAGAAATGGCTGGAACAAACAGCTAAGTTCTTTGCCTAATCTACTGATTTTATGCCGACAATCCTGACTCCCTGCCAATGATGTAACTGCAAAACATATCAGCATATAATAGTGGGAAATTTAGTCTGCATTATAATGGATTTTAAAGTCAGTCAGACTTGTGGAATATTGGCAACATGAATTTGCTTCACTAGAATTTGCATAAAGAATAAACTTCTAACATTAGTCACACAGATTGAAATGGCATGCCAGTAGCCACACTTAAGAAAAATCTTGGTAAGATGCAATGACTTGCCCTATTACTGGAACGCGATACACTTCTATTTTTCCAAATATGTATATCACATCTTTTTGGCTAACTGGAGATATAGATTAGATACCCAAGAAATTCCAACAAACTGCTATTTTATGGAGCAGTAGGACATATCTGCATTATACTAATGTGAAACCTATCAATATTCATTGGATCTTTTGTGTATCAACACAAACATCTATACAGTAGAGTATCACTTATCCAACACTCATTTATCCAACATTCTGGATTATCCAACACATTTTTGTAGTCAATATTTTCAATGCATTGTGATATTTTGGTGTTAAATTCGTAAATACAGTAATTACTACATAGCATTAATGTGTAATGAACTACTTTTTCTGTCAAATTTGTTGTATAACATGATGTTTTCGTGCTTAATTTGTTAAATCATAACCTATTTTGATGTTTAATAGGCTTTTTCTTAATCTCTCCTTATTATCCAACATATTCGCTTATCCAACGTTTTGCCAGCCCGTTTATGTTGGATAAGTGAGACTCTACTGTATATGAAAATGTAATGTGTGTTTTTCCCACAGAGTAAACAACAAAACCACTGAACCAAATCACACCAAATTTGGCCACAAAAAAACCTAGAAAAATAAAGTCCAAATTACAGAGGACAAGAAAGCCATTCTCCCCCTGGTTGCCAGTCAGAAGGATAGGCCCCGCCCTTTTTAGACCTCTCGCACCATGTCCTAGCAACCCCCTAAGCCACAATGGCGGAGGATTCACTTAGGCCTCTTCCACACTGCCTATAAAATACAAATTATCTGATTTGAACTAGATTATATGACAATGTAGATTTCAAAGCCCTTCCACACAGCTATATAACCCAGAATAACAAGGCAGATAATCCATAGTATCTGCTTTGAACTGGATTATCTTGAGTCCACACTGCCATATAATCCAGATCAATGTGGATTTTATACAATTGTGTAGAAAGGGCCACATATAATCCAGTCCAAAGCAAATAATATAAGATTATAAATATAATATATAAAATTTACTGTGGTATAATAAAACAGAACAATATAATCTCTAAAATCAGGACAATAAATAAAGAGCAAACACTCTGAAAACAGGGGAATTCCAGACATGAAACAATCAGGGCCAGCTGACACCTCCCAACAAAGGAGTCCCCCAGGGAGGAAGCTGAGGAGGGAGAAAAGTAATGTGTATTATCAGAGTCATTATTATTATTATTATTATTATTATTATTATTATTATTATTATTATTATTATTATGTTGCTGTGAAACATGAACACAATCTGGTTCCAAGTATTAAAAAAAATTAAAATCAGAACAGTAAATAAAGAACAACACTCTGAAAACAGGGAAATTTCAGACATGAAACAATCAGGGTCAGCTAACACCTCCCAATGAAGGATTCCCCCAGGGAGGAAGCAGCCAGGCTTTGAAGCTGAAAGGCCATTACATACTATTCATTCTGGCTAATTGCAGCATTCATACATGCCTCCAACAGACAAAAAAAAGGAACAACCAGAAATATTGTATATTCACAAGCTTTAGGAAATAACATACACTAACTACCACCAATTCCTCAATACTTTCTTTCTCATACCACCACACTTTGCCACAGCCAATGCGTGGCTGGGCACAGCTTTTTTTTTTTTTTCGTGTCAGGAGCAACCTAAGTTGCTTCTGGAGTGAGAGAATTGGCTGTCTGCAAGGACGATGCCCAGGGGACGCCCGGATTTTTTGATGTTTTACCATCCTTGTGGGAGGCTTCTCTCATGTCCACGCATGGAGCTGGAGCTGATAGAGGGAGCTCATCCACGCTCTCCCCGGATGGGATTCGAACCTGGCAGCCTTCAGGTCAGCAACGCAACCTTCAAGTCACAAGGTTTTTATCCCCTAGGCCACCGGAGGCTCCTTAGGTTATAAAGTAAGTTATAAAGTAGTCTATCATGTTTTCTGCATACTAGGATATATCTGTTGCCATGTCTTGCATTGCTTGTCCTTCTAAAGTTTTTACTTTTCTTTGCTATAATGACACTTATCACTCATAAAAATGGACTCTGCCTCATGGAACTCACTGCTTCAAAGAATGTTTGTTACATTTACCTCTTTCATAGATTAAGACCTGTAACTTAGGTAAACCCCACTACAGTATGACTTTTTCTGAATATATAATTACACCTGTACTTCCACATAGTGAGTCACCTGAAATTTTCTTTTATACCAGTGGAATGCCAGCAGATTACTGTATCACATAAAGCTCTCCATGAATATATTTGGGGTTTTATCCCTCCTAATGAAGTTAAAAACATACTTCCCATCTTTGTAGTTTCACTAGTTGGCCTTCTGAATTTAAGATTTCCATAATCAATGGCTTGAAACAAAGACACACACACAAACAATTAAAACATCCAAAAAGCAAACTTTAGAATCATAGAATCATAGAATAGTAGAGTTGGAAGAGACCACATGGGCCATCTAGTCCAACCCCCTGCTAAGAAGCAGGAAATCGCATTCAAAGCACCCCCGACAGATGGCCATCCAGCCTCTGCTTAAAAGCCTCCAAGGAAGGAGCCTCCACCACAGCCCCGGGGAGAGAGTTCCACTGTCGAACAGCTCTCACAGTGAGGAAGTTCTTCCTGATGTTCAGGTGGAATCTCCTTTCCTGTATTTTGAAGCCATTGTTCCGTGTCCTAGTCTGCAGGGCAGCAGAAAACAAGCTTGCTCCCTCTTCCCTATGACTTCCCTTCACGTATTTGTACATGGCTATCATGTCTCCTCTCAGCCTTCTCTTCTGCAGGCTAAACATGCCCAGCTCTTTAAGCCGCTCCTCATAGGGCTTGTTCTCCAGACCCTTAATCATTTTAGTCGCCCTCCTCTGGACGCTTTCCAGCTTGTCAACATCTCCCTCCAACTGTGGTGCCCAAAATTGGACACAGTATTCCAGGTGTGGTCTGACCAAGGCAGAATAGAGGGGGAGCATAACTTCCCTGGATCTAGACGCTATTCCCCTATTGATGCAGGCCAGAATCCCATTGGCTTTTTTAGCAGCCGCATCACATTGTTGGCTCATGTTTAACTTGTTGTCCACGAGGACTCCAAGGTCTTTTTCGCACACACTGCTGTCAAGCCAGGCGTCCCCCATTCTGTATCTTTGATTTCCATTTTTTCTGCCGAAGTGAAGTATCTTGCATTTGTCCCTGTTGAACTTCATTTTGTTAGTTTTGGCCCATCTCTCTAGTCTGTCAAGATCGTTTTGAATTCTGCTCCTGTCTTCTGGAGTGTTAGCTATCCCTCCCAGTTTTGTGTCGTCTGCAAACTTGATGATCGTGCCTTCTAACCCTTCGTCTAAGTCGTTAATAAAGATGTTGAACAGAACCGGGCCCAGGACGGAGCCCTGCAGCACTCCACTTGTCACTTCTTTCCATGATGAAGATGACGCATTGGTGAGCACCTTTTGGGTTCGTTCGCTTAGCCAATTACAGATCCACCTAACCGTAGTTTTGTCTAGCCCACATTTTACTAGTTTGTTTGCCAGAAGGTCGTGGGGGACTTTGTCGAAGGCCTTACTGAAATCCAGGTACACTACATCCACAGCATTCCCTGTATCGACCCAACTCGTAACTCTATCGAAAAAAGAGATCAGATTAGTCTGGCATGACTTGTTTTTGGTAAATCCGTGTTGACTATTAGCAATGACCGCATTTGTTTCTAAGTGTTCGCAGACCACTTCCTTAATGATCTTTTCCAGAATTTTGCCTGGTATTGATGTGAGGCTGACCGGACGGTAATTGTTTGGGTCGTTCTTTTTTCCCTTCTTGAAGATAGGGACCACATTCGCCCTCCTCCAATCTGCTGGGACTTCTCCCATTCTCCAAGAACTCTCGAAGATAATTGCCAGTGGTTCTGAAATAACTTCCGCTAGTTCCTTCAGTACTCTTGGGTGTAGCTGATCTGGCCCTGGGGACTTGAATTCGTTTAGAGAGCCCAAGTGTTCCTGGACAACTTGTTTCCCTATTTGGGGTTGGATTTCCCCCAATCCTTCGTCCATTCCGTGTTGCTGAGGTTGAAGATGGCTTTCTTTTTCTGAGAAGACCGAGGCAAAGAAGGCATTAAGTAGTTCTGCCTTTTCCCTGTCCCCTGTCGCCATCACCCCATCTTCTCCTTGCAATGGCCCTATCGCCTCCTTTTTCTTCCTTTTTCTACCAACGTAAGCAAAAAAGCCTTTTTTGTTGTTTTTTATGTCCCTGGCAAGCCTGAGCTCATTTTGCGCTTTAGCCTTGCGAACCTTTTCCCTACAGGTGTTGGCTATACGTTTGAATTCTTCTTTGGTGATTTCTCCCCTTTTCCACTTCTTGTGCATGTCACTTTTGAGCTTTAGCTCAGTTAGAAGTTCTTTGGACATCCATTCTGGCTTCTTTGCACTTGTCTTATTTTTCTTCTTTGTTGGCACTGTTTGCATTTGCGCCTTGAGTATTTCACTTTTGAAAAACTCCCATCCATCCTTAACTCCCTTGTTTTTTAATATCGGCGTCCATGGTATGCCGCTCAGTAATTCCTTCATTTTTTGGAAGTCAGCTCTCTTAAAGTCCAGAATGCGTGTTTGACTTGTCTTAGTTTCAGCATTCCTTTGTATTGCAAACTGCAGGAGCACATGGTCACTTGCCCCTAAGGATCCAACCACTTCAACTGTATTGATCAGGTCTTCCACATTTGTTAAGATTAGATCAAGAGTTGCTGATCCCCTTGTTGTCTCTTCTACCTTCTGGACCATAAAATTATCTGCAAGGCAAGTGAGGAATTTGTTGGACTTTGTACTCTTGGCTGAGTTTTTTTCCAGCAGATATCGGGATAATTGAAATTGCCCATGACTACTATATCTCTTCTTTGTGCCTGTTTGGTCAGCTGTTGACAGAAGGCTTCATCAAGTCCTTCATCCTGACTCGGAGGTCTGTAGTAGACACCCACGACAAGATCTTTTTGAGTCCCGGTTCCCTTGATTCTTATCCAGATGCTTTCAAGCTGGTTTCCCGGATTACAGTCTTGCATTTCTTCTGCAACGTAACTGTTTTTGACATATAAAGCTACTCCCGCTCCTCTCCCCTTTGTTCTATTTCTGTGAAAGAGGTTATAGCCCTCAATGGTTAAATTCCAGTGATGGGAGTCATCCCACCAGGTTTCAGTGATGCCTATGACATCGTATGTGTGGTGCTGTGCTAGGAGTTGGAGTTCGTCTTGCTTATTTCCCATGCTCTGAGCATTAGTGTAAAGACATGTAAGCCCCTGTGACCTCCCCTCGAACTGTTTATTTGGGATTATTGTGCTCTCTGTACTTGATCCTTGCTGTGTTTGTGCAGCCCTCCGTTTAGCCTTTTGGCGGTTCCCTGTGGTCGTGGGTAATATAGTGTTCGCCAGGCTGTTGTTCCCCTCCCCCAGTGGATCTAGTTTAAAGTGCGCCTGATGAGGTTTGTGAGTCTGTGAGCAAAAAGATGTTTTCCTACTTGTGTGAGATGCACCCCATCGCTTGCCAGTAGTCCATCCTCTTGGAAGAGTAGACCATGGTCAAGGAAGCCAAAATGCTCCTCTTGGCACCATTTTCTGAGCCAGTTATTGACCTGTACTATTTTTCCGGCCCTTGTAGAGCCGTGTCCTACAACGGGGAGGAGGGATGAAAAGATCACATGTACATTATACAGTTTTAGCTTTGTTCCCAGAGCTCAAAAATCATTTGTGATCTTTTGAAAAGTATGCCTAGCGGTGTCATTGGTACCTACATGAATCAACATAAGGTGGGGAGGGTGATGGGGCTTTAGGAGCCTGCTGAGCCTCTGAGTGATATGGTGTATTTTTGCCCCCGGGAGGCAGCATGTTTCTCGAGCCATCCCATCCGGTCTGGAAATGATGGCTTCCGTTCCTCTAAGGAGGGAGTCACCTACTACCAAGACCTGTTTCCTTTGAGGATTGACAGGGTCCCTTTTGTGCAAGACAGTGTGTATGTCCCCTGAAGAGTGTTCCTGTTGAAGTGAATCATGTAGGTGTAAAGTGTTGTCCTCCTCCTCAACATCCCCAGTGCATTCATCAATGACAATCCATTGAGATACATCTGAGAGCCCATTACTCTCCCAAGGATGTTCCTGTTGCTCCTGGTCTATGATTGGGGATGGAGCATTTGCATGATTACATAAGTGTGACTGTGGTGATGCACTGTCCCCGTCAGGGCTATCCCCTGCGCATTGATCTAGGGTGGTCCACTGAGTGGTATCTAAGAAACTGTGGTCCTCCACAAGCTGTGTTTCCTGATTGTATGTTAATGATGTAAGAATTTCAAATCTGTTGTGTAAATGCAGCTGAGCAGAGGAGTTCTGCGGAGGCTGCCTGGTCCTGCGTCTCCTTCTATGGGTGACCTCCTTCCAAGCCTGAGGGTTGTCTACCTTTGAGTTGATCTCCCCATAAGGTTCCTGATCATGGTCTTGGTGGTGTTGGTGTGATGCAGGCTGCTGATCTACAGCAGCGTGTTGTGCAGTGTCCAAGAAGAGCTCGAGTGCCTGAATGTCCTTAAGGGTCTTAATACGGTGCTCGAGCTGTTGGATCCTCTGCTCCATCAGAGTCATCTGTTTGCATTTGGAGCAGATGTAGTTGTCTAGTTTTTGTGTGAAAAAGCGGAACATGCCACAGCTGGTGCATGTGATGGGAATGTTTTGCTTTTGTTGCATCTTTTGGTGAGCGTGGTGGCCAAGTGGGATCTTTGTACAGTTAAGTAATATGCACGCACTTTATGTGCAAACTGCAACAAACCACCTCTTTGTGTATTTGTTTATGTTGCTTTGTTTCCTGTATGTACTGCAAAGGATAGTTAGTAAAGGTGCCTTTTTCGTGCGTGCCGTCAGGCGCGTGCGACACTGGCAAATAAAGCTTTCCCAGAAACTCAATTAACAGGGGACAATGCCTGCTGTCAATCAACTTAAGTACCTGGCTCTCTTTCAACACAACAGTCACACAACAGTTAGACTTTGACCACAGGAGCCAAGCCAACACTCAGTTTAAAATCTTAGCCAAATCTTAGCCAAATCCTACCTGAAGCCAGGGAGCAAAAATGTCCTCCTGTTGCCTCTGCTTCTGCGAGAACCAAGGTATGAGAGGGGGAGCTCCTACATCAATTTTGCCATTTTATACTAGAGGCACCATTTTACATAATGAGACTTGAGCATCCATAGATTTTGGTATCCATGGCGTGGGGGGGGGGGGGATCCTAAAGCCAAATCGCAAGATACCAAGGGTTTCAGTACTGTTGTCTTTTCATCAGCACCAAGTGTATTTTGCATTTTGAATTCAACATATAAAGAGCCCTTCATCTCTGCACAACTCTAGGAACCTTGGGTTTTCATCACACAAAGTGCTTTTAATTTTTATTATCACAAATAATCCAGGAAGATTGCTTCGTGTCAGAGGCTTCTCATCCAGGTTAGCTGTAGAACATTAAATTATAGCCTTTCCCCACATCACTCCAGCAGAACTGCAAGTTTGTCAAGCAGAGCATTTATACTGAGAATGTCAGGTCCTAAGGCAAAAAAGCATGGATGGGAAAGTTGTTTCATCAATTTCAGATATCCTGCATACTTTTTTTTCCATGTCAGGAGCAACCTGAGTTGCTTCTGGTGAGAGAATTGGCCGTCTGCAAGGACGTTGCCCAGATGTTTTGATGTTTTTATCATCCTTGTGGAAGGCTTCTCTCATGTCCCCACATGCAGCTGGAGCTGATAGAGGGAGCTCATCCACGCTCTCCCCGGGTGGGATTCGAACCTGGCAGCCTTCAGGTCAGCAACCCAACCTTCAAGTCACGAGGCTTTAACCATCTCCGCCACTGGGAGCTCCTATCCTGCAGACTAGTATCCTGCATACTAAAGTGACAACACAAAATACACTGAAAAGCAGTACCTGGGAAGAGAGTCATGGGCTATCTTGCACAATGTTTCAAAAGGACTATTTAAGGGGGTATCATTAGCCAAGAAACCATGGTTGGTTGCCTTCCACCAATTTCTGGCTCCAAATGTCCTCTTGATGTAGGAGCTCCCCCTCTCATACGTCAGATCTCCCCAGGCCATATTTAAAAATAGGAATTATTTTTTAAGGCTCTATCCTAGGCCCAAAACATACTGTAAGCCAAGGGATGAACAGCAGATACTATAAACATCTTGTGTTTCCACTTTAATCAGTCCTACTCACCTTGTTTGGGTCAAATTTTCCCTGCAAGATTGCCTGAAGTGCTACACAAGGAGCAGAACATACTGGAACCTGTACAGCCGAAAGACATAGCCAGGTCACTCTAAAAGCTGCTTCTCATTTTTCTCAGTGCATCAAATCCAATGAATGCATTGGAGTAAGAGTTCTAGATCATGAGCATGTACCCAAGCTGAGATCAATGCAATTGTTATATTAATACATACCACTGAGTTGATAGAGGTAATGATACACCTGATATTTACAGCAATTACTTCTCCAAATAACTAAGACCTATGGAATGTTTGCAATAAGCTCCCATGGGATCAGAAATGTGCCGATACTATAGAAGTCTTTCTTCCAGTGGTCATGAGCCCATAATCAAAAGTTATTCTCTATCTAAGTGACTTATTCCAACAGTCTGTATGAAGGAAACCACATTTCAAGTCTATAGCACCTTTGTACTTCTGAGGGAAATGTCAGACATTTGTAACCCATTAATCTGTTTAGGGATAGCTTTCATTTAACTCGGGTAACAGGGCACATCTGAGGAATGTGAGTAGCAACACTCTACAGCATCCTCTCCTCACCTTCCTTGCAGGAAAATTATGCACCAGGCAGTTACAAGCTTACTTGCTCCAAAGTAACATCTATTATATAGTGGGAGAAAGCATTGCTTTCAAAATCAGGTTATCAGATTGTCCCTTTTAACTTTGTATTTATATTTTATTTCTGAAATCGAAGTCCTAACCCAAGGCCCAACATCATCACTTGAATGAAGTGTCTACACTTGGTGCTAATTGGATGTTTTGAACAGCTCATCACTGGCCGTTCTTAAACTTAAAAAAAAAACAGAGCACTAACAGGCTAAAAAAATACTTTATTTGTTCATTTCTTGCACTTGAAGTACTCTTCGATGACATCTTTAGCCTGAGATTCTTTGCCATAGTCCTATAACAAAACAACATATTAATATCACAATGAGTTCTGACCAAGCACTTTGGGTAACTTACTTGATACATATTCAAATAAACTGAGCATACAAATATTAGGTAAGACACTAAAATAGAGCTGCTGTAAATACATTAAAGTTCCATAGTTTTTCAAAACAGTCTAGAAGTAGGCCAAAATATTTCTTACAACCCCAAACACAAGTGTAGCCATTTATTGGGACCTCGATGACTACTAAGTCTTCAAGGCTCGTACCCTGGCTTTACTGTTGCCAGCATTTAGATCTCCGCAGAACATTTAAAAGGTTAAGCAGACTTCATTCTACTGGCAGAAATTCGCCATACAACAATGTGCAAACTGAGTATTTATTTTAACATAATTTTAACATTTCCAATAATTAGACATGATCTGCCCGTTAATTAACATTTGAAAAGCATTGGAATGGAGAAAGTGCAGCTCATTTTTTACATATGACCCTCAGGTCTTTTTCTGTTGCTTTCAAACTCCTTGACCTTCCTGGATGAATCCATCACCATTTAAAAAACAACAGGTGACACAATCCCATATAAAAGCCAGAGCAGCATTTTCCCTATAAGCACTTCCCAACAGTCCTTAAAGTAAGCAGAAGCGGACTAAACAAACCGAAGTACTACAGCATAACCCCAGAAGATATGCAACTATTTGTAAAGGTCCAGGAAACAATATAGTGCATGCTGCTACTCTAAGATGGTCATCAGTTTTTAAGGAAACCTTTTTCAACTTACTTTCACAACCACACAACTGCAGCCCACAACTTTGCGGGGTTTTCCTTCTCTGTCGATCTTGCAGAGGCCTACCCACTCTCCCAGCTTCTTGTTGTCATCAACCTGTCAAAAACATTTTCATTACATCAGAAATGCACCTGATAAACGACAGTAAAGCACAAAATCAAAGCAAGCTGTACACTCAGATATAAAGGGTAACATTTATGGTTGTTTTCCTCAACAGATTTCAGTAGAGGGAGCCATGTTGTCATCACTGTACAGCACAGACAATACTAACAAAAACTACACCAATTTTAGCTAATTTCACATACACATATTCAATATTGTCACAAAAGGTTGCAACAAAACATATTTTTATTTTCATTAATTACTACCAAAAAATAATCATTACCTTTATCAGGTTGATCTGATGTTCAGCACAAAGGGCTTCAACCAGTTTGACATACATAGGCTCGTTGCAATTGGATGCAAGAACACAAAGATGGGCTTGGCGTCTGAAATAGTAAATTGTCCAATGAAGCCATATCTCTTATACAGTTTAGAATCCACAAGAAATAGAAATATGCACGCTTGGTTTAAAAGCATCACCCTCCTCCACCACTCTCTCGCTGTGTTCCCTTCCATCACATTGACATTTAAGACAGGTTTTTAACCATGTCTGAATTACTATTCAGAATAATGTACTATTAGAACAACCATTTTAACTCTTTCAAGTTACATACTTTGTACCATATCTTTTACTTTGTGCCTCTAGCATTATGATAAATTGAATTCTACAGGTTTGTCAGACTATTATTCTCACTCATAATTAGAGTGAAGGGGTATCCGACATTTTAATATAATCATCATTCAAACTCTGTAGTTTTCATGTCTGAATTGACCTCTTGGCTGCATATTTATACAATTAGCCAGTCCTTTAGAAATTCTGTAATCTGTTCAGAATTCCACAACCCTGAATAACTTAGTATGGTAAAAAATAAACCACACAATTTTATTCCGGTGTATCCACCCACAAATATGAGAAACCTTTTTGTTTGTGAAGGAACTGGGACCGATAAGGCACTTTCCACTGTCAGGTGTTATTGAATTACACTTTCATCCTACAATTCACACAATCATTTGCTACACTGCCATGTAAATTTCAATTGTCTTTAGAGGGAGCACAGGAGAAATACAAGAGGAAATCATTGTTATCCATCTTTCTCCAATCACAGCAAAAATTTTGCTGAGCAATTTTATTTCACAGTTTGATCTTATTGGTACCAAATGATTTGCTTTAACCCTATGGTAGGAAAAGTTAAAATTGCATATATCTTTGTGGGCCCCAGGAGTCAAAGTCTTTCCCCCCATATCTCTCTTTAACTCCAGAATGTTCCCAAATTAACTCCAAGAGTGTGGAGTGCATCTCACCCATGTTTGTACATGTTTGAGCCCACTGGGGTAAAAAACACCCCACCCCTGTGCAAAGCACTTTTTGCCAGAAATTCTTCAAAATATCCACTAGGGGACATTTCAAACCAAGTGTGTGGTGCCTCTGAGTTGATTTACAGGGTGAAAATGTCACCATAGATATTTGGGGCATTTGCCAAGTCTTTTTGTGGGCAAAGGCCCACTATGATCTTCTGGAAGCTAATGCTCTCACGGTTTCTAATTTCCAGTTGCTTTAACAGTGCTCTATGAGAACATTACTATATATCAGTGGTTCCCAAACAAAGCCTTGTGGGCAAGTTGCGGACCTTGACCCTAAACTTTAGACTTAGGGGCACCCTAAGTTTAAATGACTTGAAGGCACACAACAACCTTAATTACCTTGATGCAGTGTCACTTTGGACTAAAATACTGGTAAGTTTATGTTGATTAAACTTGTTATTCATTTTAAATATTGTATTGCTTTTTCATGTTATTTATTTGCACTACAAGTAAGGTATGTGCAGTGTGCATAGGAATGTTTGCTTTTTTTCAAAAAATGATTCCTCCAACATTCTGAGGGACCATAAACTAGCCCTCTGCTTAAAAAGTTTGAGGATTCCTGCTATAGATGCTTGAGATTTTCATTAATTTGCAAATGTTTATTTTCACCCAGAAAATCAAATATCAAGATCAGACGTTTCTATATAAATATTATATCTCTAATCCATAAATAGATCTATCTAAACAATAGGTCTTAAAACTTGTGAAAAATAGCTCCTATTTTGACACTTGGATTCAGACTTCCCAAACTGAGAAACTAATTATCTCTCAGTACAAATTTACTCTGTGTTAACATGGAGTGAGTGCAAAAGCCAAATGTACTTCACATATAAGAAAGGATAGGATATAAATTTGTAATACTTTCCCAGTACATAATACTTTTTAGAACTGTTAAGTCTGTCTCCTTAATTATTTCACCAAAGTGGCACCAATAAACTCGCAAGAAAACAAAATCAAATAGCTTTCATTTGGAGACTACAGTAAAGCTAAGCATTTACTTGTCTAAGGCTTTGGCAGCTTCACGAATTCCACGGCCCAATCCATCGTGGATGAGTGCGGTCTTCAGCACTTCTTGAAGGGCGGTGTTGACATCCATTATACCTCCAGCAGCAATGCTAGATAATAAAATCACATATAACTGAATTCCCAAAAGTGTCCATTAAGTTCAACATTCTATTTGTAGTGGCAAATCAGTACTTCACACCTCAAAACCAAGGCACCTATCAGTGTAGCATTCAATATGGCAGATACTGAAACATGGTTTTATCAATTACTAGCTGTGCCTGGCCACACGTTGCTGTGGCGTTGTCTGGGGGTGTTGGTGAGAAATTGTTGAGGTAGTGGTGGTATTGAATGTCTGTTGTATGGTTGTCTTTATGTTTAGTATGCACACTGAAGTGGATTATATGGAAGTGTGGGGTCAAAATAATGCAGTTCAAAGCAGATAATATAAGATTATAAATGGGTTATATAGCTGTGTGGAAGGGCCTTGAGTCTACACTGTCATATAATCCAGTTAAAATCTGATAATCTGTGGAAGAGGCCCAAGTGAGGCCTAACTGTGCCTGTCCCTTGGACTGAGTAGGTTGCTAGGAGACCAAGTGGGTGGAGCTTAGCCTTCTAACTGGCAGCAATTGGATAAAAACAATTATTCCTCTCCCTCTAATTAGGACATTATTTTTCTTTTCTTTTTGTTGTATGAACATAGAGGCATGGATGAGGGGTTGTGCTGCCAAGTTTAGTGTTTCTGGGATGTGTAGTTTTGTTGTTTTGTCCTAGGCAGAAATTTCATTACCCTTTTATATATATAGATTTGGAGCACCGTTACCTTTTATCGCGTTAAGTAGAATCTCCTATCTGTCCTTGAACATTCATTGGGTGATTCAAGAGTACTATATGTGTGTGTAGAGGGAAGGGAAAATCTACTCAGTGCCATGTATATTCAAAACTATTCAAAATATTGTAAAAGTACATTATATTCAGTCATGCTGGCCACATGACCTTAGAGGTGTCTACGGATAATGCCAGCTCTTCGGCTTAGAAATGGAGATGAGCACTAACCCCTAGAGCCAGACATGGCTAGACGTAATGTCAAGAGAAAACCTTTACCTTTGTATTTTATTATCTTGCTTACATCATCTCCTTCTAACACAAAAGGGTAAAAAAAAATTACACAGCAAAGGTATGCCAATACCTTGCACACCCTTCTGATTCTACACAAAAACTTCTGAGGTAAGACTATTGGACTACAGAAAACTACAGTCAAATTACAGGCATACCTAGGTTAACAAAGCCTTTTGACAAAAGCAGCTTTTTGGTGCAGTATTACCCAACCCTCCCCCCCCCCCAATCTAGTTTTTATTTTATTTTTTAGCAGTACACTCATGGGGGAATAGTGAAAGCAGGATGGAGAAGCACATATTAAAGCTGATCCTGTGTATATATGCCTTCAAGTTGCCTGACAGATTATGGTGACTCCATGAAATTCACAAGGTTCCACTGGTCAAGGAATACTCAAGAGATGATTTTACCAATTCCTTCATCTGAAATAAAGCATACAGCAGCTGGCATTTGTTTGCGATTTCCTATCCCAAGTACTACTAACCAAGGCTGACCCTACTCAATATTCAAAATCAGAAGGTTATCTTGGGTTTTTTTGTTTGTTTTTTTTTTGGTGTCAGGAGAATTTCTTCTGGTGTGAGAGAATTGGCAGTCTGCAAGAACGTTGCCCAGGGGACGCCCAGGTGTTTTTTGATGTTTTACTCTCCTGTGAGGCTTCCCTCGTGTCCCCGCATGGGGAGCTAAAGCTGACAGACGGGAACTCGCGCCGCTCTCTGGATTCAAACCACCAACCTTTTGGCTTAACAGTCTTGCTGACACAAGGGTTTAAACCATTGGGCCACTGGGGGCTCCAGGTTATCTGGTAACTTTATGCCATCTAGGCCTACTAAACATCTATGGATTTGCATACAGCAAGCAGGCAGAGTAAATAGCATCCCTGCAGAATCCCTTACTGAGCATGTGCAAACTGAGCCAGGGCAGTTCAAGTGGCAAAATAAAGAGAAAAAGTGAAAGATGATAAATTTGCCCCACAACACAGTAAAGAAACATAGCTCTTTACATCTGGTCATCAAAACAGATATTTTGATCAAAAAAAGTGGAGGCTTGAAAGACAAGATTATCTTTGGATTTAAAAACAACACATTAAACATTTAGATGCTTTTGGAAGGTTCAAAATCATTTTGCTTATACAAAGATTACATGATCTACTTGTTCCATTCTATGTGGTTTTGTTGTTAATTTTGGATTAAAAGTTTACTGAAATGTGCTTTTTTGAGATGCCTATTCCAATTTTTAAAATGTTATTTCTACCTCTAGAATCCAAATTTAGGTCAAGGTAGCAATGACCAGGAACGTATCTACTTTATTAACTGAAGCATATCTATGCCAACTTGTAAGATATTATAACATCTGCAATTTTATATTCTTTTTCCATAGTTCTTAAAACTGATTATGCGACACAACTCCCACTGCACATTCATTTGCCAGTGAACATACCACCATGATTCAAAGATCTTGTCTTTTATACTCAAGTTGAGTTATAGTGCAATTGAACATAGCCCGTTAAAATCTCATTGAATAACATGGTATTATCTTTAAATCTGCCATTCCAATGTTCACCTCATTCCAGATCATATAGTGATTAAATCAGGTACAATTCCCAAAACATATTTCGCTCAACTGCAAATACTGTATAGTCCTGCTCTTCTTTTTACTACTTACTGATTTGCAAAAGGAAAAATGAAGTTTTTGTAGATGTTTCTAGCAAGCATAACTAACAATCTAATTAGCTCATTTGTAATTACTGATCATTAATCACATTACTGAAAAAAATAGTAAGCATACAAGAAAGCCAATTAAAAAACATTAAGTTGTATATAGTTGGCTCTCTGTATCTATGGCTTAAAAATATTCACACACACACACCCCCCAAAAAATCTCAAAAGCAAACCCTGATTTTTGACGTTTTATATAAGAGATACAATTTTACTATGCCATTGTATCTGATAAGACTTCACTGTCCACGGATTTTAGTATCCACTGGGAGTCCTGGAAGCAAACCCCAACAGAACCAAGGGCCCACTGTATAACAAAGCATGGCTTATATATGCTGTAAATACAGCACAACTTTCCCATGACAAAATCTTGGAGAAAGACAATAGTACATAGAGGGGGAAATCTAATGTCAGAAGTGCTTTGGTCAAGTGTAAGTCTCTGACCCTTGACACTAAAGCTCAAGGAAAACTTCGTCATCACACCATGCGCAACATAATGGAGATAGAGACAGGTGTGTGCATGTGCTTTCAATGTTGCCTGTCAACTTATGGAGACCCCATTACTTTCACAGGTTTTTTCTCAGGTGAATACCCAGAGGTAGGCTTGCCTGTTCCTTCCTCTGAAATACAGCCCACAACACCTGGTATTCATTATTGTTCTCCTATCCAAGTACTAATTCAGGTTAATCCTGTTTAGCTCCCCAAAACAGAGGGGATTTTGGTGCCTTCAAAATAGTCAATCCACTTTATAGCAAGGTATGGAGCGCTGGTGGCACAATGGGTTAAACCCTTGTGCCGGAAGGACTGTTGACCGAGAGGTCAGCTGTTCAAATCCAGTGAGAGTGGTGAGTTCCAGTCTGTCAACTCCAGCTTCTCATGCGTGAACATTAGAGAAGCCTCCCACAAGATGGTAAAACATCCGGGTGTCCCCTGGGCCACATCCCTGCAGATGGCCAATTCTCTCACACCAGAAGTGGCTTGCAGCAAGGTATGAGTTTTACGTTGGTGTTATGTCCTTTTCTGAGGAGAAAGAAAGCTCTCATTTGGGACCAAGAATGTTTCCTGGGATCTTTGTCTACATAACACAATCCAGCGCACACCCTATCTTCACATATAACTAGATTTAGAATACCACTCAGTTCAATCCCTGCTACGCAGGAAAATACAACACAATCAAAGCACTCCTGACAGATGGCCATCCAGCCCTTTTAAATGTATCCAGAGAAGGCGATTTCACCATGCTCCAAGGCAGTGCAGTGAATTTCCCTCTATTTTAATGTCTTGTTAAAGGCTTTATATTGTCAGTCTTTTAAAAGCCTAATTTAAGGAAAATATGTTATGAAAGTAGTTTTAAAGTTAGGATGCATAGGAAGTGTACAGGGCCGTAGCCAGAAAAAAATTTCGGGAGGGGTTTTGAAAATTTCGGGGGGGGGGGGTTGAACCCCTGGTACACACACACACCCGCTACAAACCTGTCAATATCTGCTTGAGATAGTGCCTGGAGGGACTCTTAATGTTTTGCATCTCATAGACATAGCATGGGGATTTGGTTAACCAGTTAAAATTCATGAGTAAACCAGGTTTTATAACCTGAAAAATTTCGGGAGGGGGGGCTGAACCCCTAACCCCCACCCCACCCCCCGCTACAGATCTGGCAGTGTAGAATTCGTGCAGTTCAAGCCCCCTTTAACTGCCATGTCTCAACGTTATGGAATCGCGGGAGACATAGCTTTAAAAGCTTTGTAACCTTCCCGGCCAAGGAGTGCTCCCAGGATCCCGCAGCACTGAGCCACTGTGCAAGTGGTGCCAGGCTGCTCTAATGTTATAGTGTAGTACAACTTTATTTAATCACGTTTTCTATCCACTCCCAGACCTCTGCTATACAAAGAGAGCTCTGGGCCTCCACAAACCCAGCCAGCCACGTGTTGCGAGTCCAAGGAAGAAGTGGGAGGCAGCGAAGGCCTAGCCCTGGAAGAAGCCAAGACGTACCCTTCCTCGGCCATGGTTGGTGGTAACGATCCCGCCCGGGGTTCCTGAAACGAGACAAAAGGCTATTCAAGGTGGGAAGAAGGAAGCCGCCCCATTTTCCCTTCCCTTGGGAAGTCTTTCTCAACTTTCTCGCGAGCCGAGGCCTAGCCACGCGCGAGCGCTCACCTCACAGCATCCGCTCGAGTCGTCAGTGAAAAGGAAGGGGCGGAGCCACCGACCCACTTTATATAGCGCCGCGAGGACCCCGCGCTTGCCTCGCGCGCATGCCGTCAGGCCTCTAACCACATCGCCTGATAAAAAAAGACAGCTATTGCAGTTTTTAGGAAATTCGATTCCCGGAGAGAGAGGGAAGGGGGGAGGGATTGAATGCTCTTGTAGGCACGGCGCTTATTCAAGTTCCTTGAGATCCTAGCGGCATGAGGCACGTTGTAGATAGGTGTCTATGGCATTGCCGGCTAGTGGGAGGAGGAAGGGAAGTTGGGTTGCTGTGAGTTTTCCGGGCTGTATGGCCATGTTCCAGAAGCAGTCTCCTGCATCTTTGGCAGGCATCCTCAGAGGTTGTGAGGTCTGTTGGAAACTCGTCAAGTGGAGTTTATATATCTGTGGAATGTCCAGGGTGGGAGGAAGAACTCTTGTCTGTTTGAGGCCAGTGTGAATGTTGTAATTAATCACCTTGATTAGCGTTGAAAAGCCTTGCAGCTTCAATGTCTGGCTGCTTCTTGCTTGGGGGGCTCCATTGTTAGGAGGTGTTAGCTGGCCCTGATTGTCTCATACCTGGAATTCCCCTGTTTTCTGAGGCCCCATCCACACTGAATAAAATCCCACATTATCTGCTTTGAACTAGAATATAAGGCAGTGTGGACTCAGATAACTCATCTCAAAGCAGATAATGTGGGATTTTCTGCCTTGATATTCTGGAATATAGGACTGTGTGGTAGGGCCCCAACAGACAAGAGCTTTTTCTCCCACCCTGAACATTTCACACATATAAAAACCCCACTTTCCTAGTTTCCAACAGAATTCACAACCTCTGAGTATGCCTGCCATAGATGCGGGCGAAACCTCAGGAGAGAATACCTCTGGAACATGGGCATACAGCCCAGAAAACTCACAGCAACCCAATAAGTAAACATTTATTACAGTCAATGACCAGCTCGTAACAGGGGTACCCAGTTCTGTACATCCATGTCAGACTTCGTTAATAATAATAAAATTATAATAAAAAATTTAAAAAACCATTATAAAATTGAATTATTTACCAATTTAAAATCTAGGCCAAAGACCACATAAAAGTAACTATTGAAGCCCAACTAATCCCACAGGATCCTCTGGGGCAGTCTCAAGGGAGCGAGTGGAGATGACACTGGGGGGAGGGGGGAGTAACCATAACTGTAAATAATTCAACTCCCACAATCCCTAACAGCTGGAGGGCCGACGTTGCCCATGCCTGCACTGGAAACAAACCCACTTAGCATGATAGTAAGAGTAACCTTATAGATACATAGATCAGAAATACTTCATTTTCAAAAGGGTTAATTCATTGTAGTTCAATGGAACAGCTCTGTGGCCTGCAATGTAATGTTTAGTCACTAGGTGACAAACTTCCCTTAAAAAAAGACCTCCCTGAAATAGTAATCCTCAGTGGCCTTAGGTTTTGCTACCTGAAACTTCAAGCAGCTGAGAAACTGGGGCCCCATCTGCACTGTCCATTTAACACAGTTTGAAACTAACTTAAACTGCAGTGGTTAGGCAACAAACTCCCACAAAGGTGTGTGAAAGCAAGCCCTTAATGTGCATCAGTGCTCTTCGGTTTGTGTGATCTTTTGTGCAGCGAAACCACTTCCTTCAATACCTGTTTGAAAATGCATTAAAATGTCAGAGTAGGCGAGTCGAGTCGTAGTGGCAGGAGATTACTGTCAAGATAGAGAGTGTGGGCCCTTCTACACAACCATATAACCCAGAATATCAAGGGCAGATAATCCACAATATCTGCTTTGAATTGGGTTATTTGAGGGCCCTTCCAGACATTCCCTATATTCCAGGATCTGATCCCAAGTTTTCTGTTTATCACAGATTATCTGGCAGTGGAGACTCATATAATCTAATTATAGTATTGGAACAAAGTGCAATATAACCTGATGCCAGAAGAATGTGAATGTATATTATTGTTATTTTAATTTCTTATTTTATGATGTTTTATACTTATTACTGATGTATTTGGATTCCTGTTTACGTGATTTTAATATGTTGTAAGCTGCTTTTGAAAAGCGGGATATATTATTATTATTATTATTATTATTATTATCTATATAAAAGAGTGATGGAATCAGGGCACCGGACAAAAAAACAGGTCCCCCAACCTCGAAATTTGACAACACAACCCATCATCCATGGCTCTAGGTTGATACAACAAAAATAAAAGAAAAATATTGTCCTAATTAGAGGGAGAGGAATAATAGTTTTTATCCAATTGCTGCCAGTTAGAGGGATAAGCTCCACCCACTTGGTCTCCTAGCAACCTACTCAGCCCAGGGGACAGGCACAGTTAGGCCTCACTTAGGCCTTTTCCACAGATTATCTGATTTTAACTAGATTATATGGCAGTGTAAGACTCAAGGCCCTTCCACACAGCTATATTACCCATTTATAATCTTATATTATCTGCTTTGAACTGGATTATCTTGAGTCCACACTGCCAGATAATTCACTTGAGTGTGCATTTTATACAGCTGTGTAGAAGGGGCCTCATATAATCCAGTTCTAAACAGATAATATAAGATTATAAATATACAGTAGAGTCTCACTTATCCAACATAAACAGGCCGGCAGAACGTTGGATAAGTAAATATGTTGGATAATAAGGGATTCAGAAAAAGCCTATTAAACATCAAATTACATAATGATTATACAAATTAAGCACAAAACATCATGTTATACAACAAATTTGACAGAAAAAGTAGTTCAATACTCAGTAATGCTATGTTGTAATTACTGTATTTACAAATTTAGCACCAAAATATCACAATGAATTTAAAACATTGACTACAAAAACATTTACTACTAAAAGGCAGACTGTCTTGGATAATCCAGAACACTGGATAAGCGAATGTTGGGTAAGTGAGATTCTACTGTAATATGAAATAATTACTGTGGTAATCCAGTCCAACCCAATTCTGCCATGGAGGACACAATCCAAGCACGCCCAACAGATGGCCAGCCAGCCTCTCAATAATAATAACAACAACAACAACAACAACATCATACAATCCTAAGGTTTGGAGTGACCCCTAAGGATCATCCAGATCAACTTCCTTCTACCATGTAGGACGACACAATCCAAGCACTCCTGACAGATGGCCATCCAGCCTCTACATGATGATGATGATGATGATGATAGAAGCATAGAATCCAAGAGTTTGGAGAGACCTCTAAGGGCCATCCAGCCCAACCCTTTCTGCTATGCAGCCGGACACAATCCAAGCATTCACAACACATGGACAACATATAAATACTATACAATACTACACAAGGACATAGACTCCCTCTACCCTCACCACTTTCACAGTACACAAACAACCAAATGCATACTAAACATAAAGACAACCATACAACAGACATTCAATACCACCACTACCTCAACGAGTTCTCACCAACACCACCAGACAACGCCACAGCAACGCGTGGCCGGGCACAGCTAGTTATTATTAAAGCAGAAAACCTGGGATCAGATCCTGGGATATAGGGCCTGTCTGGAAGGCCCCTGAGTCCACGCAACCATATAATCCAGTTCAATTTGGATTTTGTACAGCTGTGTGGAAAGGGCCAGAGAATTGTCAGGAAGAGGGAAAAATAAGGAGTTGAACTAAAAGGGTAATAACAATTGCAGGGGAAAGAATATTGAGGACTAAGGTGCACGATTTTTGCAAAGTTGGGTACTTCTTCTAATATGTCTATGTATTTTATTATGAACCAGCATTATAAATAAAAGAGCCATAGCTCTTTCCAAAAGTGACATTTTAATCCAGAAGGTAGTTGGAATATTAGTGCAAAACAGAATGTCATACTCAGTCTACAATTAATGTGTATATGTGTGGAGTGGAGGTTACTTTTTCTAAGTATTGAAACAATGCAGTTTTCCACTCTGGCAAGCAAAAAGAACCAGGTGTATTTCAAGATATGGGTAATAACTATATTTATTGTGTTAGATGACTATTTATTTATTGTGTTAGATGAGTAAAGTTTTTACATAAATTGGGTTGTTGTATGTCTTTTGGGCTGTGTGGCCATGTTCCAGAAGTATTCTCTCCTGACGTTTCACCCACATCTATGGCAGGCATCCTCAGAGGTTGTGAGGTATGGATAAACTAAGTAAGGAAAAAAAAGAATATATATCTGTGTAGAGTCCAGGGTGTGGCAAGAGTCCTTTGTCACTGGGAAGCCAGCATTAATGTTTCAGTTAATCACCCTAATTAGCATTGGAAAGGTTTTTGTCTCTTGCCTGGGCATCCTTTGTTAGTCATTAGCTGTGCTCTGCCCTCAGAGTGTTGGTTCCCATCCACTGATTTGATTTTAGAGTTTTTTTAATATTTACATAAATTAATAGAAAATAATTCTGAGTTGGTTTGTTTTATGCTGTCTAAAATCAGATATCTCTTACCAAAATTATTTTTATATTTAACATGTAAATGATATAAATGTTATAATAATACATCAAAATCCAAAAATATAATGACATTTGTATGGTAAAAAAGGTAAAGGTTTTCTCCTGACATTACTGGTAAGTCTAGTCATGTTCGACTCTGGGGATTGGTGCTCATCTCTATTTCTAAGCCGGAGAGCCGGCACTGTCCGTAGATACCTCCAAGGTCATGCAGCCGGCATGACTGCATAGAGTGCTGTTATTTGTATAGTACTTTGTATTAAGAACAGATTATATTATCACTACCTTGCAGAACAGAGGTGGGTAGCTTGCAAATTTTAATGCACAGGGATGATTGTGAGCTCAGAATCAAATGTGGATTGATGCATTGTATAGGATTAAATAAGACACTTCCCAAATGAAGCAATTGATTTATATATAGTAATTTGATAATTTCACATCTCTTCTCCTTGCTATTTCTGCTGGCTAGGTCCAATAGAACTGCAGTCTGCCATTATCTGGTACATCAACAGGTCACCTGCTCCTATTTTAAATAATCAAAATTTAGCTGCCAGTCTTCAACAAATATATTTCCAAAAGACAGACAATAAGAAAACAGGTAATTTTTATATATTCTGGGATTACTTTTAGGGTGCAGTTATTTTCTTTTATGTGTCTTATTTTTATTTTGCAAAACAATTCCTTCCATCATATTTAAAATATCCAGTAAATGAATTACCAGTACACCCTTAGTATCCACTGGACTTTGGTTTCCAGGGCATGGATGACCACTCACGCATATCAAAAGATGTGAATGCTAAAGTCCCATTAAATATAATCATGTAGTAAAATGGTGTCCTTCATGTAAAAGGGCAAAATCAAGGTTTGCTTTTTTTGTTTTGTTTTTAAAAATATTTTCAAGCCATGGAATATGGAGGGCCAATTGTACTCCCATTTAACCTTTACTATTAATTACTATATTACTATTACTATATTATAAATAAAGCTGGGTAGCTAAATATATATACTAGATATATTTTATATACAGTACTAGAGTCCGCATTGGGGTTGAGAAGGGCAACCACAAATAAATAAATAATATTAATATAGGGGAAGTAATTTGTCTTGTGTATACACGGGGAAGGGGCATCCTTCTACCAATGTCCCTGTAACTATAAACAGCTATTTCAATTGTGTTAAAGGACATCACCCTGTTAAATAGGATGGCCACATGAAACAGAGGGTAGGGCTCCTATACCTTTTACTATATAGAACCAAAATTTTCCTGCCTCCCATTTCATGTGACCACACCAGCATTAAGACTCCCCGTGTGATGTGCTCTTCTAGACTAACTGGTTGCCTGGTGCACGAGCATTTTCAGGATCATGGCTTCAGTGTAGCAGGCATTCTTATCCTAAACACACTCATTTAGAACACAGTCTTATTAACCCTAATGAGATTTGCTTCTAAGGAGGACAGTCATAGAATCAGCTTGTAAGTATATATGTTAGGAAACAAACTCAGTAGACCTTGACTCTGGGTAAGCAAGGTTAAATTAAGATTAATAACAATGAATAAGGAAATATGAAGGCAAATTAAGAAAACTTTCTTTGGTATCTAGTGCTATTGCTTGAAGGATGGAGCTGCAGCCCATTAGGGTTTTCAGGATTTCTCACTGGTTTTACCATTGATCATGATGTCTTCCTCTCCTGAATAAATGGCTTGAGTTTAAGGGCCTTTCCACACAGCCATATAACCCTGAATATCAAGGCAGAATAATCCACAATATATTCTTTGAACTAGGTTATCTGAGGCTCCTTCCACACAGCTGAATGAAACCCCACATTATCTACTTTGAACTGGAATATAAAGAAGTGTGGACTCAGATAACCCAGTTCAAAGCAGATATTGTGGGATTTTATCCAGAAGTGTGGAAGGGGCATAACATGGTGGTTCCAGTTCATCCTTGATACTATTTTCTTTAATAACCCATAGTAAATTCATTTGAAAGGGTCATATCATCAGAATGCAACCTGGTTCTATTGCTTTTCTCCTCTCCAAAGAATACAAAAGAATAGAATTATTCAGCAAATGTTTTCCAAAATTTGGTCCTTTAAATGTTTTGAACTGAAGATCCAGCCAGGAATTCTGGAGAACAAAAGTTTGGTAACCACTAGTTTAGATGGAAGTGGGGGAATCTGGTCAAAGACTCTTATCTCCGGTTTGGTATCACAAAGTTTAGTCCACATTGTGGAATGCTCCTCTGCATCTGCCATAGACTTTTCAAAATTTTCTGTTATCTGCACTGGTTACTGGCATGCTTCTAGGACCAATTCCATGTGACAGTGTTACCACTTAAAGGTCTAAGTGGCTTGATAATTACATTCATTTAGATGGACTATCCCTTATCGAAAATGCTTGGGACCAGAAATGTTCCATATTTTGGGGGGGGGTTTTTGGGGGGAGGGGTGGATTTTTTAATATTTCATACTCATAATGAAATATCTTGGAGATGGAACCAAGTGTAAACATGAAATTCATTTATGTTTCATATACACCTTATACACATCGTCTGAAAGTAATGTTATACACAGTATTTTATTTTATGCATGAAACAAAGTTTGTGTACATTGAATCATTAGAAAGCAAAAGTTTCACTTTCTCTGCCACTCATATGAATAATTTTGGAGTATTTTGGAATTTGGGATGAGCGATGTTCAATCTGTACCAAGATGAATATTGCTTGAATATTAAAACCTATCTGTAGCTCTCACATTTTTGTTAAAATTAATTAAATTGGTGTGTGCAGAAGGTGCAAATTTTGGGATTTCTTTCTTAATTTCATGCAATTCTGCCTCTTCTCCACTGATGTTCAGGTGAGCCTTGAGGTATGTGTGAATGCTGCAATTTGCCACCTTGATTAGCATTTTAATGCCCTGCAGTTCAAGGCCTGGCAGGTAGCTGCCTGGGTTAATCCATTGTTGGGAGGTGTTCACTGGCCATGATTGATTCTTGTTTGGAATTCCCTTGCTTTTTGAGTTTTGCTCTTTATTTACTGTTCTCATTTTAGAGTTTTTAATACTGGGAGCCAGATTTTGTTCCATTTTCATGGTTTCTTCCTTCCTGTTGAAATTGTGCACATGATTGTGGATTTCAATGGCTTCTCTGTGCAGTCTGACATGGTGGTTGTTAGAGTGGTTCAACATTTCTGTGCTCTCAAAGAATATACTGTGTCCTGGCTGGTTCATCAAGTGCTTTGCTATGGCTGACTTCTCTGATTGAATTAGTCTGTAGTGCCTTAAAAGTCATATTCCTTGATTTGTGTTTGGGCGCCAGGTTTGATGGTCCCGATGTCGACTTGTCCACAGCTGCATGGTATTCAGTAGACTCCTGCACAGGTGAGAGGATCCCGCTTGTCCTTCGCTGAAGGTAGCATTTGTTGGATTTTCTTAGTGGGTCTGTACAGGGCCATAGCCAGAAAAAAAATTCGGGGGGGGGGGGGGGGGTTGAAACTTTTTTTCTAGTGAATCATGAAGAGTAGTTCCATAACGCCAACCAATTTAGAAATCAAGCTCCATTGATAAACTTCAGTGGACACCCAAGACAGATAAACTTCAGTGGACACTCCTGGGGAATTGGTTAATCAGTTAAAGTTAATGAGTAACCCCCTGAAAAAATTCGGGGGGGGGGGGGTTGAACTCCTAACCTCCTCCCCTTGGCTACAACCCTGGGTCTGTTGTAGATTGTGTTTCTTCCTTAGCTTCTCTGTGCGGTTAGTGGTTCCCTTGATGTATATAGTAAGAACACTTTTCCTCTGGGTGGATCTTTGTCTTTACTCTCCGGCTGTTAGGAATTGTGGGAGTTGAAGTCCAAAACCCCTGGAGGGAGGGCCGAAGTCTGTCCATGCCTTATGAGACGTACACACACACCTGGCGCCAGTTACCCATAGACAGAGAGTACTCGTGGTTCCTCCTCCTACCGGAGGCGACGCCTTGTAGCTTTAAACCTGAAAGGGGGGGGGGGGGGGTCCGCGAGGGAGTGAGGCAACTTCCGACCGGAGCTGCAGGCAAAAGGGCAAAGCCTCCGGCGCCGAGAGGGAGGCTGCTTTTGCCGGGAGTCGGAAACATGCCCAGGAGACTCGGCGGGAGGCGCGCTCCTTCGGGCTGAACGGCCGGGGATACCTCGGGTCGAGGGAGAGGAAGGAAGGAAGGAAGGAAGGAAGGAAGGAAGGAAGGAAGGAAGGAAGGAAGGAAGGAAGGAGGGGAAGCCGCCTCCGAAGCCCCTCCGCCCTGCCATGGGCAGCCACGAAGCGGCCACGATGGAGCCCCGCGAGTTCCCCCCAGGTGGGTTAAGTCGGAGAGGCGCTCCGTTTGGGTTTGGCTGCCTTTCGCCCCCTATTGTATCTCTCTCGGTCACTCTGTCTGTATGGGATGGGTATCCCTGGGTCGAAACGCTTGGGACCAGAAGAGTTTGGGGTTTCCAAAAGTTCGCGTATTACATAACCTTGGCGGTGGGGCCCAACACGGAGCTCGCTGATGCTTCGACCTTGGACACATCGCCTGGAGGTACAGTAGAGTCTCGCTTATCCAACGTTCTGGATTATCCAACACATTTTTGTAGTCAATGCTTTCAATACATCGTGATATTTTGGTGCTAAATTCATAAATACAGTAATTACTACATAGCATTACTGCGTATTGAACTACTTTTTCTGCCAAATTTGTTGTCTAACACGATGTTTTGGTACTTCATTTGTAAAATCATAACCTAATTTGATGTTTAATAGGCTTTTCCTTAATGCCTCCTTATTATCCAACATATTCACTTATCCAACATTCTGCCGGCCCGTTTATGTTGGATAAGTAAGACTCTACTGTAATAATTGCATACATAATATATATTTTTAGAAAAAATAATTGTGACCAAAAAGCAAAGGTGTCGCTTTTTTTTTTTCCGTGTCAGGAGCAACTTGAGAAACTGCAAGTCGCTTCTGGTGTGAGAGAATTGGCCGTCTGTGAGGACGTTGCCAGGGGATGCCTGGATGTTTTAATGTTTTTACCATTCCTTGTGGGAGGCTTCTCTCATGTCCCCGCATGGAGCTGGAGCTGAAAGATGGAGCTCATCCGCACTCTCCCCGGGTGGGATTCGAACCTGGCAGCCTTCAGGTCAGCAACCCAACCTTCAAGTCACAAGGCTTTACCCCACTACGCCACACAGGTTATTTTGGAGTAGTTCAGAATTCCCCATAAGGGATGCTCAGCCTGTATGTATGTCTAAATATTTACATATGTATGTCAAGTGATGAGCTCATTGGAGTTTACTCCCAGGTGCAGCAGGCTTAAACCTATCTATACAGTAGATCCGGCATGGGCAAACTTTGACCCTCCAGGTGTTCTGGACTTCAACTCCCACAATTCCTAACAGCCAGTCCAGAACACCTGGAGGTCCAAAGTTTGTAGAAGCTCTGGGCCCTTCCACACAGCCATATAACCCAGAATATCAAGGCAGAAAATCCCACATTATCTACTTTGAACTGGGTTGTCAGAGGCGATACTGCCTTATATTCCAGTTCAAAGCAGACAATGTGGGATTGTATCCAGCTGTGTGGAAGGGGCCTCAGTTTCCTGCAACTCAACGCTCCAGCCAAAACATTATTAGAACTGCATGCTACACAAAGCTGTTTTTATAATACAGTAAAACTGTAATACATGAAGTTTGTCTTAATTTACTTTTAAGTATTTTATTTCAATTTGAATATCAAGTGAGTTTATGGTGTGGGGTACTATGGGGTGTAGTATTAGGCCTACTTTGAATAGTAGCTCTCAAACAACCAGAAACTACGTTTATCTAGCATTTACAGATCCTCGTGGGTACTGGTTCACCAAGAGTCTTTATACATTGAATAGTCCTATCTTAATTCTCTGTATGTTGTTATCTTATGTTTTTATGTTTATTCTTATTGATGAGGTCTAATTTTGTTTTTTGTATATTGTATATGTTCTGTTGGCACTGTTGTAACCTTGTAAGAGCCCCGAGTCCCTTTTAGGAGATGTGGCGGGATATAAAAAAAATTACAAATGGATTGCTATGAGTTTTGTGAGGCAACCTCTGAGGATGCCTGCATTGATGTGGGCAAAATATCAGGGGAGAATGCTTCTGGAACATGGCCATACAGCCTGGAAAACTCACAGCAACCCAGTGATTCCAGCCATGAAAACCTTTGACATCATAAAGTTATCATTATATATACACACACACATATAAGCACACACTATATAAGCAACACACACACATATATTGTGCTGTCACTGTAAGTCACACTTGACAAGGAGATGCACAACAAAGCATTTTCCCTGCCCTCTCAGGTTTACAATCTAAAGAGTCAGGAAATCTCTGGCATCCCTTTTATTCATAGGGTCAACTGTGTGTCAAAACCGACTCCATGCAAATTAATCACAATTCAGAATAACTTCCTTTCCCCACTCACTGTAACCTTTATCTGTGATCCTGTAAAGCTGGCAGGCTGAGTCAAGGAATTGCTCACTGGGCTTTACTCCCAAGTGCTGGTGGCTATATTTCAGAAGAAGTAACTGGCCAAACCACTTTTGAGTCTTCCTTGCCTAAGAGAACAGAAGACATTCATGGGGCCGCCATAAGTCCTGCACGCACATACAGAGAGAATTCAAGGACCTGCCCCTTTATGCCACGGATTATGCTTCACCTGAGTAACAAAGCTAAAGAAATTATTTGTGGAATGGGAGTGGTTGCAAACTGTCATTTCTTTGCTGTCTTAGAAAGCAAGTGAGTTTTGAATTGAGCCAGTGTGGCCTGGTCATAGTTTTCTTGTTGGACTATGACTTTTGTTGCCAGTCTTCAAATCCCCACATCACCATAGAAACCCACTGGTCCTGGGCCAGTCATTCACGCTCAGCCTCAGAGAAAGGCCATGTGAACAAACCTTGCCTAAAAAACCTTGTTATACTTTAGGGTTGTGATGAGTCAACTTGAAGGCACATGGAGACAAGCTATGCAGGCTCAACCGTGGTTAGAACTGTGGATGGAAGACTGCTAAGGAATGCCAGGTCTTGTAGTTGTGTTTCAAAGGAATTTGCATTCAGGAGGTGGAATGTGTGGATGAGCTTAGGGAATTCCCCCTGCTTTAGCAATGCTCAGTAGCAAAGAATGGTCTGAAAATGCCACACATGTGTCATGTATGTTATACATGAAATACAAATTCTAGTGGGAATATCTACAACTGCTGGGCAACTTTTGCCACCTGCTTAGTCACTGAAACATGATTTTCCCCTTCCTAGGTTGCTGTTTTATTTTATTAAGGATCTTGTTACCTTTAGGATCTCATTTACCCAGGTTGCCCTTCTGGATGTTTCCAAGATTAGCTGTTCCAGCACCCTTCTGTTGCAATGACCCACTCTCTGGTCTCCCGTTTTAGCCCTAAAATATTAGGATCCAGATGTGGTGGATCTAGTTGCCTGCTTGAAAATTAGGGCTTATGAATGGAAAAGCTACTAAAAATGATAAAATTGCATTCATTCTTCCTGTTTAGTTTTAAAACAGTCATTCTTAGCAGCAGTCCTCAGTCAGGAAGCTGTTCAATGCTTAGTGCTTTCAAAGAAATCTCCATATACAGTAGAGTCTCACTTATCCAACACTCGCTTATCCAACGTTCTGGATTATCCAACGCATTTTTGTAGTCAATGTTTTCAATACATCATGATATTTTGATGCTAAATTCATAAATAAAGTAATTACTACATAGCATTACTGCGTATTGAACTACTTTTTCTGTCAAATTTGTTGTATAACATGATGTTTTGGTGCTTAATTTGTAAAATCATAACCTTATTTGATGTTTAATAGGCTTTTCCTTAATCCCTCCTTATTATCCAACATATTCGCTTATCCAACATTCTGCCGGCCCATTTATGTTGGATAAGTGAGACTCTACTGTAGTTGAATTCCAAAAGCCAGCAGGATTCAAGAGTGCAGATCCATATCAGCATCTTCCTAATTGAATTGAGCTGCCAAACAATTTCTTAATCAAATCAGTATATGATTACATATGCATGCTTTACAATTTCTTATCTTTGTAGAGTCAATGTAAATAATCATATATGAACTGTAAATCCAAAGCTCAACATTTGCAATACTTATTCATTAATTGGCTTATTCATTAATTGGAATAGAGACTGTCATCAAGAAATCAGATTAGGATTTGGAAAGGTAATTATGAAGGAACTAGACAAGGTACCGAAGTGTCAAGATACATTGTTAAATACCAAAATTTGAATTATCTGTGACATATTTCCCATTACTACATATGGTTGTGAAAACTGAGGGGAAGATAATCAACTAATTTGGAATATGGTGCTATAAACTGCTAAAAGCAAAAATAGATGCTGCCTATAGCAAATCAAGTTTCAACCCTCTGCAGAAGCCAGGATTACTAAACCGAGGATGTCATATTTTGACCATAAAACAAGAGGATGTGTCTCGCTAGTAGAGACAATAATGCCTGGTTAGGTAGAAGGCTGTATGGAAAAAATAAACTCGGAAACCAGGCTGCTCGGAGTTTGCAAGACACAAGGAGGACTGCTGATGATAGGATGACTTGGATGTCTCCCATTCATAAGGTTGCCATAATTCAGGTTGATTTCATAGCAATGAATGACAACAAAAAGCCAAAGTGCTTAGTCCTAGTTTGTGGGTAGACCAGGGACATGGCTACAGCAGTTAACATTTTTTTATCTGTTTCTATATTTCTTTGCCACTTAGCAAATTTATATTAGTAATAATGTTAGTTGCTTTTGATACTGAAAGATGCTTAGCTTCTTATAAGAGTTTTTTTTTCACTTCCTAAGATAATGACAGACCACAAGTTGCCTTTGATGAATCCAGACGGCTAAGCAAAGAACAGATGTTTATCTTGATAGCAACAGCAATTGTCAACTTCTGTTCAATGATCTGCTATTCAATCCTGGGACCATTTTTTCCAAGAGAGGTAAATAAATATATAACAGTTAAAAAGAATCCTGTTACAGAATTACTTAATCCTACATCCCTCCCTAAGGACATCAGAATGGCTCCCTCTGTGTTGTCCTCAAGAAAACAAATAAAAACCTTTCTCTGGAAGGAAGCCTTTGGGAAAGACAATTGATGAACTGTGTTAAATGGCAATGCACTTCGATTATGGCAATGTGATGGAGCTGGTTTTAAATATTGTTGATTTTTAATACTGTTTTATCAAGTAATCTCATTTTAATTTTTGTATATGTGATGTTTTGTTTTTGAAGTTGATTTTGTCTTATGCTTGAACGGCATCAAATTGTTGCTGATTGTTACTTACTCTGGGTCCCTCCACGAGGGAGAGAGGGTGGGATATAAAACAAAGTAAATAAAATAAAACAATAAAATACCGTACATGACTGTAATATATTTCCCCCTTGCAACTGCATTTACTGTATTTTGGGTGTGAAGAAATCTGTTTCTCAACATATGTATCATAGGTTGTTGCTGGGAAATCACTTTTTTGTTGTGCCCTACAGCAGTGCTTCTTTTGCAACTATAAGTGCAGTGCATAGTGAAATGGTACAGCTGACGGACGGTACATAGCATTTACAACACTTGCAAAAAATAAGCTAGTGATAGAGCTTTGTCATGGAAAAGTACAAAAAAAGTGTCAGCGATAAACCAAACTATCTGTGATGTAACTCTGAAATTTAACCTACCTTTTAACAAGTTTGGACATTGAGATAGAGATAGGCTGTTTGGTAGTGTTGGATTCCAACTCTCATTAGCTTCCGCCAGCGTGGTCAGAAATATATTAAGTTTGTAATCCAAAGGACACCTGTGTTTCAAAGTATTTCAACATGTTCTTCTCTCCTTTTATTTTGGTAAAAAATCCCAATGGTTTTCATAATAGTACAGGGAATAAATGCACAAATATTGTACATAAGTCATCAAAGAAAACCAACCACAGAAAAATATTCCACTAGGGAAAAATACGTATTGTAAATAATGTGGAGAATATATATTGGTATGTGTTTAAGAATGTAAGGAGGAGATTGTGGAATAAAATTTCCTAGGAGGCTTGAATCTGATCTTTTATGTAAAACAAAAAATGAAGTACCTGGCATGCATTGTCTTTTTGTTTGATCAAAGAGCTGGGAGATCTAAATCAGTTTCAGAGTTTCATAGGCTAATATCTTTCCATTGTTTGATATTTTCACATTTGACATGTGAGAGTATCCAACCAAGTGCACCTCTGTGTGAACCGAGAGCAGGGTAGAGATGAGTTCTGTAATTCATGCATATAAAATATTATATAGGACAGTCATGAAATGTGTGGCTTTCCTTCCTTTCATGTGTATTTGTAAGGCTCCACAACATGTGCTCTTTAATGGAAGATTATACTGCTTCTGAGTGCTTCTCCACAGAGCAATTCTGGTGCCTGGTAGAAATGTGAGATGATTATGGAATTCTTATCATGCAACTTCCTTTTCTCTTTTTCTCACATCCCCAAGTTTATTCAGAATACCCAGTAGGGACTGCAAAACATGGTTTGTGACTGTTGTTGAGCAGCATATGCTGCAGTGTTTTTGTGATCTTGGACTTAACTGTTTGTTGTTTGATAAAAGGAGAACTAAATTAGAATTTCAAGGCAGACATATACACACACCAAAATTTTAAATTATGTCATTATTTCCTGCTGGCTCTCATGTTCTGACCCTTTTTGTGTATGATTTTTTTTTAGGCAGAAAAGAAAGGTGCTAACAGTACAATAGTTGGATTCATTTTTGGATGCTTTGCTTTATTCAACTTCTTGGCATGTTTGATCATGGGAAAGCATGTAAGTATCTTTCCAGAATATCTATACAGCAATGTTAAATAACCCAGAAAGGTGAAACTAAAGTTTTGTTAACTTCCTGCCTACTCCCCTCATTAAGGTCTGACTCTAGAACTGTAATGATAAAACTCCATAATATCTTACCACGTTTCACAGAACATGTTTTCCACCCTTACAAGGTAGCTACCATAATTGCTTCCATTGTATCTGTATCACAGACTCCCTTCAGACAGTTCTTTGGTATTTAAATGTGGTTGCTGTTAGAGATAGAGCTGGGAATTTTTTGTTTTTGTTTTTAAGACTGGAACAGAGTGAGTGCACTGTAATCCAAATGTAACTTTTCCTATCTGTCTGGATACTGCTTGTCCTTTTTGATAATGAGCTTATGTATTGTATTTGTTGAATGCTAGTTTAAGAAGGAAAGACAGCATATAAGTTTAATAAATAAATTCAGTTGGAGAGTCTTAACACATCTAGGGGTAACCAGGTAAACACTACCCTGTGACTTTTAGTTTTTCTAAATAGCTTCAGCAGTATAATTGTAATCTTAACTTTTTGTCCCTAAAATATATTGAGATTGATCAATACTGACGTGGGATTAATTTTGTCTCAATATAAACAGTTGAGCATTTCAGTGCATTCTCCCATTTTGTTGCTATGTCACAAAATTTGGAGACATCTTTATGAATTCTTCAGTGCTTTGAGATGGTTGTGTAAATCACTGTTATGATATGGATAGGTGTATTGCTATCAAATTGATAGTAAAGAGTGTTGAAAGAGTTAACTGCACCAGTTTCCTTGCCTTTGTAAAACTGGGTTAATTCACTTATCCATTTAGAACATTTTTAGGCATGATAATAAGCTGGAGGTAAGCCAGTGGGGTGAGGTGGGGATTAGCTAGTTCACCTGTCCCCCTTTTTCTTTCCTGTAAACTGAATGAAAGACAGTGGACTTCTGTAGTATGTCTTCAGTAGAATGCTTCTCTTAAAGGACCTGAATGTTATGGAAGTGTAACACTTGTCTTCTACAATTACAGCTTGTACAGATTGGAGCAAAGTTTATGTTTGTTACTGGAATGTTTGTTTCGGGAATTGTGACAATTCTCTTTGGGTAAGTATATATGTGTGTATATGTAATTTTCATACACTGTGTCTTAAAAGCCTCCATTGTTTTGTGTGGTTTGTTCTTAGCATATTAGACTTTGAATTAAAATTACTGTTATCCAACCTTTTACTCTGTTTGGGATATCTAGAGGCTACTGGAATACCCTGGGGTGCTTTCAGGCCAAATGTGACTAATGTTGTTATTCAAAATGACCTTTAAACTTCATCTTTTTTCTTTCTCAGTGTAATTTTTCTGATACTATGATGAAAGAAGCTTGGAAAATAAAGGCAAGGGTCACAAGTGAAAGCTGTCATTTGAACAGCCTGTAAAACTTCATTTTTAAAAACAATTACTGTCATTCTAAACATGATGCATTTGCAGGATGTAACAATAATTAGTTGACAGTAAGTACTGATATCAATGGGAGTGGATTATGACTTTGAACTTTAGGGAGCTTTCCAGGGTGCTGAATCTATTTTGTAGAGTGTTCTTCAAGATTTCAAACTGAAACACAAAACAGATTCCCTGCTCCGCTGCCACTGTTTTGATCATAGTTGGATCATGCGAATTTCTGTCTTAAACAGTGCAGAATATAACTTGAATACAAATGAGTATAATATGACTTTATCATCTATATCAAGACTTCTTAAACTTCTCACTCAGGAACCCAAGTATATAGGTATAAAAATCAAACATTTATTGATAACAAATCATCATTTGTAAAGCTTGTTAAACAGGCTGGTTTTCCTTTCTGTGAAGTACAGCTGAGGCATCTTCTGCTGAGCCCACAGTAAACCCTAGGTGACATCTAGAAAAAAATTGGGATCCAAGGATACCCCATTTCAAGTCGGGACTCCCAGTTTAAGAAGTAGTGATCTATATGAACATGAAGCTAAAACATATTGCTTTCTGATTAATGTGATTGATAATTACACAGTTACATTGACTGAGAAAACAGTTTTGGACACGGAGAACATTTGCATAATTTCAGCTGGGAAAAGGGTCTGCTATAGAGTGGGTCCATGAAATTTAATCCAAGCAGCTCTCCTTAAGAGAAGATCATCTTTGATACAGTTTAGAGCTCTACAATTAGATGGGGAGGGCAGAGAAAAGAAATGTTTTCATTTATCTTTGAATCTTTTTCTGTGCATCAATATGCAGTTCCTTGGCAGAATGTGGCTGTTTTTTAAAAACATATCATTGCATTTACATCATATTCTTCCACCAAAGGTTCAGGGTAGATTTTCCTTGCAGTTTTCATTTTCATAACATCCTGGGAGGTAGGTTAGGGTGGTAGATACAGTAGAGTCTCACTTATCCAACATAAACGGGCCGGCAGAACATTGGATAAGCGAATATGTTGGATAATAAGGAGGGATTAAGGAAAAGCCTATTACACATCAAATTAAGTTATGATTTTACAAATTACGGACCAAAAATCATGTTTAACAACAAATTTGACAGAAAAAGTAGTTCAATACGCAGTAATGCTATGTAGTAATTACTGTATTTACGAATTTAGCACCAAAATATCACGATGTATTGAAAACATTGACTACAAAAATACGTTGGATAATCCAGAATGTTGGATAAGTGAGTTTTGGATAAGTGAGACACTACTGTACTAGAAACTAGCATCAAATCACTTAAAGAGTTTTTTAATCAAGTGGAAGTTTGATCTTGCAGATCTCTTACCCTAGTCTGGCACTCAAACTACTACACCACACTGCTCCTTGACTGAAAATGGGTCTCCTTTTATATTTGCACTGCTTACATCAGACAGAAAGAGTTCTTGCATCTATACTAATTGTTTCTGCATAAAGGAATGGGGAGCTGAATCCATTTTCTTTTTAGGCTGTTGGATAAAGCCCCTGATGGGCCCATATTCATAGGACTCTGTTTTTTGGTCCGAGCAGTGGATGCAATTGGTTTTGCTGCTTCGATTACTGCTTCTTTTTCTATTCTCGCGAAGGCTTTCCCCAACAACATAGCTACAGTTATGGTATGTATAAAAACCCCTGTTACATGTAACATTTGTTAAATGGCAAAAATTGAAATGAAATGCAGAGTAGAAGCAGATGGGATAATAGCAACAAAATACAGCAACACCTCGGTATGATCAATGCAGTTATGCTTCCGGTGTAGAATGTAATGATGTAAAATGATGATGGAAAACCTTTAAAGCAATTTAACAAGTTAAAGGGTTAAAGCAGTTTAAAACTATGTATGTTTGGAAGAAATCAGTTTGGCCCCAAAATCTTCATAGCCACATTTTAGCTTGGTGATGGGATGCAGCATAGAATTGGAAGATACTTCAAAGGCCATCCAGGCAAACTCCCTGCCATGCAGGAATACACGACCAAAAGCTCTCTTTAACCCCCTCCCCCCCCCACAAAAAAAAGATTCTATCAAACTCTGAGACAGCATATTCCACTCTC